>NC_138808.1:2675542-3275542 GCF_965178545.1 Coloeus monedula | reverse complement strand
TTAGAACAGCTCTTATCTCCAGAGGAGCCCACAGCAGATCCAGCTGCAGGTGCTGTTTCAGACCGATCCAGCATCCATTCCACATGGAATCTGCAGAAGAAAAGCTGCTCATTCCGAGGTAAATATGGAAAGCTCTGTATCAGAGTGTGGCCTTGGCATGCCCTCCATCACATAAGTCCTTTAAAAAATACACATTTTTTCTTTACTCTTTATCTCTTTTCTACTTCTGCTTCCAGCAGCTCCCATGGATGCTCTGCACCCCCTTTGCTGGGACATCCACAGAGGAGAGCAAACAACTGCCAGAATTCGTTCTGATCAGTTGTCCCTGAGTCACCTCCCTCCACTCTCTGTTCCTGCCGGGATGTGAATCCAGCTGGAGGTAACTCGCAGACTTTAAACAGGCAGAATTTAAACAAATGCAAGACTTGCACTTGTTGGCCCCTGGATCTGCTGGTGCTGAGTGACCTTGTCTGCTCTGGCTTGGAAAAGGCACCAGCCTGCTCCCAGCATGGACCAGCCCATGCTCTGCTCCCTCTGCAATAAGAGAACTGAGACTGGTGCTGCAGGGAAGGAGTTTTTATCTGGGGGTGAGATGGGATCAGCCAGCACGTGCTGTGCTCTGTCAGGTGCCACTTTGTCCCCGGGCACAGGCAGAGGAATTCAGAGCAGCCCCTGGAGCACCAAACCAGCAGGGAGGTTATTCCAGGCGTTTCCAGGAGCAGCTCTGCTCTCTGTTCTCTCCCTGCCACACAAAAGGCAAAAAGAACAATGTAATTATGCTCGTGAATCAGCAGCACTTCGTTATGAAAATATGAGAGACTAATGAAAGCGGCCCCTTTCTGTGTCACTGCAGCAGTTCCAGCAGGTTTGGAGTTTGGAGCTGAGAGATTAAAGATTCTGCTCTCCCTTCCTCTGGAGCCAGGCGAGGAGCCAGCAGACAGCACAAACAGCTTCCACTCGCAGCAGAAATGACAAGGCTGGCGTTACATTAACACATTGCAAGGCACACTATTATTTTGTTCAAATACACTTCTGAAAAATCCTCCTGAACTCCGAGGATGGCCTGGACAAAAGGAAGAGCTGCCCCAAAGCCTCCCATGGGCATCTGTCACCGAGTGTCCCAGTCTGAAACGCTCCATCCTTTAAACCTTGCAATATTTTGCCCTCATGGAAGAAAATTTCTCCGTTCTGTAACTTTCCTGGATTTTGCCAGTTGCTCGTTCTGCCAGCGGAGGGCTGCCAGGCAGCAGTGGCATCAGTCTCATGTCAGGGTGTGACATGTGAGCCAAGAGCTGACTCGAGTGGTGCCCCTGCAAACGGTGACATCAAAGCGAGCTGGGCACAGAGAAATTCAGAAACAATTGAGGAAAACAATTCCACCCCTCCTGTGCAGATGAAAGCGAGCTCTGTTTCTTTACATAAATAACATTCTGCTGGATTCTAGCATCAGATTTGCATCAGAATTTAAATTAAGAGCTGCCACGCAGACATTAAGAGTTCTCTTTGCTAATACTGGTTCTTAATTTGTCATTTCTGAGCTCGATTGAGGTTATTCTCCCCTCGCCCCCGATTCCTGGAGCTTAATGCCAGCAGTAACTGTTTCACCCACTTAAGTAATGACGTGTTTATTAAAAACAGAAATCAATCCCTAACAAATAAAATCAGAAGCCAGTGAAGAGTTAAACCAAAAATCCCCAGCTCCTGGGAACAACACACACTTTTTTTCTTAGCTTCCCCAAAAATAAAGCACAAGGCAGGACTGAAACTGAACCAAGCCTAAACCTAAATAAATCAACCTGTTGTTAAGAAGATTCGGACAAGGTCCAGGAACGCAGCCTGTTCATAAATCCATCCCTGACCACACAAAAGGTGGTGTTGAAACCCAACGTTTTATGATGCTCCAGAATAGAAATGTTTTCTCTAACAACACCAACAGATTACACCCTCAACCCATGATCCTGCCAATAAACAGCTCATTATCAGCCTTGTCCTTATGGCTCATTAATTTTTTTAAAAGTGGGAGGGAAGAAATGGAGAAAACAAGAGGGATCAGTGGGGTCTGATGAGGATTAAAGGCAATGATGGTTCCTTCTGTCTGTGCCTCCTGCTTGTCCTTCCTGCTCCAACCTTGGGAGGTTTGTCAGGTCTGCAGGTGTGGAAAAGGTGAGGTTAGAGCCCAAAGCTGGGCCTGTGTGCTACTGAGAGCTGGAGTTTGGGATTAATGTTGTTTAGGTTCCCTAAAATCCAGTCCTTGTGCTGGCTGCTGCTGGGAATGAATTCCGGGATTGGGGCAGGTTTCAAGCCATTATCACTCGGGCAGAAAATCCTGGCCTGGGGAAGGGCAAAACACCAGGAATAAACTGATCCTGTGGCTAAACTGAATTGCTTTGGGAAAGGAACTTCTCTGGGAGTTCTGTGCTAAAGCAAAGGATGAAGGCCGTAAAAAATGGGGTGTGAGGAAGGGAATTTGTGTTGGAATTAGTGAGAAAATTGTACCCCCAATTTGTAAACACCTGTACCTTTAAAATCCCTGTCTCAGTTCTCCTGAGACAAGTCCTGAGCAAAAACACTTTAGAAAGATTTTCAAAGATTTCAACATTTAATCCCCTTCCATCAACTAAATGTTACCATTAAGGGTTTTTCTGCCATTTACCCATTTGCTTCCATAGGAACAAAACTGCTGGAACAGAAAGGATTTCTGGAGATTTCAGCCTGAATATCCAGAATTCCCAAAGCTTTTGGCATGAGTGGGTGCCCTGGAGCTGCTCTGCACTCCTGGCAGATCCAGTTATCCAGGATTCATCCTCCTGGGAGAACATGGAGCTGATCCCAATGAGTTATTGCTGCTTTTTGTGTTACTGTCCAACCCAAACTTTTATTCCCGGGGAAGGGAAGAGCTCTATTTATACAAAAATTTGATATAATGCACCTAAAACTGCATCACCCTGAGCCTCAGAGCTCAGCAGTGGCATTGCTGATCCAAGTCTGCCCATCCATGACCTCCTCCAGTGTTTCTGCGATGACTAAAACTGAGACCGGCACAAGAAGTGCGAAAAAAAAAAATTAAAAACCACCTTAAACCACCAAAAAAACCGCACCAGAAACACAGCTTTGCGTGTGCTGGCTGCTCCTCCAACAGAATAATGGCGTTCCTGGGGTTTCAAAGGACGGAACAGCTTCCTTTGTCCCCTGGGGACAGGAGCTGGTGAGAGGCCAGCCCAAGGTGCGCCAAGGGACAAGCAGAGCGGTGCTGTCCCTGTGCCAGGGCTCCAAGGGGCCCGGAATGGCTCCCCAGGGCTGGGATTTGTCTCCAGCTGGGGCCACTGGATGTTGTGTGGTGCTCCCCAGAGCTCGCCCATTGCAATCTCTGTTTATAAATCTGGGAGAAAAGCGCGTTTTCCTGAGCTGCAGCTATGGCAACGAGCGGCTCGATATTGAGTGGGGTTGCAGGGGGTGATAACCAAAGGATTTGGGGTTTTTTGTTAACTTGGGAAATAATTTATTGGGAAATCTGGGACAATTAGAACTGCTGGCCACGTATTTGCTCGGTATGGAGGGGTTTCATAGTCAGCAATGTTGTCTGGTAAAAACTCGATTTTTTTTTTTAGCTTTGTTTCTCAGAGCTGATTTTTATTGAGAAAGAAAAAAGGAAAATAAAACCCCCAACTGACTCACTTCAAATTCTGAACTTTGGTTCAGCAAGATTTCTGAAAATCCGTGATTTCACACTTAGCCCTAAAGTTTCCAGTTCTTCCAGAAATGAGACACCTGATCCCATGACATTCTGAATTTGGGGATATCTACCACTGTCTGTTCTTTAAGCTGCCTTTTTGACACCATTGTGGGTCGGCTACTCCTGAATTACAGCAAAGAATGGGATCAAGATTTAGGCCTTCAACCTGTGCCTTTAATAAATACAGCTCTGAAAATGGCTATTTTGGGGGTAATTATGAAATATCCAACTGCTGGCACCAATGCTTCAATTAACCACGGCCTTGGTACCACCTGCTCATGTATTCTTAGGGTGTTGTCATCTGAATTTATCACTTTATGGGGAAACCAGTCATTTTTGTCCTACTTTAAGAGGCAAATTAAAGCAACTCCACAAATCATGAGTAGGTGTTATTTGGCCAAGGAATGGCACTTGATGTTCACGGCTAAAATCAGTCCATGAATCAATAAATGCCTCGATTTCCCCTTTTTTAAAACACGGAAAACGGCACGGCTTTTGTTGTGAAATACTTTGAGATGCATCAGGAAAAGGTGGATATTACTGGCAATATTCAGCTGGATCCTGAATCCCTGCGTGTGTCTCTTGCAGGTCCAGGAAGCCATAAAATAATTGAGGAACCATCTGCATCCAAATGACCAAACAATGGGCTCCAAATCCTTGGATTTCCTTTGATTTACTCCCAGCACTCCTGCAGAAAGCGCAGCCTTTCCCCTCGTGGTGCCAAGCACTCGCCTCTCCCTCACCCTATGTTCGCCCAGAGCTGTTGCCACAGCTGCTGGGAACGGCATTATCAAAGGAGCAGCTTGTCTAAATTATTAAGAAAACGGCACAATTGATGTTTCTATAATTCACAGAATTCCCCATCCGAGCCTTGAAATCAATTATGGAAAACATCAGGCTCCTCTGTCTGCCTTTGGAGCAATTTCAAGATGCACTATTTTATCCTCATTTGTTCCAACGCTCTAATTGGTCGTTGACTTTGATGAAGCTCTTGAGCATGAAGGCTCCGTCCTTGCCCTGCTTCTCTTTGCAGGGGATTCCACCCCGTCCCTCACTCTTTTGCATTTTGTTGCAGCTGAGTTGGTTATTTCCAAAGTATCTTCTGTCATTTCCCTCCCATAACTCCCTTTTCCCCTTTGACTCTCAGATTTGGGGGCTATTCTTCCCTGGGTTTCTTCTCCTGGTTACAAAGTCCTCACTCCGTGTTGGAAGCACGACAAAACAAGGAGATGCTCAATGCTCAACTGCCGGGCACCAGGTTGTTGAATTCTGGGCAGGATTCCTCATTCCTTTCATCAAATTGCCACAATCATTGAAATTCTCTGCAAAACGATTACTTCTCCGAAATCAGGAGGTGCCTGAAATCAATTCAGTGTCTTAAATGCAAAGCAGCTCAAGTGCCAGCTCATCCCTGAGAGCTCCAAGCCCTCACTGCACCTGGATGTGAGGACAAAAGGAAGCTGAGCTGAAAACCAGGCTCCAAAACTCTGGGATCACCTGTGAAGGTTTTGGTCTCTCCCGGTTTCTGCCCAGTGCTGGACAAAAATGACATTTTTATGCCATCGGGAGGATGTGTTTTAAAAGCATCCCCCTTACAAAGGTAAAAATGCTGTGGCATTGCTGAATGTTGCTGAGTGTCCCTGGTTCCAGTGTTTCCCTGGCAAGATGAAGGGAGGAGAATCCAGCAGGGATCAGGCAGGAACAGGTCCTGTGTTTCACTGTTAGCAGCTCCTAGAGAAGATTGGTAAATACTCAACTCTGACAACACCAAACGGGGCCCTTCCCCACGTTTCCCTTTGATCCCTGGCTCTAACGACAGCAGATCACCTCTGTCCTCTCCCCTGACTCCATCCAGCCTCCAGTTCCATTCCTCTGGCTGCAAAACTGTGGATGAGGGCAATGGCAGGTAAAAGCAATGCCCTTTTTAACAGAGAAAACAACGCAGATGAACCTCCTGAACCCTGACAAGACCCTCGGCGTTTCACCACTTGCCCTGCAAAATGTTTCCTTTCGCCTGGATGAGCACCAGGAGTCCCAAAAGGTGCCTGATTCCAGCATCTGCTTGACCTGGCTGCCTCACTCTGCCAGGTGTTCAAGCATAAACTCTGAACTAAACCCTGGGGGACATTTGTGCACGGTAAGGAGCTCACTCAGTGACCAACACTCTTCCCACACCGGAATTCTCTGTTCCAAACAAATTAAATCTACCAAACTTCAGCGGGGCAGCTGAACTTCACCGAGGAGCAGAAGAGAGACGGGAGGGGCAGGTTTGGAGGGTTTGTGAGGTCTGCAGGTGTGGAAAAGGTGAGGTTAGAGCCCAAAGCTGGGCCTGTGTGCTGCTGAGAGCTGCAGTTTGGGATTAATATTGTTTAGGTTCCCTAAAATCCAGTCCTTGTGCTGGCTGCTGCTGGGAATGCATTCAGGCCACTGGGATCAGGGCAGGTTTCAAGCCATTATCACTCAGGCAGAAAGTCCATTATCCATTCAGCCATTTGGGCCTACTCTTTTTTTCCCCTTTCTTTTCCCCTTCCCTGCACATCAGCTGACAGTATTGACTCATCCTCCTGCAAAAATAAACATTCTTGGATGTTGAAAGAATATTTGAAATCAATTCTTGACTCACAGCAGATACCCAGGTCCTTGGGCTCGTTTGGCTCCTTCCTGAACTGGAAGGCAGAACTCTCGTTAGAGACAAATTGCTCCCATAAATAAAACAAATCCCTGAGACCCTGCAAGGTCCTGCAGAGGGATTTTCCTTTGGAATGGTCAAAGCACTGGACAAGAAAAGCCAATATTGGGTTATTTTGTCAGGATTTCACACAGCAGCTTCCTGAAAAAGCAGGGAGAAATTGAAGCGGCACCGGCAGAGGCAGAGAATGGATTTATCTGAGCAGAAAGGGGTGTGTGAAATATAAATCCTGAGTTCCTCCTCAACCCTTACCCCTGTTTGGAGACCCAGCATTACATGGCTGAGATGTCCAGTTTTGTGCTGCAGTCTACAGAGGGGTTTGGAAAAGTGGGATGAATACAGCAAGATGGCCAAAAATGAGTGGTAGGCTGGAGAAAACCTCCTCCAGCACGAGATTTTAAATCCTCAGTCTATTTATGCCATCGCAAAAGAGTGAGCAGCTTATCCTGAGTACAGAACTCCTGAGGAAGCAAATAGCACCAAGGAGAGTTTTAAAATCCAAATTTAAAAGATTTTAAAATATCCAAAGGAGCAGTAGCCAGGCATGAATCCCCAGAGCAGCACGAAGGCAGAGTCAGCAGTAATTCAGAGAAAGATTTCTGTGCTGGCCACCAGGGAAAGTGCTGAGGGGAGGGGAGGCACCTTTGTTTTCTGGGTGCCCCAGTCAAGCCTGAACGGCTTAATTATTAAATTAATTAATTGGATACAAGTGAGGGAAAGCTGACACCCCCTCCAAGCAGGTTTCTCTAACCCAGCAGGTGTTTTTAAAACTTTTAATGGATCTCTGTCCACTGCAGCCTGGTGGAGTGAGCACCGCAGTCACCCCAGGGCAATGGGAACCTATTTTATATCTCATTAGCAGGAATGAACAGCCGGGAGGTGCTTTCTTCTGCCAGAACCCATCAACCCCACCTGAACATGCAGCGTTTGCTTTCTGCCTGCTCCAGACAGCACATGAGGATGTGTTTTAGTCTGGCCTGGCCTCATTAACTGCCAGGCACTGGGGGGAAGAGCAAACCCAAGAGAAATTGGGGTGTTCTGTGTACAGAACACGCGGGCTGGGCAGGGGGATGCACGAGCAGATAACAGCAAACAGTAACCTGAGTTTAGGGGAAGGAGAAAAGCAGGAGAGTTAAAACTAAGTTTACCTGGAATTGCATTGGGAATGGGGAAAAGTGTAGTCTGCCTTAGAAATGAGAGCACAGAACTCCTGTTTGGTCCCACTCCCGGAAGGGTTAACATGTGTTTGTGACAGAGGGTGTGGGGCTTGTAGGTAAATCACCTGAGAGGACAGAGCTTATTTTATATTTTATTTTAATTTTAAAAATTTTATTCATTATTTCCCTCGCTGGCTGGAGGGTGGCCCTTCCTTAGCTCAAGTGCCAGGTGCTGCCCACAACATTCCAGCTGCCGCCAGACCCTCCTGAAGGAATAAAACACCCAGGATTCCCCAGGAGAGGAGCTGGAGAGGCCACGCATGGGGCTGAGCAGAGCCGGGCTCCCACTCATCCATCCCACTGGACACAGCCGGAACATTTCTGTTCCCTGTTCTCAGCTCAGACTCACAGCGGGTTCTGATTTCTTTGGGACTCTTGTGGCTCTCCAGGAGTGACACACGACCACCCTCTGAGGAAGGAGCGGCCCAGGTGCCTCAGTCAGTCCCTGTGATGCTGGAGCTCCCCAAATCCATGTTGTGCCTCCGGCACATCCCAAATACGGACCCTGCCCAGGGCACAGGGATGGAGCCTGACAGGGCTCAGGCTGATCTTCACTTCAGTGCCCACAAACCATTCAGGCCTCGGCCCTGAGCTGAGTTCTGCTCCTCACCCAGCTCTGCTGGGGCCACTCCCTGATCCCACGTTCCCTCATCCACCGGGAGCACGCGGCTCCTCCAGGGCAGCGGTTTGTGCGTGGTGCCAGGCATGGGGAGCCCAGAGCCTCGGCTGGGGCTGCCACGGACATTTTATCTTTGAATCAACCCAAATGACCCCACCTTGCGTCGCTAACGAGCTGCTCTGAGCGATCCCAGGGATTTCCTAACAATGTGTTCCCACAGGGAAGGATCCCTCGATGTGCAGTGTCTGCAGGGCTCGGCACATCAATGTTTCAGCAAACAAGATTAACATTCCACAATGCACTTCGCCAGCCCAAAATCTGCACCTGAATAACAAAAAAATTATAAAAACATCCCCACCTGTGAAAATTTGATTCGTTTTCAAAGCGAGCATTGAGTCCCAATTATCCCAAGCAAAGAGGAATGCTGCAAAAATTATCAGAGCTTTGCCCTCCTTGTCATTACCATTCCTTGATAAACTGTGAGCAGGATCATGTTAAAACTATTACATTAATATTCCTCAGAGACTTGGGCTATAATTTTAGCTTCTCTTTCTCACTCTCCCTCGTTTTGCCCTGTGAGTCAACATCGGAGGATGGCTGGCAATCAGCTCCTGCAATTATCCTTCTCCCTGGATTGGAATTGTTAACTGTGCCTTCCACTAATAGAACTGCAAATGAAAGGGATCCTTTTCACTGGTATTTACTGGCTGAACGTTCTGCTCGATGGCTCTGGAGCTCTGGGCACGACGCTGAACAGAGGGCAAAGAGGACGAGTTTGATTTGCACTCGCTGCTCCGAGGGCTGCAGTGGGAACAGAGATGGGAGCAGAGAGCAAAGGGCGGCAAAGGCCCAGCTCAGGGAGATCTCAGTGGGACACAGGGGTTTCCAGGCTGGGGAATTCTCGGAATCACGGAATGGTTTGGGTTGGAAGGGATGTAAAAATCAGTCAGTGCCACCCCTGCCATGGGCAGGGACACCTCCCACTGTCCCAGGGGGCTCCAACCCAGCCTTGGGCACTGCCAGGGATCCAGGGGCAGCCACAGCTGCTCTGGGAATTCCATCCCAGCCCCTCCCCGCCCTCCCAGCCAGGAATTCCTTCCCAATATCCCATCCATCCCTGCCCTCTGGCACTGGGAAGCCATTCCCTGTGTCCTGTCCCTCCACTCCTTGTCCCCAGTCCCTCTCCCTGGATCTGTGAATTGTGCAGCCCACGGCAGTTCTGTCCCACAGCCCTGAGCTGCCCTTTCCTTGCCATTGGCCACTGGCTGGAGGCGCCACAGAAACTCAAGATGCTAAAATTTGACACAATCGAAGTTTTAAGGCCTGGCTCTCACTTTATTTATCCTGACTCTGAAGAAAAAGCAAACCACGGATATCCCACGATTTATGAAACTTGATCCCAAACCTAGAAATTCCAGGTGGGACCTGTTCCAGGGCTTTTCTAATGGAAGAGCCCTGTTTGAAAATGTCCTTGTGCTCCAGAGCCGAACAAGCGTGTCCCAGTGGTACCTGAGCTCCCGGGGGGAAGTTTTCTCCTGGATCTGATTGACTTTGTCTGCTCTTCCAACCCTTTTTATACAGAATTATTCCTCTTCCCAGAAACCCCTGCTCCTTCCTGTGTTCCCCTAAATTCAAGCAAATCGGGATCTGGACACAAAATGCTTTTCATTCTCAGCAAAACTTCCAGCAGAGGAAAAATAATTTCCTTTTTCCCCCACCTCCTTTCCTTTTTGCTGGGTTCTCATCAGCATTCCACATGCTAAACTCCTTTGAAAATCCAGGGTGGAATTATAAGATTTAAAATACGCAAGTCCCCTTTGCTTTCAGGGGTTGTTATCCAGCAGGTACTTTTCTCTTTGGAAAATCCGGTGCATAATGACTCAAAATTATCTTCCCTGGCTGCTGTTTGGCTCTTTAATGCTCAGGTCTTTCAATCCTTCTGCATGCTCCCTGAAAAATTCCATCTCTTTTGGATTATCCTCCCCTGAATCTTTCAGTTCCTACACCAGCACATACATGGAATTTTGTGTCCATAAAAAGGAGCGAAATTTCCCAGATTTTCTAATTTTTCCTGAAAGGAGCAACTCATTCTTTTATCCCTTGGATGAATCTCCACAGCCCAGATCCAGCCACAGGAGATGAGCACAAACCTGCTGAATTGGGGCCAAAAGAAACAGAAACAAGACAAATTCCCACTGGGAATTTCTGCCATGGCTTGAGCTGGAAAATTTGGATTGCAGCCTGAAAATAGTGTAAAATCCAGAGGTGCCTCATTAACATCCACTTGTAATGAATCAGTCAATGAACCCCCTTGGAAGGGACACCCGGGAAAGGGGCGGGATCCTTCACAGCGGCCACAGGGGTCAAATCCCGTCCCAGAAAACTCACGGAGGGAATTTAATCCGGAAAATTACACTGGATCACACAATTCCTCTTTACAAAGCATTAAAACCAGCAGAATTCACCGGGCACTCAACCAAAAAGCGATTAAATAAGGAGAGAAATGGGGCAGCATCTTCATGGCTCCCAGAGGATGGGGGATGGATCAAAGCACGGGAAAAGGAGGGAAGGCTTTGGGTTTTGGGTCGTGGAGCTTAGAGCTGCTTTGGTTTGGTTTTAAGCAGAAAGTCTGCAGGATCCACAGCTCTCACCCCTGCCCAGAAAATACCTGGATCTGTTGGATTTAGGCTGGAGAAAATATTAAATGGAATTAAGGAACAAAGAAAAGAGAATCTGCATAATCATAAAAGTCCTTCCCCAGGAGTGGAATTTCCTCCAGGAGAAGGTGAAGGGCAATCACGGGAATGTCAGGAAGCAACACTGTGAGTCCTAAAATCATAAAATCAAAGCAAAGCAGAGCACTGCTCACTGCTGGAAATGCTGGACAGGAGATGCTGCTCTGGAGCTGGAATGCTGAGATGATCCAAGCTTCCAGGCCACGTCTTTGTCTAAAATTGTATTTCTCCTATGGAAACAACGGCTTGGGTTTGCCAGCCGGATGATGTCAGCAAAAGGATTCTGATGAGGAATTTAACTTGGTGTCAACTTCCCTCTGATCTGCTGCTTGGCATTAAAGACTTCAAAATCCAAAATTACAGGCCCATTCTACAGGCAGCGAGTTCCTGTTCCCATGTCTGAGTCCCAGTGGTTGCTGCTTCCATAATTCCAATCGCTCATTTCCAAGGCAAATTTTCCAAAGCGCCTCTGAGAACGCTTCCTGCAAATCCGTTAAAATCTGTCTGAGCAGCCCCTGGCAGCGCCCAGCAATCCCCATTCCTGCCTGCATTTCCTGCCTCGAAACGGGCGCTGAAGATGGGAATATTCCCACTGCACATCCGCATGAAATTCCTGAGCTGCTGCCCAGAAAGAGAAAGAGTCAGTTAAACAAATAAAGGTGCTGCTCAGGCAAATAATCTCCTCTTCATTTATTATAACATTATTATAATAAATATGACTAACGATATTTATAGTTCTTATCCTTTTCTCTACTTGAACCGTGCTTCGGGAAGTCTGAGTTGAGGAGCCCCTCCCAACTCTGCTATTCCAAGCTCCACCTGCTGGCTTTCCCTCGGCGCCAGCTCAGACGGAGCCACGGCGGCTCAGGAATGAAGTCTCGACCTGCTTTAATTCTTCTTCCCTCACTCTGCATTTCCTCAGAGCGTCCCCAGGCTCCTGCGGGATTCTCCCAGCAGCAAACCCGTGTGGACGGAGTTTGTAAATCCTCAAGGGAAAGCTTGAGTGAGCTGGAAATGTCCTATTTCCTACTTTTTCCTATTTCCCCCCTATTTCCCTTTTTTTTTCCCCATGCCTTCTGACAAAAGGAGGAATTTCGGAAGAGAAAGGAAATCGGAAGGAAATTTAAAAAAAGGAATTGTAAAGGCTCAGGTGAAGCTCAGAGCTGGTTCTCTGCCAGCTTCCAGACCTGCCCACCCTCATTCCAAACTCCCTGCAAGGGCTCTCCACTGCCAGTGCCCCTGGAATGTTTCACTGGTTCCACATCCCAAACCAACCTCCCACCTCAATTTCAAATAATTCAGAATTTTGCAGCAAACCACTCAAATTCCGCGTTGGATCCTTTGTTTTTCCCTGCTCAGGTTTTCCATAATCTCTCCATCATGGGAATTATTGGCTTCCTTTCCATATTTTCCATCTATTCCTGAGACACGGTTCCTGTGCACTGAAGCCTTCCTGGGATGAGGATCAGGAGGAAAAAGGGACATGTGGGAACAGCTCCAGGAGGGAAAGTGTTTTGTGTGAGGGGAGACCACTTAAAGACAGGATTTTTCCCTGAAATAATGAAATTTATTAAATTACTGCCACTCAGAACAACCTCTCGGAGAACTAAAACCACATTTTAAGTCCCTATTTTAGACTTTGCTCAAAATATTTGGGTTTTGACAGTGACTTTGTGGGGATTTGGGATAAAAATTGGAATATTCTGTGGACTCAGAGTTGTAGAAGATTCTCAAGACTCCTGAAATCCATACATATCTCATTATTCCCACACTTTCAAAGCTCTGGATCATTTTCCTGCTTCCCACTGAGTTTCACGAGGCTGCCAGAGATCCCCAAAAGGATCCACACTGTGAAAACTTCCAAAAATCAGCAAAGGAATCTGATCCCCAGAGTTAATGAGGCATTTTGGAAATGCATTTTTAAGGAATAATCAATAAAGCCTGGCATTATCCATTGGAATGTTGGGAAATTCAGGCTGTGCACACAACTGAGGATGTGTCAGTGCACAAATAAAGCAGAGATTCCCATTTATTGTTCCTGTAATCCAGGGAGGAAAAGGAAAATTCATTGAAACAAGCTGCAGAAAATGTAATTTCCATGTATTATTTAATTATAAATAACACTGATATCTAAAGAGCAAAAGCTTGTGGATCATGAGAACATCTTTCATAAAGGAGATTTTTTTTCCAGAGAATTTTAATCTATAAAGAATCAGAGGAAGTGTTTGAGAGGGGCTTTTTGGGGCTCACGTGAGAGATCAGCAGAGCTGGGGGAAAAATCCCACTTCTCTCCTGTCATCCATTAGAATTCCTTCATACTCTGAATTCATCTTTATTTTAACCCCTGAAATAATACAGGTCCTGTTTTTCCAGCATAAACCACACCAAAATCCGCGTCCGATCTCTGGGTGTCCCTGCCATGCGAACGACAAACGCAAGCAGATGAAACCCGAATTTTGGGAGGCTGCGCCCACACCTGCCCAGCCTTCGCTGTGAGCGGGATGGGAAAACGGGCAGGAGCCAAAGCGGCGCTCAGGGCTCGGGAGAAGCCGAGTCCGACGGGGCGGAGCGAGGCTGGAATCCCGCTGGAGCTGTTCCCGTGCCCAGCCGGGCCGGGGGAGGCTCTGCCGAGGCTGGGCCGATGTCAGCGGCCGGGGAGGGGCGGCCGCTCCTCGGAGCTGCTGATGACGGGAGAGGCCGCAGCGCTGAGCCCCGCGGGGCTGCCCTGGAGCGGGCTGAGCGGCACAGCTGGAGTGGGGCTGAGCGGCACAGCTGGATTGGGGATGAGAGACACAGCTGGATTGGGGATGAGAGGCACAGCTGGATTGGGGATGAGTGGCACAGCTGGATTGGGGATGAGTGGGCACAGCTGGATTGGGGATGAGTGGCACAGCTGGAGTGGGGATGAGAGGCACAGCTGGACTGGGGATGAGAGGCACAGCTGGATTGGGGATGAGTGGCACAGCTGGATTGGGGATGCGAGGCACAGCTGGACTGGGGATGCGAGGCACAGCTGGAGTGGGGATGAGTGGTACAGCTGGACTGGGGCTGAGCGGGCACAACTGGATTGGGGCTGAGTGGGCACAACTGGATTGGGGCTGAGTGGGCACAGCTGGATTGGGGCTGAGCTGGCACATCAGGATTCGGGGTGACTTGGCACATCTGGATTCAAGAATGACCACGGCACATCTGGCTCAGGGCAGACCTGGCACATGTGGCCTTAGGGCGGATATAACACATCTGGCTCAGGGATGGCGCAGAAGCACATCTGGCTCCAGTGACGCCCCAGGTCCCTTTGCTCTCTCCGGGCCCCGAAGCCCGAACGGAGCCGATTTCCCAGCGCAGCTGCAGCGCCACGACCCCAACCCGCTCTGTCAGCGTCTATGTCCAGCCCCGATGGCCGCACTCTGCAACCCATGGAACAAACACGCAAAGAGGAAAATGTGGAATGTTTAAAACTTAAAGAGTCTCTGATGGGACGTTTCAGAAACGGATTCTCAGGACATGCAGGAGGGTAAAATCCTCCCAAACTCTTTTCCAGTTCATGGCAGGAGCTATGGGTCTGCGTGGCTGCAAAGGGTCAAACCACCCACGTCAGAGAAAATGGGGAAGCAAAGCAAAGAAAAAGAAAATCTGCCTGCCCCCAGAAGCAGCCGGTGATCCAGAGCTTCCCGGGAGCGCTCTGGGCCAGCATTCCATGGGAAGTCCTCCCTCTCCAGCATAACAAACACATCGAACCCCCTGAGACACGGAAGAAACGTTCCCTTTTCTATGTCACAACTCATTCTTTTCATTTGTATTCATCTTGCTCTTTCAGGAAGGAGAGGCAAACCCTTCAGGCCTGGGGATATTTACAGCAGGAATTTTGTTGGAGTTGGAACTTTAACATCTTTCAGTGCAGGTTTTCAGGGAGAAGGGATGGGCAGTGACCTGTGGCTCTGGAAATAAACAGAAATCATGGCAATTTTACACTCCAGGTGCCACAGAAGGAACTCAGGGGCTGTAGCACCACTTCTGAACGGGAAAATGGGAATTGCAATGAGCTGAGCAGCACTGATGGGCTGGAGACAGAACTGAGTTTTCCAAGGCTGAGTTTTCCAATTCCTGCTCCAGTCAGACACAGCCTCCAAGCAAGTCAAGTTACCTTCCCTGGAAAATGGGTTGTTATTTTTCCATCATCTCCCAGGTGCTCAGACTCTCTGGTGTTTGATGTCATGGGGATATTTGCATTCCATCCCAATCCCATCTGGCTGCGATTTCCCCCAGTCCCTCACCTGCGCAGAGACAGGATCTGTCTCCCATGGAAACATCACTCAGGAGGTCATGGAAACGAATTCCCAGATTCCCTGGGCTCCCGTAATTCCAGGCAGGAGCAAAAAGGAGCTGCCTGAGGATACGAAAGTCCTACAAATGCAAAAACCTCCCTCCTTTCCATCACCTCAAGGACACCTCCCCTGTCCCAGGTCTGTGACAATATCACAGGGAGGCCTCAGGAAATTGGGGTTTTCTGTCGTGGTTTGTGCTGCAAAAGCCCTAAAACTGCCTTGACTTCACTAAGGCCCTGTTAAAGGACTGCTTGTTTATTCTATTCACCATTCTCACTCAAGACACAGCTCCCCAAATTCATTTGGTCATTTTCCTTCATTTTGCTTCACTTTGCTCCCCAAATTCCTATCTTTAGTATGAAATCAGTATTCATTATAATCAACTATTAGTCTGAAATGAATATTTTTACTATTTTTATGAATTTTTTTTGTATTTTCTCTGTATTTCAGTCAGGGCAACTCTTCCTTCTCTGCAGTTACACCCAAATCCTGACCAAATCTTGACTTTCCTGCCCAGATTTTCCCTGCTGGTCCATCCTGAAGCCTCCTATGCCGTGTAGCTGCTCTGTCCCAGGATGCAGCCCCCTTCCAGGAGGATGGAAGCCTCTCTGAATTCCCAGCGTGACCCAGGGGTGCTGTGCCTCCTCTCCAGGCGGACACAGGCGCACATTCCCTCAGTCAGTGGGTCTGGAACATCCATTTCCCCCCATTTCTCGGGATAACCACCCAGAACAGGATTCCCTGTTTCATTCCCATGAAAATCCCATCACAGCTCACTCAGTTTCATCACCCCAAACCCGCTGGGCTCGCTCAGGACCTCAGAACCGCCCTAAAATTTAACACAACCCTAAATCCTGCCTTGAAGAGGAACAACTTCTCTCAGCTGCTACCTAAAACCTCAGGATTCCCCTAAGAAATTTTCACATTTCAAACGACTTCCCGAAACTTCTCTGTGTGAAAAGCACTTTGAACTCCCAGCTGGAAGGTCCTGGGAGGATTTGTGCGATCCTGTCTCCTTGGAGAAGCTGATTAGGTGACATTAATACCTCGCAAAGAATCTTCCCCCAAAGCTCCTCTCGCTGTGCTGCCAGAAAGTGCCAACGTCAAGCATTTCATTTTCCCACTAATAACATTTCCCTATTATGGCTTCAAAAAAGAAATCCCAATCTGTTTAGCACTTGCTGCATTTCAGGCCTCCCATCACTCCTCTGCTTCTCATTTGAGAAGAGGGAAAGGAAAAAAAATTCCATGGAGTCACCTTGAGAACGTGTTTGAAATTTGGGAGAGTGCAAATTAAAGCGAGGGATGGGAGGGGCTGTGAAGATGCCACATTTTTGGGGGTCCATCCAATCAATCAGCAATCAAGGGAGATTAAAATATTGCTGGGGAAATGGCTTTGTTCTGTTTGTCTTCCCAAGGATCCCATACTCAACCTTCCCCGGAGGGCTGTACCTGCCTGGAGCTGTTTGCTGAGTCTCATCAGGGAGAGCTGAGTAGTAATCAGAATTTCCTGATGGAGAATTGTGCTGTTGGGAGATCCACAGCAGCCCAGGTGTGCCACAAAGATTCCAGACAGCACTGCAGAGTACAGCTAAGCTTTGCCCCACTGACCTGGCACAGAGGAGAGGGATTATCGGGACAATTACGGGGACCTTGGGCACGTTTCGCAAACCCCCGCGAAAGCCATCGGTGCTCGGAGCCACCTCAGTGACGGGGCTGCTCTTGCGCTGAATTGTTTGGCAAAGAGGGCGGAATTCCCAAGGAATGTTTGTTTTTAAGGCACAGGTCAGAACTCAGGGCCCGTGGAGGTGGCTGGGATGGCGAGGTCACAACAAATCCCATTTTCCTCGAGCACAGTCCAGCCTTTGCCTGGAGCTGCTGCTCCTCCCGAGGCTGAGCTGCAGCCTGGGCTCACAGCCCTGTGCCATTCCCTGGAATTATCGATGTCTGTGCCGTTATTAAACTCCTGATCGTATTAAAGCAATAACCTCTTCAATGAGAGCTGTTCTGGGGTTCGGGCTCCCAGGGAGGGAGCAGATGTGGATCCTGTGGATCCTCCTGCTGGAAGTTCATTCCTGACTGGCAGGGACAGGGCTTGGAGCCCCCACTGCTCCTCTCAGCCCATGTCCCACCACCCAGCTCCTGCTAGCCCAGAGTTTTTGGGAAGCTGCTGTCTGACTCCATCCTGACTGCAGGAATGTTGGGAAGAGAAAGGAAAGCAGTTTAAGGCCACCGTGCATGGAATGATGGAATGGATGGGTGGGAAGGGACCTTAAAACCCACCCAGTGCCACCCCTGCCCTGGGCAGGGACACCTCCCACTGTCCCAGGGTGCTCCAACCTGGCCTTGGGCATTTCCAGGGATCCAGGGGCAGCCACAGCTGCTCTGGGAATTCCATCCCAGCCTCAGTCCAATGGCTGTGTCAGGATTCTCACCCCAGTTTGCTTTATCCAACAGGTTCAAACACAAAACCTCAACAAACAACGCAAAATATGAATGAAATGTCCCCTCATTTGTCAGGAAAACAGACTTCTGGTGATATTCCATCTCCTCTGCTCTGAGGTGATGACTCAGTGGTTTCCAGCTGGAATTGTCCATGTCCTCCTACAAGGGAAAATACTCTCAACTCTGAATTGGTGCCATTTTTCTGTTCCAGGACAGTTTTCACTTCCACGAGGCACAGAGAAAGGAAATCCAGAGGGACCTGGGCTCCACAGAATCCCCTTTGCCCTGGGGGTGCTCCCTGTCCCTTCCCTGTGCCTGGAGCCGGCACAGCCCCATCCCCTCCCTCAGAGTGACACAATCAGAACCCGGGGAGCCAGAAACGGCTCCTCACGGTCCCTCCCAAGCCAGCCCTTTTCTGGAGGAGCTTTCCCATCCTCCCTCTCCATCCAAGGCAGACAACTCAATCAAATCCCATTTCCTGGCTGTGGAGGTCCCACCGCCAGCAAACCCAGCACCAAGTCACAGCTTCTCTCATTAAGACCCTTTCAGGATGAAAAAGCATTTTCATTATGAGGTATCGAGGTGTTTCTCCACAGGAACAGCCAACCTGGAATCTGCACTTTTAAAGGAGCAGATTAACAAAAGGCTGCGAAAATGGTGAAGTTGTTCTGCAGGATGTGCAGAAAATGCTCAGCTTGGAAAATATTCCGTGGTTTTTCCCCGTATTGTGCCAACAGGCAAAGATCTAGAGGGTGCTGGGGTTGCTTTAAATAAAATTCAGCGAGGGAAAGGGCACTTTTTTCTGGGATGCCTCTCCTGCCCCGACAGCTCCCAACGCAAATGAACGGAGACGGGATTGGCAAAACCTGGGAATTCCCAGTGCGGTTACAGGGCATTCCCACCATCAGCTCTGTGTGCGGGAAACACCAGCCCAGAGCAGTTTCTGTCCTTTGCTGGGGATGCTGGTGGGGTTTGCTGCACCTGCCCCACCAGAGCCTTGGCTCGTTACTCAGTGGGGCACCTTTAATTGTCCCAGCCCTGTGTTAATGAACGTCAGCAGAGGATTTGAATGCTCCTCCTCTTTCCAAGTCTCTCATTCTCTGCTTGGGTAAAATTCTGCCTGTTCCTCACCTTCTGCACGCCCTTTCTATCCTCAGTTCGCTCCTCTGTCCGTGTTTGTTCTTGTGTTGGATGGGCTCAGGAGCCAGATGGAGTAATTTGAGCAGAGTATTTGTGCAGAGAGACACAAATACGTCCATTTTGGGGTTTTTTGGGCCAGGGCCACCTCTTTGATCTCTGTTTCTACAGCTTCTACCACCGTAGGCTCATGATTTGGTGCCTCCTTTGAGTGTCACCATAATAATGATAATGATAATAATAAAGGAAAACGCACTGGTGCTTTTCCAAACCCACCAGGAGCTGCTGTGCAAACCCAGGGTTTTCCACCACAGCAGCCCAATTCTTCCATGTTTGCTGTCTCCAATGGACCCTCCCCATGCAGCCTCCATTTCCATGGTAACTGAATTCATCTCATCTGCACTGCTCCCGGCACAGCTGCAGACCACGGAAGCACAAGGATCCCGGGGGGGATGCTCAGGTTGCTGCTTTGCACCCCGAATCCGGCACCTGGGATTCCCTGCTCTTGCCCTCCATGCTAAACTGGATTTAAACCAGTGCCTACGTGGCTCCTTCCAAGGGATTTTTCCCACTTTGAAGTCGGTGATTGGGGTAAATACCCCAAAATTCGCCAGTCTACCCTGAAGGGCAGCACAGGGGACTCCTCTGTCCCAGCTGCAGCCCTGGGGGAAGGTGCTGCCCCTCTGGCTCCCTGCATTCCTCCCCCAGATCGATTCCTGGGCACAAATACTCCCAGCAGTGTGGAATTAATTCCCATTTCCCCCTCCCAGCCCTCAGCCCGCCCTGCCCCGTGCCAGGGAGAATCCCGAGATGTCCTGGAAGAGAGGCACAGGAGCTTTTGTGCCCCGCCAGCCCTTCCAGCTCCCCGAGCTGCGACAGGAGCAGGGAATGCCGAACGAACCCTTCTCCCAAACGCCGCCTCATTAGGAGCGTGTCCTCATTAGAAGGGACAAATTTCCCACAAACAATCGCAGCCCTCCCGCACGGCCCTCGGCAGCGGCTGAGCAGAACTCGCAGCGTTCACGCCGCGCTTCCCGAGAGCTCGGGAACGCTGAGCGAAGCACGGGGCAGCTGTGCCAGCACCGCCGAGGCTCCGAGCAGAGCTCCCGGGCCCCGGTGCGAGCCGAGAGGAGCGGCCCGAGCAGAGCTCCGGCCAGCGGGAGCTCCGCGTGGGACCCTCAGGGGCTCCGGGCATCCCCTGCGCCCCGAGAGGCTCAGCACGGGCGGAGGGAACGAGAGAGATTTGTCTTTGCAGACAAACGGCGGGGCTGCGAGGTAAGAGCAGGTACTGAGAGGTGAAAGGAGCAATGGGAGGAGCCGTGAATTCCATGGGAATGCCGCTGATTGACACAAGGAGAAGAAAAGGGGGGCACCCGTTAGAAGGGGTCTGTATTAGGGGATTCAGGGAGTCTGCGCCTCTCGAGTTCCTCAGCCAGTGGGGAAAGAGAGAGGGAAATGCGGCCGGGAAATTGGGATAAAAAGGAGGCTGCGTCCTCCCAACAGTTTGAGAGATCCCAGGGGAATGCCCATGGCCTCGCCCTTTATTCGAATGAAGCAACAGCGCTCCTCTGTCTCCTCTTTGGGCATAAACCCCTGGTGTTGGTGGGTTAATTTTCCTGACATGGGCCACACCATGGAGCAGTCAGGCTGCCGAGCTGTCCCCGCAGCACCAGCAATTCCCTTTCCCCTCTCAGGAGCTCCGAGCTCCACAAGATCCCTTGGGCTGGCGGTCAGGGCACTGGCACCGAGGCGAGGTGCTCGGAGCTGCGGCACCACCTGCGGGGGCAGCTGCCCTTTGGGATTCACGGATTTATTGCAGGGCTATCACCAGGCTTGCCATTGTAGTCAATCTTTCCTGAAAAATCAGACCTTAGAGTCAAGCTCACCCCAACCGTTCCAAGGACATAACCTAATTCCAACCCCTTTTAATTAGAGACTCTCTCAGATTAACACCGTCCCCACCTGACGGCTTTTCCAAACCACAGGGGCAGGACAGGATTTTCTATTTTTCTCACCCCAGCCATATTTGTGAAGAACTCCTTCTCATAAAATGGGAACATCCCAGAGCAGATGCTTGGAGGGATCCTGGATCTGCTGGAAAGCCGTGGCAGTTCCAAAGGCCGGTCTGCAGCAGAAGCTCTGTAAATCGGCCTAAACCCACTCAGCTCTGCAGAGACGGCGTGCACAGGAGATAATCTGACAGCCATCACTTCGTGCCGGTTCAGGAGCCACCCCCTCACTACTTTTAATTTGTTTGTTTGTCTTTTTGAGGTTTTATCTCCCCAGATTAAAAAAAAATAGTCACATAATATAAAAATTTAAAGTTTTTAAGTAAAAATCCTAAACCTATTTCCCTGTCACTGCCTCAAAAGGCATCTCCCTCTCCCCATACAGGTTTTTCTTGCACTTCTGAGCTGGAAGACACAGAAGATGCTCCAGGAAAACATGTCAGGATTTGGTTGTTTTGGAGGTTTTCTCCTTCACTTTAAAATCCTTTTTTTTTTGAGGATTAGGAATGTCAATGCAGGGTGGGGGAAAGGGGTAAATCTATGAAAAATCTCCCCTGCTTTTCTCATAATTTGAGTTTCCTGACTGGCTGCAATTCCAAATCCTCCCAAACAGGGACTCTCCAGTTGTGTCCAGGATATCATTCCGGAGTTCTGGTTCTCTGGAGGCTTTAATTGTCCAACAAATAACAACAAAAGGAGATGAGTGAGGAAATTTAACTCTCAAAGCAGCCTGGAATAATAAAGCAGCTGCTGAGGTGCATTAGCACCATCCAAACAGCTGCCAACAGGAACATGCCACACCAAGAGAGGCACCCAGGATAATCCCAGTTTCCTTGGAAAAAAACATGCAGAGATGAAAAAAAAATACTGTAAGGGAAGAAAATTAACATGAGAAAAGGCTACAGGACTGAACTGTGCCACTTGATCCCACGTTAATTAGGGGACCCTTGGACAAGTTCTGTGGTCCTTTGATTTGTTCTCAGATGCAGCAGGACACAAAAAGAACCCCACTTATTCCTTTTCTTCCTGATTTTTACTTTAAATGTTCATTTTCAGATGCTCCAGCTTCAAGCTGGTTCATTTCCAGCTTCCCCTCTCTGGGCATTATCTGCTTTCTTTTTTCTGCAGTTGCCATAAAAAATATGTGAGTCAGAAAAAATAAAAATGGCTATATTTTATATCAGCCTCCAGTACAAAATAATTATAGCATCCCCTGCTGAGTGATGGGCTCACACAAAAGCCTGGAGCCTAAACCCATCCATTTCCAGGAGCTCCCCACAACAGGTGCTGCCGTGTCTGCCTCCTGCATCCCGCGGCTCCAGCACTGCCCGGCTTCCCATGGCCTGGGAGGGTTGGTGGTGCCAGGGAGGGGTGAAAGCATCAAAATTTTAATGGTGCAGCTCATTTAACTCCAGGAGTCCGTGAGGAAAAGCAGGGAAAGCTGCTGCCCAGCACCAGGAAAACCTCTGGAATTTGGTCCCTAATAATGATTGCTTTTGTTTCTCACATGAATCCAGAAAGACAGAGATGCAGGTTGATAATTTATGGAATTATGGGATCCTGGAATGGTTTGGGTTGGGAGGGACCTTAAATCCCACCCAGTGCCACCCCTGCCATGGGCAGGGACACCTCCCACTGTCCCAGGGGGCTCCAACTGGGCCTTGGGCACTTCCAGGGATCCAGAGGCAGCCACAGCTGCTCTGGGAATTCCATCCCAGCCCCTCCCCACCCCCACAGGGAGGAATTCCTTCCATAAAAAAGGGACCCTTCCTTTGCAGAAGGAGCTCTGCAGCTCCCACTGTCTCCTTCCGAACCAGGACACGCTGCCAGCCGGGATGCAGAACTCAGGAGCATCCCAAATTCCAGCAGGAGCTGCGGACCTGCAGCAGGTCCTGAAACCACAGCAATCCCGCATTTCCCTTTTCCTGAGTCCCGCTGGAGCTGCCGGATGAAATGAGCCCCACTGCCCAGGCCAGGCTCTCTCCAGCCCCATTTATCCTTGCACAGCATCTTTTAGGATGGGGAGAGATCCCAAACCTTCCCTCTCTTCTTGCTCCCTCCTTTCACTCTCTCTCCCTTGACATCCCAGCCTCGTGTTCCAGCAGGAGCACGAACATCCCTGGGAGCTTCCCAGGTGAGACACATCCACCACGAGCTCCTGCAGAGCCTCTGGCTCCAGCTCCAGTTTCCTTTTAGGGCTGAAAAGAGGATTGCTGGAACTTTAACCTCCCTAAAGCATCCCAGCTTTTCTGGACCCTTTCCCACTTGTCAGCATCACATTCATCCTGCACATTCCCTGTCTGAGCTGGGAATTTTCAGCAAGACGAATAAACCAGGTTTTTGTGCAAGTTTCATGCATATCTGAATTTTCTCCCCCACCCCGAAAAGCCTTCATTCTTCTCCTGAAAGCTCTGCCAAACTTAGGTGCTATTTCTGGTGAGCAATTAGCAAAAGAATCAGTCCCAAAAATACTGCGGTTACCAGGCAGCAGGCCTTGGGAAAGGGGAAAAAAGCAAGGGAAAAAAAAGGGAAAATGGAACACATGCTGGAGCCCATGGCATCTGATATTCCTTGGGAGCACGAGCAGGGTTTCACATCCCAGGCTGGGTTTTAATTGGAGAATCCTCTTTAATTGGGGGCTCTTTGCCCTCTGCACCGCGATCCCATCTCGTCGTGTCCCCGGAGCTGTCCCGTTCCCGATCCCTGGCACATCCAAGCCCTGCACCTGCCAGCAGCTGCGACACGGGCTGCTGAAATGTGTCTCCCGCTAAAGTTCAGCTGCCTGTCTGTGCCTGGCCCCATGAGAGGGGCGGGAATTCTGTGCCGGCTCCGAGGCAAGGACAGCCCGTCGCTGTCACAGTCTGCAGCACTTCACGGCCAAATCAGCATCGTTATCCGCACTCTACAAGCGGGGAGGATCTCTGAAGGAATATAATCACCCACTCGAGCTCAGGGGATCAGGCACCCCGGACCCCTGAATTCCATCACCCCTGCACCCCCAGGAGGAGCGGAGGCACACGGACCGCTCTGCTGGCTGCACCCAGCCCTGATTCCAGGGAGCGCTGTCAGAGCTGACCATAAACCTGTCCCGGCTTCCTTGGGGAACCAGGAGCCCCTGGGAGCTGGAGTGGGCAGAGGGAAGGAGGGGAAATGTGCAGAGTGCACCAGGGCAGGAGCACCGGAGCAGCCCAGCAGCGCTCCCTGGGCCTGCCGGCTCGGTGTCGGTGCCGGTGCCGGTGTCACTGCTCTGCCTGGGGTCACACCGGGGTAAATTCCTCTCCAGCAGCGTTCTGGCAATCCAGGATGGGAGAGGAGCCCAGGAGTGCTGGCTCCTGCCTCAGTTGTGCCAGAGAGGAGCACAGATGGCTGGTTCCACCTCCCTCACTTTACATCCTTTCAACACCCATAAAACTTCCCAAATTCTCTTTGCCTTCTCTGACAGTGACCTACTTAATTATTGCAAACTGGGCCCCGAGTCTGGCACAGCCTCCCACGTTCACACCCAGTCCCACAGCACCCAGACACCTCAGGAAGGAATTAAAGCAACCCCCAGCCCCTCCAGAGCATCTCCTGTGTTCAGAGGTGTTTGACTGCACTCACAGTGCCTTGGTAAATGATGACGGAGCTGCAAAGGGAGGAGAAATTGATAAATGAAGGATATAAATCAACTTCTTTCGAATAAACTCATACAGTGACACCACATAATACCAGAGTAATTCCATAGGAAAACCTAAAAACATCCTGATGAAGAGAGAATTCACTGGAGCTGTATCAGACATAGAGATAATACAGAGACAATTCCTGTAGGATCCACTCTTAGATCCATAATGGGAAAAATTAAAGTGAGGGACGTGAATTCTGCCTCACCCCTTGGTCTCAGCAGTAAACCATGCTGGGAAAGGGAAGGGGTTAACTCCGGGAATTTTTAGGGATTTTTTTTTAGGGGATTAATTCCTCAAGAGTGGGTTCACAGAAAGCCATCAGTGCTGGATTTAAATCAAGGGGATGGAACTTCCGACAGGGAGCAGGGAATGGCAGAGGGAAATTCATCAGAATTGTCACCTGGCCACTGAAGCCAAGGAAAACAGGTCAGGTGCAGGAGGTGCTGGCTTTCCAAAGGTGGCAGCTGCAGGTGCTGGTTCCTTCCTGAAATGAAAATCAGGAGGTGACTTCTTCCTGGCCTGAGGGCCTGATCAGATCTGTCCACAGGATCAGAGCTCGGAATGCCCCAGGGATCTCATCCCAACACCCCCACACAGCTCTGAGTGCCCACCAGACCTTGCAGTTCAGGGCCTCTTCCTGTCACCTGCCTTGGCACTGTCACCTGCCTTAAATGCTCCTCAGGGTCAATCAAATCTGTCGGGGTGAAGGATGGAAAACCAGGATAATGCCAGTTTGCCAAGCAAGATATTAAATCATGGATGATTAATTGATATGAAATCATCAATCATTAAAGCTGAGACAAGGAATGATGGAGAGTGGGAGCTACAGAACCTGCTAGGGGGAGAACTGATGTGGGATGAAGGGATATGATCCAGGATAAATAATCCTGCATGGACGAGAGAGGAAGGTGCACATGAGGAGGGAACAAAGAATTTCCTTGGATGAGGCCATAACTTTCCTTGGACAATGTCTGGAAGTGAGCAGGACACTGGTTTTAACCTATTACTGCATCCGAACAGAGACTGCAGGAATTGTGGTGATATCCCAGGGGATGGATAACCAACAACCCCTTTGGTGACTCTCTGGGTGCTTTTCCATACCCCAAATCCTGCTCTTCTACCCTGGGTGCCCCTGGCTCTCTCCCAGGGCAGGTTTGTGTTGCAGCCACAGCCTGAAAAACAATTTTGCAGTTTTATATTGAAGTGCAGAGTGAGCTGACACAGAGAAATATCCCAGGACAAACAGAGTCTCTTCTAAACAGATCCTTGCAGAAAAGTTTGGGGCCAAACCCTTGGGTTTGCTGTCTGGTTGGGAGCATGAAGGGTTTCCAGCACACAAATTCAGGAAAAACAGGATTGTGCCTCCATATCTGCCCAGAGCTCGAGAGACTGGATCACCTGCTGGACACTCAGTGTGCTGTGCTCGGAATTAGTGCTGGGGGGGAGATCAGTGCACAACAACAGTGCGCTGCTGATCCTGTCCTGGTGCCTGTCCTGGAGTCTCCCAGGTTAGAATTTATCCATAATTGGCGTGATTGGCAGCTGATTAACAGCACTTTTAATCACAGATTTCAACTGCCAGGAACTCAGAAGAGTTTCCAAAGAACTGCACCAGCAAAGAACACTCTGAGATCTCCCAAACCCTGTGGATATTGGAAAAGATGCCCAGAATTCCCTGTTGGGGCCACCAGAAGGGGTCCCAGCCAGCCTTAAACTCCAGGACCAAGCCCCTTCAGATCCTCGTAATGTTTCCAGCCACTCATCCAGAGGAATTATTCCCAAAGTTGGGAGCTCGGTAGAAATGAGAGCCACAAAGTTTCCAACAGCGTTAGGTGGAACTGGCTCAGCCGAGCCACAGCACGTGGACTGCAGAGACTCGTCCTCCATGAGAAGCAGAGGGTGGGGAGGGGCAGAGCCTGGGCTCCGCCAGGCACTGTAATTTTAGTTGTTTTGCTGGGGGGGGGGGGAATAAAATTGATTTAAAGGTTGATATTTTAGGCTGCATTGCTGCGCATGAATCCGAGTGCAGCGAGTTCCTCTAAAAATAAGCCTGTGCAGAAGAAATGAAAAGAACAAAAAGCGAGGTTGGAGGTGTGCTGGAGTGACTAATGCTCTATAATAAGTGAGCAGTTCAGTGCTTGCCCTCAGAGTATGTTGGGATGTTATTTTTGTGAGCCCAAACCCAGTTATTCCTTTGGGGCCCAAAACTTGGCTTTGCTTTAGGTGTTTCGCTTTATTTTTGTTACCAGCATCACGGTGAGTACAAATTCTTGTTGTATTATCCCATGTCCATCAAAGAGTCTTGACCCAGAGCCCTGCCAGCATTTATTTAATGAATAAAATCAGCAGCCTGGATCTGGGTGCACTGGGAGCATCTCCAGTGGGAGGTGTCCCTGCCCATAGCAGGGGTGGCACTGGGTGAGCTTCAAGGTCCCTCCCACCCAACCCACTCTGGAATTCTGTGATTCCATTCTCCATCCCAGGCATCCCAGCTGTAGATTGTGACGAACTCCAGGCTTTTATCCCCAGCTGAGTGATTGATAAAAATCTGTATTTCCGGGGGATGTGTGGGTTCCTCTTCTGGCAGTGACACTGAGTGTGGCATAAACTGCCTGGCATTCCTTGGAGTGAACTCTTGCCCCAAAAAATCCAAGAGAGGACTGGCTTTGAGCTCTTGGATCATGGCTGCAAGGTCTGGGATCAGAGCTGAGAAAATGAGCTCTGAATGCCAGAGAGGAGCACAGAAAACGGGAACAGTGCAGGTGGAAATCCCAAAGGTATCATTAATAAGGGAGGTAACTCCGACCCTGCTCAGCATTTCCAGCCAGTGTTGGACCACCTGCATCTCCTCCCTGACTTTCCAAGAAGTCCACAATAAAGTTTCCACTACGGTTTCAAAACACAGCAATTTTCCCCAGTTCTTTGGGATGAAGTTGGCAATTCTCCTCCTCCCTCCGCACCAGACCCGTGGCTGCTGATGCTCCTGAAGAATTTGTGATGCTACAGATGTACAAAGGTGCAATGGGACAAACCCAGCCGTGGTATAAACACAGCAAATCCAGATTCCTGGTGGTGGTATCATTATTATAATTATTATAATTATTATAATTATTATAATTACTATAATTATTATCATCATTACCATCATTATCATCATTATCATCATTATTATTATATTATCATAATAATAATTAATATGTCATATTCAATAATAATCAATAATAATCAATATAATAATCGATAATAATCAGTAATAATCAATAAAATAATAATTGTTGTTTTCATGCTTTCTCTTCACACCTTACCCCAAGGGCAGAATTGGCCTGAACAGCCAAACCCCACAACCTAAAAGGAATCTCTTTGCTGGATAATGAATTGGCCATTCCGGAGCTGGTCAGGGTTTGTCCCAGACAGACCCAGTCATTTCCCTAAGTGCAAGGAGCTCAAGCCAACTCTTTAAAATTCAGGGGCTGTTTCTGGTTGTAAGTGGGCCGCAATCGAGTTTGGGCCATTTCCTGTCTGTGCCTTGGACTCTTCTTCACAAGGAAAGAAAATTATCAAACCCTTCCCTTTAAAGTGCTCCAGGCCTCACCACCAGTCCCAATCATTTCCATCAGTGCTTGGGATGTGCAGACAGGGCAGTTGTGAGCTGTGTGGCACAGCTTTGGCAGCCTGAGGAGCTGGCAACTGCAGTGCCAGGGGTTTCACAGGTTCACAGCAGAACCGGGAACCAAATCATCAAAAATTGAGGTGCCAGGTTGGGACGCGATGGAATCCCAGCTCCAGCTGCCCCAGGGCCCACTGAGGAGCAGCAATCCCAGCGCACGACCATGGAATTGAGGTTGGAAAATCCCGCTAAGATCATCCCATCCAGCCAACCCAGCACCAGCACGGCCACCACTGAACCCCATCCCAGATGCCACATCCACACGGCTTTTGAACAATTCCAGGGATGGCGACTCCACCGCTTCCCTGGGCTGCCCCTTCCAATGCTTTACAACCCTTTCAGTGACAAAATATTCCCTAAAATCTGGTCTAAGCCTCCCCTGGCACAACCTGAGGGTGTTTCATGCTGTCACTTGTCCAAGTGGGATGCAGGCAGTTCTGCAGGCATGAGGGAGGGGAACACAGACCAGAAGGAGCCACATTCCCAGCTGGACACTTCTAATCCAAAGCCGCGTTACTGCTCATTCTCGTTCTGCAACCCAGAGCGAAAACAACGCGCTCACTTCTCCCACTTTGTGTCTGGGACCCAAATTAAGCCTTTTCTTTACCCCAGCATTGCCATAAACAACTAAAACCACAAAACTGCGCTCATTTTATTGCACAATGCTGCACAATTATTGTCAAAAGCTCTTTGATTTACTGGCAGAGAAGAGGAAGATTGTGCCCAGTCCCAGCCAAATGCAGTTTTTCCCCAGTCTCTGGCTTGCCCACCAACCCTTTGGCACGGTTTGTTCTAGAAAGTTCCATGCTGCTGAGGGAGAAGGATTTCAGGCCTTTCTCCTCCAGGAGCAAAGTCAGCACCATGCAAAACCTGGTCCAGTTTGGCTGGGAGTCACCAGATTGTGAGAAAGCAGCAAAAAAATTGTTGTGGGACGAGGAGAAGTGAGCAGAACCTGTGTCCTGGTAAAGGTGATTTTTGGAAGGGCTCGTGGTGACCGCCTGCATTTCCAGGAGCCTCCTACTGCACTTCTGCCTTCACCTGGGAGCAGTTTAAAATTCTGTTTACAGTCACTGCCCCGCAGAGTCTGCCCTTCTGTTCATGCCTGAAAAACCCCTCCTTTCCCAGCTCTCAGAGCACTGAGGAGTTCATCAAGCTCAGCAATTCCTCCTTCCTCCAGAGAAACTCTGCTCTGGGGGGGCTGCACAAGGGCAGGGAGGGCAAGGCAAGCTCAGAATCAAAAAGAATGACAAAAGCTGCATTTTGGGACACCAGATTTTGGGAGTTCCCCAATCTGTCCTTGGTCACTTATTTAATTCCCTCATTGTAGTTGTTTACTATTAGTATTAGTGTTAGCAGTAGTATTTTCAAATCCTTGGGTTAAAGGCATCAAAGTGGTGTTAAAATATTTCCGAAGAGGCAGTGGATGGGAGGGATCATTGTTATTATTTCTGTAGGTCCTGGCTGTGCCAAACCTGCCAGGTGAGCCTGATCCAGTGAGGAATTTGGCACCAGGGCTGGTGGAACTTCATTAAGCCTCCAGTAACTCCCTTTGAACTCAGTTGTTCAGTGTGGTGTTGATCTAAAACACTTTGTGCCAGCCCCTTTCACCTCCACGTTGCCAACGGGGAAGGCAAAAGGAGTGCAGGGAAGGGAGCAGGAAAGAGAGCAGGGAGAGAATGGAACTGAAACTTAACCCGGGGTTGTGCTTCTCCAAACCACAGCTGAGAAACCATGCCCAGCACAAAACACAGCTCAAACAGGTTAGAAACTGGTTTGGGTTAAAATTTACTGGTTATTATTATTTTTTGAGACATCCTAACCTCCCAGACCTCTGCCTTGGTCACTCAGTTTATGTCCTTGAACTTACATTTTGCATCCCCACCAAAACCCCAGGATAACAACCTTTGAGAATCCCTTTCTCTTTGAATAACCCTGAATATCCTCATAAATCACACACCTGTCCTTTGAAAATATGTTATTTTTACCCCTTGTTGCTCTGGATCTCGAAGCCATCTCAGAGTCATGAGCTCCAAAGAATGACTTTATGTTACATAAGCTGGAAAAAAATCCACTGAAAAGCTTTTGTTTTAAATGTTTCCTGTCAGCTCCTCGAAAGGTTCCATTATTCTTTGGGCTTTGAAGTGAATTTCAAGTTCTGTGGGATGCTTTTCCTGCCCTCCTTGACGAGCAGGGAGCTGTCCTTAATCCAGAGCATCCCAAATTTCCTGTCAGCCCAGGAGCTGACGCTCAGTTCGTGTAAGCCCTGACATGTTCTCATTTTTAAAGCAAATTAGAGCATGCAAAGCCTTTATGGAGCTGTCTGGACTTTACACCCCCTCTGTGTTGTTGTATAAATGATTTAACGTAATTACCATATGGAATTTGTTAAATATTCCGCAGGCCAGGAGCGGGAGCCGTTCCCGTGCGCCGAGCCTCGGTGACGGACGAAGGTGCAGCGAAGGCTCATATTTAATTTATTGCTGACGAGGAAAGGCTTTGTGTGCTGGACTGGAAACGGCAAATTCCAGTCCATGCCTGAGCTCCAGTCACACAGAACAGCTCCTGGGTTTTAATTTTTTTTTTGGGGAAGCCACAGCTGCTTTTACCCACAGACATTCCCCCTCCTGCTGGTCCTGTGCCCAGGTTCCAGGGCGTGGAAGGGGATCGTTCCCAGCCCTCCCCGAAGTGACAAGTGGCTCCAGCACTGGTAGAACCAGGAATGAACTGGGGAGTGGAAAGAATTAAGTTCAGTAATCAGATTATTTCCCCCCAGGCACCGCCTCTGTCTGAAGCCAGACACAACTTTGGGCCCTGCCTAAAAAGCTCCAGGTAATTTATTTCAATAACGAGGGAAAGAAAAAAAAATCCTCTTTGATGAAGGCTTCTGAAGAAGTCGAAAAGATTCCTGCAATCCCATTCCCTGATCATTCACAGGGAATTATCTCCTCAGCTCCTTTCAGTGCCTCTGAGGAATCAGCAGCAGCTCCCGGTCAGCTCAGGCTGTGCCTGTGCCGCACCACGAGTGGCACCAAGTCCCGTGGGACTGGGAGTCCCTGTCTCACTCAGCTCCCTCAGGCACCTGGGGAATGCCAGGGAAGCCGTCCAGGAGGGAATTTCCAGTTTAACAGCTTCCATTTCTCCATGGAGGGAATGGTCCATCCATAACCTGCCTCCCCGTGGACTTTAAAAAGCTCCCACAGCAACGCTGCCACTGCGATTTTGCACATTAAACATAGAATATGCACTGTAATAGATAAAATATCTATTGCAGTATAGGGAATTTATACTCTAATATATATCATTTTGTACCTACATGATATAGATATCATTTCATATGTATAATATATTTTTTTCTGTATTTTATATATAAATATATTGGCTAAATGCAAATATTTACTCCACTGCATCCTGTCCTAAAAATGCAACCAGCCTGGGAACCTCCCTGGGCATTTTCCCTCTGGATACCCCTGTAAGTGAATTCCAGGACACGGCTCCTTGTGAAACCTCAATCCCCTTCCATTTCCAGAGGCAAATTTAAAATGCACTTGGTTTTGCTTCCGTCTGCATCCCTTCAAACTCTGGAATGCTTATATGGGATTTCCTTCAAATTGTTGCTTTGCCACGGGCTACGTCAGTCCAGCTGGAATTTTGAAGCTAAAAAAAAGATTAAAATATCAAATGGAGGGCTCTGTGGATATTTGTGTGCGGGGTCAAGAGCAGGTGAGGGCAGTAACCCCACAAGGAAACTTCCTGGGAGCTGTTCCAGTTCCAAACTTCCGAGCTTCCCTCTCGGTGCTGGGATGAACCTGCTGTGAGTGTTGAGTGTCCTCGGAGCCAGACCTCCTGCAGCTGGAGCCTGCTCCTGCAGAGCCCGCCAGCACCGAGGGCATGCAGGAAAACTACGGCAAAAGGGAAACCTGGGGGGAAAGTAAGGGAAATCCGGGGTTATGCGGTGCTGGGCTATGAACTGCAGGGAGTTTCCAGCAGCCACGTGTGAGGTGATGCCACAGCAAAGCTGCACAAGCTGCTCCTCCTCCCTGAGCTCCTGGACCCTCTTGCCAGCTCCCTGTGCTCTTATCCTGGTGTGGCACTGGAGTTTGGGATCAGGGAGCTGCTCCCACGCCGTGATTTTCTCTTTTCAGAAATTCACTGCAATCAAATGGGAGGTCAGGGGCTCACCAGGAGCATCTGAGAAGGGATAAAAACTAAAGCTCTGAAAGCATATTCTCTTTTCAAATATAACTTATTCACCCTCAAAAAAACTCTGACATTGGAAAACCCTAACCCAGACACTGCCTTGGGAACAGCCTTTTTCCCCGGATCATTCTGTACCCAGGATCATGCCAGACTCAAACAAGCAGCAAACAGCAAACTGCCAATTTGGACAAAAGAATTCCTTGCTGTAGTTCCATAAACACAAATCAGACAACATCTGCCTCAGAGCATTTTGAAGTGAGTATCTCTATAAATTGCATTTTCATACCTCCATTCCATTACATCCCTAATAGGAAGGAAACAACGAGATTTTTTTCTTATTTTCCTCTGCAGTTGAGCCAGAGGTGACTTTATTGCAGATAAATCTGCACAGTTGGGCCACAGCTGGGCTTTTTTGGGGCTTCCTGCCTTTTTTCCAGAGCAGCTCCATGTTCACCACCACCAACTTCTGGCTGTGTCTTGGAATTTATTCATCTGATCCAATTCACCAGTGAATAAATAAAGAAATCCCAATAAAAATGATCCGTTTGATTCCTGAAGTCAGCAGATGGAATCCCCACGTGGGATCCCCGACCCTTCTGCAACTGATCCTGTCCCACTGACTTCAACCCCACCTTTTATTTCAGTTCGCTTTGCTATTCCTGTACAAAACCCAAATTGTATTAATTGGGTTGTAATTAGCTGGAGCTTGGTAAGTCCAGGCTTTTGGATGTAACACCTGCAGAAGCAGAGTGTTCATAGAGGGCTTTTAAAATCATTGTGGGAATAACAGAAATCCGCTTTTCACCTGCTCTGGGTTGGAACTCACCTCATTTCTGCTTCACCAATTTAATTCAAAAATCAGGGTGGCGATGTCACTGTCAGAGGAAATTGCAGCCTGGGTGGGTTTTTGCTCAGATGGCGAAGAATCTGTGCTCGTATTTCAGCTGCTTTGCACAGGTGGGAAGGATGAAAAAGGTTAATGCTGCTCCAAACCTCACCCAACCCTGGTTCCATCTCATCAGCTGCTCCAGGTCTGTTACTGGTACAGAGAAAATCCTGAGAATGTGGAGGGAGAGTCCTCAAATGCTCAAAACATGAAACCAAACGGTGGCAACTTCACATTTGGGAGTTCTGTTGTTTAAATGGCTTTGGGGATTTTATGGACTGTATTTAAACACGTAAACTCTGAATTTTGGGATTACTCACCATTGTATTCAGTCTCTTCCAGGCAGCTGGCACAGGGTGCCCAGAGCAGCTGTGGCTGCCCCTGGATCCCTGGCAGTGCCCAAGGCCAGGTTGGGCAGGGTTTGGAGAGACCTGGGACAGTGGGAGGTGTCCCTGCCCACGGCAGGGGGTGGAATGGGATGGGCTTTAAGGTCCCATCCCACCCAAATCATCCTGGAATTCCAAGATTTTCCATGCACTGTCCATCCCATACTCCCACCTGCAGCTCAGCCTGGCTGTGTTTCCCCACTCCACATCCCAAATCTCCAGATCAGAGAGGATTTCAGGGCCCCTCTGCTCTTCCCATCCCTTCCCTGGGCTATGCTCTTTGTAACTTAAAACATTCATTGGGAACACGATGTTCTTCGGGGGTTACAGCAGAGCCTGTAAAGGATGCAAGCCCACATCCTCCCTGTAGGAAATTAATGGAGAACTTGTGTAAGATTAAGCACCGGGCTTTTATTAAAGAGCATCTCCAGCCTGGAAGGGAAGTGCTGACTCCAACACTTGTTGCCAGCGTGCAGTGAAGTGCATGAAGCTCCCTAAAATGTGGCTTTCTTGTCAGATCCAAGGGTTCTTCCTGGTGAAATGGTCATTAATGTCTAGATTTGCACAGTGAATAAACCCCATGGAAAAGGAACGTGACACAGACAAGTTAGTTTTAGATTTTTAAAAGAAAAGTCAAATATTTGTGTGGGTTCAAAGTAACTTCCACTGACTGTCAGAGGCACTTAGGAAGCAACTGGGCTTTTTCCAAGTGTAACCCATGGCAGGACAAGGGGGAATGGCTTTACAGCGAAGCAGGGCAGGGATAGACGGGATATTGGGGAGGAATTCCTCCCTGGGAGGGTGGGGAGAGGCTGGGAGGGAATTCCAAGGGGAGCTGTGGCTGTGCCTGGATCCCTGGGAGTGTCCAAGGCCAGCCTGGATGGGGCTTGGAGCAGCCTGGGACAGTGGAAGGTGCCCATGGCAGGGCTGGCACTGGAAGAGCTTTAAGATCCCTTCACACCCCAGGCATTCCAGGATTCCCTGACTCCCTGATCCCATGCCATGGCCCTGGAGGGAGCTGTGCAGCCCCTGAGATTCCCGGAACTGAAATCGCTGCTGTCACCCACTGCCTCCATCACAGGCTCTGTTCAGCCGTGATTAATCTGAAACCAGCGGTGCTCTGCCTGGGCCTTGTGCCCGACCTCATCACGGCCACGTGCTGGGCATGGATGGCATCCCTGTCTGCCATGGAACGAGCTGGGAATGAGCCACTGGGGCAGCAATGAAACACCAGGGCTCTGGCCACACAGGGAGCTTTCATCGAAACATTTGGAACCACCTCAGATCCCTTCAAAACCTTCAGAGTTGGTTTAATGCTTTCTTTTGTTCAAATAAGGAGCAGGAGCGGAGAAGAGAATGAAAAAGAACTGAGTTTGCTCAGCCCTGTTGCCCTCACAACCCTGGGAAGGGCAAAATTCACCTGTTAATTCCAAGTCAATTGATGCCATCATTCCCTGAGGGATGTTCTGAGGGATTGGAATGGTTTAGAAGAATTGGGATGTTCAGATAATCTGGGAAGTTCAGAGGATTTGGGAAGTTCAGAGGATTTGGGATGTTTTTCCCCTCAGCACCTTTAGAATCAGTCATTAGAAAGTACCAAGATAATGCCCAGATTTTTAAATGTTGTCTTTAATAGTCCCAAACACTATAACCAGGGAACCAATCCAACCCCTCATCCCACACAGGGAGCATTCCAAGGAACATGTGGATACCAGAAAGAAACCAGGCTGGATACAAAACTGAGCCTAAATTATTGATTCTGAGTCGAATTCTCTGCAGCATTTTGGTTTTTTCTTCATGGGATTTTATTTTTCATAATTATTCTCTGTTCCAATATTGGAAATATTCAAAATTTCATGAGGTGTAAGCTCTTTAGGCTGCAAATGCTGAGGTCATTTTTTTTAACAAATAAACATCCTTTCAAGTGAAAAAATATTGTATTATTAAATGCAAATTAAAAATGGGATTTTTTGGTCCTTTGTTTTGATTTCTGGGTGAGCAAGGCTTGCTAAAAATGCAGCTCAGTGGGGGTTTGCTTTTTCCCTAAGAATCGGCATCACAGAGATGCACCAGCACTCCGTGTGCCATCCAGTTCCTCTTCCACCTCAAATTCCTGAGCTTTCCAGCCCCCGATTCTGCTTCTGGAGCCCGTTTGGTGTGCGAGGAGCTGTACCTGGGCCACCTCCAGCAATGGGACCTGTCCTGAGCCACGGCTGGGTGTGCACAAGTGTTACCCAGCAATGATCCGGCAGCAAAAATGCCCCTTTCCTTAAAAAACACAGCTATGGAAGCCTCTCCCGCATTTCTGCTCAGTGACAAGGCTGCTCCCCAAGAGACTCCAAAATACTTTTATTATTTGAGAGTTCCTCTCCCTCAGAGCTGCTCTTCCTCCCCTCCTCAGGTGGGCACTCCGATGGTAAAGCCAAACCCATCTTTGGGACGCTTCACTTCCAGCCTCACCTCCTGGCTGATGATTCCTGCTGGGAACAGGACCCCAACAGGTTTTGGGGCAGTGGGAACCCCCAGCTCGGGGTTCCTCCCCGTCCCTCCCCAGTGCCTCCTCCCTGGGCTGGCATTATGCAAACGAGCTGTCGCTGTAAAGCGTTTCATTCTGCTTTGCTTGATTATGCAAATTCCAGCTCCATGGAGCCACTCTGCTTCCTCTCCTCCTCCCTCCTCCCTCTGCTCGGCTCTGCTGGCAGAGGGGTTTCACTGGAACCACGAGCAGTTATGAAACAGAACAAATTAAACACAACAGTTGGGATCGCTTTTCCTTCACAAGACATCGCATATGTCGCACTCAAAGGGCTACAGGAAATAGCAGCTTTGCCTTCTGCACTCCCTGTCCTGATTTCCCAGCCCCAAACAGGACTGCAGAGGAATCCTGGGATGTGTTCAGGGGCCAGTTTTTCCACAGCTCCAAAAGCCCAGGGCTGTGTGCCCTGTGCCCATCCCCGGGGCTTCCAAAGGTTGGGTGGTGCAGCCTGGAGAAGAGAAGGATCCAGGGAGAGCTGGAGCCTAAAGGGGCTCCAGGAGAGCTGGAGAGGGACTGGGGACAAGGCATGGAGGGACAGGACACAGGGAACGGCTTCAAAGTTACGGACAGTAGGATTTGATGGGATTTTGAGAAGGAATTCCTCTCTGTGAGGGTGGGGAGGGGCTGGGATGGAATTCCCAGAGCAGCTGTGGCTGCCCCTGGATTCCTGGAAGTGCCCAAGGCCGGGCTGGAGCTCCCTGGGACAGTGGGAGGTGTCCGTGCCCATGGCAGGGGTGGCACTGGGTGGGCTTTAAGGTCCTTCCAACCCAAACCATTCCAGGATTTGATGATGATTCCATGACCTGTGGTGTTGACCTGACTCCAGAAATGTGGACAGGACCATAACTGGAATTAGGGGCTCTTATTCCAAAGGCACAGAATCCATGTCTGTGCCCAGGAATATCATGGAATTATGGGTTGGAAGGGACCTTAGAAACCCCCTCGTTCCACCCCCTGCCATGGGATGCCTTCCTGGGCAGGGGAAGGTTTCCAGCTCCGGAAGCCCCGGGATGTACAAGCCCTGGGGCACTCAAGGGTTTATTTCATTCACTGTAAGTGATAAACCTGACTTTAGAATCCTGAATCCCAATCCTTGGCAGTGGGGACGCTCCCACCAGCAGTGTGAGACCAGAGGTGACAAAGGCTTGTCCCTTGTACCCTGAGGCCAAGAACCCAATAAGAGAAATCTGTGTCAGACAAAACCCCACAACTTTTCCAGGGAACACACTCCCGGAGCAAACCCAAGTTCTGACGCACAGGAGAAAAATTTTAGAAGGGTCAGGAGATATCCAAGATCCTCGGGAGAGCAGGAGAGTTTTGAGGAGCAAGGAAACCCCCCAGCCTTGCCCCAACTGCAAAGGAGGGTGGAATATCCCTGGCACTTGATCCACAAGGAAATATTCCTCCTCAACTCTAAATCCAGCAACTGGCTCCACCCTGAGCCCAGGCACAACCTGGGAATTCTCCTCCTAAATTCCATCGTGGCCCTGCTGGCTGGAAATACTGCGGAGGAGAGGGGTAAAGCTCCCTGCAGGAGCTGGGAAGGGAAGGGAAGGGGAAGGGAAAGGGAAGGGGAAGTGTTTCCCTCCTGGTCTCTGCAGTCATCCAACAAAAGCCCTGGAGGATGGGATTAGTGCCACACAAACATGGGCAAAAAGACACAAACTTGGATCCTGGCAAAGGATTTTGTAATTCCAGTGCAACAGGTGGCTGAGGGCTTTTATCAGAAATTAATGACTCCTCTCCAGGAATTCTGCTGCTCTGGAAAACCATACTCCAGCAGTTCTGAAGCTGTAATTTATCCTTTCCTTTGAAAAGGCCCTATTGTTTAATGCATGTCTAAAAATCATAAATACTGTACCTTTTACCTAAACAAACAAGGCTTAGCGCTGAAAGCAGTGACAGGGAAAGATGGATGAGGGGAAAATGCTTCCCTTTGGGAATGGTGGGGAATCCGTTGTTCAGCAGAGCCGTTCTCGTGCGTGCACTGCAGCAGCCTGACTGCTTCAAACCCCAGACATTGGCTCTCGGGATTTGTGCTGAAGAGATCCTTAACAGCTCAAAGGAGGCGACACGGAGACGATGGGAGCTCCTGAGACAGCGCAGATGTGGTCAGGGATAAGAATCAGTATCTGCGGAAGTCAAGGGTGCATTCCTCCCTGGGGACTGAGCATCAGGAGGAGTCTGCAGACTCCAGGACACGTCTCCTCTGCAGGGTGGGAATTCCAACCAAACCCTGGCACTGAGCAGAAAAGGGCTGATGTCAGCCCTTGGTGCTCCAGAGACTGGGATTTTTTCACACTCCCTCCCTGCAACCTCGAAATTCTCTGTGCGAGAGGTTTGTGGCTGACAGTGACACCTCAGCCCTCCTTTTGTCCCCTGCCCAATCCCTCGAGTCAGCCTGGAAATGGGAACTTGCAGGGCTGGGGATGGGCTCAGAATTCCCTGCAGCTGCTTCCCAACACCCTGGGGAGAACATCAGCAGTGCAAGCTGCCAGCGTGGGGAGCTCAGCAAATCTTTCAACAAATTTAAATACTATCAGGGCTTTTGAAGAAGGTCAGACACCCACAGGCCATTATCAGTCCCAAAATACACACACTTTACCTCTCCCACTGGATATTTCCAAGTGCTGTCCCAGAGCTGGAAGACATTCCCCAAATCACCACATTTCGTTCTGAATGTCATCAGAATTCCACATTTCCCTAACTTCTTTTTCAACTGCTCTAGAAAGAGAAGGATCCTCCCTGAAGCAGAATTCCAGCTGCAGCAACACCGTTTTGTCGGTGCCTTTGGTTTAATTGGAGCCAGGATTTGGCCTTGATGATCCCTGTGGGTCCCTTCCCACTCAGGACACTCCACCATTTTCTGACTAATTACCTCCTCTTGCTTAACCGGATCTCCCATCCCACGTTTTAACTCCATCATTAATTAAGGAGGGCTGAAAACCGAAATCTGCACTGTGCGGTCAAGACTTCCCCGTGCTTTGATCCATGTGGAAAATTCCTTTGATCCTGCAGCACACTGGCACCACGGGACACCCATTTGCCAGATCTGTCCAGGGAACATGGCTGAACATCAGATCTTTTTTTTCCTGGGAGGCAGAAGCCGGAATAGAAACCGGCTCTGCTGCTGCTCGGATGGGTTTTCTGGGGTGAAGAGGGAAAGGTATTTCTGAGAGCTGATTTAATTCACTTCAGGTTTCAGAGACCTCAAGACCCCATGGAAAAAAAACAATTCCTTTGCAATCCATTAAATGGCATTAAACAAATCACTTTAAGGACAGCGATGCCTCCTCCTGAACACTCAGTGAAACAAAAGGGACAGTTTGTTGTAAAGACCCAAATTGTATTGGACCTAAAGAGGATGCAGGAGCAAACCCCAAAATTTCCAATGTTTTGCGACGCTGGATATTCCCAATTAACTGTGATAAATCCTCTCTAACAGCCTCTTCCCATTTCCAGAGCCTGCCTGAGTCAGAACATATGGAAAACTCAGCCCATGGAGCTGGAGGATGGTACCAAACAGATTTCTCCCAAACCCATCTGAGGGTTTCTTTTTCCCCATCGCCCCTGGAACAGAACAGTGAGTGGGGAAAGCTCTCGCAGGAGTGATGGTGATGGAGTTCCCAGTGCTGTCCCCAGGCTGGAACTGCACATCTGCAGCGCCTCAAACGCAGCTGCCCCATTAGCTCAGATTTACAGGGGGTCCTTCCTGGGTTTTTCCTGCTCCTGTTTCTTAAAGAGAGAAGGAATTCTACGTGTTCTCGGCAGGAATTTACAATTCATGTTCTTTTAACAGCTCTCCTCCCCCAGGCTGGGAGAAGGAACTAAATCCAGAGCCTGCGCTGGCACAAAGCGATCTTCCCAACACCTCCTGCCTCTTCCCTCACGGAATTCCACTCCACCTTCCTGCTTGCAAAGACCCTGGACTTCTGTGGTCTCACCCACCGAGAGCCCTGCAATACTGATAAACTATAACACAAAATAATAAATATATAAATTACATCTATCATAAAGGATGCATTTATAAGACATTATATTGGGGGGGCCTTATCACATTATGGGGTGATTTGTCTGGTTTAGACCCGGAGCTCTGAGGGATGAGGTGCCTGTGCAGGCTCTTGGGGTCACTAAGGACTGGAGGAGTTGAAGAAAAGTTGGCCACAAGTGGCTCTGTTTCTGTCTCTGGGACATCTCTGAATTCTCTGCTGGGTTTGGGGTGCTTTGGGTCTTTTTTTCCCTTGGCTTGTTTGTTTTTTAAAGGTGGCCGATGTAATTAATATAAGATAAATTGGTTCAAGCTTAGAACCAAACTGTTGTCAAAAACCAGCACATGCAGAACCCCGAGATGGAAAAGAAATGGGGCACAAAGGCCATGAAGGGATTTAATCCCTCACAGCCGCCCACCCCCACCAAATCTGCGCTCCAGAGTTCTGTTTAATGAGCTACTGAAAGAATTAAAATATCTGAGGCCTAAATCCTGCAGCCTCCCTCCCCAAATCCTCGAGGATTTTGGCCTCTGCACTCAACTGAGGTGAAGCTTTGGCTGCAGTCCCTGCTGCCACAGAGGAGCTGCAGCTCAGATGATATCTTATTTATTTATTTATTTTATTCATGTTATTCATTGCCCTCAGCCTTGGAGCTCTGGTTCAGAGCAGGGAAAACAGGATGTTCATCATTATCTTCCTGACAGAACACAAATTTCATGCCTCTTTTTGTCCGGTAGAAAGGGCTGCACGCAGAGCCAAGGAAAACAAGGAATGTGTTCTCTGCCACATGAGTTTGAGTGGCTTTAGGGTGGCCTTTAGGGACAGAGCCTTGAACCCCAGAGCTGTGAGAGGGACCACAAATCCCGGTCAAGGAGCAGCAAGAAAAGACGGGAGAAGGGAAAAGCATGAAGTTACTGCCCCAAAATTGTTGTTGTGCAGCTCCATATTCGTTTTAAGTCTAAATGAATCACCTCAGAGCAGGTTTTGAACTTGGGTTTTTGATACGGATTAAAGAGAAACCCGAGTCAAGAGCAGGTGTTAATGACAATTAAAGTGCATTGGAATAGAAATAATTAATGACTGTGCAGGGGGAACGCCTCATCTCCCTCCTGCTCCCCATCTTTGAGTTCCCCCAGTTCCCACTCAAATAACTTCCAAAATCTGAGAATCATGGAAAGGACCTTAAAGTTCATCCAGTTCCAACCCCCAGACACCTTCCACTGTCCCAGGTGGTTCCAAGCCCCATCCAGCCTGGCCTTGGACACTGCCAGGGATGGGGCAGCCACAGCTTCCCTGGGATCTGGGATTCCACCCCAGCCCCTCCCAGGGGACAATTCCTTCCCAATATCCCATCTACTCCGTCTCAGGTTGAAGCCATTCCCCCTGTCCTGCTCTGTGTGCTCAGGTCCCCTGAGTTTTGCTGTTGGCAACAGCTCCAGGGTTATTCCTGTGTTCTGTGATTCGATCTGAGGCAGAGCCCTGCAATGTTAATACAATATCTGCCATCATTTCCCACACAGCAAATGAGAGTCAGCCCAGCTCTCGGCAAGACAAATCTCTTTTGTTGTTGTCATGCACATTATTCGACTCTCTCCCACTTAAGACAGATGCTTTTGTGCTGGTGTGTGCTCTGAGTTTGTAAATGTTCATCTTTTTCGTGATGTTTGCCTGATAACAGAACGATGGAATAAAACAGAATCTGCGGTGAAATCAATGGAATGGGAGCTCCAACAGGCACGGGAACGTGCAGAAACGATGCTCTGGCCAATAGCTCCAGTCAGCAATGAGGAATTGTATCCAGGGCACGTTTGGGGAGGTAAACACGTTGACTTGCTCCTTCAGCTCCCCAAATGTACCTCGTTTGTCATCGGAGCCGCTCCAGAGCTTTGGCGTTGGCACTCCGGGACTCCCCATGCCAATGATGATTTCTATCCCCAGCCATGGGCTGCTCCAGTGCCACTTTCAGAGCAGGTTTTAGGGAAATGAAAGAAACTTTTGTGTCTCTTCATCTAGAAGAGGTAAATACAGCTGAACTCATCCCACAGGTATTGGCTGCTGCTTCAAAAGCAGCAAGAATTCTCCCTGAGTTGGGGACAGGCAGGAAATCGATTCCCTTCCACATAAATCCCCTTCACGGAATTCCCTGCTGGACTATCACTGTTCGTCTGCTCACTTCAAATGGAATCCTGGTTCCCTTCAACAGCAAAACTTCTTGGGTGCCTGATTTCGATTCATGCCTGGCTCCTCCATGCCCAGGGAACACACCCAGGTAAAGCTTTCAAAGGGGAAGGAGCTTCTGATGGAATCCTGGAATGAAAGGAGGTGGGAAGGATGCGAGGGAGGTAAACAACCTTCCCCAGGAGCAACAGGAGCACTGAAAAGTGAAATCTGAGCTGCAGCCTGAGGAGAGACAGCAGCGGAAAGCGGGGATCCAGGGATCCAGGTACAGCCTCAGCGCCAGCTTAGCCTGTTCCTATGTTGGGATTATTGGAGACATCAATCCATGGAAATCTCTGCCTCAAACATGCAGGCAAAACTACCCATAAAGTCAACTAATGTTGGAAAAGACCTCCCAGATCACCAGATCCAGGGATGAATCAGCCGAACACAAATGCAGGTGTGACCCACAGCCCCCAAAGTGCTGAGGAAACACAGAAAGCAGCTTTTATGTCAGCAGGATCCCAAAATAAGGGAGCAGCCAGGGCACAGGGCACACCACCACTCACAAACCTTTGGGCTGGAAGGGTCACCTCAGGGTCACCGACAGGATCCGTGAGGGAACATCTGTCCCATCACAGCCAGGAAATCATTATCCAGAATTAACCATCACACCTGCTTGGAGCAAAGGTGCATCCAGCCTTTTTCCTGCCCCCCTTCTCCCCAAGTGAAATAAATCCATGCTGCAGCGCACTGCGATTCCCGATAGCTCTGCCCGCCTCGGAGGGAACACAGAGGATTCCGACAGTAACCGTGTCCCTGGGAAAACGTGTCTTGCCAGCACCTCCCTCCTCGGTACAGCCAGGAGGGTCCAGGCTCGAGTTCCTCTCGATTCCTGCTCTGGGAATCTCACAGGCAAATTTCAAAGCATTAGCATTCAAAGGATTTTAGAGGTCAAACTCTTGAATTTAATTGGAAATTGGGAATTACACAACCAGCCCAGAGAGCTGAGTGCCACGTGCAGGTGTTCCTTGGACACGTCCAGGAATGGGGACTCCAAACCTCCCTGGACAGCCCCTTCCAACCCCTGCCATGAAGAAATTCCTCCTGATGGCCAACCTGATCCCTTAAATCTAATTGGGAATAAGAAAATGATCATTCCTGATGGAATATCAATGCAGTGTGACACCATCCTGAGGTGACATGTGCCAGGCAGGAAGAGCCATCACCTTTGTGAGGTGAAATACTTGGGAATAAGCCAAAGGAAAAGGACAGAGTGGACACAGGGATGAGCCAGGGACAGCCAGAACCTCAGGAAACTTCCAGGCTCAGCTCACAGGTACTGGGAAGAGCCACAGCTCTATCAAGGTGCATCCAGCTCCAGGATATTCTCCTATCCATGTAAATATTTGTGTGTTTTGATAAAGAAAATGCTTATTTTAAACTTATCTCAGTGTCCTTTAACAATATTTACAGAAGGGAAGGATTTAAAGAAATAAACACATTAAAAATTTGAATAAATGCAGTTTCAGGTCCCTGAAATTCAAACAGGATCTCTCTCCCTAGATGTAACAATGTTCATCCTCCTCAGTTTCGAACAGAATGAAACTCCTGCTTTGCTTTCTGTCTGTCCCCACCACAAATTCCATTATTCCACTAAAACTCCAAGCTCCATCCCCTGAAGCACTGGATAAAATTAAAATCTATTGTTATTATGGCTGATTGAAAAATAGAACTTTGGCTGTGCAGAGAATTTGGATTTGTTTTTGCATTTGCCATTGTTTGCCATTGATCCAAACCAAAGGAAGCAAATACTCGATGGAACAAGAAGTTCAGCACAAATCCATTGAGAATTCCAGAAGGATTTCAGTTCCCATGAGCCTCTCAAGCTGCAGGTCAGGAAACCCTGGGCCTCCAATTCTTCCAGCGATGTCCCACCACCTCCTGGGACTTGCTTTTCCTTCCCTATTGTCACCACATGTTTTTATGTGCTTATTTCATTCTCCAACCATCTTTGGGAAGGGGAGGGATCAAAACCACTTTAAAAATGCTGGTTTAGGGAAAAGGAGGTTGTAGTAAGGTGGGGGTCGGGCTCTGCTCCCGAACAGGGAACAGGGACAGGAGGAGAGGGAATGGCCTCAGGCTGGGCCAGGGGAGGCTCAGGGTGGACAGCAGCGGGAATTTCCTCATGGAAAGGGTGCTCAGGCCTTGGAATTGCCCAGGGAGGTTTGGAGTGCCCATCTCTGGAGGTGTCCCAGGCACTCCTGGAGGTGGCACTCAGGGCTCTGGGCTGGGGACAGGGCGGGCATCGGGCACAGCTGGGACTCGGAGGGCTTTTCCAACCTAAACCATTCCGTGCTTCTGGGATTCTACAGGAGGAGAATCGGCAGGAATTGACTCAGCCCCAGGGCAGCCGGGCTGATGAGTGACAGGTAATGAGTACATGAGGCTTCTGCTTAATTATTAACCCTTGATTGCCTGACCTGCCAGATAAACAAAGTTCAGAAGTGCTAAAACTCCTGACGATTGTAAGACAATTGTAATCAAAGGACTCGCACTCTAAAGTCCCAGAAACTCTTCTGAAGATACTGCCATGACACCCTGAACACGTCAGCCCCCTCCAATTAAGACATCCTTACAAACACTTCTTAAGCCCAAAGGTGTCATCTCATTTGCATATTTATGAGCCTAATGAGGGAACGGAGCAGACAGACGGATGCTGGTGTTTGTCTGTTCATGGGGAAGGGCAGCAGCTTTCCCTGAGCTCACAGCCTGGGGAGTTTTGGTTGTCCCAGAATGAGGCCACTCAGGCCAGCGCTGTCCTGGCCACGCTTGGAGCTCTCAGGCCAGCTCCCAAATTCCAACATCCCCTCCGAGCATCCTGGTGATGACAAAGCTGCTCTACAAGCAAATTCCAGGGAAGTGAAGCATCCCGCTCTCTAATTTTCCACCAAATCCACGGTGTAAGAGACCCCAAGACAGGCAAAAACCCACAAGACAATTTAGGGGCAGGAAGTTTTAGACTAATTGGAAGAAGTGAGACATGAGCCAGTCTGGGCTTCTCCCCAGCCAGATTTACTTTTCAACATAAAAATAAAATATTAAATTAAAACAGTGTTGATTTGAAACTGTTGGAAAACAAAGCTGGGAAATCCAGTAAAATGTGCAGCCTCCAAGCCTCCGTTCCAGGTGCTTGGCACCTCTCCGACAGACCTCAGGACTCTTTGTTTTTCCACGTGCTCAGCACAAAATTTGCAAAGCTGTCCTTAAGAAAGGAACCTGGGATAAAATAGCAAAGCAAGCAAAGGAATCCTAACACCGAACCTTTCACAAATGATTGCAAAGCCCTGATTTAGGATGACAATGAGTCCGTGAGCTTGGATCATTCCAGGACTCCTTGCTGAGCTCCCTCTGTTAATTAAAGACCTTCAGAGCTGCGTTTGCAGCCGGCCAGCACAGACAGCTCTGATGAACTTTCCATCCTCTGAGGTCTTTAGGGCAGGAAAAGAAAGCAACACATTTGCAATGAAAGTTTAAACACCCACAGGAGGGAGATTAAACGTGTCCTTCCGAGCACGCTGCGGCTGTGTCATCCTTTTCCAGGTGCAGAGGGAATTCCTGGACATCAGGTGAGGCTGTTCTCTCACCTCTGCTGGCTTTAAAGCCAGGAATAAAAGCTTGGCCCAAACCTGGGAATGCCAGGATAACCTCACCAGGGGAAGGGCTTCCACCTTTGCTGGTGTCTGTTGGAATAACCAATGTACCTGTTCAGAGGAGCGTAAAATCACAGTTCTTCCTGCTGCCCCTTCCTTCCCCTTCTGTGTCAAGTGCTTGGAGATTCTTTCTTTCCCTGACAAAAAAGTCCCACTTGTTTGGAAACAAGCCCTGACCTCAATTCCATGCTCTGTCCCAAAACTGCTGCAATTTCAGGCCAACAAATCTCATTTTTCTGGCTCTCATCCCATCAAAAGCAACCAGGACTTGGATCCTGAGCCACCATTCTGATTCATCCCTTGTTTTTCCTGAACCTCAGTTCATCAGAGCCTCACAGACAAACCAACAAATAAAAAAAACCCACACAAAAAAGCACAAAATAGGTGAAGATTACTCCAAAAACAGTTTGTCTAAGCAGACGTGAACCACTGAGCAAGATCATCCCCTTTGTGCCACTCCCACAGTGAGAACTCCTCTGTTCCCAAGTAATTTATAAACCAGGCAGGGGAAGGAAATAAGGAGAGAAAAATGAGCTTGGTTACTCACACTTTTGTTTTTAATATAAGGGTTAAACAATTCGAAGAGAACCAGACTCAAATGAATCCCCAAACCCAGGAATTGCAGACATCCCAAATTTCAGCTGTTTAGAGACATTAACTTAATATTTCAGTAAGACAGGATAGGAAAAATAAGCCTGGATATGATGTTCTCCTTTTTCCCACATAATTCAGGGTGCTGCCATGAATTTTCTTCAGAAGCCCAACTTTTTCAGGAGCTCTCCTTAGCGCCCACGCCAGGTGTGTACCGTGGGGAATTTCTGTATCTGCAGAGAGGAACGAGCACAATCCCTCTCTGTGGAAACCGACAGCTGGTCAGAAGCTTCACCGACATCGATTTGGGCGCAATTGCTCTTTGCCCTTGAGAATTCAGCTTGCACCCGTGAGAACTTCAACATCAACAGAAGCAAGAAACCAAAACAAGAGGAGAGAACACGCAGCTGGCTGAGGGATGTTGGTTTTAGCTTCGATTTGTTTTCTTGTGGGTGGTGGTTGCAACCTACCAGTAAGTGTTAAGAGGTGTTAATGTAGAAGCCTATGAGGACACAGCACCATATAAACAGAGACTTTGTCGAATAAAATGTCTTTTCTGTCCTTTTGCCTTCTGACGGAGTTGGCGTGCGTTATTCCTGAGTGTCGCACCCGCCTCAGCTGCGACACCTCCCATCTCCCTGCCAGGGAAATGAAGCAGCATCCATTTCTTTAATTTAGCTTTGTCAGGAGCAGCCCTTTGTGATATCCCTGGGATCATCTGGAGACTGCTACTGGGAGGAAGGAGCCTGTGCATCCCTGGGTACGTGGGAATTTGGGGTGGTTTTCATTTGTCAGTAATTAGCAGGCACTTGGATTCAATGGCCGCAAGGAGCACAAAACCACCACAGAGCAAACTGAGGTTTAGACAGGCCTGGAGAGTCTGTGCCAAAGCTGGGGCTCAGATCTCCAATATCCCATTCCCTGGGAAATCTGGCAGCAGGTTATAAACTGTGCTCAATCCTAAAAATATTTATCAATTGACCAATCATTTGTTAGGCTTTGGTTGTCAGGGAAACAGACATTTAGGGACATTATCTTCAGGGACACAGAGCCAGAGCAGCTGGGATTGGGATGTAGGAGAGCAGCAGCCCCAGCCCCAGGGCAGCACCACCCTGGCCCACCCGGAGTCTCCAGGGAATCTCCCCCACACCAGGACCCTCCATTCCCAGCCACAGCTCCCATAACATCCTCTCGTGTCCCCAGAGGCCCGTGGGCTGATTTCTCTGTCTCACTGCTTGGTTTTTGTCATCAAGTCTCACTCTTTGGGCCACTAAACAGCAAATCTTCCACCCCCAACCCCCAGAGAAATTGGCCAAAAGACGCCCTGGCTCTGAATTATGGGATTAGAATCAAAGAATCATAAAAATCACAGAATGGTTTGGGTTGGAAGGGACCTTAAAACTCATCCAGTTCCAGCCCCCTGCCACAGGCAGGGGGATTCCAGGCATCATTCCTTGGGCTTGGGAGAGGAAACTGCCCAGGAACAGGACTTCTGCCCCAGCATCACTTACCAGACCCTTCATGCACAAAAGCCACCTTGAGGATTGATGAATGCCTGTTTGCTTGGGAATTCTTTGAAGATCAGCCAGCCAAGCACACCTAGATGGGCTGAACATGGATCCTGCAGTCAGAGCTGACAAATTCTTATCTGAGACATGAGTGCTCCTCCTTTATTTCCTCAGTAAAACCTTCTAACAGTTCTTTTTTCATGGAACACCACTAAAACCGCTACAGGGACCAATTCTGGAAGCACATTCCAGGCAGGTATTTATAAATTCCCCGCTTTTGACAAAAAGTGGCATTTTCTGGATCCTCCCTGCACCACACACAACCCCCCCGGTTGCTGTGGTTCCCTGCAGGATGCTGTGCCCACCGCAGTGACCCCGGAGCTTTCCCAGACTAACAGACTGCATTTAGCCCCTATTTGTGTTTCCACCTCCTCTTCCCTAAAAGAGAGGAGCAAAAATGCCAGGGGAGGGAATGAGAGACTCCCTTGCAGCTCTTCTCCTCAGCCTTCTGCTCCATCTGCGGCCGCCCCAGGAGATGACTGGGGGAATTTTTAGAGTGTGGCTTTGAGCAGCAGACCAAAATCCGAGCAACTGTTAACAAAAAGTGTGAATATGGCAGACAGGAGAGGAGTTCCATAAGGAATGTTCTTCTAGGGGTGTTTTCTGTCAAGGGAGAGCCTTGTTTCACCCAAGGGAATGTTTCAGATCCGGAGACTTCCGGCTCCCTCAGAGCAGTGTGGACAGAGCAGCCACGAGAGACAGCAAGAGGAGTGAAAATAATTTACCAGATGAGAAACTCATCTTTTCCCTCATGAACCGAAGCTGGCTTAAACTCAAAGAATGAAATTTTATATCATAAATCATTGTATCATGGAGTGGTTTGGGTTGGAAGGGACCTCAGAGCTCATCCAGTTCCAACCATGGGCATCCAGTTCCCTGCCATGGGCTGGGAAGTGTCCACTTCAACCTGGAAATCATTTCCAAAATATTAACAGACATTCCGTAAAATGCCAGCACATATTCCATAAAATACCTGCACATATTCCATAAAACACCTGCACATATTCCATAGAATGCCTGCACATATTCCATAAAACACCTGCACATATTCCATAGAACACCTGCACATATTCCATAGAATGCCTGCACATATTCCATAAAATACCTGCACATATTCCATAAAATACCTGCACATATTCCATAGAACACCTGCACATATTCCATAGAATGCCTGCACATATTCCATAGAACACCTGCACATATTCCATAGAACACCTGCACATATTCCATAAAATGCCTGCACATATTCCATAGAACACCTGCACATATTCCATAGAACACCTGCACATATTCCATAAAATACCTGCACATATTCCATAGAACACCTGCACATATTCCATAGAATGCCTGCACATATTCCATAAAATACCTGCACATATTCCATAGAATACTTGCACATATTCCATAAAATACCTGCACATATTCCATAAAATACCTGCACATATTCCATAGAATACTTGCACGTATTTTCCAAAATATCTTTACATATCTTGAAAGCTTCACCCAATCCATTTTCCATTGTTTCTGCCCAGCTCTCTTTAAAGCCAGGAAATCTCAGCCCGTGGACATCTCGTGACAATGACTCCCCCAGATTTATTTCTCCCAATGAAGAAAAGTATTTTTGCCTGATTTTTTTGCTTCCCATCTTTCAGTTTCACTATCTCCTAATTTCTGAGCAGACACAGGAGAAGCTCCAAATAACTCTGCTTGAAATCAGCCATTATTGAGAATTCTTTAATCACGCCTCATCTCAGTCATCTCTTTACCAAGATTAAACACTTCCAACCTCCCTCATGCTCCCGAAAATGCTGGGAAAGCAGCAACAATTAAGCAGCAAATCTGAATACAGAGACATTTGCAGAAGAAGCAGTGACAGAGTGCACTTCCCTCCTGGTACAAATTCATCTGTGGATAGATGTCTCTACATATAGATGGAGAGACATCTGTGTAATACAGAGACACACACACAGGTTTTCACGAAATTAAATTCCAATACAACCGCCCAGAATGGATTTACTTGTCATGGGGTTTGGGTTTTTATTCCTTCCCCCTTCATCCATTCCTCTTCCCACCACTTTGCTCCTTCTCTCGGTAACAATTTTATAGAGTTATTAAGGTTGGAAAAGCCTCCAAGGCATCCAACCATTAACTCACGCTCAGGGCAGCGAGGGGAGGCAAAGCCCCTGTGCTTCGGGGCCTGACTCACCTGAGCCGGGAGGTAAATGGAGACAAGAGAAGTCCCAAAATAAAGAACAGTTCCAAGATAAAGAACAGCCCCAAACCAGCACTGGGGCTTGGAACTGGGTGGTCTCTAAGGTCCCTCCCAACCCATTCAGGGATTCTGGGATCAAACAACTGCAGGAATTGATGGCTCAGAATCCCAAGGACACCTTTCACTCCCACTGTGGCTGAGGTGGGATCAGCTACAGCCACACCTGGGAATATTTTGCAAACAGATTCATGACAGGAAAGGGGTGGGGAGAAAGCAAAATATGTCGGATAAATTCTTCTCAATGTATAATTCCTCCAGCTCTGACAGCAATGCATAATTGCAGCCCGTGATTATGTGTTAGTTGTGGGTACTAATTAGTTAATGTTTGTACAGCTCCTGGAAGATGTAATGTGCTCAAGCATTATCATTAACTAAGCGGAGCGTTCGGGTTTAAATTCTTGTTACCATAACTCAGAGCAGGATCACCCACACCCTCTCAGATCAGTTGAACGTGGTATCTACTGATCTCTTGTCAGGGAGGAAAATTCACAAATTAGGGCCTGCGAGGACACACCGCGAGCTCCTCGCTGCTGAGCAGATTAAAAGGAGAGGATTTATTGCCAGTTTAGAAGATCCTGCTTTGAAACCGAGGCAGGACTGACACACTCAGGTGGCAGCAGCTGAAGTTTACCAGGTAAGATCAGTCAGGTTCTTGATTTGATGGAAAATCAGAAGCCTCTCTGGGCTTCAGAGGGTTGCTCAGCACCTCTGAACACCAGGATAACACAGTCCCGAAGCCGTGGAGGCGCCTTATATCAATGTTAATTAGATCAGAACAGTCAAAAGCCACTGGGTACATCTGTACTTGCCCAAACCTGATCAACTTAGTGCTTCACTACTGCAGAAAGGAAGAAAAAAATACCCCAAACCCAAAAATCCTTTGATACTCAAAGCTTCAGTATGTGCCTCTGAGGCTCAGAAAGCAAGCATTCTGAGAACCGATAAGAAGGGCTTTTAATTGAATCCCATCTCCACTCTGCACAGACAAATGTGACTTGGCCACCAACAGCAGAGGTTAACGAGCTCCGAAGCCTCACTGCTGTTTTTCCCTCAGCTGGGAAGGCAGCAGGGGATGCTGGTGGAAATTCTCCCTGTCAGAACAGCTCACTCTCGTTTGGAGGGCGGTGTTGGGACTTGGAGCTGTCAGACAGCCCAAAGGACATAAATGCCCCCAAACCCATCTGCACTGCTCTGCTAAAAGAAAGGAGGATTATTTTTCATGAGGAGATTCATCAAAACCTGTCTGGGTTGCTTTTAAGACTTTCAACATTTGCATTTTTTAATAGTTCTGGGCTGCAGGTAAATGATCCATGAAAGAGGATGTCGAGCACGTCCTTTTTCTTTGCCACAGAAAATCCTTGTGAGACTCCTCTGCAAAGGGCAAACCTGGGGGCTGCTGCCTCTGGAACCTCTCCAGGAGCATCCAGGGGTCTGCACCTCACAGGAGCCTTTGCCACACGCGAGGAACTCTCTGTGCACCAGGGAAACGTCTATGAAAGGTACATTACATATATTTCACACTAAATGGTTTGTTAAAACCTCCCAGAGTGGTTTCTTGCAGGGTTCTGGGCTGTGTTTCTGAAGTCAGAAGCAGATTCACCCCACAGCTGCAATCACACAGTCCCTGACAGTTTATTTGTGTCCATCACTGCTCCTGGCAGGTGCTGGAATGAACATCCCTGATCCAGCGCAGTGTGGAAATGAAAACCGAGTATTTTGTGCTGCGTTGAGGCATTGCTGTAAATCTCCTGTATCGGGAGTCTGCTGGGACTCCACGGACTTCTCCCAGGGTGAGTTTTTAAGGGTGTGTGAAAGGGAGAGAAGGGAGGGGCAGGTTGTGCTCTCTACCTTCCCTGTCCCATCCCTGTCCCATCCCTGTCCCATCCCTGTCCCATCTCTGTCCCAGCCCTGTCCCAGCCCTGTCCCATCTCTGTCCCAGCCCTTTCCCATGAGGGAACAGCTGCAAACCCACAGAGTGGGTTTGGGTTGGAGTTTTGAGCTCCCTCCTGGCCTGCTGGGAGCTGTCCCTGCCCGTGCATGGGTCGGAGCTGGACGGTCTCTGAAGTCCTTTGCAACCCCGGCCGTTCCGTGCAGGAATTTAGAAGTTAATTGCTGTTCCTTTCATTTAAAGCAGCAGGGCACAGCCGCCGGGATGAACTTCAGAGTCCAAACGACTCCTTCACCTCGGCCAATTCCTCTGTGTTACTGAGGTCCATTTGTGAGCAGATCCCAGCTGTAAAAATCAGGGATCTGGAGAGCACGACCCAGAAACTCATTTACAAACCCATTCATTCCTGTGATCCCTCTCATCGAGGTGCCTCATTTGAGGGGGCAGCACCAGCCTTGCACTCCCCGTTATCCCTCAAAAAAGGCCCGAATTTGGAGGAAAAACCAGAGCTGCCACCCCAGCTGGGAATGGGGATGGTGAGGGCAGGGATTGCACAGGGAGAGCAGAGACCTGAACCCAGCACACCCCAAAAATCCTAAATTATTTCACTAGAAACTCGCTTCCCTCCTTCTCCACACACATCCAGCAAGGCTCAGTAATCCCTAGCAGAGACTATAACACAAAATTAATTAGCTGTTTAATTAGTTATCGTTTTAGGAGCGAAATCCCTGCACAGCCGCACACAAACACACGGATTTCACTGTGCCAGAGCCAGCTCAGCCCACAGCCCCGAGCCACAGCTGCTTCCAGAGTTAAACAGGACTAGCCCAGAGTGCCTCCAAGGGGGTTTCTCCCATTGGAACTTCACCCTGGACCACCCATCCCACAATTCAGTCAAGGAAACGCCCCCCAGGCAGTGACAGTGACAAGGAAATTCTGTGGGAAAAAGGGAATAATGCAAATTAAGCTCATAAATGAGGAACAAAAAGATTGAGAAGAGGTGGGAGAATCTCTGCTCTTCCAGAATTGCTGATGGGAAATGCAGGAGGGCACTTGGACAATCAATCCCTCCTTGCTGCAGCGAGTCCGTACCTCAGCCAAACAAATGATGCTCTGATCGTTATTTGGCATTTTTGTATTTGCAGACTTGGTTAAAATGTAGAATATATTGATATATGAGCAATTCCAGCAGCCATGATTCACAGCTTTTGAAATCCAGGACAAAATTCCATCGCTGTGTGGAAGGGAGAACTCCTTCCTTTTGCCTTCCAGGGATTGTGACATGGAGAGGAGGGGGTTTCTAAACTAACAAATACTGGAGAATGCAGCACAAATGTCTGTGAGAGCAGCTCAGTCATGGCCTAAATGCGGAACCAGCTCCAACTGCACAGCCCGAAGAAAAGATTCCCTCAGGAAGTGCCAGTCCCAGCTGGGAATTCCTCAGGAATTCCACACAGCAATCCACAGGTTCTCTGCTACTTCTGACTTTTACAACTCTCCACCTTTTTTTTTATTACCTGCTTGAAATGCTCTCTCAACACATCAGCCTTCTCCAAGCCACTCCATGCTCCAGTTTTCCTCCCCAGAAGTCCAGGAATTCCCCAACTTTCGCTCCCACAGGAGCAGTTCATTTCCAGACTGAGACCTTTGAATCCGTGCAGGAAAACATCAATTTTCAGGCTGCCCTGGAGCCCTTTCTTGCAGCGGTTTCAGGTGTCAAACTGGTTAAAAAAAAAACCATGCAGGGTGTGCAAAGGACTGGTTAAATGAATGTGTGGAGCACAGGACACCGAGGCTCTCAGGCTGATTTGGCTGATGGAGATAACTTCCAGTCTCTGCAGGAGCCACCACATAAAGCACAGAAAGCCACTAAAATGCCCACATTCCTGTCTTTGAGCACATGGTCTGTCTTTCTCCAAGAATTTTTCATTAAAGCTATATATTTCCTACAGAAATAACTGCTTTTTTTTTTTTTAAACTGATTTTTTTTAATTAGAAACAGATTTTTTTTTTCCTAGAAGTTGACACCCTCCAGGCAGGACTCGAGTGCAGCCTGTCAGCCCTAAGAGTGTCCATCGGACACACAAATATTTCCATGGTTTCCTTGCTTGTGCACACTTGGCTGGGTCAATAAGCAATTTCCCCACGTGTGGGATATCCAGGAGCTGTGACAGGCAGCAGATGATTTATTCCAGCTGCAATCCGCTTCAGCGCCTTACAACACAAGTAACAACAGGAGGAATAAACAGAAGGAATTTTCTGTCTTGACCAAAAAATGCTCTTTGCTTAATTCCTCTTGTGCACCAAGGCAGCCACCAGTAACACCAGTCAGGGGCAGGGAGAGTTTAGAGACGAGGGCAGCCAGAATTCCATGCAGGGAATTCCATGCTCTTGTTCCCCTTGCATGAGATGCGTCTCATTCCGGCTCAGCCCTCTGCCAGCTGACCCAGCCAGAGGAAAAATGTGTTTATTTATATGTTCAAAGTGAAATAAACCCCACAGGGAACCCAAACTACAAGTGCCACCCTGAGTTTTTGCTGGTTTTCCTTAATTTTTCTCCTTAATTTTCCTTGGAACAGCCCCTTATTCAAGAGCTTCTTAGCGGGGTTTCTCTGGTGCCTTTTCCTTGCCCTGCTAGGGAGTCCTGGCTAAAGAATTCCCATTCCTCACCTCTGGAAGCCAGGGAGCATCCCAGGCTCCCAGGTCGAGGGGCAGGACAGCCCCATCCCAAAGTACTGGGCTGTCCAAAGGGACCACGGGAAAAGGGGAAAGGGGAAGGGGAAAGGGAAAGAGGGAAAGGAGAAAGGGGAGGAAGGAAGGAAGGAATTCAGAAGAGGTTGGAAGGAATTCGGAAGGAAGGAATTCGGAAGGAAGGAAGGAATTCGGAATGAAGGAATTTGGAAAGAAGGAAGGAAGGAATTTGGAAGGAATTCGGAAGGAATTCGGAAGGAATTCAGAATTCGGAAGGAAGGAAGCCTTGGCTGAAGGAACTCTCAAAGGAACAACGCTGCTTCCCAATTTTATGCTTTTCCTCTTTAAGTACAAGCAGAAAAGCTCACAATTCTTGCTGGAAATGATCAAAACCCCTCAAGTTTTCTCTTAGGTTTGAAAGCAGAGGTGAGGCCTCAGTTGGAAGTGGAGACAGAGCTGGGAAGGGAATTCCCTCTCCATTTCTGGATGACACGAGGAGTTTTTAAGAAAAGCCAGGAGCAGCTGCTTGCACACGTTGGAATAAAGTCCAAGAGCTTGGGACAAGCATTCCATGGTTGATTCCTTTGCCTGTCACCGAGGAGGGACTGGGATAAGCTGCACCCAGGGCTGGGATGTGCCTGGACGCAGCACACGGGTTCTTTGTGAGGGGAATGGAGTGTTCCAGACAGACCTCCCCTCTCTGCTGCCACCAGACAGGTACAGCAGCTCTGCCACCCCTCCACCCAGCATTCCAAACCCCAGCTGCAGGGAATAATTGAGTTTTTAATTCCTGGGATGGCTGTCAGAGCTGCCCAAGCGCTGCTTCTACAGTGGGTTAATCCTGCCGGGATTATTCCTTTTGTTGTGATCCCAGTGCTCTGGGTGCAACACAAACAGGGAAAACCATCCATCCTTCCCCATCCTTTTCCATCCTTTCCATCCATCCTTTAAGAAATTACCTGAGTATTTTAAAGTGTTTTCCACGTAGGCTGGGACACCACAGAGCACGGACCCTTCCCAGCTTTGTGCAGCTGGGTTTAAACTGACACTGGAGGTAAGATCTGGGCCCCAGAGGCAGAGGCTCCTGGCTCTCAGATGTTCCCCAGGCCCAGTGTCCTGGGCTGTCCAGGGCTTTGTGGGGCTGGGGATGCTCCAGGTGGGCTCCCCAGCCCCACTGATGAAAGGTTTTAGCACCCACCCCACACCCTGGGCATTCACATGTTCAGTGGGGAGAGGATGGCCCTGACAGGCTCTGGGAGAGGGGACGAGACTTTTCCACTGGGGAAACACTCACAGAACCATGGAATACCCTGAGCCACAAAGGACCCAGCAGGATCTTCGAGTCCAAGTCCTGACCCCCTGCAGGAGCTCGACAACAACCAGACCAACACCATTCCCTGCCTGATTCCCTGTGACTGCTCCGTGAGTGGACCACACAGAGCTCAGCACCACAGGCCTGGTGAAATGGGTCACACCCTCCCTGCCAGCATCACAAAGAGCTTTTCAAGGTCTTCCTGCAGGTTGGAATGGAGGATGGCCCACCCCAGTTTTCATTTCTAGGCTTCATTTCCATAAATATTCCCTGTGTCCCATTTCTGCCCTTGCGCATGTACAAAAATCTAGAATTTTGTGGTGAGCCTGCTCTAAAGCAGCTCCAGTGAAGGGCAAGAGTGTGTCCCTCCTGAATTCCTCATACCCAGATGTCCTGGATGAGATCCTATTCCAGAGGACAAAATTTTCTGGTAAATTTGGTACAAAGTGAGTTCTAAAATGGGAATCAGACTGGAGGTCCTGGTTATCTGCTTGGCTTAAGGAAAAACAGTTTAAACTGGGTAAGTCCTGGTTCTGCTGTGTGGTTGAGGCTGTTACAGAGTTTATTGGCTCCAATGGGATTCACTACATGAGAAAGAAGATTATAAAACTCAAATTTATAGGCCAAAGGTCGTCTGGTTATTGGCACAAGTGGAAGAAGTTGTGGAAAAAACACAGAAATCTTCCAGCCTGGGGACTTTGAAAGGAAAGGAAGGATTCTGCAGATGGGAGACCTGAGAGCCCCTTGCAGGGCCTAAAGGGGCTCCAGGAGAGCTGGAGAGGGACTGGGGACAAGGCCTGGAGGGACAGGACACAGGGAATGGCTTCCCAGTGCCAGAGGGCAGGGCTGGATGGGATATTGGGAAGGAATTCCTGGCTGGGAGGGTGGGGAGGGGCTGGGCTGGAATTCCCAGAGCAGCTGGGGCTGTCCCTGGATCCCTGGAAGTGCCCAAGGCCAGGCTGGAGCAGCCTGGGACAGTGGCAGGGGTGGCACTGGGTGGGGCTTTAAGGATCTTCCAACCCAAACCATCCCAGGCCAGAGGACGGCTCCTGAGCCCAGGACACGGTGACACAAAGCCAGGCTCTGCTGATGCCCAGCTCACTGGAGCAGGGACATTCCCAAGTGTGACACAGCCTCTGGAACAGGCACTCAGACTCAGCAGAGCCTCTCTGCTCCACCCTCCAATAAATACAAATGATTGTTATGGAAAGTGAAAATCGGAGGAAAACGATGATCAGACCTTTTATGAATAAAGTGATTTTTTGCTAGAAAATTTAAGATTGCCTCGTAAAACACGAGGAGGGAAATATCACTTCAAAGTGCCTTTGGAAAAGATAAAATGGACAGAGCAGCAGCCTCTGTAAGGATCCTTCCCGTAAAGAAACCTGGCAAGTTCAAGGACCTTCCCTGAAGAAATCAGCTGAGGCTCAGAGGTGGGGAAAAAACACCTGCCAATGAAACAGGGGGAGGGAGGATAGAAAAGCTTCAGATAAAGCATCAAATGGATGAAGGGATGGAAATAAATGAAATAAAAAGATGAGAATTGCCTCTTGGCAGGGAGACAGGTGGCACGGAGAGCTCTGTTTGATATTCCTGCTGCCGTCTGATTCCAAGCTGAGGATGAAACAGTCCCAAGCAAAGGCTTTCCAGAGGAGACAAAGCAATCCTTACATCCACATAATCAGCAGTCAGCACAGGGAGAGGGGAGAGAGAAAATGCCCACCTGAAAGAAGGGAAATACTGCAGAGCTCCGAAACAAAGGCAGAGCTGATGCCCAGGGACACCTCGCCATGAGCAGGGCTCCCCGTGGGACCCCAGTGTATCAACAGCGATTCAGGGAAGGAAAACAGAGGGGAAACAGGATTTTTTTTTTTTTTTTTGCTACTCCTCTTTTTGGAAGGTTTGAAAAGCCTCTGGAATTCACAGGACAAGGGGCGCGTGTTATCTGGGAGCAGCACATCCTTCCTGACGCAGCCTCTGGATCTCCTCTGGAACTCGGCCGCTCACACCTGGGGAATTTTGGAATAACTCCTCCACCTGCATCGTTTCTGCCACTGAAGGAAACACCAGAGGTTTTGTTCCATCTGGACAGGAGGGACGGGTTTGCAGTGGCTCCAGGTTCTACCATTCCCCGTGGAGATCCAGCCTCCCACACTTGCCTCCCCCACACCGATTTATGACAGTTTTGTGCAGAGAACAATGAGATATCCACAGATTTCAGAGTGGTTTGCACAGTGTGAGGCTCCAACAGCCCAAGCTGCCACTCCCACCTCTCTTCTCCAGGATAAATAAAATCCCCTTGGTTTGAAGGTGCTCCAAAGAGTAACTTTACAACTCATAGTAAGGCAAGTTTGTTAATGTACAGGGATCCCCTTGTGACTGTTCTGACTCCAAGGTAACTCAAACCACACCACTCCTGTGTTTAAAAAGTCTGGAATAACATAAAACATCCAAAATGAGACCTCTGCACCAGAGCTGCCTTTTCAAACACCAGCCCCGGGCTGGGACTGGCCCAGAGATCCCACATCACCCACTCTCCATCTCAGCACCCAAAAGGAACGACTCCAGCCCACGTTTTGTTCCCTGAATGGCTCATCCTGATGCCCCTGAAGGAGGGAAGTGTTTCTGACGAGTTCTCCCTCCTTTTCTGAGGGCTTTATTTGCTTTCTGACTGCAGCTGGTGCCAGGCAGCTTGTAAACAGCTCTCCAGAATTAATAAAAAATAATACACGCCGTGAGAAATGATCAGCAATCACATGTGACCTCTTATTTATGTGCTTATCCTGCTTTAAAATTCATCAGTGTTTAACCAGTACTTCTTAAACCACTTACAAAATGTGCACACAGCCACTAATTAATTGCTGCTTTAGGTTTCAGTCGAGGCCAGCCCCTACCTTGCCTTACCTGGCCACCAGGTCAAGATGAAAAATAACACCCAGAAGGGGATTGTGAAAACTATAAAATTTTAAAAAAGGGGTATGGGGAAAGTTATGGGGTTTGTATGGGGGTTTTATTATTTGTTTTATTTCCTTTGACCTGAATTCAGCTGAATGCTGCTGGTTTGGGTTAATACCTGATAATTACTTAAAACAGTGAACATGGAATAGTTAAATTGCTCAAAGGCTTCGCCTTTCTTTGAATATTAAAGATTGAACCTGTCCTGGCACCCCCCCAGTGAAGGAGGGATTTAATGCTCCCTGGAAATGAAGAGAAATCAGTTCCATTTTTTCACCTGACACTTTTTCAAAGGGAATAATAATTTTTTCCCTTTTTGGATCTTGGTTTTTCTCCTTAGTGGTGATTTAACCTGCTGTTCTAGCTCAAGCTAAGAGATAGACTTCAGGTGAGGATTTAGTTTATAGTAATGTTCTGTCTCTGAAGGATCCATCCTCAGGTGGGACCAGGAAAAGGAATTTTATCCGCTGCTGGGAGGAAGGATGCAGAGAGAACTCAGCATATTCAGCTCCTTCTTCAGCAGCCCTGGCCAAAACTGTTACGGATTTGTTTAAAGTGGAAAAAAGCATTTCCTAGTCAGGAATCATCCACAGTGAACGTCCAGCCCTGGGAACACCGCAGGGATGTGGCTGGGTGGGTTTTCCTGGGAACAAGCACCTTCAGTTTGCAGCTTTGAGTTTTAATGAGGGTGTCAAGAACGCAGGATGTTTCTGGAAAAAGAGATGTTCTCAAAACGATGTTCACAAAACCTGTCTTTTCGTTGGCCTGCAGTGACTTCATAAATCCCCTCACTCTTCTGACGTCAGCTTCACCTTCAGCAGCTTCTCATCCCAAATTAACAGGAGAAATAATTGCAGGACTCCTCGAGGGCTTTAACGAACTCCCTGTAAGCAGGAATTTGTTCATTCTGCAGGATAGGACAGGCCTGGGGGCTTTGACAAACACCTTCCCTTTTTCCTCACTCAACTGCCCAAATCCTGAATTTACAGAAGCTCTTGAATTGACTTATTCCAGAATAACCCTGACCCTTCCAGAGCCTGTTTTTTAGTGGATACGGAGTTAAATATTCATCATTATATCCCCACTGGAGCAGGAGACTAAAAGTAAGACTACAAAATTCCATGTGGGTGAGGCCAAAACCCTCCCATGTCTGGCGCCTGGGTGGTGAAAAAAATCTTTTCTTCAGGCTGTTTTTGGACAGTTGATATTTAATAATCTGTTAAATTGCTCTGAATGAGAAAGGAAACAACTTCCAGAATTCCCACCAATCTGAGAATGTAATAACATGATATCGAGCTTGGTTCACAGTGATTTGTGCATGAATGAGGCTTTTGGTGACTTCCAGCTTCACGGGACCATGGATTGCACCACTTTAAAGGGTATTTAGAGGGTACTTGGCCTTAAATGGTATTTCATAGCATGAAAAACATCCATATTTTTAACGCTATCCCCTCCAGATTGTGGTCAGTGTTCCATGGAGAGAAATGTGGGGATGTCACAGACTCACAAAGGGTGTCTGGTTCCTTCTTTTGGACTAAGACAGCTGGAACAGCAAGTCCATGAAGGGAAAACCTGGGAATAACTCCCATGTGGAGCAAGGCAGGACCACAAGTCACAGATGGAGCCAAAACAGATTGAAAGGAGCAGGAGAAGTAGAGCCAAGGTGGGAATTTCTTAGAAGCACCTGGGATAAATGTCTGCTTTCCTGGAACGGTTCTGTTCAATGCAATTCCATTGAGGGGCAGGGATGGGGCCGTTTCCATGTGCAAATCTCCACGTGGGTCCCTGCGGGTTTGTGGCCATGGAGTGGGGAACACACGCAGCTCTCCCGAGCCACAAATTAAACCCCAGATTCGTCCTCCCAGATGAGGTTAATGCCACGCTGGAGAAAGGAATGATTTTAACAGCTGGACGAGTTATTTTGTGCTGTGGAGGTTATTAACCTTTGGAACAAATTATCAGGGAAGTGGAGTTTGCTCTGTGCATCCTCAAGTGACTCTCTGGAGGCACCGTTTAGTGCGAAGAAATTATTGGTGGTGGGAACGGCGAAATTTGTCAGGTTGGGTGGCCCTGGAAAGACAAGGAGGTAAAGCAGGGGGGGAAGTGCCTCTGCCCCACCTCAATTTTTATATAGAATCAGGGAATCCTGGAATGGTTTGGGTTGGGAAGGACTGTAAAGCCCATCCAGTTCCATTGCCGTGGGCAGGGACACCTTCATTACACCGATACGTTCATGAGACTCAGGGCAAAATACCAGGGAAATGTGAAATTTTCCCCTACTCTTTCCTCATCACCTCCATGGAAAACTCACTGAGGCAACATTAATTCCAGTCCGTCACCTTTTACAGCAAAGCAGCGGCATCTAGACCTCGGTCTCGAAAATTAATAGAATAAATTTGGGAGCTAATCATAAATAGAGGGAGGTTAATCAATTCCTCAGATTGTTGAGGCTTTATACACACTGGGACTCTTAATATATTCAACAAAGCAATGGCACCAAAGGAAATACCCATAGATTTTGTTTTCAAATAAAAATTTCTCATAATTCAAAATCGCCAGTGGGCTCCTTCCTTCTCTGATTTGTACAATTTGTGTTCCCTCTGCAGAGAAACCACACTCTGCCTTCATCTCCCTTCACAAGTGACATTGATGTGGCTTTTAAAGCCAGCAGCCCAATGTGTGATTTAGAGGCTCTGAGAAAGAAAATTATAATTCTGGGGGAAGAAATGGCTGCGAAATTTCCATTGGAGTCGTGCGGTTTCACTCCGGGACGAGGCAGCACCTGAGTGGCTGTAAGTCAGTCTCTGCTGCATCTGAATATAGGATAGACTTTTAAAAGCACTAAACAGCCTTGTGCTAATGCCTCCCCAAGACAAAGCAGAGCTCTTCAGGCTGGCTTTTATGGCAGGAACAAAACAGGCGCGGCTGGGGGCCCTGGAGGCTCCAGACAATACCTTTCCCTTTCATGCTGCAGCAGCAGCCAAACCCCAACCCTGTTCCAGAGCCCCCACAGAGGCAGCGGTGAAAGGCAGGGCACCCCAGTAAGTGGAGGGGAGGGCAGGGACAACGAGACAGGAGGGATTTCAAAGCTTCGAGGGCCAGTTGCAGCGCTCAGGTTCTAATGAAAGTCAACGTGACCTTGCTTTGCTTTCTTCTTGTGAAGCGCAACAGGTGGTGATGAAGAGATCTTTGCCTGCTCTCCATAAATTACAGCACAGTTCACAACAGTTCCCAAATCCTGTGGCCTCATCCTGGATCCTCCTGCCTTCCGAATTCACAAGGAGGAGGGACACCCTCCAGTCTTGGAAAGAAGGGTTGGGTTTCCTGGGTAGAAACTTTCTCCAACACAAGGAAACGGCCTCAGGTTGCACCGAGGGAGGGTGAGGTTGGATATCGGGGGAAATTTCTTCCCCAAAAAGGTTTTCAGGCATTGAACACGGGCAGTGGTGGAGTCTGAATCCCCAGTGGGATTTAAAATCTGTGTGGATGTGGGACTTGGGAATGTGATCAGTGGTGGCCTTGGCAGTGGACTTGATGATTTTAGAGAGTTTTTCCAACCTAAACAATTCCATTTTAATTTCCAACCTTTTTGATTCCAAAATTCTGTACATCCTTGAATCCTGCAGAACCCTGGATTGTGCCAATTAACAGGACACATCCCAGCACTCAACGAGCTGGTGTGGTTTCCTTGGATAATTGGAAGAGGAAGGAGGATCCAGAGCAGCAGCCCAAGCTCTAGCCTGAGGCTCTTCTGCAAATTAGAGCTGTAAACAGCTGCAGACCCACATTAAAGGGGAGCAGAGCCTAAGAGCCCAGCGGGACCGTGCACAATGCCAGCCTGAGGGTGCTCCCATTCCCGTCCTTCTTGCCTCTTCCCACACGCTCAGGACAGAGCTGCTCTGAAGCTGGGAAAGATCTAAAGTGAAGCAGAGATGAGTACAAAGTTTTGTTCACCTTCAGTGTTTGTAGCATTTTCTTTTCCATCCTCTGAACTGTAACGGGAATTTGTTTCCAGACCAGGTGTGATCCCACCGGGTTGTTCTGCCTTCTGCCAGTGGCTGCACAGCAAAGCTGGACCTGCCCAGGTGACTGAAACTGCCTTTAATGGCTTTGAACTGAAGGGTTGGATGGGATATTAGAAAGGAATTCTTCCCTGGGAGGCTGGGGAGAGGCTGTGATGGAATTCCCAGAGCAGCTGGGGCTGCCCCTGGATCCCTGGGAATGTCCAAGGCCAGGCTGGAGCACCCTGGGACAGTGGGAGATGTCCCTGCCCAGGGCAGGGGTGGCACTGGATGGGCTCTAAGGTCTCTTCCAACCCAAACCATTCCAGGATTCCATGGCAGCAACAGAGGAAAACGACGTTCAGAACACCAAGGCTTCTATTTCTGCAAAATCTTGGACGAGACAGGATAGATGGAGGTAAAACGATGAATATGTCAGTATTTATTCAGAGCATCCTGTCACGAGTGTGTACATGGAACCTCTGCCCTGACCTCTGGAGCTCCTGACCTCCCATCCCAATAAATTAGAGGGATTATGATGAAAACCACTTCCATCCTTGTCCCTTAATGTGAGAAGTGCCTGGCAATTAAGCAGCCTTTGAGGATGACACCGCTGATTATTTCAGGACGATCAAGTCACAGCAGAGAAATGGGGTTGGAATGGCAAGAGCAGTGTCAGAGGCACAGTTAAACAATGGCTGCTTTGCCTGTCATTCCCACCAATTACTGCAGGAGGGGGAGAAGGAAAACTATTTATAACCTGTCAGTCTCCAGAAACCACAATTATGATGATTTAATTAACACATGGAGAGGCTTTGGGCAATCACATCGTTCTAAATTTAAGAAGCAGCACGTTTCAGGCCCAAGATGATTTAGAACATTAACAAATGCTGGTTGAACCAGGGCAGGAATTTGATGGCCTTGTTGGTTCCTTCTAAAGCATCCATCATGGCCCAAAGATAATCCAAATGGATGTGGTGGTGAAGGATGAGAGCAGTGAGGAATCAGCGGGGCTCTCAGAGGCCATCATACAGAGGGAGGAGCTGATTTTTAACCAGGACTGACTGAAAATGAGCAAAACCACACAGTTCAAGTCTCTTCAGCAAAGACACCCTTGGTGCGTTGGAAAAGTCTGGAAAAACGGGGTTGGGATGGATGAGAGTGCAAGACATGGAGAATGAGCCTGACCTTCCCATGGACGCCTTGGAGCTTGCACTCAGGGCCACACAGGTCCTTCCTCGGCCTGATGCCCTGGAGCGAGGTCGAACCTGAGGCCTAACCTTGGGATGAACTCTTCCATCCCTGGGCTGAGAGCTGGAGCATCCAAAACCAGGATTTGCCAAAGGATCCTGGGCTGCCCCACTCCCTGGCCCACTCCTCCAAGGAAATCACACTGCAGGTCTCATTTCCTCTTTCTGGCTCAGATTATTTGCTGTGTCCTGTTCTCCCAGGCACAAAAATGATTCCTTCGGTGTTTCCACACAGTGATTAAACCTGGGAGTTGTCAGCTGCTACCCAAACACAAATAATTCTTACCTTTTTCACCATCTGTTGTTTTTAAACTGGGTTAACACCCAAGTCACATAAAGGAAAATCCCACTTCTTCCACACAAGAAGGAAAATCTTGACCGGAGTTTACATGCAGGAAAAAAGTTGACAAAGAACCTGCTGCTCTATAAGTGGTTCTTTCATTCACTGCCTATCGAAACTGGAGATGGGGATTGCTTTTCCCACCCCGTGTGTTTATTCCAGGAGCAGCTGGAAGCACTGGATCCAAAGCTTTGTACACCACGCAATTCCTGAGCTCTGCCTGTTGCCATGAAGGACGTGCCACATCCCCTCCACATTTCACACCGAGTGACTTCACAGCCAGCTCATTTCTCTCCTGATGCAACCCTTCTGCAGCTGAAATGCTCAGGCAGAAAATATTCACTGGTTTTATTTGACTAAAGGACTCACAAAACTCAGGATAAAATCAAGGATAAGGTCAGTCTTCCCCATGAACAAAATACACACCTGTACAAGGACATGGCATCAAAGGTCCCCTTGGATCATGGACAAACTGACCATGTTGGTTTCCCCACAGCCTAAACCCACAAATATTAATTTTCTTTTTGTTATTGTGCATTTCAGAGGAAACAATAAAATTGAGATGGTGAAAGAACAGGAGAAAAAGGAACCTCCAGAGCAAAGAGATATTGCCTAAGATCACCAAGTTTGTGATGTAGGGACTAAAACTTAAGAGAATGTTCCTCATCTCATGAACTTGGAGAACTTAAGGTACAAATGGAAAGAAAGTCCCAGGAAGCACAGAAAACAAAGCAGAGAAGCTCCAGCATCCTCACAAAGCCTTTTTGTAGGAAGTTGCCCAGAGATGGAGACACAGCCCTGGACCACAGAACTTTTAGGAGACTCTGCCTTGCCAGCACCCATGAACTGCTCCTGTTCCAGCCAATTTTATTCAAATGTATCTAAAGAACCCCAAAATAAATCTGTATTGGAGCTAAGAAACAATGGGGGGGGGGGGGGGTGTTGCTGTAGCTGGACGTGCACAGAAGGGGAGAAATCAGAGATCATCAGCATTTTCTGGCCTTCCCTTCCTCCTCCTTCTTGGAATTCCCAATCCATTGCCCATGACAACACCACGACTGATCCATCTGCCAGGAAGAGATTCCTATTTCCCTGTCAGTTAAAAAGGCAAAGGCAAAACAAATCCTCCAGGCCAAGAAGCCAACGTTCCCAAGAGCCGCTCATGTCATCCCTTCCCGGTGTACTCCAGCTTCAACGAAGTGGAATTTGCAGCTTGGGACAGCGCTGACAACTGCCTGGTAACCCCTCAGGATCGATCCACTCATCTTTCTGTGGAGGTGGGAAGATCCAGAGGCAATCTGAGCTTGTTTGGCTGCACAAGAGGCCGAGGTGATAAAAGCTGAGCAGTGTCAGGACCGTTTCCAGCCGCAGCCCGTCCGTGTTCGGGGCTGGAATACCTGGCTGGGAATGACCAAACCCGGGGGTTGGGCGTGCTGCAAACACGGATCACACGGAGATTCTCATGTCACGGTGTTCACACCATGGATAACAGCAGGGAGGGATGCCACACTTCCAGTGCTGGCAGCTCCGGCTGGGTGAGACTGAGAATTCCAGTGGTAACGGGAGCATCTCCAGGGAAGGCTGAGACCTGAACTGCAATCCAAGGGATTTGAAACCTGTGGGTGTCTCCTACCAGGAGCAGACGGTCCAAAGGAATGTCCAGGAGCAGAGCAAACCATGAACACAGCCCTGGTTATTCCCAGCCCACTTCGTGCTGCTGCAGCCACTGGATTTCAGGGAAAATTCCCAACATCCAGGCTCAGGTCAGCTCTGCTATCCAGGAGGAGAGTCTCAGGAACATTTCCGTCAGCAGGACATTTCCTAATAAAATTGTTTGCCCCCCACAGTGTTTGTTTTGTGTTTTGTGTGTGTTTAAAATTAAAACCCACAAATGAACAGGTTCCTTCCCCAATTCCATGAGCGTTCTCCCTCCTGAGCTACACAATGAACTAAAATCGATTCTCTTCTCCTCCTTAAAATACTGGCAGCACATCACAGAGCATAAGCAAAGGCAGGGGAAGGGTGGAGAGCACAGAAAAGGGAGGTGGAGAGCACAGAAAAGGGAGATGGAGAGGAAAAAGGGCATCTGTCACAATTCCAGGAGTGCAGGAATCCCTCACAAGGAATACAATGGGAATAACAAGGGTCCTCCTCTCGTACAAAGCTCTTCAGAGCAGCAGCCTCTCCGTTTGAGCACCCTCACTGGGCATAACTGAAACCACGAGGTTTCTGGAAAGTGGCAACATTTGGGGAAATAGGAAAAAAGGTGAAGAGGAAGCAGAGGGAGGATGATCCCAGCTGGACATTGTGCCTGAGGCTGGGAACCCACAGTGCAATTACAGAGCTCTGTTAATGAGCTGCCAGCCTCAGGATGAGACCCAGTGGAGCAAATGCAATGCCTGGGATCTGCTCAGGGAAGTTCCCGAGCTCAGGAGAGTTTGGGAGATGTGGGTTCAGCACCTTCGTTTGCCTCTGAGCTCTGCATTATCCCAGAGCAATCCACTTCCAAGGTCTCAGCAGCACCTGTATCCCGAGCCCAAATTCCTGATGAGCTCCTCTCTCAGCCAGGCACCAGAGGAAGCACCGAGTAAGAGTTTCAGAAGTGTTCCACATCCTCCTGCATTTCCTTTCCAAATTTACAGCCCTCAATTGCTGCAGGAGGCACAGCTGGCTCAGCTCCGCCGGAAACATGGCCAGTCAATTTTGGGAACATCTTTGGGAAATCTCACACTTAACAAGTGCTGAGCCCAGGGAAAATTTACCCCTGTGCATTTCTTGCTGCATCACTGGTGCTTCTCCAGCACAGCTCCCCTTAGGCTGTGGCTGTATTTGCAATGCCAAGGGCAAATAAAGGCTCTGAGTGGTAAAAACTGCCCCTGGATCCATGGAATGTCCAAGGCCAGGTTGGATGGGGCTTGGAGCTACCTGGGACTGAGGAAGGTGTCCCTGCCCATGGCAGGGGTGGCACTCGGTGATCTTAAAGGTTCCTTCCACCCAAAGCATTTTATGATCCAATGATTTCCAAAATGTGCCTTCTCTGATCCCCTTCTGAGCTGTTCCTCCCATGGGCACAGCTCTGAGGAGCAGCACTGTCACCTTCCCCTTTCCGCACTCTCCACATCCAAACCCAGAGCTTGGGACACTCTCCTCGGGCTGATTCACCCTCAGTTTACAGCCCAACATGAATTTAAGTCCCACAGTTACAGAGGGGTGGAGGAAGAGAGGAGAGGAGGAGCCACAGCACAGAAGGAAGCAGGAAAGTTCAATTAACAGTGCTCATCCTCCTGTGTTGCAGAACAGTCACTGGAAAGAAACCCACGCTGCTTCAGCCCTGCGCTGAGCACAGAGGGTCGATGAAGAGTTTCTGCTCCCCATTCTCCCCACTCCGCACCTCCCGTGTCCTTCTCTTTGCAGTATCCCACCTGTGGGATCACTTCCTTTCCATTCCCCCAAGCTCTGATGAACTCACACCTCAGCCATGAGGTCCTCGCTCGGCATCCCTCACGAACCCCTCAGGCTGCTGACCAAAGGAACTGCAACCACTGCTCTCAAAAGAATGAAAAAAATGGAAAATTCAGGCAGTCCTTGAGTGATTTTTCCCGTGAGGTCACAACACTCCCTGAGCTCAGGCTGAGCCCCCAGGGCACCCCTTCAAATGCAGAGTTACAGAACTGGAACCTTGCCCTAAACCCTCTCTGGAGATGGAAACTTCTGGTTTATTCTCTTTGCTTCTTGATGCACCATAGCGTTTAATAAATAGACAATAAAACCAGCATGTCAACATTTCCCTTTAAATTAGGCTCAGAAGAAGGTCGGCAGCAGCCCACCAAGCCCGCATGTGTGTAACTCCTTTATCAATGTGTTGCTTCCAAGAGGGGAAGGAGCAGAATTCCAGTGGAAGGTGACTCTGTGTGGCTGATTTAAAACGTGTGAACACAAGTGACAAGCAGCCCTGTTTTCACTCCCGTGGAAAACACAGCAGAGCTGTCCCTGTGTGTGAGCAGGTGGCTGTTTATCCACAGGGTATGGCCAGACATGGAGAAGGAGAGGTGTAAAAAGCGACCTCACAGCGCTCAGTTCACACAAAAAAGCTGTTCACCTGTCTGGCTGTTGTTTGTTTTGTCCCTGCCAGCCTGGGAAAGGGGACAGGAATGACCTTCCAGGAGACAAAAACATTTTCCTTCTCCCCACAACACCTTCCCAGAGAGCCATTCCCAGATATTCTGTGAGTGTGATATGCATGAAATAGAGAATATCATAGCTGGCTTTATGAAATCCCTTTTTACAGCTTCCAGATCTCCAGCAAATGTACAAATAAATGGGAAAGTGAGAGGGAGGGAGAAGCACAAAACAAATCCCAGGCTGAGGGAGCGGCACTCTGCTAACTGGATGGCCAGAGCCAAAATCAGGAGCATCCAGTTATTTTAGCAAGCCTTGCCAAGAGACTAAATAGAATAGCACAGGCCAGGTGTCAGTGATTATAATCCCACTGCTGCCAAAGTCGCTCCCATTTACAGCCAGCCTGCCTTTGGCTCTCTCTCCCCAGCAAAGGAATAATTCCTGAAGCCCCACAAAGCACGGCTGCACCTGCCCTACTCCAGGGCAGCTCTCACCTGTGGGCCTCTGCTGAATGCTCAAAACCTTCTGAAATTTAAAACCAACACCAGCCCTGGAGCTGCTGTGGAGAAAAGAACTGGTGGAAATACCTCAGCACATTATTCCAAGGCCAGTTCTGCTGTGGAAAATGAGTGGTTTATGGATGAGATGATCTGGATGCTCCCACACCCAAAATGGTCCCTGTGAAGGTACCAGCTCTGCTCACTTGACCTCAAAAACCACCCCACCATCAGCAGCAGCATCTGATCAGGCATCTCTGCCCTTTCCCAGTCCAGATGGAGCTGATCCATCCCCCCTTTCCCAAAACCACTCCATTTCTGGGCCCTCAGCTGCCCCCAGGGGGTGGAGGGTGAACACGTGAAAGCAGACAATGCTCTGGAAAATACTGCTAAAAGAAGTGAAATCAGTCAACTGCTGAGCAAGGAGTCCTGGAGCCTGCCTGCCCTCACTCAGGTGTCCAGGCACTCCTCTCCCCTCTGAGGGCTTCTTTATTTGGGAGAAACCTCAGGCTGCACACAGGGAATGAGCCAGGCAGCCTGGGGGGAGGATGGGCCTGCGCTGCATCACACCTGCACAAAATAATAGTTTTCCACAAGTATGGGTAAAGGACGAAATAAAGAGAGGTTCCATTTCCTATTTTTTTTCACTAAACACAAACCCTTTCCACTGCTGAAGACTCTACAAGGGGTTTTATTACCATTTTTAAGTGCTGTACAGTGAGTATCTCTCCTTTTACAAGTGGAACCTTGTAGCTATGGAGACGCAGAATGTCAAATCCAAGCTGAAGACAGGATTTCAGTGGGGGCTTTGCGTTGCTACATGTGCCTTCAATGATCTGCTTTCCATCTCCTGAGGTCTTTATTATTCTTCATTATTTATTAGTCTCTAACGGTGTGCAAAGAGCCACTGGATGTTCAACAATCACACAAACACAGAGTGACCCGTCAGACACAGCGCTGGGGTGTCTTGCACAGTCTGATTTACACCCAGGGACACCACAAACCCCACCCCCGAGTCCTGCAAAGTTGTCATTAGTTTAATTTAACCGAAATAAAGCTGCTCTGGTGCTGGCACAGCACCTGGAGGCCGGGTGAGCTGCAGTCCCCTGGTGTTTAATGCTGTGTGTAACAACCACAGCCACCTGGGGGAATTACACCACACCGGCCTCGCGTTACTACACCTGGGAGGACTCTTCAACCTTGTAATTACCTGCTGTAATCCAAATTATCCAAATTCCAGTCTCCCAAACATCATCCCTGTCTTCTGTGATCCAAACTGCATTAGGGATGATCGTGTCATGACCTGGATGCTCAGTTACCACGTGCACATTCATCTGTCTGCTTTACCACCATGGAGTAAATTCAACATTTTACTCAAGCTAGTGAAACTTCAGTGCTGTTAAACCTGAGCGTGAAGGGGACAGAGCCTTCCAGGCCAGAATAATGCTCCTTGTGACAGCCAGGGGAAATTCAAGATAACCTGAATGTCACACATTTTCTACTTGTGCTGGTAACAGCGAATAACCGAACCCCACACCTTCCTCCTGCGCTTTCCTGGAGCAATGACAGGGTCATGGCAGGTGGGTTTCTGTTCTGAAGGCACCACTGCTCCAGAGAAAGCAACCCCAAACCATTGCATTTTCCTTCCTTCCCCTTAACTCCACGGTCCAAAACCAGCTGGGGATTTCAGGTGCCAAATATGAAACCTCTCAAAGGTGCCCCATTGTCAGAGAGTGAAAGCACTGGGTTTTGAACAATCCAGATCCCAGAACTGCAGATCCCACTCTGCTCGTTGTCACCACACCTCCCACAGCACCTGGCTGCCACAGCCAGGGCTCAGAATTCCCACAGCCAATCCCAACCTGCACAAAGGGGTGGGAATAAACTCCAACAGGCACGTGAAACACTCCCAGGTAGAACATCCACAACCAAGGAAGCAAAATCCACCACGGTCCCCTGATGCCACATCACGAGCAGGGTTAAGTAACCAGGACTGCAACGGAATTGTGCAAATCCTCCTTTGCCAGCTCTAAATAAGCAGCAGCATTCCAAGCAAACCCATCCCCTGCATCCACAGCAGTGGAGTCATTGGCAGGAGAGCAACAAAACAATTTGGAATTTCCTTGCAAAGCTGGACAGCAGAAGAGACGCGCTGAGAGCTTTTCCTGATTGTGCTTCCCGTGTTGCTGAGTCAAACCCCGACACGGCCTGAAGATTGTGAAAATCAACTCCAGGAGGGCTGTCTAAGCCTCCACTGATCACTAAAATGAAATTAAACCCTCCAAGAATCCCCTTCTCCCAACCCAGATATTTGCAATTGTGCTGTTTGACCAAGGCTCACGTTCAGAGAAACCCCTGTGTTCCCGTTGCTCCAGGAAAACAACTCCAAGATCGTGCTGCAGTCCTGTTGTCCCCTGGTTTGCTCCTGAGCCAGACCAAAAATGCAGGAAATCTTTGGCATTATCATTAAATTGGCCATAAACCCCTCAAGATTTCATGTGGGGTCTGGAGAAAAGAGGTTTCCATATTTAGTTTTAAACCAGAAAAGGCTCTTAAGCTCCTCTGTATCTACCAATCCATTAAAAATAGGATTCTCTTGTAGCCACAGCTCATCAAATGGGTGCAAACAGGAGGAGAACAACACTCCAGATGCCTTTATCACAGTTGTTGGCTCCAACTTAATCGCTTTTTTAATAAGTCTTAATTATTCAAAATAATCACCATCCCTTCCCTGCCTGTTGTCATTTAACATGAGAGAGCCTTCTACAGACAAAGCCCAAAGCAGGAAAAAAATAAAAGAACAAAATCTCATTAATCTTTCTAATATTTAGAGATACCTCAAGAGCTTCGAACATTTACCTCTCCTTCCCAGCAGCTGAAATGGTTTTAGGAGGATCATGGTTCATACCTCGCATTCCCTGGAGCCAGAGATGGTGTAGGTGCAGGGCCCAGATCCGTTAACGGATACATCCATGGTCTCAGAGTTTGTTGGCTTGTAGTCCACGTAATACTCCTGCAAAGGGGAGTTCATTTGCCTCTCCGACTCCCGGGCCTTTTTCCTGCGCCTCTTCATGAGCGTGTGCTGCTGGAGCTGCTTCATGCTGGCGGGATAACGCTTCCAGGACACGTAGATGACCAGCAGGATCATGGCCACGGAGAGGAACAGGGCCACGCTCCCCGCGATGATCTTGTGGAAGGACACGTGCTCGTATTCCGGCTCCACTGCGGGCGTTGGGATGTCTGCGGAAGGACTCGGCATTGCGGATGTCGGCTGGTGGCTTTCCAGTTTGGAAACGGTGGGTTTGGGGATGAACACGGGTCTCTGGGGCGTTTTGGGAGCCTGGTAGGACCTTTCAGTGGCCACCACCTGGATTTCGGCACAGATATTATAGGTCTCCACAGCGTCGCTCACCTTCTCGCCCTGGATGTGTTTGGGGCCTGCACAGATCATGGTGCTCTCCTTATTTCCCTTGAAATTCTTAAGCCAATTAAACAGAGGGCAAATGCTTCGAGTACATTCCCACATATTCCCAGACAGAGTGATGGAGATGAGCGAGATCCACGTGTTGATGGTCTCCTGGGAGATGTTGGTGAGTTTGTTGGAATCCAGGTTCAGCTTTTGCAGGTTAGGCAGGCACTGGAAGGTGCCGGGCTCTACCCCTGCGATGTCATTGCCTGATAAATCCAAGTTGTGCAAGGAACTCCAGGTCCACGTCAACCCCTGGCTGATGGAGCGGATCCTATTCCACTGCAAGTAAATGGAGCGGAGGTTGAAGAGCCGTGGGAAGTGGGCAAAATTGATCTTAGAAAACTGGTTGTGCTCCAAGTGGAGCTCTGTCAACTTCAAAAGGCCGGCGAAAGCGTTGCGGGACAAGCTCCGCAGGCGGTTGTAGCCCAAATCCAGGAAGTCGAGGTTGCGGCAGTCCTGGAAAACGCGGATGGGCACCGTTTTCAGCGAGTTGGACCTCAGGTGCAGGATCAGGAGCTTGCGGAGGCCCTTGAACTGCTCCGCCTGCAGCACCTGCAGCTTGTTGTAGGACAGGTCCAGGTTGCGGAGGTTGGGCACGGGGTGGAAGGTCTTGTTGTGCAGGTGGGTGATTTTGTTGGAGCTCAGGATCAACTCCTTCAGCCGGCGGATTCCCTGGAAGGCGTCCTCATCCACGGAGCTGATGTAATTATGGTCGAGGTAAAGCCATATGAGCTGATTGAGGCCCGCGAACTGGTGGGATTTCAGCTTCTGGATGCTGTTGTAGCGCAGGGACAAGCCCTGGGAGCCGCCGGAGATGTTGTGGGGGATGTCTCGGAAGGCGTGCGACTCGCAGTACACGATCTTGCCATCGCAGCGGCAGTTCTTGGGGCAGGCTCGCTGAGCCCCCGCCAGCCCCGCCAGCAGCGCCAGGGGAAGCAGCCCCAGCAGCACCCTGGAGCCTCCCCGCTGCTTGATCACATGGAAACCTGCAACGTCCGAAAGGAAAAAGGGGCATTGGAAAGCCTTGCAGATAAACTACCAGATTATCGCTCACTGGGGGCTCGGGGTAAGCCTGAGCGGAGCGGGGGATTTGGGAGACAACCTGTTCGCCTCCCGCCTCGGCTCTTTGTGGTGCAAATCGCCGTCCTTTGAGTGCCTGCCTGGCCATCTCTCCTGCCCCCACCGCCTCCAGACTCCCTGTGTGGGGCTTACGGTCCCTCGGGAGCACCAGGAGCCTGATCCCTTCTGGCTGTGCTCCTGTGCCCCGGCTCTCCGAGGAGCTGGGATGTCCTTATCGCTCCGTGCCGAGGTTTGAACAATAAACATATTTGTCAAGTCACTGTGCTGGATGCTCCACAGTGCTGGAGAGGAAATGAGCCAGAGCTTCTGCTCGTGCGTGCTGCTCAACGTGTTCCTCAAGGAAAGCAACTGCAAGTCCAATCCCCCCCCCCCCCAAATTACCCCAGAAAGGGTGAAATCTACTTCTCCTGAAGTTTGATCCATCTTTGGAACGTGTATTCATTGCAAAATGAGGCACTAAGTAAAGGTTTGAGTTTTGGCACTGAGTGGTTCGGGTTTAGGAGTAGGTTTAAGTAAAACTCATGGGGTTTATGTACCTAAAATACAGAAATAGATGCAGAGAAACAAAGTTCATCCATAGTGTACCAGGAAAGCTGGCATGGGACCCCAATGCCAGGTAAAGGTAGGAGACATATTCCTTTGAAATGAACCACTGCCTTAACCCATGTTCATCTAAACTTATCCATAGGTGGCTGTGAATATCTAAACATTTATTAATTTGAATTAATCCAGTAGATGATGAAAATACCCACCCCAACACTTCCAGATAGCAGCAAAGCCCAGAAAGTTTAAAGGGGGATATTTCTCTTTCAATTCCCCTCTCCTGACTGATTTTAAGGGTTTGCCTTTGAGATGTCAGATTTGTCACACAGCAGCAGTGCTGGATGTGAGGACATATGTAATAATTGAATATATAGAATCCTGAATAATTATGAGAGGGCGTGGAGGGGGTGTCAGAACCCCCAACACCCATCTGCACGCCTGGAATAATTTTAGGGCTGCTGCCTCTGTCCAGAGTTGCAGCCTTGCTAAGAATGAAAATGCATTCTTCCAACAGGAAATATTTCAAGGGCTGGTATCTCCTTGATAAATAATCACTTTATTATTTGTCACACACACAGCAGACAGTGCTGCAGCTCTTTAATCCAATTTTAAACCAAGGGGCAATCTGCAAAAATAATTCCTGGTCTCGAATGCCCCTGCCTTCCACTTTAATGGGTAGATTTGTAATTTAAATCCTCATTTTTTTTTGCTCCGTTCTCTTTGCCAGCAGCAGCCAGCTAGAAATATGTTCTGGCTGTTACAGACTCGGGGGCTGGGGAGGGGGAAGGAAGGAGGGGAATAAACCTGTCACACTCGGAAAAAAACCCGACTGGCAAATGACTGCTGGAAATGTAGCAGAGGTACCAGGGGCATCTTTTCAGCCTCTTCAAAACCACCTATGCAAGAAACAACTCCCCCCTCCCTCCCCTTTGCTTCCCACATCCTGCGAAGTGTTAACGCCAGCCCTTCCTGACAGCCCGAATGGTGCCGGGGGATCGGGAGGAGAAGCCGGCAGGATTTGGGGTGTCAGGCACACACGCAGCTCCCGGCGCGCGTGCAGGTGCGGGGGTGGGCGGCACAGGGGGTTTGCTCCTGCACAGCCCCTCACGCGCGGCAGGAATTCACCGGTGGCTTCCATGGGAAGCCACTGCGGGAGGAAAGGTGTGCGTGTGCCTGGAGGGGGGGGGGGGGACATGGGCTAAAAATACAATGGCAAGTACAGTGAGTCACCTGGCAGAGAGAGGAACGCGCTGCCGCCGCTGCCTCCCTGAGGCCCCCCTCCGCCGGCGAATAATCCAGCTGCAAAACCCACCCCACAGCTGCAGCCGTGCCAGCAAACAAACCACAAAAGTTCACTCACCCATCCTTTTGTCATCAATAACGTCCTCCTTCGCCTTCCTCCAGCTGTTTTCTCCTCTCTCTTCCCTTTTTTTGCTTTCCCTTCGCCTCTGTGTCTTTTTAAAAACTGGTTCCTCTGCTTTAAACCATCAGCATCTTCATGTCACAGCCCGGCTGCCACTCGCCCCGCCGCCATCCAGCGTGCCTGCAAGGAACCCCACAAAGTTCCCCGGAGAGGACCAGCGAGAATTTTGGGGATGAGGAAGGGAAAGGATAGGGAAGGGGTTGGGGGTGGGGAAGACAGGACGAAGGATGGGGGGGAGTGTGGGGGGGTAGGGAGGGACTCTAAGCTCTGAGAGCCATTGTGGAAGTCATCAGAGAACCGGCGGCGTTAAGTGGCAATCGGCGAGAAAAGCCGGAGCAGGCGATGGAGGCGAACCAACTTCTCTGGGAGGAAGGACCAAACCTGTGCCGGCGCCTCGCATCCCTCATTCTGCTGCCTTTTGCCATTGCCAGGCAGAGCGATCCATCCTCCGCCGGCTCCCGGAGCAGGCAGGGCCTCCCGTGCTGTGCCAGAGCCCGGTTTAGCAGCTCCGCAGGCTCGGTTTATCCATTTAGCTGGTCGGGTTTAAAGTGTTTTGTAGCTGTGCCGAGAGGCAGCTCTCGTCTAATTCCGAGGCTTTCCAGAGAGCGATGATGCTCCGGAGCTCGTTGGTGCTGAGGCTGGAGTTTGTGGAACACGGAGTGCCCTCCACTGGAGAAAACCCAGCGCACATTAAAGGCTGAACAAGTGAGGCTGTCATGGCTCTGCAGACTTCGCTTCCCTCGGAAAAGAAAATTAAAGACACAGCATTGCCTTGCCCACCGTCCTCCCTTCCCAGACCCCTCCACCTGCCCTGGATTATGGAATGTTTACGGTGTGGGGCTTTCTGGCAGAAACGCCAAACAAAACACCCGCTCCCCGAGGGATCTGCCAACCTGAGCTTGCTCTAATGCACCTGACCTGGGTATTTGGCTTGGGCAAATTCTAAACTGTTCTTCTTTTTCTCCTGCATTCCCGGGGGAGGGGGGGGCAGGAAGAGGAATGTTTGCAGGTGAAAAGTGAAAGTCTTGGTACAGGGTCGAGGGCCAGGGGCTGTGATCAAACCGATCATCCTCACAAAAGGCATTTGTTTGACTGCAGGCAGCAACTCCAAATGTAAACACTCCGTGTCCTGCTGTGGCTGGGACAGGGTTAATTCCCTGCTTTGTAGCCTGTAATTTTTTTCTTTTAAATCTAAGAGCCTTTTAGTCAGAAAAATACTGACTTTGATAAACAAGGCAGAAGTGAAGCTGCAGAATCAGTGACACCTTTTTTCCTCCTGAACTCCCCTCCCGTGGCTCTCCCAGTGCCGGAGCTGGGATCCTGCAGAGTCCAGCCCCGGATCCAGGGTGGGATCCAGGCTGCGGCAGCTCCGCAGGGTCTCACCTCCTGCTGTGTCCGGCCAGGTCGCCAGGGCTGGGTTAATTCCCGGTTCAGCAGGGCTGCGTTAATTCCCAGTTCTGCAGGAAGGTGTCAGAGGGATGTGGAACAAGGGCAGGGGCAGCAGGAGCTCCCTGAGCTGGTTCTGGGAGCCTCTTTATCCAGGAGCTGCAGGGAATTGAATCCTTGGGGCAGCTCCAGGATCCCACAGGGACCATTTCTGGCTCAGGCACACTTGGGTTGCTCAGAGGGCAGCACTGGACTGCTCTGAACAGCTTTAACAATTCCTAAAATTTGGGTATTTGTGCCATTTCCATCCCTCCCTGTGCTGAACACCCCCATCAGTTATTTGGGAAGCAACTCCCTGCCCAAATCCCACTTCAGCTGCCAAAATGGTGGCAGTGCTTTATAAAGTCACTCATGAGCCATCCACTGTGTGTTATTTAATTTCTAAATATTCCAAATATTTCCCACTGTGGCCCAGGAAGTCCCCACTCAGCATTGCACCCCCGGATCTCTGGGGGTGTCTGTGTGCCACTGATGGCCCCACTCTGTACCAAAAATGAAAATTGCACAAATCTCAAGGTCCGATCCCAGCTCTTCCCTCCTAATTCCTTATTCCTGGCTCACTGCTTGCTCCTGCAGCCCATCCCAGATGGAGTCACCCCTGGCCAGCCCCAGGATCCAGCCCTCTGGAGGAGCAGGAAAAAGACTGGGACACAGGACGGGCCAAGAGTTCAACTCCATTCTGAAAAATAAATAATAACCCACAAAACAATCCACAGAAACCAACTTGTCCTCCCCTATATCTGCATCCAGACTGCATCTGCACCCACAGTGCATAAATATTCACTTCTGAATAAAACCCTTGCTTGGTTTGTTCTGTTATGACAATTTGTCGCTACCTATAGATCAGATATTCATTTGCATATGAAAAATATCATCATTAATCACTATTTTTATTCTGGGTTGGACAGCAGCACACACAACTCCCTCAAACAAGATTCAGAACTTAATTATCATAAGTGATGTTGAAAATACCTTTCCCATATCTCAGTTAACCCCATCTGCATCACAGCCAGGAACACTGGCGCAGGAATTCATATTTATTATTCCCAATAAATGTAAAAGCTGAAGTGTGCAGTTATTTATTCCACCTTGTGTTGATAATTCTCCAGGATGGGTTCATTTGAAACTCTGCCAGATCTGGGAGTGAGCAGAGCAATGTCCACAGGAACTGCACCATTTCCAGGGATGCCTTTTCCCAGATCCTTGGATCCTACAAGAGCTGAAGCAGCACTGCCATGAGCTCTCCTTCTGCCATGGACTGAGCCTCAAAGTCCCCACATTCCTACCAAAAGGTGGGCATGATTTTTCTTCTTTAAAAATCCTGTGATGCTCTAATGGAAAATCTCACAAATTGCAAGGCAGAAAACCTGAGGAGCTGAGCTGAACCAAGGGAGCTTTCACTCAGCAGCACAAATGCCACCCGCTCCTTTCTTAATTTCTATTTTACATTTTCTGATGAAATAGAAAACAAACCCACTTGACCATTTGCCAAAGGAGAAGTGGGGAAGTTTTAATCAGCCTAAACAAGCGACTCTCTGAGCTAAAAACCACACGGAGAGGAGGAGGTTGCAAAGGCCTTTTTGTGGTTTGGTTCCACTTCCTTGGAGCAGGGAGAGAGGTGGAGATCCCTGCCCAGAGGAACTGGGAATGTTGTGAGTGCGCAGCTGATGCTGGGCCAGCTGGCAGAGCTCCCTCCCACCTGAGCAAGGGTTACCTGAAGAAATTATCCAGCCTGGGAAGGGTGTGGACCATGGGATCTGGGGGTTCTTTTCTGGAAAAATGGGTCTGGACAGGGCTTAGTGTTTGATTTTGAGTTGTGATTATTTTATATATGAATATAAGTTTTTTTTTTTTGTGTGTGTGTATTTATTTATTTATTTAGATATGTGCTTTATTTATTTATTTATTTATTTATATGTATTTCCACAAATAATACATAGATGCACAAATGCTGTATGTATTGTATGTATGATTATACATTATATGCTATACTATATATTTATATATTACATCTTTATAAATTTACCTGGTTATATATTTATACATTTATTATATATAGATTTAAATATTTATTTATATATTATAAATATATATTTTTTATTTATAATACTTCACTGTGCGTGGATGTATGTATACACACAGACACAGATGCACACATAGTGTTGTGCTTGGAATTTTCATCGTACCCACTTTTTCCCATGCAGAAATAGTTTAAAATGAACAATAACTGATATTTCCATGCTTCACCAACTTTGCCACAGCTACCAGCACCAGCAGCCCTCCCAAGCTGCCTGCAAGGGAGAGAAGAACACGTTTGTATTTCCTGTGGTCCCAGCTGGGGATTTCCAACCCTGAGTAACTGCTCCTCGTAGGACCAGTGGAGGAGCAGCCGCTGGAAGCTCCTGAGCTGCTGCTCTTTGGCCAAATTCTTCTTTCTGCCCCATCTCGGGTCACTCCTCTCCTGCCCAGTCTGTTCCAGATGCTCCTTAGGGAGAAGGACATCGCTGGACGGGGCTTGGGGCACCCTGGGACAGTGGGAGGTGTCCATGCCCATGGCAGGGGTGGCACTGGGTGGGTTTGTCTTGGGCTGATTTTATGGCAATGCTGCATTCCCCCATCGCCTGCACACACATTTAACTTCTCCAAAGTGGTCAACTCTTTCATCCTTAAGTGACAGCACAAGCCAAATCCATCCAGAATCCCACTGGATGGTTAGTGGCCCCCCAAAATGTCCCAAGTTTCTGTGTTTTTCTGCTCTGAAGGGCTGTGACACCCTGTGAAGGTGACACTGGCCTCTCTGGTGACAGGGCCACCCTCGTGAGAGCTGAACTGATGGAAACCATCGTGGGTTTCACCCACATTTCCTCACTAGTGGGACTACTCAGGAATGCACTGAAAGTCCCCAGGAAGTGTCCCTGTCTTGCTTCCCTGCTCACACAGCAGCCAGTATGGTCAGGGCAGCCTTTTGGAGTATCTGTACTTCATCAATGCTTTTTAACCCGTAAACAGAACTTTTTTATAGGGATAAAACAGCCTTTGGTACGAGACACGTGAACCAGGCACTGGTAACACCCCAAATCCAGGAATAAACACCACGAACTCGGGGTGGGCTTTAGGGAAATGAGAACGTGTTCCTCCCTGTCCTCCTGACCACAGGAGTGCCTCGCTCTGTTAGCATTCAGCTGCAGGGAATGATTTGGTGATAAGGCCTGCTTGGAGTCAATTTATCTGGGCTGCGTTCACTTGCTCCCATTTAATTTGGTCTCATTCTCCAAGGATGAAACAGATCCACAGCTCAGGAATTGGCTGCTGCCAGCGCAGCCCCTGTGCAGCTTTGTTTCAAGGGCTGCAGAACTCAGACCTTGGGTTTTCCTTTCCCCCCTCTCCCCACCGCTGGTAAATGATGAATAAATTAGCAGTTGGCGTGTAATGGCTGGAGCAGCTTCATTAATACCCTGTCAGGGCGGGCTTGGTACAACTTCTGACATTGAGGCTCTAATGTCCTGTGAATTATTGATGGCAGCGCTCATATCCAGGTTCTTATCTCCAGCTCTTCATGTGCTAAGTGTTTAATTGTCAACAGCTCATGACCACTGCCTTGGGCTGGCGCATTAAAACCCGAGTGCAGCAAACCCCTCTGGATTCCTGGGTGTGTTTGTGCTCTGTCAGTGGTTTGTTCTGGATGCAGGATGTGCCTGCAGCAGGGCTGCTCCTCTGCCTGTCAGAGACAGAGAGTTTGGGAGCTACAGGGATGCAGAGGCAACAGGAGTGTCCCGGGTGACAGATGAGGAACCAAAACTTCAAGGGATTGATGTGCCCCAAGTGTCACAACAAATGTGCTGAGCTGAGCTGGTGCCTTTTCCCCTTCCACCCAGGGCTCACCTCTCTTGTAGTCCAGCTGCTGGAAACGAGACAACTTCTAAAATTTTTTACAAACTTCAGTCAGGGGTTTTGTTCATCTTTGCCCAGGGGGAAGGGAAAGGAAATTTCTTTTCAGGAGACTTTGTTCCCTGGGCAAGGCCTGATGAGCTTCACACCTCAGTGGACCACTGGGAGCTGCCAGAGGATGCACAAGAGAGAAGCGACCATTCATGAACATCAACAAACATCAACGCCCAAACATCTCCCTGGTGGGTCAGAGACACCTGGTCTGGGAAAAGATCGGTAAGAGAACAAAGAATGAGGACCTGATTCCCATCGAAGGTGAAGGGATCAATAACCAACAGGAAACTGAATACTAGGAGCTGTGTAACTTGGGACTGATGAACATCGGAGCAATGAATTTCTCTGGGTTTCGATTGTGAAGTCTGTGAAGAATTGAGTGAAGGACCATGTGTGATGGAACGATTTTCTCTGCACAACCTGGAATACCATACACAGGAATCTTTGCTGTGGTTTCCGTTTGTTCAGGAACTCAGAAAGGCTTCCTTGAATTTCCCCCTGGTCACCCTACCGCTTATGCTGCTGCTCACAGGAATCTCCAGTTTCCCTCAGTTCAGGACCCAGATGGCCAAGAGGGCAGAGACCTCCTGTAAGTCCCGGACTGACCATCAACCCCACATGAAAAGAAGCCAAGGAGGAGACCTGACATGTGAAGGAAACACCGAGAGCACCACCAGGAAATCCTGCCCTGCCACTTCTCATTATCCCAGCTCTTCCCAGCCAGGTTAAAGCCTCGTCCAGAGCTCCCTTCCCAGAGGCTGAGCATCCTTCACACCCATCGACATCAAGGGCACTCAGCACCTCGCCACGTCAGGCTTTACTTCCTCGCAGTTGCCCAAGGATCCTCTTGTAGGAGAAGGATTGCACTTGAAAATAACAACTGAACGTGTGTTGGATGGGGGAGACGCTCAGAGCAGCTCCTTTTCACCTCAGGACCCAGGTAAAACACCCTAGGGTTGAGATTTTCACTCCAGATCCTATTCCTGATCCCTCTCCATGACAGGTGGGGCTGTGTCCCCCTTTCAGGAATGAGCCTCGTGTGTCTGGCAGGATAAATAGATTGGACAATGGGGTTCCAGGCTGTTGTATTTCATATGGCTCTTTTAGGATTAAATAAAGGGTCTGCAGAGAGAGACACTGTAGGACAGAAGAGTAAAGAAAGGGAAATGACCCAAGGTAGCTGTTAAATCACTAAAAAAGGAAATCCAAGCCATATAAAAATATAAGATAACAGGAAAATGGGGATAAAGCCATTTAAAAAATAAACCACCTTAGCCAGAAAAGGGAGTCCCAGTGATGCCCATCCCTGTCCTCCCCATGGAGGAAATCCCTGTTATCCCAAATTGGATAATTGGCTGAATAATTGCATCTCCAGGACTCAGCCTGCACTCAGCCACTGAGCCTGGCTCATAAAGAAATGTATTGGAGCTGAAAATTCCTGTCCCCTTCAGGATTCTGCTGCGTGCGCCCATTTTGGATAAAATCAAACAATGGCACAGTCTGAGGGCCTGGCACTGCTGACCCCTGAAGCAGCCATTTAGCAGAAACCACAAGCAAAAGCAAAAATAAAGGTAATTTATTTAATTTTGAGCTTGCAGGGTGCTAAACGAGCTCTAAGGGTGACAATTAATTGAAGTGGCTGCACATCCTGCCAAGCAGGGAGAACCCCACCTCTCCTTTGCCTCCAACTTCTCTTATCTGCATGCCAGTGTCAGCGTTCTCCCACTTGAAAACCCAAGGCAGGGAGCTCAGGCCGGGCTGGGAGCTGGGATGATTACGGGATAATTTGTGTTTGCAGGAGCAGACAAAATCAATTGCAATTGTTTAGGTACCGGGTGCATTTAATGGGGGTGAAAAGGTATTTGCTGGACTTCTCCAACAGAGTTTTTTAATCCCGGTGATGGTACAGGATGCAGTGACAAATCCCCTAGGAATTGTACATCTCTCCTCTCGCAGGGGGAATGCAAGGAGCTGCTGGATCCGCTGCAGGTGAAGCCAAACTGGGACAGGACAACGCTGGAAAACCACCAGCAAAGACCCAAAACAATCAGAGAGAGAGAGAAAAATCGATTGGTTCAGGAAGTCAATCGAATTCTCTGTTATAACAGATTAAATACAGAATTACTCAATTAACTTCAGATTAATTATGCCTTTCAGGTAAACACGGTGATCATCATCTTTGCTAACAGGAGGCACTGACTCCTGAGGGGTCACACAACAACTTCATCCCCTTTTCCATACATCCCAAACCTCCCCCATTGCTGGGATACACAATTCCCAATTCCTATCCTGTGCTGAGGGTTTCACGGATTTTTTCCCAAGAGCTCCACATTCCCACGGAGGGGTGGGGAGGGAAAAACGAGTCCACCCCTGTTCAAGTTTTAGCTAAAGACCAGGTTAATTTTAATTTTTCCTCTCTGCTTGAAACTAGAAATGTGAATAGAAAAGGAGATCAAATCAGGAGCACATCAGGCAAGGAGAGGTGGGATGCCTTAGCCTCAGGAAGAGAAGGATCAGGGGAATTTCATCCAAGCAACTGCTGGGAAGGAGCAGAGATGCCCAAGCCAGACTGCCCGAGCTGCCCAGAGCCAGGGCAGGAGGTGATGGGCACACACTGAAACCTGGAAATGGATTTTAAACGGAATAAAAGCTTTTTATTGTGAGGGAGCTCAACCGAAGAGGCTGTGGAGGCTTCGTTTTTGGCAATATTCGTGAGTCAGGAGGACACAGCCCTGGGCTCCTGCCCCTGCCTGGATTGAGCACTGGATGCTCCAACCCCAAACATTCCCATGGAGGGTTAAGTGCAGCTCTGCCATGTGGGATCAGCCCCAAACATTCCCATGGAGGGTCAAGTGCAGAGTGTTGGGAATCAGCCCCAAACATTCCCATGGAGGGTTAAGTGCAGAGTGTTGGGAATCAGCCCCAAACATTCCCATGGAGGGTTCAAGTGCAGAGTGTTGGGAATCAGCCCCAAACATTCCCATGGAGGGTTAAGTGCAGTTCTGCCATGTGGGATCAGCCCCAAACATTCCCATGGAGGGTCAAGTGCAGAGTGTTGGGAATCAGCCCCAAACATTCCCGTAGAGGGTTAAGTGCAGAGTGTTGGGAATCAGCCCCAAACATTCCCATGGAGGGTTCAAGTGCAGAGTGTTGGGGATCAGCCCCAAACATTCCCATGGAGGGTTCAAGTGCAGAGTGTTGGGAATCAGCCCCAAACATTCCCATGGAGGGTTAAGTGCAGCTCTGCCGTGTGGGATCAGCCCAAACATTCCCACGAGGTGCAGCTCTGCCCTTGGGGATCAGCCATCACACAAACGTGCAGATAATGAAGGACCTGGAGATGCCCGAGGAAGGGGAGCAGATAAAAGTTCCCCAGTAATGTGTCTTGGGTTAATTATGGATGGGGATGCTTGATGGTCTCATTACCAGGTCAGCCATGACCTCTGGGCAGTGTCTTCATCTTTCCAGATTAATAAATTACTGTGACACAAACAACTCTGGCAATTACCTTTTAGTGCCACAAAAATATCTATTTTTTAGCTGAGGAGAAAGGTTGATTTTAACACAAGCAAATGTCCTTTAGAAACAGACTGTATTTATACTCAAGAGGCCAATTACTCATTTTTTAGTCATTTTTTAAAATCCTGCTTTCTGCTTTACAAGACCTGGGCAAGTTGTGAGGGGTTATCTTGACTGAGGCCCTTTCGATGGTGTGCATAAAATGTGTAAAGGGAATTTTAACATGTAAAAAACTTCTCCAACTGTTGGAAAATGTATCAGGCAGCACCTATTTTTAATTCTAACTCGATAAATGAAAATATTTTCTTATTTATCTGCAGAACTCCTCCATTCTATACAAGTACAGTCTCTCCAAGGACAGGTAGGTTACAGGACATCCCAGCCTTGCAGGTTTTTGTCCAGCTCATCATTTGGGATTAAATTCTCCCGTAGAATGAGAATGATCCAAGATTATTCTTAGCAACAAAGGCCTTGAGGGGAAAAAAAAGCAAGGATCCACTATAGGAAGTTATCCATAAATATTGGATATTGATATTGCTATTGATATTCAATTGTGATTATGAATGCCCTAAAGATGCTGACCTGCACTAATGTGGAAAAAAAAAAATCAGGAAATAATGGATGGAAAAACACACAGTAAAAAATAAAATCCCTCAGCAGACAGCGTGGGATGAACTTGGAAATTTGGGTTCTATTTCTGGCTGCGTTCTGACAATCCCCTCCCCTGCCTGTTCTCACCTTGCTCCTCCCGGGACCAGGATTTTCCCTTGTCACTGGCTGGGTTTGGGTTCTGGTAGGGTGGGAACGACGACTGTGCAGGGAAGGAGCCTTGGGAGATGTTCCCCGGCAGGAGGAAGTGCCACCAGACCCCAGTGACCTTCCTGGCCCCTAGAAATGCTGATTTATCAGTGAACCTCTTGAATTTACGCAAAGCAAACACAGACTCATGGTAAGAAATGTTTAACCTGGGCCTTCCCCACATGTGGAATGAAATCCAGCACCACTGCAGAGAAAATCCAGGGAAAAGCTCTTCAAGAGTGAACAAAACCCAGTAAGTAATGATTTCTCACATTTATAAAAATTTCTATTTATTCTGTTGAAAAGGCTGCTTTAGTCTATTATTTAAATGTAATTACAGGTGCTCCAGAGCCTGTAATAAGGAAATATTTCCTGTTACCACATTTATTTACAGGAGAGGTTGGATGTGCCCGTCCAACTGCAATGTGTTTGATGGGCTTTTAACAAAATCAAATTTAGAACCTCGCTTCATCTTCATCATCTCGGCACACACGGAAACAGCTCCTCAGCATCTGCTTTGGTCTCTCCCATACAGATTTTTCCAGGCACTCACTTTTACCTCTGTGTTACCTCCAAATTGTCCCACAACTCTTTGGCAAAATTGCCTTCAGCTCTTTTCTTTTCTAACAATAATGATGAAGAATCTCTTTTGAGCTTTTCAATTCAGTCCCAGATCAATTCCCCAGAACTCTGAGGCGATTCCTTGCATCCCTCCACACAACTCTTCCAGTAAAGGCACCACTTTCTAAAGCCTTCATGAGTTCATTGAACAGCTCCATCATCCTAACACCTAAATAAGAGAGAGCTGAAGAAAATGGGCACCTGGATTCCAGCTTCATCAAAGATTCAGACAAATCACAGAATCCTGGAATGGCTTGTGTGGGAAGGGACCCCAAAGCCCATCCAGTGCTGCCCCTGCCACGGGCAGGGACACCTTCCACCATCCCAGACTGCTCCAAGCCCCGTCCAACCTGGCCCGGGACACTTCCAGGGATGCAGGGGCAGCCACAGCTTCTCTGGATTCCCTGCTTATTTCTGCCTTAACTCTGTGGAACAGGGATTTATGGATTTCAAACCTGCTTTTATTTGAGAAGATCCTGATAAACACCTGCCAGTGTTCAGCTCCTTGGGGCTGCACCAACACAACACTTGATTTCGGTGCTATCCTGCACCTCTGAGCCCTTCACAGAGACAAACAAGCAGCTCAGGCTCTGTTTCCTGCCCAGTTGCCTCCCTGGAGGTCCCAAACCTGTAATGAGGGACCCCTTGAGCTCACAGAAATCAGGCGTTTGTCAACGGGTTCCGCACATTGCTTTCCTCTGGGCCCCCCACTCAGCAAATTAAACTCTGCTTTCCTTCACCCTCTGGTTAAACTGGAGCCATTCCGAGCCCATTCCCACACGGTGCTGCACCCAGGAGGGTGGCACTGGGTGTTGGAGCAGTGGGAATGGCAGGGATGTAGGGAATGGGGCTTGCTTCCAACAGCAACGCAGAGCTCTCCGTTCTCCCACTGCTGTAACCACTGACAATTCCTTATTGCACCATTACACAGACAAAACCTGATTTAAAAACCAATTATTTCCTTGCTGGGGCTCTGTGAAGCTTCTGTATGTTGCTAAGGCAGAAATGGATTACAACAGGCCATACACAGAGTCAATGTTTCCCTCCCATCCCACACAACTCTGACAGCACGAGATTTCGTAGGGCATGGCTGCAAAAGCACCAGCAAGAGACACTGGGGTCACATCAGCCACGAACTAATTCCGGCCAGGACTCACAGGTCACACCAGCTCAGGAGTGGGTCTGGATTAATTAGATTTGCTGAGAGGCAGAACTAATTAGCCCATGCACGGTGTGGACACAGCTTCAGGAGACTGAAGCCAGCATGGTCAAAAATTTGGGAAAGGCTTCACGTGTCTGTCTTGGTGCTAAAAGGCCAGTGATGGCCAATCCTGGTAGGTGGGGAAAGAGGAAAAGGGGCCCCACAATAATTAATCCTGCTGAGAACAGCGGCATTGATTCGGGTAGGAAATCTTCATTCTGGACATGGGAATTCCGGCCTGGCCTCTCCTTTCCCCCTCACCTCCCTGCCTGCTCCTGCTGCTCGGGTGAGGCTCAGGCTGCTTGGCTGGACACGGGAAAGGTTCATTTACATGCCTGCAGCAGCTGGAGTGGAATTAATATTGGGCTCATTATCTCTGCTTAGGATGGAGAAGCCCCCGGGTTTGCAGCGCATACTGATGCAAGAAAGAGACAAGGAAAAGGCAAAAACCCCCTGCTGATTGCACATGGCAAGGAGTTGAGGAAATTCCAGACAGGAGAGAGTTAATCTGGAGTAATCCCCTGGAAGTTAATGGCACCTAATGCCATTTATTAAAGGAAGGTGTTGGAGCACGCAGCCCACGCCACAGTGCTTTTAATTAAAAGGTGGAAGAGAAGCGAAATCATTTATCCAAATCACCCTGCTTAAAGTTAGGGCCCAGTTTAGAAATACCCATTTCCATACGTCCCCAGCCTGGGCATTAGCAAGTCCAAGATTTAAAAATTCAAGAGACTATTATAAAAAGGATTTATTGGCTGCTGCTGTTTAATGAGGCGGCAGGATTCACCCAGGTCAGCTGTGACAAACCTTTGTCCTGCAGCCACACGGAACCAAATCACTGTCCTGGGGCAGGGCTGTTAATGACAGCAGGGAGATTGGACTTCCAGAAAGTGATGGAATGTCAGGAAAGTTCTCCACAAAGTCAGGGAGGGGATTGTGCCCCTGTGCCCAGCTCAGCTGAGGCCCCACCTGCAGAGCTGCCCCAGCCCTGGGGTCCCAGCACAGGAAAGGCCTGGAGCTGCTGCAGAGAGCCCAGAGGAGGCTCCAGGATGATCAGAGGGATGGAGCAGCTCTGCTGGGAGGAAAGGCTGGGATTATTCACCTGGAGAGGAGAAGCTTCCATGTGACCTCATTGTGGCCTTCCAAGGAGAAAGGAAAGATGGAGAAAGAATTTGGACAAGGAATGGAGTGACAGGACAAGCTTCAAACTACAAGAGGGCAGGGTTAGATGGGATATTGGGGAGGAATGAGGGTGGGGAGGGGCTGGGATGGAATTCCCAGAGCAGCTGTGGCTGCCCCTGGATCGCTGGAAGTGCCCAGGCCGGGTTGGGACTATCTGGGACAGTGGAAGGTGTCCCTGCCCATGGCAGGATGGGCTTTAAGGTCCCTTCCAACCCAATGCAATCTGGAATTCTGTGACAAGACAGGAGTGAGTGCTTTGCTCACAGATCCCCCAAGTCAGTCCCCTCCCTGATTCCGATGGATCCAGCCCAATCCCATCAGCATGCTGTGAAACACGGAACAAAACAGGATTTAAAGCTGCCTCCACAATGAAGAACTGGACCAATTGTTTAATGATTGATGAGGGAAATGCCAGATGAATTATTTGCCAAATGATACTGGTCCATCTGTTGCAGAATTTTGCATGTAATGACAGAAAGAAATTAATTATGTCTCATTCAGAGATAGAAACATTCCAAATTGTGAATCTCAGCTCTCTTCATAAACAAGTCCAGCAGCATTATCTCCACTATCCAAGTACAAAAATGGGAGCATCAGTGGAAGGGAAGCCTGAACTTTAGAGAGATGAGGAGCCCAAATCCGCAGCAAGTGCTCCAGGGGTGATCCAAAACGCACTCCTTTCTCAGAGGCCGGGAATCACAGAGGGACCTTCCCATCTCCAGGTGATTGCCCCTGAAATTCAGTGATGGGAGTGCCCCCAAAGCTACCTGGACACCAGGAAGAACCAGCCAAATCCAGGTCTGGGAGCCCCAACGCTCCCTCCCTCCCCAGCTCTGCCTTGGCCACTGATTCTTCATGCAACCCCAGTGGCCTCAATTCCCAATTCCACTGGTGTGGTACATCAAAGGCAGTTGGATTTAATGCCATTCAGATTCAGTAACATTGGAACTGCAGCATTTAATACTTTTTTGCCTCAAAGTTAACTCTTCGCTCCCCCCATCTGCTTTGAGAGAATACCAAGCACAAAAACTTCTCCACTACATTTCACACCACGTTCCCCAAACATATGGATCTTCCAATCCCTTAATCTATTGGGATTTCTCAAACTAAGAATGTTTTGACATTAGGAAAAAAAAAATCTGGCAACAGGAGGAGCATCCCCGTGGCACAGTGTCAATGTACATATTGAGAGTAACTGAGAAGTGCCAAGAGGTAAAATATAAACATTTAACCTCTTTTTGGTTTAGTTTGGGAATTAAAATTTCATCCTGAGCCACATTCTGCCCTGATTTTCAGTTAAAACCACATTTTACTCCAGACATTTCACACAGGGAGGGATCTCCTCAGCTCTGTGCAGCGCTTGGGTTTAGAGATCTTTACATTCAGGTTCCTCCGGGCTGTCTCAGCCAAATTCCGTTGCTGTATTTCACATTCCTACACAAATAAAACCCCAAAGCAGCAACTTGACCTATTATAACCCAACTCCACTCACTCCTCATTTTTAATTCAACTTTCTCCTTTGACTCCAGAAGACAATCCTTCTTTACAGGCCATGAAAAATTCAGGAGATGGAGAAAGGGGAGATCGAAAGCAGCCCAGTAAAGAACGATTTGGCAAAGCCAGGGTTTAGCCCAGGATTGAGGATGTCACCGGGCAGGTCTGCAAATGCTAAGTCAGACGAGTACAAATCACTCTAGAGAGACACTTCCAGATAACAGATTTGCAGCTCCTGGGAGGGGGCTGGGGCAGCTCGAGCTCCAGATGCAGGGAAAATCTGGGAATTGCTGAGGTGGATGCACTGAAGAGAACAAATCAACCTGATCATCTCAGTCTCTCTCAGCCCTTCCGTGGATGCTCTCCCGAGGAGGAGAAGTGCTCTACATTAGCTGCAAGCTGGACACTCTAAGCCTGCTCAGAAGCTTAAGGCTAAGAATGCTTTGGGTTTTGGTTAAATCAGTCCCAAAAACCTTTTCAAAAAATGACAGAACTAATGAACGTTAAAAAAAAAGGAAGTTTGTTTCCAATTGTTGCAGGCATGGCCAGAAGGCTCTGGGTTTGTTCTCAACCAGACAAAAGATACCAGATGAATTAATGTGACAATTAATATCAGATTAAATAAATCTCACGCACTGAAGATGAACTGTGTCAGAAAAAGGGTGATTCAAGAATTTTCATCTTTGATCACGTGGTCTGGAAAGACTTCTTTACCAGGAGTAAAGATGAACTCTTGAACCCTCAGACTAAACATCAGAGTTTGTCCTGCTGCTGATGCTGAGGCAGTGCCTTATCAGCACATCTCTACAACGACCAAATGCACACCTCAAAGCCTTATCAGCACTGCTAAAAGGGGAAAGCCACAGCCACTGAGGCCGAGGCCACGTCGGGAGCTGTCTGCAGGCACCATCTGCCACCCAGCTCCTGCCACAAATCCATCTGCTCCTCATCTCCCCTTCCCCAGGCTGGCTGGCCAGGTCGGACACACCAAAAAGGTCAAGTGGCATCATTTGCTCTCCCTGGGTGAGGTGAGTCTGTCCTGGAGTGCGAAGATCCCGAGGTGGGAAACCCCTGTAACAGGTGTGGGTCAGGCAAGCTGCATAAAACGATAAAATATTTCTGTGCTGTTGCAATTAAGGATCTGTAGTGATTGGGGTGATGCTGCCAGCCGTGGCACATGGAGGGGGTTTGGGTTTGTTTCTTCTGTTGAGTGGAGAACGAGGAAAGACACGAGGGAAAGAGAGCAAGAGCAGCAAGGAAGGAGGTGAGGGAGGGAAGAACGGCACTGCCAGGAAGAACGGTCCTGAAATACTGAATCCAGGAGATGTAGCAGCACTGACAAAATCCTGCTTTTGTCAACTTAGCTCACATCATCTGAGCAACTCGGGGAGCGGTGCCAGCACGGAAAGTTTTGCTGGCATATGCTGCGGTTCTACAGGGAGGAGCTGCCAGCACGGCTTTGCAGAAGTAATTATAAAAGCAAAGACGGGTCTCTGCTACCCTTCAGTCCTGCCAGGAGAGCTCACATATGTTCTCCCTGCTCCTTTCCCTGCTACGTCCGAGCACAGTCCTGGAGCCAGGAAGAGGGCGAGGAAAAGCTGAAGGAAGTTTGGTGTTTCCATCCGATTACTGGGTGCAAATGGGATTTAGCAGCAGTGCCCAGGGATTACAGAGCAGAGAGAGAATCTCAGGCACCTCTCAGCCTCCAGCAATAACTGAGCAGCACTAAAACCATTTCCAGGTGAGTAACTTGATGAGGAAATCCAGTTCCTTCCAACAGCCTTGTGCTCAGAGCAAGGCAGGGGCACACGGGACAGTCCCCTCATTAATAACATCCCAAGTTATTGCCTCTTCCCATCCCCCAAGTCTCAAGACCAAGATAGGATGATCGCTACATTCTTATCTATTTTGTTTTCCCAGAAATCACACAAATCTCTGTATCAGTTCAGGGAATTCCAGCAGCTGGAAGAGCTGGATGTGGTGCTGAGTGCGAGAGGTGCTGCACGTAAAACAAACCCCGCTCAATTTTCAGAGCAGGGAGCAGACGAGGAGAGCTCTTTGTTTATGAACTAATCCTGTTGCTGGTAACAGGATTAGCAGCAAGAACAGATGCAAAGCAATTCTTGGTCCTTTCTCCAGCCACGGACAGTGCAGAGCTGCTCCGGGGCAGTGGCCCAGCAGGTAAATGATGTCTGCAGTTACCTGCAGCACAAAGGAACTCTCGCTTTGCCCGTGCCCAGCCTCCTCTCAGCACATTTCCAGCAGACAGGACAGGTAGGACAAAGCAGCTGCAGTCATTGTCACACGACAATGGCAGAAGCACAAGACTGAAGTGTTCCACAAGAAATGCTGCTGGTTTTGAGAAAGGAAGCACTTTGGTAAGGTATTTTTGGCTGTCGTGCTGGAGATAATGACAGCTTCGCTGGTGACTGCGGGCTGCTTAAAGCTGCAGACAGACCCATTTCCATGAGGGCAGGTTTAACTACACCACCTTGGGCACTCTGCGCTGCAGTCTGCTCCCTAAAACCCACCTGCTCCGGGAGGATGCGTCCACCAGCGGATTTCCCTAATGCATTTCCAGGGAACTACAGTCACAAAGGACAGAAATCACAAGTTTCAGAGATCTGTTTTTGCCTCCTGCACAGCCACACGAGTGGAGACCTGCCCAGCTCTCCCCCTACAAACCCCCACTTCTTTGCTATTGATTTAATCACATTTAATTATTTGACACCCACCCTGTGCTACCTGACTGCACAGGGCTCACTCAGGGGTTTAATCAGGAGGTGTGGCAGGACCAAAGCAGGAACTGACTCCAGAGCAGCTGCGGGGGCACCGAGAGCTTTGCAGCAAATTTTGTGGCATCAGCAATCCTGGCACTGCTGGTACTGGCACAGGAGGGTGTCCCTGAGCCCAGGCAGCAGCACTGAGCCCCTCAAGTGTCCCACCACAAAGGTCAGGCTCCACCTCTCCTCTTCCACACCAGAACAAGACCCCATGGGCCAAATTCCCTGTTTGAGGAGTTTGGAATGGCTTCGGGCCCTACACCAGCTTTACACTGTCATTATCAAAGCCAATCTACCACTCAAATACATTCCCAAGTGTCCAGGTGACGCTGGAATTGCCTGCACGTGGAGGAAACAAGGAAGCAAAGCCCAGCAGTGCCAGGCTGGTGTTGCTGCAGCAGTGTCCTGGCTGCTTTAGATCCCGGAGTTCCAGCTGGAAAATTCCAGTTAGGAGAAATAAAAGTTGAACTTCATGTGCCACTAAAACCACTAAAAGGAAGGAGCATAGAGCTGGAAGAGGAATTTCCTTTGGACAATCCACATTCTGATAAAAAATACCCTTCCAGTTTTGCCATCAGCCAGGCAGAGGGTGCAGAATGAAGCATTAATTTTGGTTCTTTCTTTAATTGAATCTCCCATTAACACCATAGTGCCTGAGGAGGGCGAGGCAGCCAGACACGCCGTCAATAAGTGGAAATTGAGGTCAAGTTATCTTGCAGGGAATTTGAGTTTTCATAGACAAATCCTGCAAATTGGAATCACAAACTCAAGTTTTTCGCTACAGAAGTAATAAACAATATTTGGTGTTTCCAGCACGCTCCTCAGTGAGCAAGCTCTGTGAGACATTCAATGAATTTTAATTAATTAAGCCTTCCATGGGCAGAGCATTACACACATTTTGTTACTTAAATCAGATTGACCATTGCTAATTACATTTAACAACCTCTCTGAAATCCAAGGCCAGGGTGCTCAGGACTGTGCACAGACCTTGAAGAACCTGGAATTAGATGCAAATAAAGAGAAGAAAAGAGAGAAAAACCCCAATATTGCCCTTTTCCAGAGATGGAGAATTGATATTATAAAATCATGGAATCGATAAGGTTGGAAAAGACCTCCAAGAGCATCAAGTCAACCTTTGACCAGATCCCACCTAAACCAAACCATCATCACCAACTGCCACATCCACTCATTTTTGAGCATCTCCAGGATCTGGGACTCTGCCCTGGGAAGCCCCTTCCAGTGAAGGAATTTTCCCTAAAATTCAGCCTGAACTTGCCTTGGTACAATTTGAGGCCATTTCCCCTTGTCCTAGAGGGGAAAAGATGCCAAGATTCTGGGAAAAAACCCATAAATTTTGATGCAAAGAGTAGAAATGTGAGTTTGTAAATCAGCATTCAGAATTGTAACAACTCAGAATTCCAAACGTGCTGAGCAAACCCCAAATTCCATCAACACCAAGGGCTTGTCAGTCCTGGAAAATGAGGCCACGTATTCCAGGCTTCCTGTGGAAGCTCCTGTTTTTCCATTTTCCTCACCCAAATGCCAGGTCAGAATCCAGGCACTGCCTGTGGGGAATGTCTGGAGGGACAGCACTGACTCCCCACCTCTCCTGCCTCAGCCTCCAGAGATGGATTTAATGCCTCTTATTTCAGATTTTCCAACACTCTGGAGCTGTTCAGAGGGAGCCAGCAAGGGCTGACCCACCTCAAACTCACCCCCAACCCAAAATGAGGAACACACAGAGGAGAAGTTTCATTTCTAAACCATGGGCACAGCCTGGTCACTCCCCTCCTGTGGAGCCTCTTCAAAATTCCAATCATTTTGTTTAAAAGCACGAGCTTTGTGGGGAGTTGGCTTCTTCTGCATTGGGATTCTTTGATTCAGAGCTGTGTTTTATTCTCTGGAGGGATGCCACACGTGTTCATTTTTCAGTCATTAATTTCTGCTAACAGTTCAATCTCTGCAAGATCAAAGGTAGTTTTGCTATTTAGGTCAGCCATATTTTTCCCCAAATGAACCAAATGAAAGTTTATGCACAGCGCTATTTAAAAATAATAATTAAAAAAATATATAAGTTAAGTATTTCAGGATGCTTGCATGCTCTGTAAAGAAAAAATGAGTAAAAATATCATTTATTATAAAACTTGTTGGAGTAAGAAAATTTCCAAGAGGGCATAACCCAAAAGTAGAGGGGGAATGGCTTCCCACTGCCAGAGGGCAGGGTTAGATGGGACACTGGGGAGGAATGAGGGTGGGGAGGGGCTGGGATGGAATTCCCAGAGCAGCTGTGGCTGCCCCTGGATCCCTGGAAGTGCCCAAGGCCAGGCTGGACGGGGTTTGGAGCAGCCTGGGACAGTGGGAGGTGTCCCTGCCCATGGCAGGGGTGGCGCTGGGTGGGCTTTGGAGTCCCTTCCCACCCAACCCATTGCAGGATTCCATGAAATCCATGGATATTTTTCTACTTCCCTTCTGCCCAGCCAGAGCACCCCTTCAGCTCCCTCTTTTTGCCTACAGAGTCCCCAAACCCAGGTTCCACCAGACTCATTTTCTGTGTTTTCCCATTTTAAGGCCATTCCTTGTCAATACGCAGCAAATTCGACTTTTAACCACAGCTTTCCTTTAATATTTTACAAGCAGCAGATTTACAAATCATTCCCATAAAAGTTCTGCTGGATGGGCTTTCTGATGTTGTAATGTTGTCAATTTAATATCTTGTAAAATTAATTAAAGGGAGCTCAGTGCTATGGACTTCTTAAGGAAAAAAACCCAAACCAGGCTTGTGTTTTCCCAGGGATTTTACATTCAGTGTATACATCTCCCCAAAAGAGTGGGAATATGGGGGATGGAAATGGATGGGGGATTGAACTGGGGGATCTTTAGGGTCCCTTCCAAGCCAAACTATTCTGTGATTTTCTGGGAAGGGAAGGGAAGGGAAGGGAAGGGAAGGGAAGGGAAGGGAAGGGAAGGGAAGGGAAGGGAAGGGAAGGGAAGGGAAGGGAAGGGAAGGGAAGGGAAGGGAAGGGAAGGGAAGGGAAGGGAAGGGAAGGGAAGGGAAGGGAAGGGAAGGGAAGGGAAGGGAAGGGAAGGGAAGGGAAGGGAAGGGAAGGGAAGGGAAGGGAAGGGAAGGGAAGGGAAGGGAAGGGAAGGGAAGGGAAGGAAAGGAAAGGAAAGGAAAGGAAAGGAAAGGAAAGGAAAGGAAAGGAAAGGAAAGGAAAGGAAAGGAAAGGAAAGGAAAGGAAAGGAAAGGAAAGGAAAGGAAAGGAAAGGAAAGGAAAGGAAAGGTGCTGTCAGCAGGCCTGGTTCCAAATATTTCATTACAGGTCATGCAAAAAAATCAGTTTCATCCTCTACCATTTCTCCTCCCCCACCATCTATTCTGAATATTTTTTTCCCAAGAATTCTCACGGCTTTGCATTATTTTAATTAAAGGCAATTCTCCCGTTGTCATCGCAGGAGGAAAATGGCAATGAGAGTTCACAGTATTAGAAAAGGGAGATCTTTTCTTCGTTTTTATGTAAACATCAACAGCCAAATGATTGTGCTTAGTAAACAGTGCTACAGAAATGCTTTTAGGAGTAGAAAAGATTCCGGATTTAATGAAAATATTCCATCTCCAATCCCAGGTGATAACACCAAAGTCACTGCTTCCACTGAGCTAAAGACAAGGCAAAGTGCTGTAAATGCACTGGGAGGGTGGGGAGGGGCTGGGATGGAATTCCCAGAGCAGCTGTGGCTGCCTCTGGATCCCTGGAAGTGCCCAAGGCGAGGTTGGACGGGGCTTGGAGCACCCTGGGACAGTGGGAGGTGTCCCTGTCCATGGCAGGGGTGGCACTGGGTGGGCTTTGGGGTCCCTTCCAAGCCAAACCATTCCAGCATTCCATGAAATACCCCAGGTTTGGGTTCCAACACAGAGTTCACAAGTTTTTTCCTCTTCCTTCTGCCAAGTTCTGCTTCATTTGCTGGGTGAGGAGGGCTCCAGGAAACCTGTGCTCCGGAAAGGCAGAGCCAGGAGCAGCACTGGGAAGGCTGGTGGTGTTTATGTATTAAACACACACACTGCAAAGGCACAAGCACCAAATGAGTGGCCCAAGGCTCCAAATGCTGTAGGAAAGCCAGGACGTGCTGCCAGCCCTCCTGCAGCTCTTCCCATTGCCACAAGGCCCCTCTCCTTGCAAAGCCAAATCAAGGCAACAGAGAGACAAGAGTCTTCCTTTCAGGAGAACTGCAGCACGGGTTTCAAAGCTGTTGTGCAGGAAGAACTTTCCATGGGTGCTGGCAGTCAGTGTGGTGTCCTATAAAGAGAAAAGAGCTTATTTTGGCATCCTGAAAAATGTTAGGATGAGTTTATTTACCTTTGGGAAGAGCAAAGGGGAATTCCTTCCAGCAGGACATGCTGGCAGGGATTTAGGTGCTCCTTGGAGTGACAGGAGCCACCAGGCAGGACCTGACCCTGTGCTGGGTGAGGCCTCCACTGACATCCACAAGGGAAAGGAAAGGGAGCAGTGGTACAACGGGAATTGTTGCAATAACCCCACAGAATCATAAAATCATGGAATATCCTGAGCGGGAAGGGCCCACAGGGATCAGAGCCCAACCCCTGGCCCTGCACAGACACCCCAAAATCCCACCCTGGGCATCCCTGGCAGCGCTGTCCAAACGCTCCTGGAGCTCTGGCAGCCTCGGGGCCGTGCCCATTCCCTGGGGAGCCTGGGCAGTGCCCGGCACCCTCTGGGGGACCCGACTGACTGGGAAGCTGGAATCTCAGGAGATTTCAGGGTGAGTTTCAGTTAAATTTAGGCCCTGAACCCCAGCATAGATAATTTTTGAGCAGCTGTTATTATCATGCCCCAACAAGGCTCTTGAGCCAAGCAAAGCAAAACCTCCCTGTCGTGGATGTTTCCAGTGTCTGTGTGGAAGAGCCACAGGGACAGGGATTGGTACAAAGTGCAAGCACAGAAAAAATCCCCCCAGGTAGGTTTCATCAGCCCAGAGTTTGCTTTTCATGGAATCACAGAATCATGGAATGGTTTGGGTTGGAAGAGACCTCAAAGTTCACCCAGTGCCACCCCTGCCATGGCAGGGACACCTCCCACTGTCCCAGGCTGCTCCAGGCTGGCCTGGGACACTTCCAGGGATCCAGGGGCAGCCACAGCTGCTCTGGGAATTCCAGCCCAGCCCCTCCCCACCCTCCCAGCCAGGAATCCCTTCCCAATATCCCATCTAAACTTCCCCTCTTTCCTCTTCACTCTGAGAAATTCCACCACCCTCTTCCCTGACTGCTCACGGCACTGCCCATTTTACCCAGCGCCAGTCCATTACTGGGAGCACTGGGTGACTCTGCCTGGAGCCTCCTCATTTCCTTCCCTGCCAGAGGATCTGGAACAGTTAAAAGAGAAGAAGAAAAGCCCTGACAAGCCCGGGCTGTTGCAGCTCTCAGCTCAGCCGGGCCTGCTGCAGCTTTAAGGGGCTTGGCACAGGGGCAGCGCTGAGGCTGCTGAGCCAAATCTCACACAAGCTCCTTTTATTCCGTGTGCTGCTCGCTGAGGGGGGAAGGAGAGCAACTGTGGCAGAAACAACGTGTGACATGAACACAAAACAAATGCCTGAATTTCAACTAAATTCCCCAAATTCACGGAACTTCAGTGCAGAACGTAGAGAGAGGGGAGAGCGAGGGACAAGAAGGGTCTGTGTGCCCTGCGGGCAGAAGAAAGGAGCGGATAGAGCAGCTCCAGTGTTTGCAGCAGGAATTTTGGTGGGGAATGCAGTCCAGAGTTCACTTCCATGAATGTGTATCCAGAGTAAATCCATTGCCAGGGGAATTGAGAGTGTCCAACCAGCAGCAGACCCAAAGGAACAAAACGGGCCAGTCTGCGTCAGTGAGATCGGCAACAAATCATGCAAATCCCTGTTTTAACCCCAAAAAAGGACTAAAGGTTATCTAATTCTGCGAGTGTTACCAGCATTTTCGTGCTTGATCTGTTTAAAAGTTCCAGCTGGGTTACTTCAGATCCCTCTGGCATGTGCTGGGGTGTAAAACACCACTTACAGATAATCATTGCTAAAAACCTTATCAATAATTGATGGAATCAAAGGAATATAAAGCATTCCATGGCCCCACTGCCTTTCCTCGGCCTGTCTTACCCACATGGAATTAATTTGGCTGTGACCAGGTCACATCAGCCTCACCATGGATTTGTTTAGGCTGGAAAAGATCTTTAAAACCAGCGAATTTTTTCACAGACATGGTAAAAATTCGGGCAAGATACAATATGAGAAAAACTCATCTCACAGCCCAAAACCTCCTGAATGTTGTGTTCTGAAAATCACCCGAACACAGGGCTTAGGTCAACCTGAAGTGGAGCAAAAGACGCTTCTCTGACTTTGGACTCTACAGCACTTTATGAAATATATTTTATCAGACACAAAAGGATGCAGAAGTAGAAGTGACACTGTTTCAATGGCAGATCAGCCTTTTCTCTTGCTTATCTTTCTCAAACCCAGATTTTAAGATAAAACCTCTCAGGGTGTTCAGAACAGCTGGAAAAGGTATTGACATCATGTCAGAGAAATGAAAAGTACATTTCTGTAATCTCTGAAGCTGCTGATCATTACAGACTTGTCATCTTATTACAAACCCAAATCAATGCTGGAGGGGTTTTGCTTTTACAGCACAATCTGTGCGGAAGAAGAATTCCACTGATTGCTTTGTCAATGCCTGGAAATCCTGATACGGAACCAGACAGGGATTTTCATGGGAATCGACTCCCCCTTTCCCCTCCAAAACCTGTCAGACCCCCAGATCTGATATTAAATGCTTTGACACCAGACTCCCTGGCTGGCAAAGATGAGCTCAAACAGCAACTCAGGAATAAAAGCAACTTTTGGATTTGATATAAAACAAGCAGGAATCTTTCTATGGATTTCCATGACAATCTGTATTTTCAGCTTTGAGAAATTAGCTCCATCACGCTCTATGAGTTCTATGAGCTACATGAGCAGAAAAATGTTTCAAGTGCTAAATATAAAGAATCCTTTTGCCACTGCAGAAGTATCCTTCAGTCCAAATCTTCAGACCTTAAACTTGAGGCCTCTGGAATAGATCCCCAAAGTGCAGCGCTGTTGGTAAAAACCAATGAAACACAGCAAACCCCTCAAAATTCACAGCCACAACCACAGCTCTGACACCAAGGCTTCCAGAAATACCTGTGTAAACACACCTAACCTGTGTGAAAAGGGAGAGGAGCGTCAGGAATTCTCAGGGATGTCACTTGTTAAAAAAATGTGGAGAATAGACACAGGAGATACCCAGGGGGCAAAAATTAGAGAATAAATAGCACAGTGTCATTGTGGGGGTGCACTGGTTTAGAAGATTAGCTCTTCCTCAGGTAGATACTGCAGCCCATCATTTCCCTTTAATCCTGTGCAGATCCATGGGCTGTCTCGCATGGCAGAGGATCAGGAACTGCTCGGTTTGGAATACAAGCTGATTTAATTTTCAAGTCCTAACTGATAAAGGAAAAAAAGATATTTAGCAAAAATCACCTGTTTGTGTTCTACAGGTCAGATCCTGCACTTAGAAAGGACAGCAAAGAGGAAAAACCTCCAGTTCCCCATCCTGATGCTGGGAAGGAGCATCAGTGACCTTCTGCAATAATTCCCATCCGAGCAGAATCCTTCTGCAGGCACGAGATCCCCGGGCTTGACATAAATACAGCAGTCAGAAAGGATCATAATTATTGCTGGCTTTTAATGATTTTAATAAGCTGGGACAATGAAAGGCAGGTTAACGACTCATCTGTACCTGACAGATTTCATCAGAAGCTCGGAGCCTCTCCGCGCTGAAAGGTCTCGTTTGACACATTTTGTCTGCAGGTCAGAACGCCGCCCTTCGATCTTTTCCAGCTGCAGTCACGTTGCATTTCCAGGATCACTGCTCTCCGTAACAAAGGAAGGTTTTAAGAGGCAAACACTGCCTGACAAATGAGCTTTCAAGCAGGCATTATCCCTGCAGCAGCACTGAGTTTTTGTTTCTCTCACTTTGGCATCAGTTGCTTGCGCTGCACTGCCGGGGATGGGGAGGGTCCACAGTGAGGGAAAATAAATCCGTAAATAAAAATAATCATCTTTCCACAATGAAGCCTTGCCCTCTTTGATGTATTGATAATGCAGGGCAATATAGAGTGATGCAACAAATAACTTTTATTACTAAAAAAACCCCAAGGTGAACCACACCCAAAACCCCAAACCAACCCCTCCCTCCCCAAAACCTCAACTTCCTGCTCGTTTCTAACACTATCATAGAAATCAGATATCATGGAATGGTTTGGGTGGGAAGGGACCCTAAAGTTCACAGAATTCCACCCCTGCCATGGCAGGGACACCTCCCACTGTCCCAGGCTGCTCCAAGCCCCGTCCAGCCTGGCCTTGGGCACTTCCAGGGGTCCAGGGACAGCCACGGCTGCTCTGGGCAGCTGAAAAATGGGCCCATAAGAGGCCCGTCCATGAGGAATTCTGGCCAGAGACCAGAGCAGCAGGTTCTGAAGGGCGTGTTCACAACTTGAAAGGGTGGAAGTGACCCAAGGGCTGACCCCACATGCCCCCAAGATGGGAATTGCAATTGAGGGCCCAGGAAAGCATCCCAGGACTTTGGTAAATCCCTGCCCTTCTCTATTCCATGATCTCCTCTTCTCCTTCAGTCATGCCAAGTGCAGGAAGTTTGCTGGCAGAGCTGTTTGTTAATATTGACTGAGGCAAAACGCTCCAGCATTAGCAGGAAAGAACAGGATGAACTCCAGGAATGGGAACACGGATACTCCAAGGAGATGCCACCACCAGCAGAAGGTTTTATTGGAGACACTCAGACCTACCAGCAGCTCCTTTTCCTTCCAGGAACGCTGCCACAGTCCAGGAAGGATTTTTGCCTTTCTCAATTCCTACTCACTAAACATTGGAATGGCAGAAGAATTCCATGAGGGAAATCAGCAGCCAAATAAAGATAATGGCAGGGAACGAGCACCATGAAAGGGGATTAGCAGTGCTGAGTTAATAGGATCACTCATCACCTCCGCCAGGGAAAGTGGGCAAACCCCCTTCCCTTCCTCCCCTCCCAAGGCAGCTCCATCCAGCCGTACCCTTGGCATCTCCTCAGAATAAATGTGCCCATTTGAGGCTTCTAGGAAATAATGACTTGCACTAATTACTCTAATGAGGATTCTACTTTGACTTCCCTCTTGCTGGATCTCTTTTCTCTTCCACATAAAGCCACGCTGTTGGAAGAGCTGAGTTTAATGAGTTTCATGGTGTCAGTCCAGTTTCTCTTGGAGCAACCTCCATAACCACCAACCCAATCACACTAATTAGGCCCCTTGTTGCCACTGTCTGCAGTAAAGCCAAGGACAGGAGGGATATTAACCCACCTCCTTTACTAGAGCAATCTCAGAGCAATCCCCACAGATTTAAGCAGAATTACACTTGCAGAGGGCCGGGGAGAAAAAAATACCCTGAGAGTCCTCACCTCAGGTTGAGGACAAATCAAATATTCTGAGGTTTGATGCATCCCTGCCCAATGCAATTACAGCTCTGGTGAAGGTCGTTATATTGATCTGAGGCAGGGGAGAACAAGGGAAGATGTTCCGGCCCTGCTCAGGCAAAACTTTGAAGGAAAATCTCCAAAGCAACGTGGGAGGGAGCCTGAGCAGTCTCCAGAAAGGATTTGTTAGTTTTTTAAATCAGAGAAGAGAAAGTTTCTGCTGTCTCCAAGTGTGAATTTTCAGCAGAGGGATGGGGCAGGAGAGGGATAAATCAGCTTGGCAGAATGGGACTCTGGGGCTGTTGAAGACATTCCTGCTTGTCCTTACTTGCTTCCTCAACTGGTCCCAGGTCAGGAATGCTCGGGAAGGGGAGAGCACAGCGCTTGATTAATGTCTAAATTATCTACAGGGATCTTGGGGGGCCATCAAGATTTGACCTTACCTGGTTTCAGCCACCCACAAATAAACACCATGGACAGAAAAGTGAGGACAGCTCCAAGTTCAAACATCACTCCTGTAAATTATTCCAGGCTGGGCTGCCAAACCCAAAATAAAGCCCTGAGATCAGCAGCCCCTTCTGGAAGTGTCAGCCCCAACTCCTCAGCTGCACTGAGCATGGCAGGGAACCTGAAATCAATAGGACAACGACAGAGGGTCTTTGCACACACCGTGACATCCCCTCTGAGCACTCCGAAAGAAATCCTGGGAGGTGCCGAACAGCGCTGTAATTGTTGCCATGGCTTTTTTACAATAATATTTAGGAAAATGAAACACAAGGGTAATATTGTGATTTAAAACCTGTTTTAAAGAACACTGGGTCTTAGGAGGTGATAAAATTTGGAAAACATACAAGAGGAGAACTACACAAGGAACTGGAGGGATCTTGGAGGCAGACACGTGCATTTGCATTAATTAATGGTCAGCTGGTGATTGTCTTGTGTCTGTTTTTTAAACACCTCAGAAACTGCCAGCAGAAGGACATGACAGACCTGAGCAGCACCACTGCCACGTTCTGCCCTTGTTCTTCATGTTCTCAAGTCCACAAAAGCACTGAACAAAGAGCACATCCCTGCTGCAAACATCCAACATCCAAAGGGAGATCCTGGAGCTTCTTTACTCCTGGAATACAGAGTGGGTGTGAACTGAAGTGCTGCAGAACTCAGGCCAAGGGGTGGAAAATCTCAGTTGATGTTGCTCTGATACAAATCCTCCTGAAGTCAAAAAGGATTTTGCAACAAGAAAAGGAAGGCAAAGCAGGGAATGCCAGGAAGAGCAGAGCAGGGAGCAGTGATCCAACAGCAGAGCTTGGTCAGGGTTTGAATCAACAAGAAAACACCCTCTCGAGCGTATTTGCATTTATGGTCAGATGCATTTTGAATCTTCCTTTGAAGAAGCAGATTAAGCTCAGGACGTCTCTGTCTATCAAGGAACTGTGGGAAAAACCCCTTGGAACGGGAACATCCACCTTGTTTTATGCTGTTTAAAATCTACCAGCTCTTAATCTCCTTTCAGAAGATTTAGCTGGATTTAGATGGCAGAAGGGAGAAAAGGGTGCACTGGGCACGGGAGGAGTGGAGAGAAAGGGAAATCTTTAAATTGCCATCGATGATCAGAGGAGGGACAGCAAAGGCTGCTGCCCCCGGGGCAGGATTTGTTACAAATCCGTGTTGGGAGCAACTGCATCCTCTGGGGCTTGGCAGGGAGAGACGGAGCTTTTCACCCTTTGGGGCACCAGTTCAAATCCAGGGCGGGGCTGGCTTTGAGAGATCACAGGGGCAGGCTGCAAACAGATTTTCCCTCCTAATCTCAAAGCACCGAGGGATCTGCTCCTCGCTGCACGGGGAGCTCCCCCTCCTGTCCTGCTGCTGGCCACATCCCTTGGATATTTGCAGGATATTCCCTCTGCTCCCTAAGAAAGACCCTGGGATCTCTGCCCTTGTACTGAACCACTGTTTAATAATTTTTGTGGTATTTCCATCGGCAAGAAAAAATCTAATTACTCTGGAATCTGCCATACAACGCCAAACCAAGAACAAAACACAACCTGCCCGCTCCAATGGATGGATTTTTCCATCAGTTCCATGAATGGCTGTGAAACTTTTTAATGTGAAACTGGCTCAGTTCTGCTCCTTTTCCCCCCTCATGCTACATCTTAGGAAATTTTGATTTTTCACTATCATTCGGGACAGGAACTGTTTCAAAACACCCGTTTCCAATGGAACAGATCTCGATTCAGTGGGGAGACAGAGGTAAATTAAGGACTGAGTTCACAGAGGAAGAAAGAAAGAAGAAAAATCTTAGGGACTTTTATCCTACCCACATTCCAATGCAAGTATTTGCCGCCACACTGAGATCCTTAAAAGGCTCCTCTCACTCGCAGGGATCCCAAAACCCCTCCCAGTCCCCAGGCAGTGGGGGCTCCTTCCTTCTTCAGCAGGAACTTTTCCTCTGTTTTCATCCTTCAGGTCAAGAAAGGTTTCCCTAAACCCTTGGAGCTGAACTGTCCTTTGGTTGCCCAGAGGGAAACAGACCTAAAACCACAAACCTGCAGCAGCCAAAAATCATGTACAAGAAACTGCATGGGGCTCTTCTTAATGAGGGACACAAATTCCCAACTCTGGCTGAATTCCAGGAGCGAGGCTGTGGGATCTCCACACTTCTGATCAGGAGCACATCCCGTTCCTGGAGAAATCCAACCCCTCTGACTGGCAGCTGCAGGTGAATGTCCTCATCCCTCTTTTTTAGGCATTTCTATGATGGAAAAATTCCTTGCAGGAATGCAATTATTCAGCAAAACAAGTTTTTCCTGGTTTTCTTTACGCCCCTTCCCTGCTCTCCTTTGCTCCTGCGTGTTCTGTCGGCAGCAGAAGCGTTTCCAACACCATTTTTCCTGCTTATGTTACAGTTTATAAAAGGAGGAATTACCAAACATCCTCAAGAACAGCCCCCAGGGAATGTTCTCTGCATGCTCTCATTAGAGCTCCAAGTTGTATTTTCATTCTGGTTGGAAGTATTTTTTCAGTTAAAAAACCACCTGTCCAATGGATCAAACAGGGCCTGGAACCATCCAGAGCTTCCCATTTTTTCAGGGACACAAAGAGAAAGACAAAGGAGAGAAGGGAGATGGGACAAAGAAAGGAGAAAACACACAGAGAAACCAGGATTAACAAATTTAATCGAGTCAAGGGCCCAGAAGAAGCCAGATTTATTCACACAAAGCCAGGATTTTCATCCCTCCAGCCACAGATCAGGGCCACAGGTGGGACCCGAATGACAGTGGCACAATAAAGAGCATTTCGTTGCTGTGTATTTTTAAGACACGCCACCTGCACGGCTGAAATTTCCAAGTAGGAACTTCATTGAGCGCAGATATTTCCCTGGCAGCTCTGGCAGATAACAAGCACTTTTATCCTGTTTTCAGGCACTGAGCTCCTATGGGGAACAACATGAGGAGCTTCAGGGGATTTAGGCTGGCCCATGGCAGGGCAGACACGTGGGAAATTCACATCCAGATTTTTTCATAAGCATAAAAATGGAGCAGTTGCAGCCTGGGACTGTGCTCTGATCACCGGGATCTCCCTTATCTGAGGGTTCTTATCTCAGTTGTCCCGGTGCTGTTTTTCATGGGGACAGCGACGCTCTGAGAATTCATGAAACATATTTTGAGCACAGGCACTTGTTTGCTTCCCGCAGGGCAGATCAGGGAGGTTCTATCTCCAAAAACCCTGAACTGGAACATGCCCTGACCCTGCAATATCAGTGCGGTGCAGGATGAACCTGCCCAAGCACAAGGGACTGCAGAGAGGCACAGGGACATTCCTGACCACGAGAGAACATAAAGAAATCAATGTAAATCCTGCATAATGGCACAGTTTCACGTGGACAGATCTGAGGACTGAATTCCTGGACACCCAAAATTCTCAGCCTGAGATCGCACAGGAAGACTGCAGGGTTCCTGTGGGACAATCCACACCTCACACCTGCTCCCTCCCCATCGAACTATTTTCTACTGCAAGAACACCTAGCGGCTTCTGAAACCCCAGCTACCCAGATTCTGCTCCTTCATTGGAGGCCCTGCATTAATTCCCGTGCTGTTTGCACTATTTCCTAGGACAGAGAGAATTCCTAATGATAGGCAAGGCTTGTTGAAGGCAGCAGCTCGTTTAGGCCTGGCTCCCCTTAACAAACCAAGGCTCTTCATCTGTCCTTTTAAGTTATCCTCAAAAGGCTTTATTTCAACAGTGCAGATGAAGACGGAGGCTTTTTAAGTAACTGCTTTATCCTCTTTGGGAGGCAATTAAAGAGTGCAAGAAATTACCACCTTCTGTTCCTATTCTTGTCAGGCCTGGATAATTGGTCTGTTTTAAGGGAGGGAAAACCAGTCAGACATTGCCAACTCCACCATTTCGAGCTGCTTGGAGATGAGCGACTCTGCCAAAGCAAAGGGCATTTGGGAGAGGTGCCCTGAACTTCCCTGCAGGCAGGTGAACTCTGTCAGCTCGGGGATCATCTGTATCTTCAGGAGAGCATGGAATTCCCTCATCCATGTCCTGCCATCCTCTCCCCATCCCTCCTCTGTTGGGACATGCACAAAGTTTAGAGTACGCTCAGGTAAATTTTTGCACGACCAGGCCCCAGGTGAGCTCTGCCTGCCCTGCTGTGCTGCTTTCCCTGCCTCCCCTCAGGGCGGGGCAACGCAAAATAAAGCCCTGCAGATCCCTCTATATCCCAAATCCCAAACTGACTGATTTTCGTGTTTCGAATTTAGCCCTGCTGGCTGAAGTTTGCTGAGTTTCAGTGAACACACACAGATTAATGCACACATATTACAAGGGAAATGGTGCATTACAAATTCCAGGACCCCCCTGTTTCCCTGCCCTGCCCATCCCAGGAGCAGGGAATGACTTCCCTGTGTCCCAGGCAGCTCTGCAGGCTCTGGCAGCAGTAATTAGAAGCCTGACCCACGTTAGCTGTTTGCCAATAACGCAACTCCTTTAGCTGCTGCTCCTTAACTACAGGCTGGGAATCAGCTTCTGGAAAGACAAATCCATACAATCACTAAAATTGATCAAGGGTGGATGAGGGAATGACAGAAAGTTTCTGGGCTGGATGTATCCACAGTGCACACGCTTCAACTTGAAAGGTTTGAAATTCAATTACAGAAACTAAAATAAATGACCATAATGTTTTCTATTATCAGATACATACAAATCATCTTCCCTTCCTTCCCCTGCCCCAATAAAACAAATTTCAATTACTTTTTCATAATCAACAAGCTTGACCTTCTATCAAAGTCCTTTGGCAGTGCAGAACTTTGGAAGTTAAATCATAGATCAGAGCTAGGGCACCACAGCAGAGGATCTGCAGCTTCCAAGTGCAGCATCTTGGTTTAAAAAACAAGGATCAAGTGCTTAAAATGCAGCTGGAGCAACCAGAGGAAAAACTGAGCATGGCACGTGCGATGGAACACCAAAATCCTGGAAAGTTGATGGGTATATACAGAATTCCTCGTGTTTATTCAGTCTTTGTGTGAGACTGCAAAACCGTGGGGTGTCCAGAAGAAATCCCCATCTTTGCCAGTCAGCTAAAAATTTGTGGATGTGATTCCCCCTTGGAACCTGCAACTCTCAAAAAGGAAAAATATTTATCGGGTGGCTGAAGCCAAGGTTGAAACATTACCTTAAAGGAGTTAACTGCCCTTGGTACAAGTGCTTGGTGCAGAAATTTGAGCAGACTTTAGGGCTGGTATTGAGCTGGTCCTACAAACCTCCTCAGACTCAAATCAGAGAGCTGCATTTACACTTCTCAATAATCTGCAGCCAGAAATAGCAGAGCTAAAAATAAGGTTTTTCCTCTGCCATTCATCCCAACCCCTCTGAAATCAGTTGGTTGCTGTGTCTGAACCTGACGAGGGTGATTTTCTGAGGGCTCTGCAAGTTTACAGCACATTCCTCTCACCTTGGAGTAGCTAAGGAGTGAGTAAGGGCTGTGATGTGCAGCCAGCACGGTGCTGCTACTCCACATCCTCAGGATATGTGTGGATAGAGCAGGAAAAGCTCTTTCTGACAGAAATGCCCAGAACTCATTTCTGAGGCATTCTCAGCAAACTTTCCATTTCTGAGGCAGCTTCTGAGATCTGGAGCCGTTTGCTGTTTTTTGAAGAACAAAGCTGACCCCTGAACTGTTCTCAGGAGGGGTCACTTGGGAAGGCTTTGTAGCCCAGGTGTGAGAGAAGTGGCCTTAGCTTAGGAACCCCCACATTAAAGGCCTCAACTTCACCTCCTTCACTGGCCACTTCTCCTCCAGGACGGCTTTTGATGGCAGGAACCCTCTGATAGCCCAGACCAGTGTCCTTTTTCTTTTATTTCAGCAGCATTTGAGATGGAATTAAATATCCCCACACAGCAAGATCTATTGACAAAATAAACCTGTTGAAAACATAACCATCACATCTTGGCTGTCTCAGCTACCCCTAACCTTACAAATATATAACATTTGCATTAAAAAAGCATCCTGAGCCTTTTCCTCCCTCTGCTGCCTTTATCATGATGTGATTTGGGCTCTGGTTTTACATCACCACAAAATATAATACTAAAAAAGGGGAATTTTAGTTGTCACAGGAGCAGAGAAGAAAACAAAAAACAAACACGGGGTTGCCAAGGTTACTGACACTCCTGGCTGAGGAGATGAATGGAATTGGCGGGGAGGAGACACTCAACTCCATTTTTACAATCCTCCTATCTCAGATGGGACCAGCCCTCACAATTTTATATTTTTTTCCTTTCTCCTGGGAAGTTTAAATCAACTTGTATCCAGCAGAATTCTTCATGCGCTGCCTTGAAACTGTGAGGCTCCAACAACCCAGGTAGAATTGCCCCAGCCTTGAAGTGTCGATCTGCTAAAGCTCCCATAAACCTCCTCAGACTCAAATCAGAGAGCTGCATTTACACTTCTCAATAATCTGCAGCCAGAAATAGCAGAGCTAAAAATAAGGTTTTTCCTCTGCCATTCATCCCAACCCCTCTGAAATCAGTTGGTTGCTGTGTCTGAACCTTACGAGGTGATTTTCTTAACTGTGTCTCTACTGCAAACAAGTTGTTCCTCGTGTCCCAGACACAGAGCAGCTGTTTCAGAACAGGAAGGTGAAAGTTTCCCTATCATGGTTTTGATCCAAACCTGTCATGGAAGATCCAAATTGGAGTCAGCTTTCTGATCCACTGGTAAATTTAATGAAATTTCCCATTTAACAAGTGGTGAAATTCCTGGGGGGTTTCCAGCTGCTTCCTGGTACAGCAGATCAGCAGGAGAGGGATCAGAACAGGGACTACAAGAGCACCCAGAGGTGAAGGAGCTCAGCTGGGTTTGCTGCACCGTCTCTGTCTGCATATCCTCACAGGCTCACAGCTCTGCTGAGTCAGTTTTTTTTGGTATTGCTGGTGGATTGGAGAACCATGGAATCATTTGGGTTGGAAGGATCCTTAAACCCCACCCAGCTCCACCCCTGCCATGGGCAGGGACACCTTCCACTGCCCCAGGTTGCTCCAACCTGGCCTTGGACACTTCCAGAGATGGAGCAGCCCCAGCCGATGATGCAGAAGGTGATGGACAGAGGGAATGGAGACAGCCCTGGACATGTGGGTGAGCCCTGACCTCAGCCAAAGAAGGCTCTCCAAGCTGGACAGGGAATTCTGGGCCACCTTTCCCATTCAAGGACTCTTTCATTGCCCATATCCTCAATTCAGTGGCCCCTGCAGGGACAGGAAGCTGTAACAGAATGAAGAGCATGTACCTCAATCCATCATCAATCCCAGGAACAGTTTAAGTCACCTCTCAAAAGAATAAAGATTTTAGGATCACTGAGCTGGGTTTTTCAGGCTGTTCTCTCCAGACTCTCCTTCGTTACCAAAGGATCATTACTCTCAGAACCAAACTCCAAGTGCTTCCTACGGAGAGCTTTAGATCCAGAGATCTAAAACTTTAGACTAAAACCAGGCTTGGAGTTGCCTGCGCTCCGTGCAAGGCTTGTGCATTGGAACAGGCTGTAAGGCAGACCCCAGCACTGTGGGGAACTGGGAATTTTTGCCCATTAATCCCATCCACGTCCCCAGTGCTGGGCATTTCACTGGCACAGGCTGAGCCCTGAGCAGAAGTGGCTGGAGAAGGAAGGAGTCAGCTCTGAAAAGAGCCAAATGCAACGTGACAAACACATCCACCAGTTTCAGACCCTGTCACAGTCCCAAAGCTCCCCAAGCTCAAATGCCACAGATCCTTTCGTGGTGTAACAGATTTCATGAGATGGGGCTGAGGTAGTGAGTTATGAACAGCAAATACCAGCTCGTGCTTGACTTTCCTCCATCACACTCCTAAGAAGTCACTTCTTACTTCAAATTTGTTTTTTCAGAGCAAAATTCCCATTAAAAACCTGCAGCCTGCCTGGCAGAGATCCTCGAAGCCGATTTTATTGGAGGCTGCTCCCAAAGTGAAGACAAATCACCCATGGCTCTGGAGTCTCGCTTCTAAATATAAAAAGAGCCTCTCTGGAAAGGAGCACACCTTGGAAGCAGGAAAATAAAGCATTTTTGAGAACTTCAGGCTTTAATTATTAACCTCATAAATCATGACCTCTGGAAATTAATTAAATTTTACAGCAGCAGGAAGTTCATTTGAGGCAATAATCTAACAAACTACGGCGTCGTGAGCACTGCAGCTCCTCACGGTTTTGAGGGAAGAAGGGCTGATTCATGGAGGAAAAGGTAGAACTGTCCTTTGGAAAAGCTTCTTGGGGGGCAGGAATGAGATAAGCCCCTGCTAAAGGCTTGGCTCCAGATATCAGCACTTTCACAAAAGTAGATTTTCAGTAAAATTATAAAAGCACACAGCCTTGTAAATAACGTTTATCATCACAGGCTTCTCAGTCTGCACAAGGGGATTGAGAGGCACAGACTTCCAGGCTTGGATTGCTCTGATCTCTCCCAGTGGAGGTGCCAGACCTTGGTGTCCTTAACCAAGAGGTCCCCAGACGCTTTTCCAACATTTTACTGGACACAGACCACGAGGTGCCATCTCCCAGAGGGGAACAAAACGAATTTATCACCTGATTTCAGGAAATATTGTTCTTAACTGAGCCTTTCCCACCCCTAGCACTCAATGAAGTCTTTTCCAGCCTGGCTTTCCATGGCAGCACCCACATTTAACGAGGAGATTTTCTGCTCTGCTCTGCCTGTGCTTGCTTTCCTTGCTGACACCCGTAGCAGCGCGAGCAGCCGGTAGCTCACAGCGTCAGCTTCTCAAGACCTGGACAGGAAAGGTCCTGCTTCGCTGGGCAAAGCTCTCCATCCACCAGACGGTCTGTGCGCAAAGGCAGAGGCAAGAAGGAAGAGGAGGCTCCGGTACAGTGCCGTGACAACTCATCACCCACACGGGAATCAGGGACTGAAAGGCCCAGAAGAGAGAGTTACAGGGGACTTTAAAGGGAGGTGGGGCAAGGGGCAGGAACAACTTCAGGGCCAATAGAAGAAGTGAAGGGGAGGGGCCGCAGGCGGGGCTTTACAGAGCTGCCCAACGAGAGCGAGCTTGGGGAGGGGAGAAATTCAAAGGGACCAATGGGACATGGAGGGAGAAGAGCTTTCCAGAACAGGGGAGGGGAAAGGGGTGGTACACACGGAGGATTGACGAATGGAGCAGGGCATGTGCAATGCTAAAAGGGGAGGGGAAACAACAAACTGATTGACAACATTTTAATTTGGGACAAACCATGTACGGGAAAAAGAGGACACCACAACATCGACCTAACTCCAAGTGGTTTTTGTGAGCAAGAGAAAGATTCCTCCGTCAGACCCTTCTCTTTCTGATTTGGGTGGACATAAGCATCACCACCAAAACAGCAAAACTATAAAAACTACAGATTTGTCCAATTTAAATAATTTTAAAAAACATGAACTGGGATCAAAGTCAGCATCCTAAATTGTATTTTATAAGTCAAACTGGTCAAGAATTGGTTTTACTTAATTAGAGGGAGGATATATTTCAAACGATTTTTTTAGGGGGGTTTGAGCAGCTTGGATACCAGTGTCTGTTTCCAGTCAAGTTGGTAGACAGGAGAAATCCAATTTCCCTAAAATTCTGGAACATAACCCAGCAAAAGGAGTTATAAACAGGTTTTACATGGGAGAAGAAAAGCTGGAATGACAAGTTAGAGCTCAGCAGCTTTGCTTAGCCCTGCAGCCAGTGAGGACAATGATCCTTGAACTCACCCAGGGACAAAAGAAGGCGGCAGTGGTTTCACCAGGAATTCGGTTACAACAGAACCTCTCTGACCTTGAGACACAGATGATTGAACAAACATCACCGCAGGATCTGTGTTTGTCCCTTGGGTGCCTGACTCACCTCATATTCTCTAGTTTGAGCAAATCTCCATGTGGTAAAGTTTGAATTTATTATTTATTTAATTAATTTTAAACAGAGATATATACCAAAACTGGGGAAAAAAGTGATTTTTAGAGGAAAAAATTCCATTCTAGAGCTGCAGAAAATTCTTTCTTTTCTCAGCTAGCAGCAGAACCAGGATTTGTAGGATGTTACCGACACACTGCGGGTCGCACCCTGACACCTCCATGTGCACCGCTGGATCCCCAGCAGAGCCATCCCATTGTAATGAATGAATTGGTTTCAGGGTGTTGGTTATTACTGTTTAAATGAGATATAAAAGAGGGGAGTTGAGGGTGGAATAGATGGACGTGTTAATTGAAGGGAAGTTGCGAGACCGTACGGGTGTAATGCTGGAATGTAACCCTGGATGGGGATATAACAAGGACCCCAATGGGTTTAACAGAAGGAACTTTCTAGTCCATTGCTTCGTAGGGTACCAGGGACGAGGACGATGCCCTAGACTGGGATTGGAGAACGAGCCAACCAATGAAGTGGACTTGTTTGGAAATGACTGGTGAGGAATGCATGGAGCTACAGACCAACCAGCGAACAGGAAAGGGACCAATCAGCGCGAGGATTAAGAAATGCACCAGTCTGGTGGCACCAAAGACTTTAAAAGACACCAGGTGCTCTGTACCGTGTCCTCCTGCGGAACTTGGGCTCCAAGGGAGCACCCAGTGGGTCTCACTGTCTTGTTGGTGGATTGTTTTGTTCTGGCTTGTCGCATGGAGCCTGGGCTTATCCTGGGTTCCCGCTCTCAGCAGTTAATAAATAAACGAGTTGACTTTTCCTTTCAAAAGTCTCAGCCTCGTTTACAACACCATCCCTGCCCCAGCCCCAAGAACAAGTCCAGCTTGTGTCTGTCCAGGGAAGTGCCCTTGGCTGCAGCCAAGGGACGGCGTTCCCTGTCCACGTGTGCCAAGGGATGAATGGGGGGTGCCAGCTTTGGGCTGAGCCCTCCCCAAACCTCTGCTCAAGAAGCAAGGCCCCGTCACACAGTGAGAGCGCTCTCGGGAGCAAACCTTGGAATCTGGGCCCTTCTGGGGCTGTCTGGAGGATGTCTCCCACAAAACCTTCCAATAAATAGGAATTCGTTCGTCCCATATCCAGTGCTTGACCTATTTCTCTACTTTTGAGGAATTTTTGCTTTTCCAGGGTCATGTCAATGTCATTTCCATTTCTGAGGTGGAACTGTTAAGAGAATCGTACCTTTGGCTCATGCCATCCAAGCTCATGTTCCATGTGACCTTTCCCATCTTTCCTGCTGGATTTATTTTAGGACACTTTCAGACCTTTCTGCTGGTGTCAGAGTGTGAAGGAGCAGCATAAATGCTGATTACAGAAGTGTTGCAAAAGAGAAAAAAAATCACAATTTCCTCACAGAATTGAGGAATCTGAAGCAGCCACAGCAAACCTGGGCACCTCCTCCCCACTCCGTGATTTTCCTTTGGTCACCACTGTCTCTTCTCAAGGCTTTTGGCTGTTCATTTTCTCCATTTTTGCTGCTTTAAAAGTCCTTTTAGTGCCTTTGATGCTAAAAAAGATAACAAATCCAAGGATCTCCTGGGTGATACCAGTATTTGCCCTCAGAGGTTAAGGAACAGTGGGGACTGATAGAGACCAAGCTCTGGAATAAAGGGAATGGGGGAAATTTGGTGTCTGGTGGAGGGAAAAGCTTTGCCTTGTGACTCCCTCTGATCTGAAATTCCCCATCTCCAAACCATGATTCAGCATCCAGCTCTCGGATTCCTCTGACTCAGCTGCCTGGGAGCGGGAACACTTGAAATTTGATGCCTTCTTTATGCCAAGTGTCCCTGGAGGAGAGCGCTGTCCAACAGCAAGATGAAGCACCACCGTTGTTTTCCCCATTTCCAGCTGCCTCTCCCAGTGCCGTTCCTGCAATTCCTCTCCCAGAGAGGTGCTGAATGGCACAGCACATGAGGATCTTGAGCTTTAGGCACCTCTTTTCATTCCTCTCTCCTAATGTGTGCTCATTTCTGGAAAAACTCATTTTTTTGCCTGTTTAACTTGGGTATTAATCTCCATTGAACTCTCCAAAAATGAATTTCAATCTTCAGAGTAAAAAAAAAAAAAAAAAAAAAAGAGAATCATTTTTGATTCACACCCTCCTTGATTTTCATCAATCAACCTTTGCTGCTCAAGTACTGTTTAATCAAAAAAAGAAAAGAAATCCCAGATGGCTCCTAAGAATTATCATTGGAATGGAAAATGCTGCAGCTCAGCTCCCACATAGAGTTGCTCCTGAGAGCAACTTAACTAATCAAAAATATAGAAAAAGAAATAAAACCCCCATCAAAACAGGAAAAACTCCAGCCCTGCCTCCTACACTGTGTGTGACAGACTGTGGAATATTCTGTTCAGCTGGGTGGGTTTTACAGGGACATCAGCGTGTCCAGCACCATCAAATGCTGCTCCCAGTTAAACCTGGGCTCATGCATTGCTGTAAAAATTTCAGGAACTGCACATTCAAGGCCTTTCCCAAAGCTCAGTGGAGTCCTGGAGCACATCCTTTCTCCAGGTCCATGGGGTTGAGTCATTACAAATTATTAGAAATCCAAACTGGCAGCTTTAATGGTGCCCAGGGGATCTGGGCACTCAACTGCCATTACATCTCAATTTAACTCGGTTATCTGAGATCTTGCTGAAAATTGTGGCATAAACAAGGCTCAGGGTGAGTTAAAGCACAACAGGAAACCCAAAGAGAGAATAAATTAATGCCCAGATACGTAATTTATATGGCAGATAGTGCCAGAACAAGGGGAAATGGCTTCCCAGTGCCAGAGGGCAGGGATGGATGGGATATTGGGAAGGAATTCCTCCCTGGGAGGGTGGGGAGGGGCTGGGATGGAATTCCCAGAGCAGCTGTGGCTGCCCCTGGATCCCTGGCAGTGCCCAAGGCCAGGCTGGAGTCCCCTGGGACAGTGGGAGGTGTCCCTGCTCATGGCAGGGGTGCAATGAAATGGTCTTTAATGTCCCTTCTGACCAAACCATTCCATGATTCCATGATTCTATTCCTGATATTGGAACAACTGGGATCATTTTCATCCCCTCATCTCCTGCAGAACACGGTGGTGAGACGGCAGAACCTGTCTAGTCAGAGATGGGTTTTTGAAAAGTCTCTTTGCTCATATTTTCCTTGAAGTTTACCACTGAGAATTTCAATTTAAAAATGAAAACCATGTTAAATTGACAGAAAATGCAGCACGGAGAGAATTAGAATGAAAAAACCCAATAATCCTGCAGCTCCAAATGCTGCATAATAAATAAATGGTGTCCATATGCCACAGGATTATGCCCAGGTCAGGATATTTTCTGCAGGGGTTACAGGTGCTAAAGACAAACAGCCTTTGAGAGCCCCTGAATTTCATCCCAGGACTGCCTGAAGATTCCAAAGGCCCATCCAAGCACTCACAGATGGACACACACACAAATGCTCCTCCTGGGGGCAACTCTGGTGGCCAAAAAGCATAATACAGAAGCAGAATTTTTGCCTCTCTGAGTTAAAAACAGAGAAAAAGAGCCAGCAAGAGCCCTTAAATCCATCCTGGAAGTAAGAATTCGTGGAACACGGTGTCTCCACACTTTAAAATAAATGCAAATTAATGTTAACATTCAATACCTGCCATTAAATCACAACCAAATAATTTTCCTACCTGCATTTATTTATCATTTTCTACACCTCATCTGCAAACCCCCTTCCAGTGGGAGATCTGTCCCCTGATCGTGTCCCTGGTGAAATCCTGTGCCCACCTGTCCTTACAGCAACGTCAAAATGTTGGGAATTTCCATGTTCCTTAACCCCCAATGAAATAAAGGTGGAATTTGAAATAAAGTTAATTTTTACTCCAATTCCTGGACCCCGAATGAGGGAATTTAAGCCAAAAATACAGTTTAGGGAAGGGAACAGGGCACCAGGTGCTCTGCCTGATGTTCCTCTGCTTCCCCAAAAGCTCCTTTTTCCCCGAAAAACTGCAAATGTTTTTTTATTGCTGGACTTTCCATGGAAACATTATAATATCCATGGGAAGCAATATCTGACTCAGCAATCTGAATCCATTTTATTCAGTTAATCTGAATAAAATATAGCAGGTTCGGGTGTAGAAAGGTAATAATTCACCAAGTTTTATGCATTCCTTACTAAGCTCTAAAGATGCTCTTTTTTTAATAAATAACAATTCCCAAGGACTGACCTCTCAGTCATTTTTTGCCCAGCTAACTCTGAAATAACTTTCTGACATCTCCTGAAAATGAGAATTATTAAGGCTGGTAAGAGAAGAGCTCACTGCAGCTCGCAGCTTCCCCAGCCTGCCTCCGACCGCACGGAAAACCCCACTAATTAGGAGAAAATCAGGACAGGGCATGGAGAAAATGGACCTTTCCTGCTCCAGCTGAGTGACCCCAGCTAATTGCTTTGCCAGGGACCTCCTGAGCCACCGGTGGCCACTCAGCTGTGCCCGGAGTAGCCAGGGCCAGTCCCTGCCCCTCTGGGCCGTTTGGTGCTGCTGACCCAGCTCAGGACTAAGCAGCCCCCAGGTTTGGGCACCTCAGAGCCACAGGGATGGGACCCCCCCCTCCAGTGTTCCTCACTGAGCTCAGCCCTGACCCTTGGGTTGGGGTATTTCTGGTTTGGCCCAGCTCACCCTGAACCCAGGACCTGCACAGCCCCAGGGTTTGAGTATTTCGGAGCCACGGGGATGGAAAACACCCCAAACCCCAGGGCTCCTCAGTGATCCAAATCCCGACCCTCCGACTGTAATGTTTCCATCAGCGTCCGTGAGTTTTGCCTCCAGAATTTAGGATCTCTTTGCCATTAGTGCTGCCACATGTTCCTTACACAAGGGAAGACAATCTCCCATCCATTTCAATACTATAAAACATCTTTCATCTTTGAGTTTTGTGACTTTTTCCCCCTTCTACACCATTTCCTATAATGATTCCTTCCATATACAGAAATCAATCTGCCTTAAACTACACAGCATTGCCCAAAAAGAGAAATTTTGCTTCCCACTTTATTGTTAAAGAGTTTCTTGTTTCTCAGGTTTATTTATGGTATTAAACCCCTCTTTGTTTTCATTAGCACTAATTAAATAATTTATGGCATTCCATGACAACAAGAGCTGTTCTGGATTTTTTTTTCTTCTGTTTAACAGTTCTTTAAATAACTTTTATCAGCTCTACACTGCTTTTAAAGACCTGTATCAATGGAAAGCGTCAACCTCCAAGGAAATCTCCCTTCCTTTCCCAAGCTGTTTGCTTGCAGTGATGAAGTCAAGTTGACCATTCCTCACAGCTCTGAATCCGAGCTCAGCTCACGCCTCTCAAAGCCCTGCCCTGCCCTGGGGAGGTTTCTTTGCGTGGGTATCACTCAGATAATCCCACAGCTGATGCATTACAGGATTCCAAAACAGGGGATCAAAATGATCCCTCCTGATGGAAGATGGGAATGCACAGAACCACAGAACCAAAGATGTTCCTAAAGTGAGTCGATGGGCACAGGACAGAGCCATGAGACAGAGCCACAAATGCCATTTCGTGGCACAAAGTGTATTTTGTGCTTTAATCTTGGGGGTCGGGAGTCCTCAAGTCATCTGCCACAGTAGGGAATAAATTTAGGATGAAACTTTACCTGGGTTTGCCTTGATGGGGACAAGTTTTTCCAGGGAGAAGACACACGAGGTCCTGGTGGCTGAGGGGCACGCACAAATCCCAGGATTGAGACTCAGTCTCCTCCTCCCTGAGCCCCAGGTGTGATCACTACTTCAGTCCTCGCCAGTAACTCCAGATCAGACATTTTCCCAGAGATTTAGCTCCTATTGTCCCAGGGATTTATCAGGGACAGGTTTGTGTCGCTCACTCCATTGATGTGCAAATCACTGAAGGCATCCCCAGGTCAGCCTGGGAAATCAGCCCCTGCATTGCCAATATTTCATCTAATTCCTGCCACGTCTTCCCACTTGGAGAGGGGTGGCCAGGTTAATTGTCACCAGCAGGTCACCGCTGGTGCTTGAGGCGGAAGAAAAAGAAGCAGCACTTCTGTAACTCCCAGGTGATTCCCAGCCTGCTTTCCCATGGACGAACCTAAGGAAATCACTCCCCGAAACAATCATTCACTGCTGACAATCACTGAGCTTCAAGGTAACATTCCTCATTCAGAACCGAGCATGGGGCAGCTGCAACTCGATAAAGGGTCGGGGCAGCCTTAAAAAAAATCCGGGATGAAATCCATGATCAAAACAAGAGAAGGATCTTTTTAGCTTTGCACAAACCTGGGATATGGAGTAAATGCAGTGAAATTCTCTTTCCTCTCCCCAGCGAGGCACCCCAGTGGCAGCAGCCACTTCAGATGTTTTCCAAAAAAAAGTAAAATCAGCTGTTTTGTCTCCTTCCTTGTGTGCTGAGCCTGGTGTGTCCCAGAAAATCCTCACAGATCTGCATGTGCCTGGATCAGAACTCTAAAAGCCCATCTCATTAAGCAATGTGAAATAAAGGATTCCATTATCAGCACCACGTTCCAGCAGGAGAAGGGAATGCAGAGGAGAGCCCTGAGCCCTGACCACGAGGAAGTGTTGAGATTATTGGTGGTGATTAATTTAGAGGGAAAATGACTGCAGCAAGACATGATAATCACCTTTAAATATGAAAAAGATTTCTGCAAGGAGAAAGAGAATTTATTCTCTAGCACAAGTTTATATTGAATTAATGGAGATGTAAATGAGGCACTGGGAAAAATCTTTTAATTGCTCTAACACTGGCAGTGGATGAAATGCTGGGAAGACAGTGAACACACAAATCCATGAGAAATGCCAGGAATAGCACATGGATAGCCCTGACCGCCGGACCAGGGGGTGGCTGAGTGATTTCCCACATCCCAGCGCTTCTGTTCTCCATGATTTGGAACAAGATCTGCACAATTTCCCTCCAGAGGAACTCCAGGGGTTGTTCTCCACAGGAAATTCCCTTTGGAGTGAGGGAGGTGGATGCCCAGGACAAGCAGGGAAGGGAGCAGCTCAAAGAAGGATTTTGTGGAGGGAAGGTTTGGGTTCCTGCTGCCCTTGGAGCCTTTCCCAAGCTCCATTAATAACCTGAGCTGTGGTTATGGTAATCCTGAATTTCTGCCCACAAGCCCCGTGCCCATGGAATGATGTTGCTGAGCAGCCAGGCCTGTGATGTGCTGAGACAAGGACGACCCAGTGGCGTTAGGGGAAAATTTGGGATGCCTGTGCTCTCGTTCCCTCAGCGTTGCACCGCCACGGGTCACTGCGTGCTGACACTTCCACTTGCTCTGGGAAGGGCTGAACACCTGCCCGTGGTATGGATACAGCTGATTGTAAATATTCAAACCTACAGATAATCCAGGATTTATTCCAGTTATCTGAGCACAATATTTCACCTATTTTCATCTGACTGTGAGGAACTTCCCACTGCCAAAACACAGCCAGAAACTTGAGTGAATTCCCCAAAATAAATTCTTAACATGGCAGTGTGATCAATTGATCAATTGGGGATTCTCTTTTATAGCAGAACACACCTGCCCATCACACACTCAATAACTGTGCACCAGGAAGCACAACAAGAGGCAAGAGCCTTTCTGAGCTTCTGCAGGGGGGTTTGTGCACAAGAAAATCCAGTGGCTTCCTTCAGTGTCCAGGGTTTGCAAAGCAAAGCTGGAAAACCACAATTTTTATTGCTTGGAATCTTCCCCCGGACCAGGCAGATGAAACCCCAGCAATGCCTGAAGTTTGTAACCCAGCTGGCTGAGCCCAGCGCTAGAAAAAGCAGAGGGTTTGATGCCCCTAGAGAGGAACGTGGTGTTCCCCCAGGATCCATCCTCCCTGCTCCAACCAGGAATTCTCTGGGAATGCCACCTGCAGTTCCACCTCCACACACACACACATTCCCTGGAAGCAGAGGAAGATCAGAGGAACTCAACAGTTCCTGCATTATTTCATGGGTGGTGTGGCCGCAATCCACGGGAGCAGCAACCAGCACAGGGTAACTCACCCTGGAATGCTCCTCCCCCAGCCCAGCTCTCCCCTGGCACCACGAAAACCGGCCCAGGAGCATTCCCTGGCATTATCAAATAAACCCTGGGGGAGGGCTGGATGTGCCAGGATGCAGAAGCCTGGAAAATCCACGGCTCTCCTGAGACAGCATCCGGAACTGAGCCTCCCAATCTATTTAGGACTTTCTTTTGAACCTCGGTGAGTTTTTAAGCCTTATCTGATGAGCATAATGATATTAAAGTGTTTTTCATTACTCATAAAAAATGAACAAAAAGGATCAAGCTGCTGCAGACTGAGGCTGTCTGAAAGGAATCAATAGTCTGAGTCCCTCAGCAGATCCTGCTCGGAAAAAAAGAGCATTTGCTTGAAACTAAAAGGAATTATTTGGACGTGAGGAGTGAGCTTCACCAAAAGTACCTTTGGGAAAAATAAAAATCCTAGGAAGATTTAAGAAACAAATGGAAAAAATACTCAGACAAATAGTCAGTTTTAGGTATATTCATGGATATTCATGTTTATATGCATGCAACAAAAATCTCTGCGTTGAGAGGCACAAAACCCCCAAATCCACCAACCTGGAGGAGGTTTGGAGTCAAACAGGTTTTAGGTGGAACTCATGGAAATCTGGTGGAGTTAAAACAGGGTAGAAAACAATACACCAAGCCTGAGGCACAAGGCAAACCAAAGAACTGCTCTGTGTCTGAAAAAGGCAAAAAAAAAAAAGAGAAAATCCTTAACATTTTGGAGCTGTGTTCATTTTGCTGCCAGGCAAACCCATGATCCTACGGGGGAATATCTCAGTCAGGAACAAGACCCGGGAGCAGAACTAACTGTGAATTTTCCAGTCTTTTTTTTTTGTTGTTGTTCAAAATATATTGATTTGTTGGAGCTGCAGCTTTTCACAGGAATGTCTCCACTTCAAGGAACACTTGTCATGAAAATTTGTTCGCACCTGACAAATTCTGGGCACTGTGTGAGAGGGAATGTTTGTAACAACAACTCCTTGTTTACAGAGTTGTGGATTCCACATCCCTGGCAGTGTGCAAGGCCAGGTTGGATGGGGTTTGACAAACCTGGGACAGTGGGAGGTGTCACTGGGTGGTTTTTAAGGTCCCTTCCAACCCGAACCATCCTGGAATTCTGTGATACTTCTCAGACCATTTCCTCCAGAAAGAAATCAGGCTCTAAACTCTGCTTGTGACTATTTTTTCACATTACTTGCCCAACTTTGGGCTTCAAGAATGGGTTGGGAATCCTGGGAACCTTCTGGTCACAGCTTTCCTGAAATAAATGTTTCTCTTTGCTTACTGCAGGACTGGAGTGAATTAATTTAATTTTGATTCAGCGTGGGGAAGAAACGTTCTTCCTGAAGAAAACAAGCAATTCTTTCTTGTCATAATCAGAGGTGGCACCTTCGGTGAGACAGGGCCACGCTCAGCATCCATCGGGGTGTGGAAATAGGGACAGGCCAAGAGGCAATCGGGGAAAAAAATTAAACCATGGCAAACCTGTGTGACTTGTAAAGGGTCTGTGCTGCTCCAGCTCCCACTTTAAACTATTGAGCATCTCCTCTTTGAAACACACCCTGTAACCCACTGAATAATTCATATCCCTCCTTTAATAAAGAATTTGTCCATTTTAATTGACGCTATCCGGATCTGAACACAGAGGGGATTAATCCTCCCGTGGTGTAAATAAAGCTGAGCCATCCAAGCCAACCGAGCCAATTTACTGCAGCTCAGCATCAATCCTGGCAGCCCCCAAGGCTTCATTAACTGCAGGTCCCTTGGCTATCAGGGAATGCTCCCCCAGGGATCCATCTTGGAGCTGTTATCACCTGTGGGATGCTGTGCTTGTGCTGCTCAGAGCTGCAGGAACAGGATTTTATTCTATTTATATCCCTGGCATGGCCTCCCAGACATAGGATGAGCTTTCCTTGGGAGGAGCGGCGAGAATTATTGTATTTATGTGTTCAGTTTAATAAATAAGCACAGAAAATTAAATAAAAATCACTGAGGAGCCAGCCCGACCATGGGTAGCCCTCCCAACTGAAGCCCTTCTGGGGAAAATAATTCCAGCCTCAAGTTTGCAAACCCAGCTCAAAAACAGAAACAAAAAAAGAGTCTTCACTTCCACACTACTGAAAACATCCAAAATGAGTAACTTCGCAGCTGGAGGGTGGGGGGAAAAAGCAACAGTAAATGCAATTATGGCACATTTTTTGTCCAGGGTTAGGGGAGAAAAATATTAATTTTTAGTTATCAATACAATTAATTGAGAAGTTCATCAAGGCCTTTATTCAGACCCAGTGTCACAGTCTGCTTACAGCTCTGGAAGGAGCTCTGGAACATCCGTCCTGTTTTGAAAGGGTTTTAATCTTTACTGCTCCCAGCTCTGGTTTATTCTGGAATGTTGTCTCCCAGCAGAGGGAAAAGCACCCTGTCCTTGCCAGGCTGGCGTATTTTTATGTTATAAACGTTCGTCCCCAGCTATTGGAGACAGATTTTTAAACTGATGAAGTACCACAAGCTCCGAAGCGCTGCTTGTGTCTGAAGAGTCTCGGATCAAGCAGCTGAGTAACTCCTGTGGATAAAACCCCAAATTTATTCCATGGGAACACTCCAGAACCAGCCCCAAGTTATTTTCTGATTGATGTAAACCAACCCACGTGCAAACATCTTCCCAAGTGATTAAATTACTTGATTTGGAAACAAAACCCCTTGGAAATGTTCTTTTCCCTCCCCTATTCCTGTCAGCTCTTGGTTTTTCTAATTGAGCCACAATTAAGTTGCTCCAGACTGCAAGCAGTGGCACTTTCCCCCTCCCAGAGCTGGGATATTTTGCTAGGCTGGGGATGGGTTTTGGTACAAAGGGCAGCTCAAACTATTTTTATTCCTGTCTCTGTTATTTTTTTCCCCGTGCAGGAACGCACCAGCCTCTGTTGTCTGTTTGCTCCAGTGTCTCACACGTATTTTCTGCCTCCTTAGTCACTTCAATTTGCTTGTTCCTCACACAAAAATTCCATAGCAACCTGTACTTCAGGAACTGTTTCTCCTCCTGCGGTTTTCATGTAAACAGGCATTAAAACAAAAGTTGAAAATTACAATTAGTTGATGAGCAAACGGATCAAAACCTAAGAAAGTTCGTTTTTTCCAGTTGTTTTTCCAGCATTAAAACAGTCTTTTATGATTCCCTGTTACAGACTTTGATTGTTTATAAGCAATTTTCCCAGGGGAAAAGTTGTTTTCTCCAGAGAATTTAACTCTGAATATTATTGCTGTGGGTGCCTGGGAAAATCTGGAGATTTCTGAACTCCCACGTAGAAAATGGGCTCAATTCTGCTCAAAGCTGCCCTGACAGCCCTCCCCCGGCCCTTGGGGTGTGCAAAAATCCTTGGATTTTTAGTGATTTGATCGAAGTGTCTCTTCCTGCAGGCAACGCCAGTGGGAATACAGGGATGTAAACGTGCAGGAGTGCAAGGAGTTATAAATCCAGGCTGTCCTGGCAATTCCTCGGGAACTGGGGCAGCTGAAGAGGTTTCTCCCCTATAAAAGTCATTTAAACTCAAGCTGGGTTGTCCCACCCCGCTCAAGGGCTGGCTGGGGGAGTTCCTCTGTTAATAAAATTGAAGTTATAACCACAGGCTGCACCTGTGTGTAACAGGCGCCAGAGCACACATCTGGCCCTTTGATATGCATGACTCAGTCAAATATTGATAAGCGTGACTCAGTAAATATTGATAAGCACAGGCACACTGGAATAAATCCATCCCTGCCCTGCTCTTGCTGACAAAGGGAAGGCTGAGCTGCCTGGGAGCTGCTTTGCAGGGCTGGCACACGTCAAAACCCCAAGCAAAACCCGAGATTGATGGGTTTCCATTGCTGCTGCAGACCCAGCCATACAGAACCCATTGTTTGGGCAATAACTCCAATGTTTGCTTCCTTCCCACGACTGCTCCAGGTGCAGTTTGATGTATGAAGGGTTTAATGCACATCTACATCAAATACAAGGCATTCATTTTCATTAGGGGGAGATGGATGTAAATCATTCCAGAACTGATTCTGACGTCTTTAGTCTTTTAAATAAATATCCGACTCCGGGGATATAAAGAAATAACTCCAGAAATATAAACAAATGTGTAACTCCAGATATGTAAACAAATATCCAACTCCAGAGATATAAATACATATCTGACTCCAGAAATATAAATAAATATCTGACTCCAGAAATAGAAATAAATACCTGACTCTAGAAACAGAAGTAAATACCTGACTCTAGAACTCCTCCCACTGTCATGAGCTTCATGTGAAAGAATTTCCTTTTCTTTTTCCCTTCTCTTTCTCTTTTCCTCTCTCTCTTTCCCCCCTTTTTCTTTTCCATGTGCAGTTTGAGGTCCCTTGAGGGGCTCTACTGCACAGCCCCATCCAGCCCTGTTGCAGGTGAATGCCAATCACTTCAGAGCTCTCCCTTGGGTGGCTTTCCCCACTGTCACGATCCGCTAATGCAAGCGGGGGTCGTGATGGTTCGTTTATCGATCTCAGAGTGTAAAAGGACACAAGAGATTTCGGTTTTAATCAAAACAGTGCACCTTTATTAAGTGCCCACAACACAGTAATGTGATAGAGGAGAGAAAGAGAGAGAGAGAGAGAAAAACAAAGTAGAGAGGGGGAAAAAGAGGGGGGCAGCGGCTACCAACGGATGAGACAAAGTCCTGGTGGTCTTCCGCCAATAGATTCGTCTTTCCGTGGGGAGATCTCGGGCTCAGTTATTTCAGAAAGTCCCTTAATAGTCCTTTTCAGAAGCGAGGGGCAGCTGGCCAAGAGGTTGGGAAATCTGCAGCCATTGTTATGGGGCCTGTTGCTTTGGGAAAACAGGTACGGGATAGGCGTACAGGACAGGTCGTTCCTTTCTGCTTCAGCGCAGTCCTTCCCGCCTGGGCAGCAAGAACAGCACAGTCCATTGGGACCTGCACTAATTTTCCTCAGGAATGCGTACCAGTTCCCAGAGGACACACCTGCAGGCAACACTTGACAGACAATCCCACCTCAGCCAGGCCAGGACTGCTGTGTTTAGCCTCTGTCCTCGGTGATGATCGTGAGGCAGATGAGGGATCTTCGGACCATCTCTTACACCCACCCAGGACAGTGACAATGAGGGAGGGTCCATGGGCGGCACAGAAGCCTAAGCCGTGTCCCCCTGGTCAGGCCTCGGCTCCAAACCACCTCCCCCCGGAGGGAGTTCTCTGTTACCCGGCTGTTCATGGGCTCCCTGTTTTATCTCCCAGTTCCCCCGTTGGTTCTTGTTGAATTGCATCCTCCCCTGGCTCGTAACTCATTGGTTGCCTTCCCTTTCCCCGCCAGGTTCAAACCCCTATAAAACTGAGGGCGAAGGCTCTCGGTGCCTTTTTCTGGTGGTTGGAACCCAGAGCAGAGGCCCCTCTCTTTTTCCTTTGCCTCTGGACTAATGGGAGCCCAGACCATGAGCCCTGAGGTGGCTCCTCCATGGCGGGACCAGCACCTGCACCCAGCCAGCGCCTTTGTGCTGCCGAGGCCGGTCCCGAAGGACATCGCAGCAGTAACGCCGCGTCCCCTCTGACCGAGGGCACCCCAGAGCCCATGGAGCGAGCCACGGACAGCGTTACAGCCCTTGATAGTTATTTACATTTGGTTTTATTTATTTATGAAACTCCCTTGAAATTGGGTGAACTTCGGGAATTTCTGAGCCACTTCCATGAGCATTTTAGGGTTTCTCAGGTGTTTTACACTTCCCACCCAATTTAGATCCCTGAGCTGGCCCCTGAACCCCTCAGGTGACACGTTCTCCTGCCTGTAGCATGGACTAGGGAAGGGAGATACTGAGAATTCCACGGGAAAAGCCTTTCTCAGCACACATTATTTTTTATATATTTGGGCTGGAGAGCATCTGATGGATTTTTCTTCCAGAAAAAATCCTTCCCTTCCCTTTAATTTGGCCTCATGGCAGCGCTGCTTGTTTGGAACCATCCTCTCAGAGGTTCCTCTGGACAAATCTGTAGGACAAGAACTACTGGGAAGAGCCTTTCCCTGTCAGGATTCCCCACACACCTCCCAGGTGTCCTCTCAAAATACTCCCTTTGTCCTATTTATTCCCAGAGCTTTGGCAAATCAGGACAAGAACAGACCCTCACTTATAAATCTGACTCATTCAATTGAAATTAGATTTAAGACTGGCTTAAGATCCAAATGAAGCCTCTGGAAAGCTGAAATTCCTGTCAATATTGGTGCAGCAGAGAGAACAAACCCTATTTCTGTGATCATCAGTCCCTGCTCGGTAGATGCTCAAGGATGATGGAGTTATTTCAGTTTATTCCTGTTTATTTCAGTTTATTTATTGCAGTTTATTTCAGTGCAGGGGAGCAGCTGACACTAAACCCAGGCATTTTAGGGTAATGAGTGTGGGCACAAGGCCTTCTTTGTGGAGCTGCATCAGCAGAGGGATAATTGAAAGACAGAATCCTTTTCTCCAAGGAAAGGCCCTCCCAGGTAAACCATTCAGCACAGGGACAGGACAAGGCCAGGAGTGGTTCAAATTCCCCAGACTGATTGGATCTGCTCTATTCAGAGAGCTTTTCTGGATTTATATCGGTAGAAGAGAACAGAATTTGTCCCAGAGTGTCTCAGATAGAAATAATTAGATGATGATCTAACATCTGTCCTCTTCCCCAAAACCCTCACCTGGTTATTTAAAGCCAATAAATGGAATAATGCACAACCATAATATTTAATTGCTGGGCACTTGTTTATTGTAAATCTGCTTGGGTAATAATTTCCTATCCCTCCAGGTGACACATTCAGTGGAGTTTCCAGGTTCAAATTCTTAGGGCAGAGAGTTCTGCATCCTGCCCTCCCTCAAGGTCATCTTTCACTCCTGAAATGGGGCCACAAATCAGACATTTTGCAAAAAAACTTTCTAATTTTGAAGAGGAGGTTGGCTCTAAGCAGGTATTTGGATTTCCTGCTCTCAGCACTCTTGGGAAACCTGGGGATTGGGAAGCAGATGGGCAACCAAATTCATTCTGAACCTCCAAAACCCATTTTGGGCAAGGCTGAAGTGTTTAAAGCAAAGTAATTTATCATCAGTTCATCTCACCCATTGCTGAAATGAGTTTTAAATAATCTTATTAAGAGAGGGTCTTAAAGGCATTTGGGTTTGGGGGTTTTCATTTTATTTTTTATTCTTTGGGGGGACATGGGGAGGAATTTTGAGTTTAATTTTTCTCTTCCACCTTCTTTTTCCCTCTAATTATCATAAAAAATTTATTATATTAGAAGAGATGGGGAATTGCTCACAGAGCACTCACTTCTTCCAGCAGCGAAAACCTCTTTTTTTTCCTCCCTGCTAATCCTCAGTTAAAAAAAAGTCTTTGAATATTTCTATTTTTTTCAAGAGCAGACTGAATCCATTAACAAAGAGTGAGAGCAGAGCTGCAAACCCCTGAATTTGCTCATCTGGGCACTTTCCCTCCTGTTTCCCACTGTCCGTTTCCAGAACTAATTTAATCAACTTCCCCCACATCTGCAGTATTTATCATAAGCTCTCCTACTTTAAGCTAAAGACTCTAAAAAAGACATAAAATCATGGCATTACATTAATCAGAAATAAAGCTTATTTAAGCCCAAATACTTCTGATTTAAATCCTAATGAGGCTGACAGCTCCAGAGTGGCAGAATGGGAGCAGGAGCACCCCGGTGGCCTCGCTGCACTGGGAGCCTGAAATTAGCTCTTAAAAAGGATCTTTGCTGTTGTTTAACCACCAATATCCCTCAGAAATGGACTCAAATCAAATCCTAAACTCAAGTATTACTCTACAGATTTATGTTATAAGTTTATCTTATTTTTAAGCACTTATTGAGCTTTATTTCATTTTGGCCAGATGAGATTTGATGGTCCATAAAAGAATTCTAAACACGGAATGTTGTGGATATTTTAAGACTGTGACACCAACACCAAAACTTCCAAAGGTTTTTCCTGACTCTATAATTGATTTTTGATACGCTTGGGCTCGTTACTTGAATAATTTGTTTTAAATGTTGCTTTTGAGGAGATCTGAAGTGTTTGGTGAGGGACTGGAAGCCAAACTGCAGCAGGCACTGGATGCACCACAAGATCAGATCACCCCAAAGGGCTTCCAGTGCCAGTGAGGAGCACACACAACAAAAAGAGAACTATTAATGAATGGCCAAATTCTGAAAAATAGGGAAATTTTAAAAATGTTCTAAAAAATTTTCTTTGCAAACCAAATCTCTTGTTTGAAAAAAAAATATCCAGATGGGAACTCTGAGGGGAAGGTAATACTGGTTTTCCTGTTTTATCATGGTTTTACCAGTATTTCTTCTGGAAATTCCTGGGCTCCCTTTCCATTTATTCCCTGTTTTTATAAATATATATTCCAAGCACCGAAAGCCAGTGCACAGAATTCTGGAATCACTGAGGCTGAAAAGGATATCCAAGGTCACCAAGTGCAACCCTGACTGGACAGTGCCATTCAGTTTGGTTTGAGACCCTTTAGTGAACATTCCTGCAGGGGATGAACATTTTCCTGCCCCTAAAACTGTGTTTTGGGAATAATTTACTGAAGAGAAAAATTAACTCCAGGTACCGCTGAACAAAAAGACAGTGAAGGCACAGGTGGAAATATTCAGAGGCTTGAAAAGACAAAGCTTTCCAAATTCCAGCTCTTTTTCCAGCAGTGAGTTATTCCTGGTGTATGGACATTTGATTCCTGAAAAACATCTCCAGGTCCCAGTGATCCCCTCTGGTTTTCATCAGATCTATAAACCAGCAGGGCTGCAGCTGCACCTGGTGCTGCCTTCAAAGGGAAAAATGTCTCCTCTTGCCACTGGAAACATAAAAAGAGATGGAGACACAAACAGAGACTCAGCTCCAGCAAATCACACCGGGGCAATGTTGTGTACAATGCTGGAAAAGGGAAAAATTGAGTTGCGGGTCCATCCAAACCTGAGCTGCCCTGCACAGTTTGGTGTTTAATTAGTAACAAACACCCTTCGGTGGCCCTGGCAGGCAGCATCACCTCCGTCAGGCTTTGAAAGTCTGAAAGGGTATTTTAAACTGAGAGCTCCAACCCTCTGATCTTCTCCCTGACCTCCTACTCCAATTTTTCCAAAGCATCTCCCCTCTTGCTCACCTTTGCACTGTCCTTTTAGCACTGCTGTTAAATGTTTGTGTCACCCGCAGCCCGGGGCTTAAATCAGAGCAAAGCTCTGCAGTGGGAAGTGCTGGGAACTCCCATAAAAACCCAGAATAGCCTTTAATTGGCCAGGTAATGATCATGTTGTAATGTAGTTAGACAAAAAGTGCTGCTGGAATAAGGCAAAGCTCTTTAACCCAGCACTAATTATGACAAAGCTCCAGGGAGGTCCCAGACCTGCAGGTCCACGCAGGGGATCAAAAGCCATGGGGCACCTCCCTGCTCACCCTGGGAGCTGCACCAGTCCAAAATACACAGCCAGGAAGACGATTGTGCAGCTTAACTGGCAATCCAGCAAATCTCCATCTCCCAGTAATCCCTTCAGGCTGTCAGAGCCTGGACTGATGGAATGGCACATACGGCAGTTGGCATCGCCACCTCGGAGGGAAGCAGGCAGCTCGGGGCGCGTGGTGCCCGAGGCTGTGGGTGAGGGAGCACGCTGGTGTCAGCAAAAGGGGCAATCTTACCTGCAAAAACACAGGCTCAGCCAGGAAATGGGGGAGCATCGGGGAAATATTGGAACAGTCAGCAAAATACATCCGGGGACAGCTCCTACAATTCCTGCGTCCAGGGAAGTGTTCATTCCAAGGTTTCCTGTGTCCTGCAGTCTGGAACTTGTGCAGTTCATCCCCCAGGCCAGAACAGAAAAATCACTGCCTTGAAAGCCTGCAAACTTATTTCATTTAATCTTCCTTGCTCCTTATTTTATTTAACCTAAGTTCCTCGCTGTCCTGAGGAATTCCTCATCTTCCTCCTCAGCGCTGGCAAAGCTGGACAGGAGCCGAAATGGGTTCCAAGGATTTGAATTTCAGTAGGAGTTGCTCTTAGGTGAGGCACAAACTCAGCTCTCAAACAAAAAGCAATGCCAGATATTAAGATTCAATTGCTCCTTAAGATGTTCTTGCTCTGCATTTAAATATTCTCATCCTCTGGATCCCTTTTTCCCGTCCTTCCCATTCACATCATCTATCCCATTACAGAGATGAAATTCAAATGATCCTAAAATCAATACAGGGAGTTCTCTGCTGCTTTCCAGCTATTTTCAGTCGCACTGCCCCAGTCCAACTCTTCCTAACTTGTCTTTCCCAGGTAATTCCCCTATCTCAGATTCAGCTGAATAACAAAATAAATCAGCCCACCTAAATGTATTTATGCTCTAATAATACTTGAAAATAAAACTCAGTTCACTCTCTGCTTTAATTCTCATCCTTCCCTTGGCGTTAATTTCCCATATTTGGGGGAAAAAAGGTGAAAAAACCCCAACTTTGAGCAGCCTGAGGGGAGGAAAAATTTCTGTTTCATGCTTTATTAATATATTTCAAATTCATGGGAATGACACTGCTCAGGGTGGATGAGTACGGTGTGCTACTGAGATTGGTATTTATAGAAAACTAAGTATTGAGGTAATCTTTGAAAGTTACATTTCCTTGCAGTGAATGGTTCCTTTTCTAAGCAGATGACACGATGGCTTTGAGACCTTACTACAAAATATCTGATTCCAGAGTCACTCAGAGACACCTGGAGCATCTCAAAGAACCCAACAATCCCCTGCAAGAAGTGTTTGATCACAGCTAAAACTTTATCTGAGCATCCTGGTCTAGTAGAAAGCATCCCTTGGAATTCCAGGGGGCGAATGAGCTGAAAAGGGAAAAAGTCCTTGATCCCAAAATGTCTTTCTTTGCTGGTTTCCTTGGATATAAAGCCCAGACATTTGACAACCTCTGTTGTTAGTGAATAACTCCCTGATAAATGGGATGGCAGCCCCTGGCTGTCAGCAGGAACATCCTGGGCTTGCAGAACAGCTGGATTTGGACATTTGGCTCCTTTATTCTCTCCAGGCAATTAGAAGCCAACATTGCATTGCCTGGCACAAAGCCCAAGGGATTATTTCTCCTTCCTGATGTTGGAATGAATTTATTTCCTCTCAAGGTTATATTCTGTTTATCCTGATTTTATTGGTTCTGCAGCACAGCACCAAGATTGGACACTTATGAGCACAGTGATTTTTGGGGCTATTTTTGTGACAATGATTGGTTGGGACCTATTTCCCCCCCTCCCCCACCCCCCTTTGATTTGCATCTTATTAATTCTGAGCTACTTTTTTAAGGTCAGGTGAGAATGGGACAAAGAGCAGCGTTTGCACAGTGGACACTCGTAGGGAGCTTTGAAAACTGCCATAATTTTCCCCCTAAAATAGATTTTACAGAATTTATTCCAGAGTTAACCATCCCGCCAAAGCCAAAGTTTCTAAACTCCGTTCCCTCAACCCCAGAGAGCAACAGGAACAGGGATTATGTCCCTGGATGAAGATATTTGGCATCAAGGAGCAAAAACTCCTCCTTTAAATCATGTCCAGCTCCCCACTCACAACATTCCCCTTCCCAGCACATCCCTTCTCCCTCCCCAGGTCAGGGACATGCTGAAGAAATTCTGTCTCTGTTAATAAGGGCGTTGGGAGTTCAGTCCAGAATTTATGGCTTCTGTTTCATTGGAAGAGATGTTCCCTCCTTCATCACCAAATGCGTTTGATGGAAAATGTCCAGGAAGGTTTTCCGTACAGTGCTGATAAACCAAAGAGCTCCAAGTGCAGAGCCACGAGTGGCAATAGTGACAGAGCCCGGAGAGCTTTTCCTGCCAAAAGCGCAGAAATTAGACAAATTACGAAACTTTAAGGAATTCGATAAGGAATGAGAATGAACTTTCCCTTTTTTTATCCCGAGGTGTTAATGCTGCTGCACAGTGCCTTGAGGGCGCAGAGAGCTGAAAAACAGCCAGCCAGTTTTATTTGTGGAATATCTGGTGCCTATTTGGAAACAGGACAGGCAAGAAAATTGATGTTTCTTTATTGGCCACTCCCTCAGCCACAGAGAACATCAAACAGCTCTGCTTTAATTACGTGTAAGGAACGAGAGCCAGCTCAAATGCATCAAGGGATGCTATATTTATGCTATTTTTAACAAATATTTACAGCAAAGCTGTAAAAACCAGTTCAGCCTTTCCAGCACAGACCAAGCAACAAGTCAAATTTTGTTAGAATTTAAATTTTTTTTTTACAAGGTTTTTAGGATTGTATGTCTTGACAAATTTCAGAAAGAGGCCAAAATCGAGGCCCAGGATATAAATGCCTTCTTTCTTTTGTAAGATGGGGGCTGCCATAGAAATCCTTGGAAATTTGGGAAAACACACAGGGAAATTATGCTTCTACTGATGAGAAGCTGAAGCAATGAACATTATCTTGATTTTTTAAATTGTTATTAAAACGAGCTTGGATCTAACACAGTTCTACTCAATCACAGTGATTCAGTACAGAATCGGCTGCAGTTCTCCACAGTTTTCCTTGGAGGAATCTCTCTGAGCAAAGCCATGGACACAAGGATCCCGTGCAAGCTTGGAATGACTGAAGTGAATGGCAAAATTAGGGATGAGAAACTTGATTATTGAAAAAACTCCCAACTATTCCCCTTGTGAGCACAACTCCAAACAAATTCTGGAGAACATTGGACTGTAAATGTCATCCCAACTGCGGGTGAGTGTCCTGAACCTGTCCTGGGCTGGTCTGGCAAAGGAACCCTGGAATGGCTTGGGTGGGAAGGGACCCCAAAGCCCATCCAGTGCCACCCCTGCCATGGCAGGGACATCTTTCACTGTCCCAGGCTGCTCCAAGCCCCGTCCAGCCTGGCCTTGGGCACTTCCAGGGATCCAGGGGCAGCCACAGCTTCTCTGGGAATTCCATCCCAGCCCCTCCCCACCCTCACAGCCAGGAATTCCTTCCCAATATCCCTTCTAAACCTTTCCTCTTTCATCTTAAGGCCATTCCCCCTCACCCTGTCCCTCCGTCCCTGGTGAAAAGGACCAGGAAGGGTTGGTCTAATACACTTAGAAAATGTCAATCTTTAATCTGGGAAAATAAAATCTCTTATTTTGTGGTCATTTCCACTAACTGCTGCATGAAGGATCATCTCCTTTTTGCTTCCAACCCCTCCCTCAATCACACATCTCATGTCCCTCAGAACTTTACTGGAAAACATTCCAAAGGCACAAGGAAGGGCTCAGTTTTGGCTCCTCCAGTGAACAAACTGGACCTTGTTGTTGGAAGAGAAGGAAAAACCCCCTCATGTCAGGCTGAGGTTAAGAACACACAGTCTCAGGTGTTCTTTGGAGAAAAAGTAGAATGGAGGGGGAAAAAAGGCTCCATTAGGATTGTTGATCCACGTTTTGATGAAAGCTTAAAATGCAAATGAAAAGAGAGAGAATGGGGATGAAGCATCTTTAAACTTACAACAAATCATTTTATATTGATAGAGTCCTGGGCTTAAATCCAAGCCCAGCTATTGCCTTAATGCAGACTGATTTCAGGAGACTTAAAAATAGCCAAGATCCTCTGGTGATTGGCAGCCATTGTGGAGACAGCTGCCAAAGTCAAATTGATTTTTTTTTTCCCTTTTGAAGGACTCCACATAATTTAAGCAAAGCTGCAAATTAAAGCACACACACACAGATGACTCCTGGATGATTTAAACCACACAGGCCCCAGGAGGGGATCTATTCCTCCAGCCTCACCTTTGAGGAGCACAGGGAAATCGTGGATAAACTGACCCCAAAATGCTGGGAAAGGTCCAAATGGGTGAATTTGCTCTGCGTGATTGTGCCCAAATCAGCTGCCAGGCTGAGCTCTGACAAGGATGAACTCCAGGGCTTCAACAGGCAGCAATTCCGAGTATTCTTCACTATTAACAGCTCAGGATTTCACAAAAACTCAATGAAAGCCTGAACCTACTCGAGGTAGAGCTGCCCCACAAGGTCACAGAGGCCACACACAAAGTGCAGTTCAGGGCAGTGGGAGCAGGGAAAACTCCAAATGTGGCGAAACTGGAGAATCCCGAGAGCAGCAGGAGGCACAGGCTCAGTTGTGGTGGGGTTTGGCCTTTCCTCAAGTTCAGGTGGGATTGGATTTTGCCTTTCCTCAAGTTCAGGTGAGGTGGGTTTTGGCTTTTCCTTGAGGTTTTGCCTTTCCTTGAGGTCAGGTGTGGTGGATTTGGCCTTACCTCCAGTTCAAGTCTGGTGGGTTTCAATTTTCCTTGTGTTAAAACCTCCAGTTCGACCCAGAACATCGGGGGGCAAAGGCAGAGAGGGACTGGGGAGTGATTAGAACATTTTCTGATTCATGGGGAGCTCTGCTGCTCCCACAGCTCTGCGAGGCTCGTGGGACACTGCTCCCAACAAAACACACGTGGATTCCAGCGTGGAATCCAGGCTCGACCAGTTCTCAGCCGGTGCCGTTCGAAAGCAAAGCCCACCAGGAGCACTTTCTCTGCCAGGTGGCTCAGGGCACAGCTGCTCCTCCTGGGGTGCAGCCACCCACTGCTGAGAGCTGGCAATATTTTAAATAAACAATACCAGGCCTTGTTCAGTGCTTCAGCAGCAAAAATGAGCACCAACCCCTTCAGGCTGTAGTTATTTACTCTGCCTTGTACTACTTGGTGTAGAGGTGTTGCAGGTGATGTCTTGGCTACTGCAGAGAGGCAGCAGCCCTTGCTGGGTCCATCTGAAAATGCCTAAACACAATAAAAAGTCTCTGAAGAAAAGCTCACCAAACTCAATAAAGCTGTGAATCCAGAATTCAGGATATGAAATATTCGGGGGGGGGGGGGGATTGTTGTTCCTCTACAGTGCATCTACTTGGGATGTATTTCTCTGGCAAGAAACAATCCCAGCTACGGGCTTAACACTCACAGCTGAAATACAGGTGCCAGCTCTGAAAGTGTTCCTGGAATCCTGAAGACAAAAACCCATGAAGAATGGTTTGGTTCACACTGTGAGTTTGCACAGGCAAGGACTTGATGTGCTGAGGTCTCATCCCTCACCCCTCCAAATCTTAAATTAAAAAAAAAAAATATTTTTAGTTTAGTTTAGTTTTATTATAGATTTTCATGATTTTTAAATATTTTTATTATATTTTTAGCTGGATGCCCTTTGATTTCATTGGGGGTTTTGGTTCAAACCTCAGGCTCTCATTCCTCTGGGTCTGGATTTCCCTTTGCAGCCCAAGCCCAGACTCTCTCCCACTCTTTATTCCACAATTCCCTTTTTATGACAAACCTTTACCCTGGGGAGGTGGGGAAAGAGCTGCTAGTCCCCATTATAAATTTCCCAATGCTAAATACACCCCTGGTACAATCAGTAAATAGGTTCCCTATTAAAAATCCCCTTTTCCCAGTCCTCCAAGGCCATTAAAGCCCAACTATCCATTCCCAGCCCTGCCCAGCCCATTAGGAAGGTCAAATATTGCCCAGCAGGTCCCTTTGAGCTCCAAATGTAATTACCCTTCCTGAAAATCCCCCTGCTTGCATTCCTTCTGAAGTCCATAATGAGATTTTCCTGCAGAAGCTCTGTGGGAATGATAAACCCTTCACATCAGCCCAGCACTAGAAAGGGAGAGCTTTGTCTGCCTCAAATTCATGGCAAGAATGAAAAGTCAGAGAAGTTAATTCGCAATATTCAGGGTTTTGACAAAAGAATCCACCAGCATTTAGTTCACAGGACATCATTAGCTCTCCTATCAATCTGAAAATTATCATTTAGAGGGACATTATTTTAAATAAGCCCCAAACTCCATTTCACCAGGTTTGAAATCTCTCATTCTTGTCAGATGAGAAATTTAGGCAAGTATTACCAGCCAAAAAAATAAGTGTTTAAAATTGCTGAAACCCTTCATTTACAAATTTCAAAGTGATGAAAAAAAATTACTTTTTATTTGGAAAAATCTGTTCCAGGAAAAATTTAAATACTATTATTTAAAAAACCTCTTTAAAAATAGGGGGGGGAAAGATTGGTTTGATTTCTGCTGTCAAACTGCATCCATGGGTTTTTCGACAGCATTCCCTGGATTCTGTCCTCTAAAAATCCTAAATTTTTCTTATCTAACAAACAACTTTTTAACCATTATTTGCTCTACTCTCCTTTGCTCAGCCAGAGAATATCAGGCATCATTTTTGAAGGAATAAGAATATTCAGAGGTTTTTATTTCCATATAAGCCAGGAAAAATCCCAGATAAAATGGCCTTGGCTGAGTAATTAATACCTCCCATCACTTTGACAGACAATCCAGCCAAGACTGACAGGCAGGAGGCAAAGTTCAAGGGATGCCAGTGGGAAGAGAGGCCATAATTAACTTTTTAACATCTTAATAACTCTTAAAGGACAGGATTCAACATCAGAGCCCACCTTAGAACTGTTCCAGAGCCTGCTAATCCCAGCTGGAGCTTGGAGCAATGGAAACCAGGAGAACAATTTAAATAGGAAAAAAAATTATAGAAATAGGGAAAAAATATAGAGACAGGAAAAGAAATTAGAGAAATAGCAAATAAAATTATAGAAATAGGAAAAAAAATCTGTTGTAAATGGTTTGTCTTGAAAAATCCAGGTTTTGGACTGGCTGTGTAGGGGGAGGAGACCTCTCACTGCATGGAAACAAAACTGAGATCTGGGATTTCCTAAAGATGTTCCTCAAATAGGAAAAATTGCACAGGCAGGGCCTATGTGAAGAGAAAATATTGGAATTTGTGATAGCCCTGGGTAGCCAAGGGGAACACAGAGCAAAATTTGATATTTCCAAATGTATTCCCTGCTCTGCAAACGCCCCTTACTCATTTTTCATTCAAATTGTGAAAACTCCCTATCAATCCTCAGCAAGCATTTCCCCCCCTCTTGTATTTTGTAGGCTAAACCCAACCTTAGTGAAGAAGTTGCTTTAAGGGGCACTTTGCTGTCCTTTATACCTCCAATAAAGCCGAGTAAGATCCCCCCCCACTCCAGCCTCTTAATGCAGCGTTTCCCATCTCCCATTAATGTCACGGGCTCCCCTGAGGAATCCTCCTTCACATCTGTTCCATCACAGATGAAGCCTCGAAAGTGACCTTTTCAAGCAGCTGCATGGCAGCAGGGAGATGCCCCAGCCAGATCCTTGGCAGTGATGGTCAGATACCATTTCCATTTCCACTCGTGTCAAAAGGGATTTTCGTCCTCATGGAAGGACAAAATGCTGGAAGTTGAAAATAATGCTGGGCAAAAAAAATTAATGTAGTTCAGAACTCACATCAAAAACTCCTCGGGAAATGTTTCCGTTTCTTTATATTGATAAATCCTGTTGTACGAAAATATGGATCAGAGTTGACATGGAAGGGTTTGAATTTCAATTTCAGGTTGAAAAAATGGCATTAACATGATCCGAGGTAGTTCAGTAGCAAAAATCTTCCCTTAAAAACTGTTCCATCAAAAAAGAAACCCGAAATACCCACCTGATCCAGAGTACCCATTTAAACCATTCTTAACTGTTTTTTTTACATTACACAAGTAATTTTCCCATTTAGCTGCTCTTCCATGACTAGTGCTGAATTCTCTGGATTCTCTGGCAGGAGCTGCCTTTATTCCCCCCAGAACCCCAAGATCCAGTGATTTTCTCCCGGTTTCCCATCTCACTGTGCTGGTTTCTGTTTCACTCTGACTTCAGTCACGTTGTTAATGAGGCTCTTTTTCTTCCTTTCACAGGAGATTTCTGCTAGGACTACTTTAAATCATAAAATCACAGAATCAGGGAATCCTGGAGTGGTTTGGGTTCAGAGGGACCTTAAAGCCCATCCAGTTCCACCTCCCTGCCACAGGCAGGGACACCTTCCATGGTCCCAGGCAGCTCCAAGCCCTGTCCAGCCTGGCCTTGGGCACTTCCAGGGATCCAGGGACATTAAAGATCCTTCCAGCTGAAGTTGTCCCTTATTCCACTTTATTTAGGTGCATGGAAGAGCTTCTGTCAAAGATTTTGGGTGCTGAACATAAAGTCCGGAGGAGATTTGTGCCAACACTGCTGTGCTGGGAACATCCATAGGAAATCTCCCTGGGACCTCTGCAGCCATCCCCCAAACCACTCCTTTTCAGTGGAAATTTTATTTTCATCACCCATCTGATTGTATAATGATTATCAGCTCTGGATTATTAAATTTCCGTCCCTCCTCCAGACTGCTGGATAGGAGGGAGGGGGAAAAGAACCCTTTAACTGAGTCCAAGGCCAGCATTTAATACTCTCCTCAATACCACCCTATCAATGTTGGAGGCCTCTGTAATTCTTTTTAAACTGTCAGTTAACAAGAATTATCCTTGTAAACAAACAAATCCTTGTGTGAACAGGCTCTTTTGATACTTAGGAATGAGGCTAAACAAGCACTGAGGAACATCTAAGTCTGATGTTTTAATCAAAGCCTGGTTTCCGTGCTGCTCCTGAGCTGGGAGCTCACAGCAGCTCCCAGGCACCTCCCCACAGGCCTTTATTCTTCAATGCTTTATTAAAAGACAGTATTTTATTAAAACTTGGGGGGATCAGGCTTTATTGTGCCTGCAGAACTCTCTATGCACCCCTCTCTATGAAGGAATTCATTCGCAATTTGCCTGCGAGTTTTGGAGAGCCCCCCTTCCTCCACCTGCTTTGTACAGTGATTAAAAGAGCTGGAATCAGTTAAACCTGCTGAGGTTTAACTGTTATTTCACAGATTATCACCAACAAACTGAGCCTCCCATATCCAAAAATTGGGACTTTTGTGCTCTGATCTCATGGACTCGGGTGGTTATTGTGCTTTGCAAGTCTTAATCCTGCTGCACTCTGTATTTGGGTGATGCAAATTTATTATTCATTAACAAGAACCAGTTCTAGAATTAACTTCAATAAACCCAAACATTTCTTACACACCTTCTTCTCTGCTTGGGCAGCATTATAATGAGGTTAGAACTTATGAGGAACACAGAGAAATTACGTTAATTAACATTTGAGGTCAAGACAGTAGCTTTGAACAAGGTTAAGTAAAATATGGGAAGTCCCAACATAAAATCTCAGATGTTAAAGGTCTAAGACACTCTGTAGAAACACAAGCACAGTTCTTAAGAGGCTAAAACCCCCACACACTACTCTTAAAGGACCAGCTGCCCCAAAGCTCGTAAAATATGTGGAGTTTTGGTTTTATTTGAGTGCTAAATTTGGAGGAAAAACTCCCTGTTCAGTCTGGGAGATGACAGGGGTGAGGTTAAATCTCTATTAAACTTTTCAGATAAAAAGTAATCAATTTCCATAAAACAGAAAATTTGCTGTCAGGAGACTCTTCTGAGGATGAGAATTTAGGGTCAGAAAAAAATGGATCGAATTAGCAGTGACAATAATTGAGGGGAAATATTGGACAATTGTGTAAAAATGGCACTTAGGGGTGGTTTTTTGCTAGTTTAATAACTCAGCTGAGACTGGACCTGCAGAGCAAATCTTCCTCAGGGGGGTCTAAAATCTGAGTCAAACACAGATCCTGTCTGACTGGGGAGTGCTGGTGGGAGTTTTCCTTGAGAATAGCAGAAACAGACAAAAATTCCTGTAAAAACATGTGTACCTAGTAAAAATTATGATTAAAAAAATGTCTTTCCAAGACAAAAAACCCACAGCACCATGTCTTGGTTTGAAAGACAGGTGTCTGCTAAGGAAGGCAGGAGCCTCCCTTGGAATGGCAGATGCGACCCCCCTTCCCTCCGAGTTATTATAATTTTGAAATCAAGGGGGCTTTTAGGCAAAGATGTGGGAAATAGGAATAACAATTCTTTACTATTCTATATATAACCAGTCAAACAAACAGCAATAACTCTGGCAGTAACAGCAAACAATCACAAACCCCGTCCCAGCCTTCTCGGCTGTCAGGCCCTTTCCCCTCGGGTGCAGTTCCGCTCGCAGCCGGCAGGGGCGCTGGCGGCTCCCGGTGAGCAGGGCAGGTGCGATGGTTCCCCCGCGGCTGCAGGGGGCGCTCCGGAGCGAGCTCGGGGAGCACGCGGCACTGGCGGCCTGGGATCCCGGGAAGGGATGGAACAAAGGCTTCACAAACCCCTGGGCAGCCGATCCCGGGATCCCGGGAAGGGATGGAACAAAGGCTTCACAAACCCCTGGGCAGCCGATCCCGGGATCCCGGGAAGGGATGGGACAAAGGCTTCACAAACCCCTGGGCAGCCGATCCCGGGATCCCGGGAAGGGATGGAACAAAGGCTTCACAAACCCCTGGGCAGCCGATCCCGGGATCCCGGGAAGGGATGGAACAAAGGCTTCACAAACCCCTGGGCAGCCGATCCCGGGATCCCGGGAAGGGATGGAACAAAGGCTTCACAAACCCCTGGGCAGCCGATCCCGGGATCCCGGGAAGGGATGGAACAAAGGCTTCACAAACCCCTGGGCAGCCGATCCCGGGATCCCGGGAAGGGATGGAACAAAGGCTTCACAAACCCCTGGGCAGCCGATCCCGGTGTCCGGCCGGACCTTCGGGAACAGCAGGCTGGAGCGGCAGGGATGAGCACAAATCCCAGGTGGCAGACAAGATGCATCCAAACGGGGAACCCCCCAGAGGTCTGGGTGAGCAGGGCTACAACACAGCGAAGGCTCGAAGCAGCGGCGGGGGCAGGGCGGCCACAGCCCGGCTCCAAGCAGGGCAGGGAAGGTGGGCTTGGGATCCCGGGGCTTCTCCAGCAGAAGGAAAAGCAGCCCAAGAAAGCAGCCGAAGAAAGCAGCCTCCCTCTCTGTCCAAACGCCGGGACCGACTGTCCGCACACCCAGGTGAAACAGAAGAGTAGCCAGATGCACCCCACCCCCATAGCCGCCCCTTTTGTTTTTCTTAAATACCCAGAAATTTTTCCCCCTAGCAACACGTATGGGGAAAATTCCTTTAACAGAAAAAAAAAAACCCCAGGAGAGCTCCTAAAACCCCAACACACCATCACCTTCGAGAGCTCAGGTACGTGTGGTCAAATATAGGTAAATCTGGTTTGCAGCTCTGAATTACTCACAAATGAATGACTTAACTGTTTTAACGAAATTGCAAACTTTCATGAAAAGAATTACACCAACTTCTTTCCTTATCACATTCTTCTAAATCACAGAAATCAAAAACTCTGACATTGCTTCACCTGAGAATGTTTTCTTTCCTGAAATTAATATTTTGATGGCACAGTGGTTTTCTACAGACAAGACAATGCAAGGCTCCTGAGGAACCCTGAGCACAAGCAGCAGTTGGCTCCAACCAACAAATTTATCCTCATTTCAGGAAAATCCAAATAGAAACATGGCCAGGTGTCCCTGCTCAGCTTTGCAAGGTGAGGCAGTGCTGGATTTTTGGGAATGCTGGCAGAACTGGGAACACTGGTTTAGGACAAAGCCACACCCAGAGCACTGAACACCACAGGCTTGGGAGTCCTTGTTCATGCCTTGGTTTAAATCTGGTCCAACACTCGTTAGGATCAAAGCTAAATTGAGACTTGAGCAGAGATTCTCATGTCATTAAATGTCATTGGACTGGATGCTGACCTGGCCCAGCAGCGCTTGGTGTTTCACACACCTGAGTGACAGGGACATCGTGACCCTGCCAGGCTCTGCCGCGGCTTTATGGGCACATGAGGAGCTCACAAAGAGCCTGCCAGCAAAACTGTGCTCCCAACGACGCTGCCCTGTCCCTGGGCTTCCTGCAGTCACTAAAACCTGGGACTGACCCTGGAAATGCCTTCCCTTCAAAGGCTGCGCTAACACATCCTGGCCCGCTCTCCTTGACATTCAATAATTTGTGTCGGAGGTCCCAGGCTGCGGTGCAGCTCTGATGTGGTGATCCCAGTATCATCAAAGTAAAACGCCAAAATCACAAGTGGCCCAGTTCCTCTTGTTTCGCCTTTATTTTTGCTGTAGAAGGTGGCTGGAAAAATAAATGGAGAAAGACCCTGCACTGTGCTGGAGCCTCCTGCAGCACCCAGGTGGTGCAAATGCAAACTCGGCCCTCCGGTGCAGCTTTTATTCATCTTTTGAATGAATTGAAGGGCAAATGTGCCAGGGCAGTGCCTCCCTCAGAGCCAGAGGGGCTCAGCACACTCCTGCTTTCCTTGGCCTTTCCTTGAGCCAGAGCCTGGGTGGGTGGGAGAGCTGAAGGGAAAGGATTACAGGGGTTTGTTCTGGGCTGTCACAGGGAGAAAATCCCTGTCTGGCTGCCAGATGCATTAAACTCCTGATCTCCCCACGGCACGAAATTATCACTGGCATTAAATCTACGCTAATTCAGCCCTCAGCAAGGGGAGGTGATTGAACCCAGAACCTTTTCCAATGTCATTCACAAGCCCTAATTAGAGAAATGCTCCTCTGCTCCCTTCACGTTCCATTAGTAGAGGTATTATTTTAAAATGTATTATTCATATTAATTAGGCAGAATGAGGATAACAAGTTATAGAGAATGAGGAACTGTGCTCAGACATGCCTGGTCCCACTTCATTTTCTTGGAGAAACACTAAACTCATGTTACAAAGGTTGGTGCTCAGTGTTAATAATGGAAACAGCACAAAAATGTTCTAAGATGAACATTAAATGTAACGCATAAAATTTCAACCAACTGAAGAGCAAATTTTTTTTCCCTTTGTGCTCCTCCCTCCCACACTTCTGGAAAATCAGAATTTCCACCAATGAAAAAAAATTCCTGTTGGAAACATGGCCTGACATCATCAGAGCAAGTCAAGGAACGCCACAGAAACACAAAAATGAAGGAAATATCTGAATTGTGCTGAGAATGCAGCCGTGTTTTATATGGAATAGGACTTGCAGAGCATTTTTATGTACAGGTCAAGAACACTTTTATAGAGAAATAAGTCTGTATCCTATCACAGGCCTTTCCATTCCTGCTTGGAAAGGTTCTCTGGCTGGGCAGATCAGTGGTCGGGGCTAATATGGCAATTTCTGTGTTCTTAGGGGGAAAAAATAAAATGCAATGCAATAACACACTCGGGGGAAAAATCTAGAAAAACCTAAAAAGTAAAGTAAAACCATAAAAATGGCAATAAATTCATTTTCCCCTCCTGCGTTGCAATAGGGTTTTATGGGCAACATTAAAACTGCAACATGAGTTATCCTTGCAGGACTTACTTGAAAGTATCTGGGACTGGAGCAGGGAACTAAAATCCACCAATCCTGGCCATGAACCCACTTTATATCCCCACAATTACATTCATAATCCACTCATTTGAACCACCATAGGTATTATTTAGATGTATGCTGGACGTTTGGGCTAAAATAAATTGAAATAAAAATATAATGCAGAGCTGGAAAATATACTCTGTGCAAAGTACTGCATCTCACTGACAAGTACTTAAAAAAAAGGCAAAAAGTAATAAAAATTACTGCTAGAAAAATCAAAGTGTTCCATTCCTAGATTTTATGGGGGCAATAAAAAATGAAAAAGAAGCTCTAGTTAAGCTGGCCTGATGAAGTGATATACAGCCAGAAAGGCATTCAAGGTTGTGTGGAAACAGATTTAAAATTGATATATATCAAATACAATAATTCTGGTGCATATTAAGTAGAGTCTAGCTGGGATGTTCGTGCAGACTTGCACCAGATGATTGTAAATTAAATAAAAAAATAAAGCCCCAGCTGGACAAAACTGGGATGGAGCTGTTAAGAGCAGCTTTACCCCGTTAAGAGGGGGCAGCTGAGCAGCACTGGAAATTTTGTTTATTTTATTTTCAGGAGTGTCTGGAAGGACCTGTTTGATTTCATTTTTACCATCATGGGAGCTGAGAGTTGATGAGGATTTTGTGTTCATTCAACACAAGTGGAAAATCAACATTCACTGGGTTGGCATCCCGGGATCTTCGACATCCTGGCCATGTTCAAGAGGGGTTCAGATTGTGGCTCCTGGTTTATTCTCTGGAGAAAGTTATTGGGTCGCAGGGGCTGGGATGGAATTCCCAGAGCAGCTGTGGCTGCCCCTGGATCCCTGGCAGTGCCCAAGGCCAGGTTGGACGGGGCTTGGAGCAGCCTGGGACAGTGGGAGGTGTCCCTGCCCATGGCAGGGGTGGCACTGGGTGGGATTTGAGGTCCCTTCCCACCCAACCCATTGCAGGATTCCATAGTTCAACATAAATTCACCGGGAAGAATGAACTGTTCAACACTCCCCAGTATTCATCCTCCTCCTCCTGGAACAAGAAAAACTGTGGCTGCCCAAAGTAACCATGGCAAAGGGCTGAATTTCAGATTGTGGCTTTGCAGTTGCTCCCTCTGAAATTCCCCCTCAGCTGAGGACCAGCACAGCACTTATACTGCTCTGGGAATAAAGGAACTGGATTTTCATAAAACCAAGAGTTTCTGGAAGCAGCCAGGCTTTGCACTCTTGGGGATTTGAGTTTCCTCTCGTTTCAGGAGGATTTGCTGGTTTCCCTGGTCAGGATCATGAGGAGCTGTCACTTGTAGGAGCTGAGTCCCCAGAGTAAACACAGCAACACTCACAGCATCTCCCTTGGGATGGGAATCCTGCTGTGGCTCTACTACACATCACCACCTTCACTACTACTCCTAGTAACTCACCTAATACACGAGTAACTCACAGTGAGAAGTCAAGAATACAAACCAAGACCTCAGGGCAGGTCCCTCAAACCTCAAATGCAGGGACCAGCGTTCTAACCCAGCTGGGGATGCCCACACCAGTGGGATGATCCAGATCCACACTGGAGCTATGGAATGAGCTGCCACCAAGAGCTTTCCACCCGTTTCCCACCCAGTGAGGTGAAGCAGCTTGAAAAAAATATAAAAAGGCACTGAAGACAACAGAATCCTCAGAAAATTGCTCAAAGCATCCATCTCAAGGAACTCAAGTGATTTGTTGAGAGCAGAAGCTGAAAAGCACTGCCAAGGATAAAGCAGGCTGGGATGTGACAGGTTAAGGAATGTTATCCCAATTATCCTGGAGAAGTTGGAATTCCAGACTCTTACAGAGCATTTGGATGTGCCAAAGCAGGAGCCTGTTCTGGAATATCCACACCTACAAATGCTCACAGCCCTGAGGAAATGAGCTCTTTGTGAGTTGAGCATGGGCAGCACCAGCCCCGGAGTGCCCCGGGAACGCTGAATTACCAATAACGAGGAGTTCTTGACGGGCCTGGTTGGCTACTCAAGGGGACAAGGCCTTCCCCTCCTTCCCTTTATGGGCCACGGGGTTCAATCGCTGTGTGTGCAGCTGCCCTCGAGGAGTTCAAGCCCAACACTTCTGATCCTAGAGGGATGGAGCAGAGGAAATGAGGCTGTTCCCTCCCTTACCTCCAAACCTTCCACTTTTTAGAGATTTAAACAAGCCACCCCCAATCCCCCTGAAAAGCCACCCCGGCTTCTTCTCCTCCAATTAAATCCTGGTCTAAAATACAAATATTTACCACAGACACACAAGAGGTGGCACGAGGTGGAGCTGTCACAGGGAGGACGGTTTTAAGAACATGGAGGGTGTTCTTGGTGCTGTGATTTACGGGAGAATTATACAGGAGTGCTTTTATAACAACATTTCCCCCCTTCTTCTTCGTTAGTGTCCCTGAATCTCCTGTGACTCCATCGCCACATGAGTTAATTTATTAATAAAGCCCAAGCTCCAGAGTCCTTTGAATAGGAGGTGGAAAAGAGGCCACACTCAGTCCTCACAACTGCAAAAAAAACCCGGACTTGAATCGCAAACCTCCAAAGACCATGAAGGAGATCATTTCCAGGACTCTTAATGCAACCTTGGAAAGATTTGAGCCGTGCAGAGAAATCACTAAACAGCAATTTTAAAATAAATAGAAGGTTTTAAAAAGAGATTGGGCAAATTCCTGGAGGACAGATTCACTCACAGCATCAGCAATAAAACCACGATTGTCTCCATGGCTCCTTCACCTCTGGAAGGGTCTGAATGCTCTTTAAAGAGAAGTTTTAGGAGAGGGATTGCTTGTTGCTCTGTATTTGCAAAATCTCAGGTTGTTTTTCCTTAGCTTCGAGGATTTGACAGTCAGGAGTGGGACAAAGATGGACCTTTATTTGTGAACTCATCAGTTGTATCCTTCAATCTGTAGGTGCAAGGTACAAGACAGTTTATTTATAAATTATATATTCATATAGTCATAATATTATACATACTATTTTAATAATTCTTTTTTCAGATCAAAAAATTGCACAGAAAAATCCATTTCTCAGGGAGGAATGAACTTGGACCACTCCTTTTTCCAATATTGCTCTTGTCCTGGAATATTTTTTTAAAAGGTGAAAAAGTACAAAGAAAACCTTGCTCAGTTAAGTTGAAACACTTCAGGTTCATATCATTAGGACAAAATATCTACAAATCAGCACCACACAGTCATTAAAAGGAAAATTATTGGTAAGACAGTTTGTTGTATTTGGCAATAAATCAGTAAAGAAAATCAGATGCAGAAATGGCACCCAGAGAAAAATATCTTGTGCAAAAATGCTTCAAGTCACCACTTGTTTCAACATATTGGGATGTCAGAGAGTTGGAAATAACTTTGCTGTGTGTTGTAAATTCCATGTACAACTGCAGCGTGCTACAGGCAAAAAGAAAATGTCTTAAAGCCCCAAAATTAGACAGAGATAGGAGATAGAAGTGACCTGACATTCCTGTGGTCATGCAGTGATGGGGTCAGGCACAACTCCTGGATTCCCACCATTAAATTCACACTGCATGGAGCCATTCGGATGGCAAATACCCAGAAAAACTGCTGGAAAAAACATCAGCAGCACTCAAACGTCCCTGTCCAGGCTCCTGGCCTGGCCACTGCTTGTAAAATTTGTTCATTTCTTGCAGTCCCAACGGAAGGAGGTTTATCTCCAGGTATAAAATAAACATCACAACGAGGAAGATGCAGATAGAAAACACAAAGGCCTGAAGGTCCCCGAGGAACAAAGCAGGGAGGGGCTGAGAAATCAGCCTTTTAAAGGGAACCAAAGGGATTGAATCAAACTCGGAGAGAGGACAAGGAAATGATCAGAGACATGAGGCTGGAACTAAACTAAATGTGGGTGTCTAAATGAAATCTAGAGGAGAGTATGCAAATGGAAATGAATCAGGCAGAGTCAAGACTCAGAGCTGACCCTGAGATCTGAGGCCACGGGGATTGTATGGCCTGGGGTGGGAGAGTTGGCCCATAAGGGATGGGAATTGTGTTTGGCTCCAGAGTTCTCCAAAAGCAGTGGTCCGAGGAAAGCAGGAGGAGGGTCCATCCTCACAGCTGCCATGCAGGGTTTGGGGAGGAGGGGCAGGAAAAGAAGACAAAGGCTACACAAAATATTAATTCTGATTTATTTACTTCAGTGACTGAATTCTTAGCGAGCCAGGTGAGATCTCAAGGCTAAACAGAGTCAGATCCTTCAGCCACAGGACTTTTGAGATGCCACTGCAGCTGCTTTGCCCGGAAATTAGAGGTTGGACTCAATGAGCTCAAAGGTCTTTTCCAACCCAATTGATTCTGTGATTCTGTGAAATTCACTTGTGGCTTCAGCAGAGAGTTGCTCACTTTTGTTAAAATGGTCCTGAATCAGGCAGTCCTGCACTGTTAGGTCACATCGCTACATCTGGAATTCAGGTCTGAAATTTCTCAACAGGAGTCCAGAGTTCGACTTTTGGGTTCTTTCTCCTCCTTCACCCACATAAAGTACATCCTAATTGTCAGATAAGCTCACCCTGATAGTGGGATCAGTGTGTAATGGTGGTCACAGAACAGAATAGTCAGCAGCAGAAGACAGCAATGAGTTAAATGACCCCACACGATGCTGTATTTATTTTATTCCCCATCACCAGCAATTACAAATCATAACAAGAGAGTCTTTTGACCTTTAGAATAACTGACACCGTCTCGTGCAAGCCAAGCAGAGCAGCCTGCCCAAGAACACAGGCAGGGGAAGGACGAGAGTCAAGAGCTGTAATTAGCTGCATAATTATTTTCCAAAATAAAATGTGCAATCTTCACCTCTTTGGCGCTGAGCGGTGTCACTGGGGCTGCTGTCATCATCTGCCATCTCTGCACTGTCATTATGGGGCTGATAAGGGACGACAAACACCTCGAGATCCACTGGAGGATGGTTTATTTCCCAACTTCCCCCAATTCCTGTATTTATGTCCTTGTTTTGGGGGAGGATGGGGTTTTGAGGAGGGGAAGGAAGGTTGCTGACATCAGAACCAGCTGGGAGAAGGAGCTCTTGTCCCCAGGAATCCAGTCTGGTGCTGTAATGATCATTGCATGTTAAATTCTGTCTTTTTTTCCCTTTGCTCAATGACAAAACTCTCCTCGAGTCAGGGTTTTACTCCAAGCTCCACTCGGCACAGGAACAGAATGAACACAAGAGCTGGAGCAGGAAGGAAGGAAAAAAAGGGAAGAAGGAAATCCAAGCCTTATAGAAATACTGCTTAAGTGAATCTGACTCCACAGGAAACAACCATACAGTGAGAGGGCCTGAGCTAACAAATTGATCTAAAAATAAGCTGGATAATATTGTTTGTTTGTGTAGTGAAACAAGAATAACCAAAGTAATTTAATTATTGTTGCCCCAGAAATCTGTCATTACACAGTGTCTGTCTGTGCTGCTGTTTTCTATTTATCCAAAGCCAAGGTTACTCTTTCTATTATAGCAGCAGAAGCCTTTTCCCCCCAAATTATTCTTGCTAATAGACGTATTATTATTATTATTATTATTATTATTATTATTATTACTCCAAAACAAGCATGGATTGGAAAATCAGCACTAAAATCTAATTTGGGAACCTTGGGCTTTCTTGGGACCAGGGGAACTCCACTAAAACTGCAGCAGGAGCACTCCTGAACCCCTTGTTTGAAGTGGGAAATACCTGCAGGAACAGAACCTCAGGGGGAGCCGAGTTCTTGCCAGCCCCAAAACTCCAGAAGAGCTCTCAGTGGTGTTTTTTCTTGAGGCCATGAGACAAACAAGAAACTCAGAACCCACAGCTGCCAAGGGACAGAACACAGAATATTCACAAGTTTGGGGGGGTTTGATGAAGACGGAAGGATTTAATTATTCAAAACAAAACAGACATAAAGGAGCCTGTCAATTAAAGTGAGTGATAAAAGTTTAGGGTTGCTGTGAAATATTTAACAGGCAATGCTGAATTTTTTATGGAAGAAATATTTGTACTTGCCAGAGTCTGATGTTAATGTACAGAAATTAATACAAACATCAAACCTGAGCTTTCAGAGAGGCAGCTCAGGAAAGGGTCAAGGTCTGTCAAAATTAACACCAACAGGACCCAAACTAAAAGCTGTGTACCTACACTCGTGTCAGCCTGTGTACCCCGAGCTGGCCCTGCTCTGAGGGGCAGCTGCTCACTAAAACCTGTCCCCAGACTGAATTTACAGCTCATCCTGACCACCATTTCTCCACTCCTAATGACCAGAAAGAGGCAAAAATTAACTCCAGGCTCCCCATTCTGTGGTTTAAATTTATCTTGGGTTTATGGGCATTTTTAAAAGTAACCAGGCTTTTAAATAATTATTGCAGCATTGCATTTTTTAATCAGGACAATGCAAAGCGACAAAAAGATGATGTGCACATATTTTACAATCCAAAGAGCCAGAACATTCCCTTGTATTCCATTTTTTCCAGTGTTTTCCCAGCTTTCTGGGCCATGCTTCCAGTCTCTCCTGCACACGTCTTATCAAGCTTAATCAACAACATTAATTCTGATACCTGAACTCCTTGGGTAAATTTATACATCACTGGGAAAAGGCGGTTCCGGGACAGTTAATTAGGGAATAAATGACTTAAGTACCAAGGCAAACACTCTAATTATTTCCATTTGAGTGTTCCATCACTGCCACTTTCGCATCGTTATCAGCCTGCTTTCTGAGGCAGTAATTGGGCTTTCAGTGGCCACAAATGACTCACCCCAGCCAGGTTACAGGGCTGGAAACTCCAAAAAAATCCATTCTCACCACCCCAGTTTCAATTTCCAGAAGGATTCTCCAGCACAGGCTGAAGCTTCACCACCAGAGTTCTGTTAGTACTCAGATTATTGCAGGGCTGCTCCTTTTAACAGAGCTCTCAGCTTTTGATGAAAAAGGAGCAATTTAAAAGCAAACAACTGCCAATATTAAGAGAAAAATACGAAGTTTTTTTTTTTTTTTTTTTTTTTTTGGAAGATTAAGCTTTTTTCTTCTTCCTCTCTTGTGTAGCACACAATGGGGTAAAATTAGGGAGTGCACTTGGCGTTGCCGGTAATTCTGAAGCAAAGCCAAGCAGAAATCCAGGGCACTCATGGCAGGATCCACTCAGCACCATCTCAGCTGGAGCCCCAATTTCCAGCCTGGCAGTGATAAAATGGAACTTTTGAGTTGAAGTGAAAGAGAGGTAAATGTTAGCACTGAATTCTTGCTGTTATCAATGCAGACAAAGTCTGGAAGGCAAATCTGGCCAACACCCCTGGAAATTCAGAGCCTTCCAGGCAGGAACTCAGGTCTGAAGCACTCCAGTCACACCTCAGAGGAATTGAGAGCAGGTCTCTTCTCTGGCTGTTTGTTCACCAAAATCTCCAAATACCACCAGCACACCAAAATGGTTTGAAGTGTGAACAAATAAATCCTATAGCTACAGCCCCTGATACCTTCATAAAATACAGCGAGCTCTCTTAATGAAAGCCAAACGAGGTCTTTCTCCCTGGGTAGTGCAGGCCACATTTATTTTGAAAAAAGCAATGTAATTTCTAGACTCTGGAAGGAGCAAACTCATCTGTTTTCCTCTGCAAGAAGAGTCTCACCTTATCAACAAGCATCAACCCACATCCTCTCTGGCTCGAGACCCACCTTTCCTCTCCACACTACAAAAAGGAGCTGGGAAAAAAATACTCAGAGCAGTGAACTGCTAATTTTGTCTTTTATTTGTATTTTTTACTCCTATAATCTATATCCCAGTACAAACTTGAATATTACCATAACTTAAATAGCTTGGATTACACAGTTTGTGTGGATTTGTCCATTCCCTTTCTTTGCTAATTAGCCCTGGTATCTCCTTATAAATCTCAGGACAGGTTTTTTGTTACGGCTCTAGGTATTTCACAGGTTTTTGATTCTCTGCAGCCCATGTGTCTCTGACACTGCACATTTAGTGACAGTAAGACATGGAATGACTTCCTCCAGACTTCTGCTGGCTGTACTTCTCCATCCCATCCACCAGCATCACATCCCCAACTTTTCCATGAGCTTTATGCTCATTTCTACTCCACTGTAACATGAACTGCTAGAAATTATTATTGTTGCTGTCGTTGTTGTTATTGCTCTGCTTTCTGTTCCAGGAAGCCACTTGTACTGAGGATGTGAGCCTTCCTTAGTAGCCACCAGGACTGAGGACATATTTTAAATCTAAAATAGACTTCCTTACAATCACACAACCCTAAAACCCTTCAGATAAAAGCAGGGAGGTTTAGGGCAAGAGTCATTAGAAATCAGCTGCTGACCAGGATTTTCACAGTTCCACAAACACAGGAGAGGAGAAACCCAAAGTGGGGAATAAATAGGACATAATAGATAGATAGATGGATGGATGGATGGATGGATGGATGGATGGATAGATAGATAGATAGATGGATGGATGGATGGAGGGCTCTGGCCACCTTAAAGTCCCTGTGCAGGTGAGGTGACTCAAGGAGGGCTGTGCTGGTCTGGAAATGGCCAGGGACCCTCCAGGCCTGGTCAGGAACAGGCAGATTAACCCTCTGTTCTACAAAAGCAGGTAAGACTGAGAGCTTTTCATTAAATGTACTTACCACAAAATGTTCCAACCCCAGGATCACAAACCATTCCAGCACAGGCTGACCTCATCACAAACCATTCCAGCACAAACTGATCCATCCCCAGGATCACAAACCATTCCAGCACAAACTGACCCATCCCCAGGATCACAAACCACTCCAGCACACACTGACCCATCCCCAGGATCACAAACCACTCCAGCACAGGCTGATCCATCCCCAGGATCACAAACCATTCCAGCACAAACTGACCCATCCCCAGGATCACAAACCACTCCAGCACACACTGACCCATCCCCAGGATCACAAACCATTCCAGCACACACTGACCCATCCCCAGGATCACAAACCACTCCAGCACAGGCTGATCCATCCCCAGGATCACAAACCACTCCAGCACAAACTGACCCATCCCCAGGATCACAAACCATTCCAGCACACACTGACCCATCCCCAGGATCACAAACCATTCCAGCACACACTGACCCATCCCCAGGATCACAAACCACTCCAGCACAGGCTGATCCATCCCCAGGATCACGTGTGACACACCTCCCTAATCGTATTTGAGTCACCACAATCTCCTTAAGCTCCTGGAATAAACTTAAACACAGTGATTTCCTGGCAGGAAATGAATGCTCTTAAGCAGATGAAGGTGAAGTTATTGCTGTCATTATGAAAAACAAATGCTTACACGTGCCTTTGTCTCCCTGCCCTCCCTGGAGAGTTACTCATGGCTGCAGGGCACGGTGGTGTAACAGCAGCATTTCCACTCGTGCTGAACCAGGTCTGGAAAGAAATCAATGGGGTTTATTTTTCCAGGGAACCTTCCCCCCAAGGCAGGGAACTCGCTGTGCTCGACAGTGGGATTAGGGAAGCGCATCTCTCCCAGGTTGGGAAGGAAGGCTCGGATGTCCTCTCTCACACCAAACACGTCTGAAGGAGCACAAAGCAAACTGTGAGTTCTGGAATGAGAATAAAACACTCAAGTGAAGAGCTCTGTATCACGTTCTGGACAATAATTGCACTTTGGAGTGGACTCTTTCTCAGGAGGATCCTGGGCACTGAATGTAGAAGGTTTGGGAAAGATGGTTGAGTAGGGGTTTGATTTCTCCTCATGCATTTTTTTCTCCTTGATCCGGGTAGAAAACCTCCCTGGCTCTGGATGAAGCGCAGCACACACCTGTGTGAAGTGTTTTACACAGCCAGGCTCCAGGTGCTTCCTCAAGGACTGAAAATCAGTGAAAATCACCTTCCTTTAGCCAGAAAAATCAAATAAATGCCAACACTGGCTGCAGCAGTGGGCTGTATTCAGCATTACAGCTTCTGGATCACCCCGGGAATGAAGGAATCGAGGGAATTCCATGAGGAAGAACACTGATGATGAGTAAAGCACCCAGGAGCACTCACTCAGGCTCATCTACAACCAGTTTATTATTCCACTGCCATCCCTGGGATTGGTTTGTAGGGTTTTATTGGGAACTGGTGAAGGGAAACCCTGGACACAGCCCGGGGTGACTCTGCAGAGACAGCAGCTCTCAGACCAGCATTCTGGAGAGGACGAGGGTGACACCCTGGTGTTAAAAAAGGACATGGAGACGTTTCTCCAGATGGCAGGGGGTGTAGAAATGCTGTTATTTATCGTCAGAAATCCGCTGTGGCACTCAGAGGTTGTGCACATCACACAACACCCCCTGGAGCTGGGCAGCCACCAGGGCTGAAGCCCAACACCCAGTTCGGTGGCACTCGAGGCAGCACCCACCCCAGAGCCCTGCCGGGAGCTCTCCAGCACAGCCATCACCGCCTCGGGTGTCTGCAGAGCCTGGGATGAAGGATCATTATTGAAATTGCGCTGCTTGGTGCTGCCTGAAAGGCCAGGCAGACAATTGCAGCACCTCCCGTTGGTTGCTGCCCTCCGCCAGAGCAGCAGAGGTGATAATCACAAAGTGCTTGTGCCCAGTCACATTCCAGTCCTCCTCCTGCATTAAATTTTACCTTCAATTCAAAAATAGAATTCCTCCTCTTGCGCCTGTCGTTTCCTATGGAAACATTCCTTCTGCACGCTCATTTTGCCCTTTCCTTCACTAAATTCTTCCCTCTACTTCTTTTGCCTTTCCTTACCCTTTAAATTAAAAATTTTGAGCACGGGCACTGCATTAACACAACTTCATCCTGCTCTCAAAGGCTGCTCAAGTTCTTCCTCTGCACCAGGCAATATTTCAGCTTTTCTGTGAATTTGTCTTTAAAAGGACGTCACCTAAAAAGAAGATAAAGTTGTTTTCTTTAGCATTTGAGATATGCAACAATCCTGCTCACCTCAGTAAAATAAAAATGCATAATTGCGATCCTGAAAGCCATAATTTGCATTAATATTGTGATTTTAAAGCTCTTGTGCAGGCAGGGATGGAGTGGCGGCCTCAGCATTTGTGTCTCCTTCAGGTGGGCAGGGAGAAATATTGCAGCTCCCATCCATCCTCCCTGACCATCCCGAGCAGAAAATCCCTGATTAGATTTGGGAACTGGCTTGGAATCGGCTTTATCAATGATCCCCATTTCCTGGATAATGGAATTAATTTATTCATTAAAATGTTATCTAATTATTGAGAAGAAATCTCCATCCTGAGTGTGAGATAACAGCAGCTCTGCTTCCCATCCTCCCCCTTAGCAGGACTTTTAACTGGCAATATTGGGTAGTGATTTTATTATTGCCATTATTCAATTCAGCCTAGCTTCTTTTTTTTTATCTTCTTTGTACTCTGTTTACACTTTTTAATGAGGTTTTAATCTTCCCTGACGTGTTTATTCAGGTTATTTATTTTACAAAAGGAAAGGGCCTTAAGTATAACTGAGGAAATCAATGCTTTATTTTTTTTTTCAGCCTGGATCTGAATCTCTTTCTAATTCTCCTTTTCAAATATTCCTCAGTCTGAAGGGAAGAAAACACCCAGGGTTGTGGGGAATGTTTGAGAAAAGGATGGAGATTTTTAGATAATTCAAGTAAAACTCAAATTCTTAGGGAAGAGGGGTGAAATCTACAAATCCCCCTAAGAATAATCGATTGCAAAATATTAACTTGAGCCTTCAGAGGTTTTAAATCAAAGTGCATTAAAGTAGCAAGACAAACCTGGAGCTGCACTGGCCACAGCAAATCAGAATTCCCTGAAATTCCAGCAGTGTCTGTGTTCTTTCCCACTTGTTCCTGCAGTGTTTGCACTCCTTGTTTGGGTTTAGATGGATCAGCCTGGAAAACCCAGCAGAGGGTGAGTGGCTGGATTTGCCAGGGAATAACCTGGAAGTGGCTGTGGATTCAGCAGCTCTCAGAAATGCAGTGCTGGGGCTGAGGGTTCTCAGGGAGGGGAGGAAGTTCTGCACCCATGGAAAGCCACAGAGCAGAGAAAATGAGGCAGAGGGACTTCAGCCTTGAACCACTGGAATTCTGTCCTTGGAGTGTGCCAGAACAAAGAGAGAATATGGATTGTCTGGAGGGTTCTCCACAGCATGGCCTGAATCCATTCCCCCCGGCTGAATTCCTGCTTCTGTCTCTCATCTGCCCACACTGAACCAGAGCAGGACCCAGGAGATTCCTCCCTGGGGCTGGGAATTCGCTGTAATTTGAGTAATTCCATTCACATCCCACATCTCACAGCCACAGGCCTGTTCCTGTTCCCTGGATCCAAGAGCCTTGGGGCCCCCTGGAAAGGTTTTCAGGGCTGGAAGGACCCTCTGTGCTGACCTCAGCAGCATTTTTAGGTGACAAGCATTTATCAGGTCTCTGTTCCTGCCCCGGGAATTCCCCATCCCTGGAAGTGTCCAAGGCCAGGCTGGAGCAACCTGGGACAGTGGGAGGCATCCCTGCCCACCTGAATGGGATTGAGGTTCCTTCCAACCCAAACCATTCCATAATTCCAAGATTCTTTGCTCCAGACCTGCTGCAGCACCTCTGCAAGGAAGCGGGGCTGAAAATTAAGAATTTAAATCCCTTCCCTACACAACAGCTCTGAAGGATTTCCACCTTTAATGCTTGTCATGCTGAATATCCCGCTCCTCCCTTCTGGAAGGACGTTAATAAGATGCTTCCCATTTCATTTTCGGAGCAGCAGAAGTATTTAAAGAACATTAATGGAGTCAGACTTAATTTACTCTTTTTCTTTTTTTTTCCCCGACTTGCAAACATTTTTCCCCCTCCTCGTGCTCGTTAGCTATTATTTTGTAAATGAATGACTTCATTTCATTTAGTTCCAGATTTAATTGTTCCTTATTGGAAATGTCAGCTTTCACAGTTCATTAATAAGGCACTGGTGGGGAAAAAAAGCCAGGGAAGAAGTGGGGATAGGGAGGCATAAACTTGCCTGGCAAGGAATGAGGAGCTTTAGTTAATGCAATGTCCACAGATCTGTTGGGAAATCCAAAGGGTTTTTCTGGAGGCTGATTCCCTGGATTGGGGGCTGCATCCCGCTCATTTAATTAAGAATTACTGCCTTTAATCATTCCTGTGCCTCAGAAACACGAACAAAAAGCACTCCCTGTTTTTCCAGCTGGAACAACACCGCACCCATTAACCTGGGCCATGAAATCCTGCAGCAGTTCCTGTGGGTAGCCCAACATTTCCTTTTTTTTTTTTTTCAATTTACTCATGAAAACAAAGAATGAAAACATATTCATTCTTTCTTTGCCATGTAGAATGTGACTGAAATAATGAATTGCCCTGATGGCTTTGTCCCCAGTGCTGACATTAAAGGGTTTTCTAAGTTTATCAGAGGCTTTGCTAAGTGTGAAGCCAAAGTGTTGGGTTTTTTGAAAGCACTGGAACAGCTGTGACGGTGATGGAAAAACACAGAAAAAGGTCATATCTGTCTGTTAACTAAATTGCATGAGTTTTATTGGGTTTTTATTATTATTAATAACAATACTTTATATATGCTCTACTATCATACTTATATTCTTATACTACTATTAATATTATTAATTATTATATTACTATTTTATTTTAATTACTATTTTATTACTGTTTTCATTACTGTATTATCTTACTATTGTATTAAAGTTCAAGTCTGCTCAAATTTTGTGACTCCCACCAGTTAATAAAGAAGAAAATCCCCAAATAATCCACGAAATCTTTATGACACAATCAAATCTCAGAGCTAAAGCACATTTATAAATTCAACAACACTCCAACCCTGAATCCATCACCAAGGGAATATATCCTGCAATCTTTCCTGTATTTGGGTATTTCCTCTGGAAAATGCTTTTTAAGCCCAGTTTGGCTCATTTAGGATTTATAAACCCCATGCCATTAAATACTTTTGTCTCCCTGGTTTTGGGCTGCCTTCTGCTGCTCCCACATGTTTAAATCAAGAATTCCCAACAGTTTTGAGGGGAAGGGACACACAAAAAAAGGCAATTTAATTTTTAAAAAATGAGTAAATATTGCAAAAAAAATTGCAGGAGAAAAAAAAAAAGTAAAAATAACCTTTCGTTTATTTCTAAGTATATTGTTTATTTTATTAAGTATATTTGTTTATTTCTAAGTATATTTGTGCAGAGCCTCCAAAAAGACAAAGGCTGGAAGAAAACAGCTTTGGTTTGGGGAATTTATTACTCATCAAAAGAGGCCAAACTGGCTCAATTTGCCACTATAGAAAGAAAATGAAGACCTGCTGTGTTTTCCATGGACAAACATATTAAAAGCTGGACTGAAACCACGGAAAATATCCCCACTCTGAGGTTTGCAGATGGAGAAACCCCCTTTAAGAGAAAATGTTTTATTTTTAAGGTCCCAGCTGAGCTGGAGCAGCAGATTTGATCTCAGTGAAGAGCCCCCATTCCCAGAGATGCAAAGCAGCCGCTGCTTCCTTCAAAAAGAAAACAAACAGACCCAGAGCAGCCCCAGGAGGTTTTTCCCTCAGTTTCCCCAAGGACACAGCACTGGGAGAATCGTCCCTAGGAGGGGATTGATAGCTTTAAAGCAGGGTTTCAAAACCACATTCAGATTTTAAGAAAACTACAATATAAATGCAAAATATTTCTATAATAAACACTCGACTGTACAAACTATAATAATCTTCATTTTTTTTCCTTCAGAAGCAGCAAAGGCAAATATAATGCACACACTTATCAAGGTGAAATTATCCCATCTTGGAGAGGCTGTGAATGGAAAATTCTAAGGTGGTATTTTCTTGGATGAAAGCTCCCATGCAAGTGTAAATTATTATCATTAAAATAATGAATTCTTTGCCCGGTTTAAGCTTTGCAGCTCACTCTGGAATTGAAAAATGCTCTGTGCTCAATGAAACTCTGGGGTGTAATGTAAATTTTCCACAGCATTTGTTTTTCAGCTGAATTGTACCCAGACAAACTCCATTCCAAGAGGTTTTGGGAGGGAGCGCCTGAAGTAGCTGCCTCTCCGTTAGAATTCCTGGGAAATGTGGAGGTTGGTCACTGTTAGGAAGAGTTTCAGTTCCAATCTGGGCCTGCCAGAGCTGAGCTCTCACATGTCCTGGACCCGACACTTTTTTGGGGTGGTTTTAAAGAATCCTGGGATGGTTTGGGTTGGAAGGACCTTAAATCCCACCCAGTGCCACCCCTGCCATGCCCAGGGACACCTCCCACTGTGCCAGGCTGCTCCAGCCTGGCCTTGGGCACTGCCAGGGATCCAGGGGCAGCCCCAGCTGCTCTGGGAATTCCATCCCAGCCCTTCTTACACCCTCCCAGCCAGGAATTCCTCCCCAATATCCAAACGAAATCTTCATGTGCCGACTTCTGTCAATCCCAAGAACCAAACCCAGTACCCTGTTCCCTTGGGATCAATCCTTTAACACCCACTTATAAACGAAATCTAAATCCAAACCTTATTATGAGGATTTTTGGAAAGTTCTTTTGGCATTGAGAACAGTTCCTTTGTGTTCCTTCCGTATCACATTTACCAAGTTCACTCATGCAGAAAAAGCTGTTTCCTGGGGGACTCTTCCTCCCTTTCCCCAGTCATTTCTCCCTTTGGGCGGTTTTTATCCCCCCCTGTGTGCAAAGTGGGGCCCTCATCTACGGCAGGGAGTTTGCAAACCTTGCCCAAGGAATGAATATCGTTCCCTTGTCTCCTGTTCGTGTGAGGTTGTAGCTCTGCTCACCAACGGTCTCAAAGTGCCATCACTTGATTGCTCTGGGTGCTGGAAGCAACGAAGAAGTTAATTAAAAACAAACAAACAAAAGCAAGTGGAGTCAGACCCCTGCACCATCCACACACAAATGTAAGCTGAATATTCAGTGTAGCAGAAGTAGCAAAAGCCCTTTGAGATGCTGCTTTGGAGCTGCGCCAGCAACTCCCCCGAACACGAGGTGCTGCTCTGAAACACCCAAATATTTTTGTTGACTGAAGGGGCCGCATCAAGGAGGAGATAGGAAACTATGGAAGAGATAATGATAATTACTGCCAGAGTTTGCCTTGAGCTGGTTTTGTAGTGCAGTAAGTGCTGGACTGGCAGGATCATCTCCTTGACTCCAAGGGGAATTCCCATCCCTGGAAAATGCCCGTGTTCCCATTCACCGGAGCTGGTGCAAGTTTTCTGCGCCATCCCTGCCCAGGTGGGTTTGGTGCCTTTTCCTGCCGCGCCTGAGGTGTCCCACGGACAGCAGGAGTCACTCCGCTCTCTCCAGCTCCAGCCCAGCTGGGAATTACAGCAAGCAAGGCTCACCTCCCGTCCGGGACAAAAGCTCCCTGTGCCCGGTTCAGCCCTGAAGGATTCCAAAAACTGGGAGAAACGCTGGGCTGGGTGAAACTCCTGAGATTTCCAGGCTGAAAATCTGCAGCAGGATGGAGCAAACCTGGGGACAGGGCAAGGAGGACACGGGGACAAAGCTGATTTCCTGATTATTGATTTATTGATTACTGATTTCCTGATTACTGATTCACCTGTGTGTCCAACCCCTCCCCTGTCCCAACATTACCCTGACCAGGAACCTGACTGTGGGCAGGGAACATCCTTGGAGCCTCCCTGCTTTCCACAGGCTCCTTTCTCTGCCACCCCCCTCACCTGCAGCAGCAGCAGCAGCTCTTCTGCCGTCAAAAAAAATAAAAATAATAATAACCCTGACTCAGTATTTCTGGAAACTTAGCAAGAGAATATCCCTCGGTATCCAAAAAAATGCCAGGCAGAACTAATAGGAAAGTCGAGTAAATAAACAGGGCAGGTGAAAGTCATTCCGAGAAGTCTGAATGGTGTTTTCCAGTGATTAGGAAGAAATAAATAAACGGATTGCCGGGCTGCAGATGTTCCTGGGCAGGTCGGGGACAGCGAGAGCGAGGCTTTTGTGGGACTCTTGAACCTGCGCTATCTGGATTTTTGGCAAGCGAGGGGCTCCGGGCCACAATCGCAGCAATTTCGCTGCCTAATGTGGAGCGGATGCTGAGGTTTTGTGTGGCAGCAGAGCGGGGTGAGGGAGGGCACTGCCACCACAACGATGCGTGAAAAGCCACCGCCAGCGCCGCAATCAAATGTCTGGAGGAACATCCAATTTGGATTCCCGGCACATAAATTTCATCTGCATACAACAGCAGAACTGCCTGCAAGGGAAAAGCAGTTATTTCCTTCTTCTAAATGCTTCTTCCTTATCGGCTATAAAACGTTACAATAATAAAAATAATAATCTCGGGGAGGGGGGGGTGGACTGGAGTCCCAGAAGGTGCTTGTCAAGGAGAAGAATAATTGTTAGCCAGAGCTGATTAAACAGCAATATTTTCGCAGGCTGAGAAGTCATCCAGGAGATGTTCATCCCGGCATCCCGGACTTGTCAGGAATGGTTAATTTGCTCAGGAATCCGTTCTCAAGGAGCTGGTGCCGCTCTCCCCCCCCAGCCACACTAATTGTTTATCAACATACAAAAGAACCGATGACCTTTAAACGCAGCTTTTTGTCCCTGGTAGGCAGAGGAAATGAGCCCCGGCACAGCAAACGTGCCTGGGCTCCTTTTTATTTTTAGGAAAGTAACCTTTCAAGCAAGGAACTCTTCATCAATGGAGTTTTCACACTCTGTATTTAATAATCATGGGATTAAGCAGAAACGTGTTATTTGCTGCTTCATTTAGGATTCAAAATTTACCCAAAAGAATTGAGGCTATTTTGAGTGTTAAGTCATAGCTGTACAAATGGAAGAATTTGAATATTAAAAAACTTTTGAGGTGTTTCATATTAAGCACCAGAACCACATTAAGCACCACATTGATGTGTAAACTTTTTGAAGGGTGAATGGAACAAAATCACAATTTTTTTCCTGGGTTTTACATCGCTCCCACTTTCAGAATTGTAATGGATTTGGGAGCTTGGCTCTCACTTTTCAAAGCCATTTCAAAGTCTGGGACATTTACTGCCTTTCCCAATGGATTTGGTTCTTAAATCTCAGAGCCACAGACCAGCTGTGGGTTGGAAGTGGAATCCAAATCCTCCTCTGGAAATCCTCCATCCAAAGCCCAGCTGGGACAGGCTGCCCATGCCCACATCCACGGAAGTTTTGAGTATCCGCATGGATGGAGAGCCCACAGCCTCTCTGGGAAATGTATCCAGGGTTCAGCCTCTCTCAGAGTAGAGAATTTTAATTATTTAAATTAAATTTAAATGGAATTTCCTGAATTTCAATCTTTACCCTCTTGCCCTGTGGCTGGGAATGACTCAGAAGAGCCTGGATCCCTCATTCCACCTCCCTCCCATCAGGGATCAGGATGATAAAAGCATCTTTATCTTTCTCTTCTCATGGCTGAAGAGGCCCAGCTGCCTCCAAAGAGCTCCCCTGGTCACTTCCTGGAGACCCAAAAGTCCAAAAGCAGATTTTTGAAAGATGTTCAGGTGACCACAAGCACTGGATGGATGTCACAGGGACAGAGAAGCCCACGTCCAAATTACCCTGGAAACCGGACAAAAATCAGGATAAATTCTCTAACAATGGGCAAGTCTCATTTTTTGAGCAAGCCAGCCTCATGCAGGGGATACTTTTTATACCAGATAGAAATCTGAGCCCCTTTGCTACCAAACCGTTCACTTTTCTCCCCCAAATCCATCTGAACAAAGTTTAACCAGCACAAGAGAAATGGAACCTTTAAAGCACCTGAAAATGCCCCTTGGCTCAACTCTTGGTTCCTTTTTCCCAGCAGCAGCAGAGCTGCTCCAGCATCATCTCATACAACATTTTCAAGGGTCACAAGATGCTTTCATGAGATGTTTTGTATCTTTAAAAAGATGATTCTTATTATTTTTACTTACTTGTTTATTTTATTTTTATATTATATAAAAATATAAAAAATATAGATTGGGGTCCAATCTGCAGATTTGGTTTAAGACATCTCTGGAAAGTTGTCCAAGATTTGGGACCTCTGTAAGACCCCGAATCCCCCGCCCTGGCCATAACCATGACAGGAACAAATTTTCCACAGAAACTCTTGGATGCATCTCTCAGCTAAGGGAACAGTGAAAGTGATGATGTGACTTTATTCCATTTATTCCATACCAGGAGGTTTGGTTAAAGGTATCCACCAGAGAGACAATTTTCAGGACCTCTCCGAGCCTGGGCAATCTGTTAGTGGGGAGAGTTTTAGTCCATTAAGCTGCTGAGCCAATTCATGAGAATGTTATTTAGTGTAAATTTTCATTTGGATGAATAGCAGAGAGCTTGATCTCTAACATCTGTAATTGAATTAGCAACCTCTTTGTTTCCCTATTCTCTTTATGGCCGGGCCACGGATGCATTTGTGAGCATTCAAAATTACAGCAGTCGAGCCATTACTTGGAAAAAGTGCCACATAATGCCCTTCTGGAAGTGGATTTTTATTTCACTTAACTTTTTTTCCTTCCCAGAGAAGTGATGTTTTGTCTTTCACTGCTGTTACCCACCAGCTCCTCTTTAAAGCTGCTTTTTTCCCCCCCAAATTTCATTAGATCCCATAGATCTTCTTTGCACGGCTGGTACAGTTTGACCCCTACAAGCCTGGAGCCAGAACTTCAGGATTCATTTGTTTTCCCATTATTTTCCTGCACAGGAATAGCAATGGGAGATTAGGAAAGAAAAATATAAGAGACTAATTTAACAAGGGATTTAAACACCTGCTTAATTACATCTCTGCTGAGGGCAGCACTGATTCAAGTGCTTAATTGGGTGTTGTTATTTGAAAATATGGAAGAATTGCATGGCAAGAGGTTTGTAAAAGTGCTGGAATGTGGAACAACATCCCCCATTTATTATAATGCTCAGCATTAAACCAGAATGCTGCATTTTGGGTTTAACCAGTGGAGCCTCAAGCTGGTTAAGGCTCACTGAGGAAAATGGGTGAGTACAGAGGATTTTCTGCTTTTAACAACATAAAGATGCTCATCTAGAGCCTCATTTCAATCTTTAAACGTAATTTGAGCATTAAAAAGCCTGAATTCTCCTGAGGTTTGTGTCCATTGAAAGTCCTTCCACCAGGATCAGCTGTGCAGAGGAGAGACTGTGATCTCCCAGTAGGAAATGTTCCTACCCTTGGACAAACCAGGAAAAAGTGGCATTCAGCCAAAGCTTGGACTTGATCTTGGAGGTCTTTTCCAACCCTGAAGATTCAGCAGATTTTAAGTTCAAGGAAGGGAATGCAAATGCTAAAACACAACCAAATTTAACTCGAAATAGTCAAGTGTTGTCCTCTGTCCCTAAAATCCATGAGTTGTCTCTTTGGTTGAGCCCTTTGACCTCCATACGGAGCACCCAACCCCGTGCATCAGCACCTCATAAAGGGGATCTCTAGTCCTAAACTGCTGAGGACTGGGGAGAGATTTCCCTGCAAATTTTCTGGCTGAATCTGAGCTCAGTAAACCCCAAGCCCGAGGTCCCCCCGTGTGCTCACCAGGCCACGTAATTATACACATGGAAATAGAGCAAAATTAACTGTAGAGGTTGAAAAGCAAATAAGTGACAGGTGCCCAGCGCTGGACAACAAAATCCTGGCAGGGAATTCCTCCTCCTAAAGGGAATTTACTGAAATATTTGGATTTTTTTCCCCAGGGAGATATCTGCACCGAACTCTGGATGCTCTGAGCCCCCCTCTCCTCCTCCTCTGGGTGTCACTCCTCAAGGCTCCTGCCAAAATCCACTGCTGGGAGGCAGCTGGAAAACCCAGCCAGCACTGAGTGCCCAGCCAAGAGAGCAGCTCCACAGCCAGTTCCTGCAGGGCCCAATTATTTGCCACAAAACTGAAGGACAGGGATACGTTTCCGACTTCAGACACTTCCCAGCCCACTTCATTTTTTCTCCCTCATTTCACAGCGTCAGAAATGAAAAAAAGAATGCAGTTTGCCAAAAAAACGCAGTGGAAGAGGCTTTCCTGAAGTTGAGGCTGTTTAATATTCATGTAGAAAACACTGGATATTCATGTAATCATCCTGATTATCCTCAATATGATGTTGCTAAAAGCTAATCTCTGTCGGGCAGAATTGTTTAAAGTAACAGCAATGTCTTTGCGAGCCACAATAATTTCTTAAACTCGTAAACATTGGAGTTCCCTGGGTTACTTGGGGATGGAGGGGGGGGGTGGAATCTGAGATTTCAGGATTTAATGTTCTCAGTGGGAATTAAAAGAAATACAAACAAGAACCTAACCGAGTGACTGGGCTGTTCCTACAGGGGAAAAAAAAGGACTTTTATACAGCAAAGTTTAATACAAAGCAGTTTAATACAGCAAAAAAGGACTGAGTCAGATGACAACAAACTCCACAGATATTGGGGCATAGAAAGAGGAGATGAAATCAGGCTGTGGAAATAACTCACCACAGTGGGTTATTATAGCAAAGGTGGACTCCAAAAAATCCTGGCAATTATGTTGAATTTCAAAATGTGCATTTTGCCAGTGGTCTGTGGTGTGAAAAGCTGGCCACAACCATAATTACAGGTTTAATGTCTTTTAATGTCTCCGCACACCACTTCAGGGACTCTGTTTCCAATCAGTTTGTGGTAAAAAGCATCAGCTCAGGGCTTGCTCTGCCTCAGTAAATAAATGACCCAACATGACAACAAGCAAATTATTGCCCAAGGGAAAACACTGCAGGGAAGGGCTGATGCTCTGTGGTATGAAATCCTGTCCTTGAGGGGAAGAGCTGGAACAAGGAGCTACCAAAGCACGGGAGTGGGGGCGAATTTGTTGGGCACTTCAACTTCCTGAGCATCTGGCAGCTTAAAGGACGGCCCAGAAAGGAGAACAACGACTGCATTTCCATGGAGAGAAACTTGGAATGGTTTGGGCTGGAAAGGACCTTAAAAGTCCTGTAATTCCAACCCCCTGCCATGGGCAGGGACACCTCCCACTGTCCCAGGGTGCTCCAAGCCTGGCCAACCTGGCCTTGGGCACTTCCAGGGATCCAGGGGCAGCCACAGCTGCTCTGGGAATTCCATCCCAGCCCCTCTCCGCCCTCCCAGCCAGGAATTCCTTCCATATATGTAGGTGACACATAGGACTGGTGACATATATGTAGGTGACACATTCCATATGTAGGTGACACATAGGAATGTGCTCGGGTGGATGTTTGGTTTTGCATGATCACAGTGGAAAAAACCATGGAAAAGGGGCCAATGGCATAAAAAATCAGCCCTTTCAAAGGCAGTCTGGGATGTTCATAACTACAAATCCAGGGCTGGTAGAAACACTTCGGGAAGAGAAGAGGCAGGAAGGTTGAGAGGAATTGTTTGCCCATTGTTAGAGCTTTACTCCATATCCAAGTTATCTTAATTAAACAGGAAACTCGGGGTCAGCTTCTGCCAAATGCCAAGAGTGCTACAGAGTGAAGCAAAAGTGGCTGGGATAAAATAAATCCAACAGTTCTCCAATGAGGCTGCCAGATCCCAGGCTGGACATAGAAATTCAGTGAGCAGGGCTCAGAAATTCAGGGAGAACACTTGGAAAAGCTGAAGCCACACAGCCCCTCCCTCCCAGATCCCTTTTCCTCTCACACAGCCGTACAAATCCAGTGAGAGAGCATCTTGTGTCACATTCAGTCAAAGAATTCAAACTTGCTCCAACAGCACATCAGGTTTTCTCCTAAAATTTCAGCATTTTCCATGGAGTGAATCTCTCCATCCTGAGCCACAGCGATTACATGATTCCAGCTGCTCTTCGAGACAGGAACCACAAAAATCTTCCAAGCCCCTTCCATAGATCATTAACATGCTTTCCTAAATAGCCCAACTGTTTGCTCAATAATCCAAGAAAATATAGATGTTCCTTTCCATCCATTTTTCCAAGGGAAATTGCCCCGAGGCTTCCTCATTTCTTTTGCTGTGTAGCAGGTTTTTATTGTGATCTACAGAGGTTATGGCAGCTTTTCACTCCGTAATTCATACACGCGAATTTCTCTTGTCTCGCTGCATTTTGCTGAGAGAAAATGATGGGAAAATCAGACTGTGCAGGTCTGGAGCAGCTGTTTTGGACTGGTGGGACATCAGTGAATGAGAGTGAAATCCTTGGAGCCCATTTCTGCTCCGTTTGGGCTCTTCCACCCTCCTGTGCCAGGGAAGGAAGGCGCAGCAGCTGGAATGATGTAGTCTAGGCCTAAAATACTTGACATAGCCCATATAGAGCTATGGGATCATGGAATGGGTTGGGTTGGAAGGACTTTAAATCCCACCCAGTGCCACCCCTGCCCTGGCCAGGGACACCTCCCACTGTCCCAGGCTGCTCCAGCCTGGCCTTGGGCACTTCCAGGGATTCTGGGGCAGCCACAGCTGCTCTGGGAATTCCATCCCAGCCCTTCCCCACCCTCCCAGGAATAAATTTCTCCCCAATATCTCACCTAAATCTTCCCTCCTTCAGCTCAAGACTATTCCCACTCCCTGTCCTTGTGAGAAGTCCTTCTCCAGCCCCCTGTAAACCCCCTTGAGGTACTGGAAGTGTATCCCACTTTTCCTTGGATACACTGGGAGGCACTGGCAGATTATCCAGTCTCTGTGCCTTCATTTCTTTTTTTGTCTCTATTTTTCCAGTCAACTCCTTTGTAGAAGGAGCAACCCCATCATGGATAAATGCAGTGAGAACCATGGCGAAAGCCCTACAGAAGGAAAAAGTCTCTCTTGGGCCAATGTCCCCATGGGAATGGCACCAAATTTGCCCCAAGTCCCTGCAAAACCTCTCAAAAAAGTCCTCTGTTGACTTAGGTCATCCTGAAGACAACTCGCAGACAATGACAACGAAAAGCCTGGACTGGAAAAAGCAAATCTGTGCTGCAGGTGACTCTTGGCTGCTGTGGGGCCACGGGAGACAGTTTGAATTCCAATGGAAATGACTGAGGGGAAGCCAAGCGGGCTCAGCTGTCACATCCCACCAGCTGCTCGCCCTGCCCGGGGCTCCAGGCTTGATTTGTTGTTGTTGATTGCTTGATTCATGTTAATTCATTCTACTGTACCAAAGCCTTGCAGGGGCTCATCTGTTATTATTAATATTAATAAGCCCCAGCACTTTCATCCAAAGAGCTCGTGGCACTTTGCAAACATTAATTATTCTTCACAACACCCCCGGGGGGGAGGAAACTTTGGAGATCTCTTGGAAAGGTCACAGAGGGTTTGGTTTAAAGAGGCAGCTTTGGGGGGATTCAAAAGACTGAGGAACAGGAGCTCAAGTGGCATTGTCATCACAGATGCTCTTCCCAGAGGAGTGACACAGCGTGGCTGTGCTGTATTCTGAGTGAAAGAGATGGATTATAGGATAGGTTTGGCTTTCAGCACCTGCTGGAAGGACAGGCTCACAAATTACCGGGAGAAATACAGACACTGGAGACACGAGCAGAGACTGACGGGTGCCTGGCACTGCTCGTTTAAACCACGGGCTCCAAGTGCTCCATAAATTCCACAGGAGCCCGCAGTTCCTCAGGTTTCAGAGAACATGGAATGGTTTCCAACTGGACATGAGCAGGTGCCAAGAAAAAATCCTTCCCTGTGAGGGTGGGAGGAGCTGGGATGGAATTCCCAGAGCAGCTGCGGCTGCCCCTGGATCCCTGAAAGTGCCCAAGGCCAGGCTGGACAGGGCTTGGAGCACCCTGAGGACAGTGGAAGATGTCCCTGCCATGGCAGGGGTGGCACTGGATGGGCTTTAAGGTCCCTTCCCACCTAACCCATTCCAGGAATCCCTGATACAATAACAAATACAAATTCTGTGTTTCCGTGGTCCAGAGGCAATGAAAACAGGTCTTTACAGCCTCAACCAAAGTGTTCCCACTCCAGGTGTGACTCTCACTCCCGGTATCCCAGGGAATGGCCACTGGATGTTGGAAGCTCCTCCAGCAGCTCAGACGAGGAAAGGGAGGAACTCCTGTGGGATCTGCACTGCCCCAACAGCAGCTCCCGAAGAGGCCACCACAACCAATTTTCCAGGAAACCCACTGGCTGCGTGACATCACCCCTGGGAAAACAGGAGGGTGAGTCCATGAAGATCCCTTATCACATCCAGACCCACGCGCAGACCCCTGATGTGGCCTGCAAGCTCAGAGTCTCTGAAATGCAGCTGCTGCTCCTCATTAAGCTTTGCCCTCCTGGATTTCTTTCCTAAAGCAAACAGCCCCTCCATCCTCCCCAGCAGCATTTCAGGGAAGGAGATTTTGCTGTGATGGGAAAAACTCTGATGCCAGGGTGATGGGCAGAGATAAAAGTGAGGTAAGTGCACACTGAGTGCCACAGAATCCATTAGGGGAGGGAACACTGAATGACTGCAAATAACTTTTTAATATTTCCTTATTCCAGGAAAAACTCTCTGATGTCTAAAATGTGAGACATCACATGGGCTGGTGAATTAAGAGACAAATCTGGGAAAGATGCAGCAGTGAACTATAGATTTCTGAAACCAACATTAGCCATAAGAATAAAACCCCTAGATGAGATTATTTTTCAATGATCCAGCAGAATCCGCCTTGAAAGTCAGGGTCCACTGCCTACAGTGAAATCCCTGTTTATCTGAGGATCCTGCATTTTACCACCTGTAATTTTTATATTCATGGGATGTTTTCTGAACAGGCTGAGGGCTCGGCATGTGCTGCTAAATTTAGGCTGGATTTTAGGGAAAGGTTCTTCCCCCAGAGGGTGCTGGGCACTGCCCAGGCTCCCCAAGGAATGTGCACAGCCCTGAGGCTGCCAGAGCTCCAGCAGCATTTAGGATTATGGGATATCTGTGCAGGGCCAGGGGTTGGACTGGATGATCCCTGTGGGTCCCATCCATTCCAGGGTAATTCCATGATTCTGTGATTCTACTATTAAGGACTCCAAGAATTTTATGAGCTTGCAAAATGTTTTTCTTAACGTTTAAGATGGAAAATTTCTCATTCATCTGAAGGACACCAACCTCATTCTCATTGTGAGGAGAGGAACCAGAAAACCTGAAGCAGTCTGTGAGCACCCAGGATGGGAATCTGGTCTTCCCTGTGCTTTTATTCTTTTGAAAATCATATTTCTTTAAATATATTGCAGAAGTGGTCATGCAAGAGTGGTTTGGTCTCTCTTTAGTGGCTGGTTTATGCTTTTGAGCTCCAGGACTTGGATATAAGCACGGCAACGCCCCAACTCTCCATAAAAAAATCCCAAACCAACCGCTGCCTCTGAATGAACACGAATGTTCTCTGCCCCAGTGTGGGGCCGGGCCTGGCAGCTCCACTGACAGAACACTCTCTGAAAGAGCAGCAGCTCCACAAACCGAAGGTTCCTGCAGGATCAGATGTTTACAGTGAGAAACACGGAGTATTTCCATGGATTTCAAATGGAGACCTGGTCCCAGCCCTTCAACAACTCATGACCAGGAGCCGGGTAACCACTGCAGAGACAGAAACTGCCCAGCACAAGGGCAGGGCCCATCAGCTGCTTGATCCCTGTCACTACCCCGCTCCCGGGAGGGTTTTATTCTCTCGCTGAACAACTCCCCCGCCTCCTGCTCCAGCATAAACTGCAACATGATGAGGACAACCAAACTCCTGAAAACACTGTCTGTGGTTTCATTAAAGTGACCACTTCGAGGTCTTTTTTTTTTGCATCCAAACCACGTAACACTAAATTTGGTAGACAAGAGCAAGCTGCTGTTGTAAGAATTTTCAATGCTGCATCAATTAAAAAGTTTTAGAAATGATCAGACTCTGCAGTAGCAATTTAGAGAATAAGTTATAGAAAATACATTTTGAAAAGTTCTGTAAAAAGAGGACACGTCCCCATGTCCATCCTGCTGGCACCATTTAAAGAGCCCAGACCCCCCAGCCATGGGGTGCAGGACACAAACTGGGGGCTCCATCTCTCTCGGCAGAATTCTTTGTCAATGCTCCCCCCTGCAGCACCAGAAATATCTGCAAATTCTCTGCAATTCCTCCTCTGAGGGCTCTGGAGCTCTGGGTCCATTCTCAGCTCTGGGCCTGTTGCTCTTTGGTGTTTTGGGAGATGGAAATACAGAAATAAGTAAATGAAGTCGGTATTTTATGCTGAAGATCTGAGCACAGGAGGAAGCTCCAAAAGGGAAAAAGCTTCCTGGACAAGCATGACCTGTGCCATGATCCATGAGGGCCAGGCCATCCTTCTTCTCACTGTGTGCTGAGGAGGAGAAGAATATCTCCCGCAATATCGACTCAAGTCTGAGCCCTCCACTGCCAGTGGATTGCATTCCTTCTTTCTGGATATATAAATCAAAGAACCATGGAATGGTTTGGGCTGGAAGGGGTCTTAAAGATCATCTGCTTCTAATCCCTCTTGGTGCTTCATTCAGCTTTAAACACAGAGGCAAAGGAAAGCCAGACTTGCCTTTTGTTGTTGTTTTTCCCCCAGTTGATTATCTGTTGTGTCAGAGCAGCGCCCTTTCCCCGTTCCCTGGGAGCCCAGCATTGTCGCTGCCAGCTAGTGACAGCGAAGAGCTGCACATGGAGAATCCTTCTGGCTCACTTTGGTAATCCTGGGCAAAATTAAAACAGGAAAAGCCCAGCCAATGCAAACAAAATATGCTCTGAAATCCAGGTAGGCTGCCACTCTTCTATAGATCCTTTCTTATATGACCTTTAAAGTGCCAAGAACCAATCTGAGACTCACGGGCAAGAAAATGGCAAAATTTAGCCAATATTTTGGAAGGGGGATGACACTTCTACCAACAGGGATGGTGATTGTTGCCCGGACTGACACTCTCCTACACAACCCGTGTTTTCCCAGATGGAAACCAACCAAGAATCCTCTTCAGCAGTCCCGAATTGTTAATCACCAGAAATAATAACAACAATAAGAACAATAACAACAAAAACAACAACAACAACAACAATAATAATAATAATAATGTAATTTATGATGATGAAGAAGAAGACAAAGAAGATGAAGAAGATGAAGACGAAGAAGAAGATGAAGATGAAGAAGATGAAGAAGTAGATGAAGAAGTAGAAGAAGAAGAAGACGACAAAGAAGACGGAGAAGGAGGAGAAGGAGAAGGAGAAGAAGAAGAAGAAGGAGGAGGAGAAGAAGAAGAAGAAGAAGAAGAAGAAGAAGAAGAAGAAGAAGAAGAAGAAGAAGAAGAAGATGACGATGATGACTCCTTATAACTAACTCAGAGCTCCTACAAATGGATGGGTCCTAAATCTCCACACTGGATTTATGCACAGATTTTCTGCATCATCCAAAACCCAAAATACTGGAAGTCATGGGGAAAAACCCCACAAGACGTTTAGGATCTGTCAGACTAGGAGCAGAACTGAGTCTAAGCCACAGGTTAAGTGAGTGCCCAACCCTTCCTGCAGCACAGGTTGATTTTTGAGGAGCTAAAATTGTCCTTTGCTCACCCCTCGAGTTTCTCTTCCTTCCCTTTTAGCTTGGCAGGCAATTTTCTGGTCATTCCATTTGGAGGGGTGAGAAAGAGCAGGGCTCTGCTCAGTGGTTCTGGGACTGATGTGGGTATTTCTCATTTCAAAAGACACTCTGGGAAATGAAGGAAAAATTTAAGTAATTTTCTTAACCTCCAACTCCCAAGAGGCAGGAATGAAAGTCCCATATTTTTGTCATCAAGATGATAGCAGCAATCTGCAGACCTGTGTGAGGCCACAAACATTTACCTGGCAGGTTTTCTGTAAGTCACAGTGAAGGAAATATAAGCCCAGAGCAAAATCCATTTCCCTGGTAGTGTTTCTGTACAGAAAACGTAAACAGGAGCTGACTATTTAAACCCATCTCAAAAAGGGGCAAAAACTGAGGCTCTTTGTTGTGTTCTCAGAAGCCACAGCAGAGGGCGAGCACAGCCATGGTGATGGAATCTTTTACTGACACTTCTAAATTCCTTTTCACAAGCCTTGAGGTGAATTTTGGGCTTTCAGCAAGATCCTACAGGTTTTGAGGTACAGGAACAGACCTTTTAGGGGTTTGTTTCCCTTTTCTAAGCTCCACATTGAGCACCATTTAAGCTGCACCTTGCACAGACATCTCTGTTGCCAACATAGGGTGATCCTGTCCCTCCTTTTCCCCCCCAGTGTGGTTCCAGGGAAGCCTCTGAGCCTCATGTTGTGTCTCTGCCAAGTGGGACACAATACAATTTTCCCCCCAGAATTGATCAAAACCCTTTATGGGCATCATTCACTGCCAGGGAAGGAGTGAAACACCTGAAACAAAGCCGTGAAAAGATCTTTAAATTCACCTCCCCTGGAGCAGAGTCCGTGGCAGGACATTGTCATGGAAAGGCCTGGGTTAGAAGGGACCTTAAAATCATCCAGTTCATTCCAACGATGCACAGTCTGGGCATTTTCACTGTTTTTCTCATGTTTTCCCTTCTGCCTCCTCCCATCACTGAGCGAGAACAGCTCATTTCCAAAGCTCCACTAAAACCCTCTTTGCCCTGTACAGAAATGTTCAGGAAGTGTTTAAGCCAGTGAAACCCAGCATGGGCAGAGATCTTAATAAAGAGTTAACCCTGAAACAAAGCAGAAGAGCTTCAGCCCATCGGAGGGCTAAACACAAATGACAGCATTGCCTCTTGTGCCTGGAACTGCTCTCGGTCCTGGAAAGCAAAGAAATTCCATTTTCACTTCCTTCTCCCCATAGCTCTGTCACAGAAACTGCAGGAAAAACAAAAACCCTCCAACAACATTTTAGTGTTAGAGGATCAAGGCATTACTTCAGTTCTGGCCAGGAGGCGCAACAGAAATCATTTCATCCACACATGGCCCGGGCGTGCAGACGAAATCATTCCACGACACATGAATTTTGCCAGATTTGTCACAAACTTTATACAGTCAAAACCCATAGAACTTCACTGGTTCCGTGTTCATCGGTTCCAAGTTCCACAGCTCCCAGTACTCGGTTTCCTCTTGGTTACAGATCGCTTCACCTCCGATGCTGATTAGCTCCTCATTCTCAGCTTTCCTTTCTCAGACCCGGTGTCTCCGACCATGCCGGGGGGGTGTTGTTTGGAGCTGGTGTTTGTTAATGGCCCTTGACGGCCGCTGTTGTCTCTTGTGTGTCCTCTGTGCTGCTCCCAGCCTGTTGAGATGTTCAGTTATCAGGCCTCACCTGGTGGAACAATACCCTGGGAAAAAACTCTGCTTCCCATCCCCCGGGCCAAGGGCGAGCATAGGTTGGACTTGATGATATCAAAGGTCTTTTCCTGTAGGAAAAAGGTCTGTGGACTCTGGCGAAGGGAGGAATTGCAGTCCAGCCAATCTGGTTGATAAAAGCAAGCTCCCTTTATTAGCAATCCAGAGGCACTTATATAGCATACCAGCTTGTTAACTCTTAAGTGGCTTAAAACTTATCAAAGCGCATTTCTGCTTCTACCTAATTGGACTTACATTGGCAAGCTTCTACAGTTATGCTATGATTAAAAGAATTCAGAGTTCACCCTCCCTTCTCTCCTGGTCAGCACATCTTATCTGCACAGCTGCTTCTCTTCAAAACTCCCTTTTTGTTTCCAGGCCTGTTTCTCACACCGGGATTTTCTCATGGAGACATTCTCACACTAACCTTTGCTTGCAGGCCTGTTGCTTGTACAGTTCTTTTATTGATCCCATAATTCTATCAATGATCCATGTCCCTGATCCTCTAACCATTTCCCAACATTTTCCAACCTAGTTCATCCTGTGATTCTGTGAAAACTGACTAAAGTTATAAAATAAAAACATTTCAAACTTGCTGTATTTTCCAACAGCTCCCCTATTTCCCCTCTGTGAGCTCTGCATCATTTACTGGTTGCACAAAATCCCCAGGGTTCCATCAGCCCTTGCCCATGACTGAGAGGCAAAAAGTTCTTCAGTAAAAGAAGAAGAAAGTGGGGAAAAGAAGCGGAGGGGAAAGAACCCGGAAAAAACAGCTCCAAGGGCAGATTGCCTGGACAAAGAGTTTATTTGGGAAAACGATCACCAGGCTGGAGATGGTGCTTACCTGCTGCACCAGATGTTTCTACAAACGTGGAATATTTAACTTTACTGGAGGAACGGGGCTTTGGGACAAGCAGCAGGAAGGGATGGAGCTGGGCCGGGCTGCGGAGCTCCTTGGGGACGCACTGAAAATGTCCATGAGGCACAAAAGACACCCTGAGTAATTTCCTACAGCTAAGGAGTGATTTCAAGAGCTCTTAGGAACAGAAAGAGATTTGAGCCACCTGCACAATGAGTAAAACATCTGGAACATTCTGGGAAGGACAGAGGAGCCTCTGTTAGAGAAAGGTGATGGGAGAAGCAAAAGTTCAGCTCCCAGTTTTTGCTGCCTTGGAAAAGCCGATCTCTCCATAATTTCTGTTATTATCCCCAGCAGGTTCTCTGCAGTCCTTCAGAGACCAGGGTTTATGTGCATGAGCCACAAACCTGTCCCAAGTGCTGCATGGGACTTGTCTCCCTCTATTCCAGTGCCAGGTTACAAAATCCAGGTGGAAGAACGAAGGGAACAGAGAAAACCAGTGCATCCAAAATCTTATATCTGGATATGAAAGAACTCATGGACAAAACCAGCTGAGTTTAAGTTATATTCGTGTTTAGGCTGGGTTTGGGGCTGAACGGGAGTGGAAAGGACAAATGGAAGCCCAGCTGGGTTCATGATTATTGATGGAATTGCTGCGTGTTTTGCATTCTGTTGCTCTTCTGACCAAGTCCTGATGGCTGCACCACGATTTTCCCCTGGTGACAATCCTGAGCTGCTTCCCTGCCCTCTTCTCTCCTTTGAAAAAAGTAATAAAGGAGTCAGATGATCAATTTTGCAATTTGCAGTTGCCAAGCAGCTTTGAAGCAATTTAGTGATTTGGGTACTTATTTCCTGCCTGTCCTGATGGCAGGAGATGATATAAGGATATTGAGCCTTATAATCTATTCATTCCCCTGATCAAGCGGAGGGAACCGGAATCAAAAGTATCTTTTTTTTTTTAACCTTAATTTTGGTTTTACAAGAGTCTGTTGTGCATTGTCTTTGCATTCATTTAGGAAAGCTCTGAAAAACAAAAGCCCAATTTGCAAAGTACCAGACATCTTCCACAGCACAGGTCTGAGCACCCACTCAGCTGGACGGGAGATCTGAGATGCATTAATTAAAATGGTGGCGTTAATGAACACAAAAGGAGTGTGAGCATCGCCATTCAGCAGCCAAGTGGCTCCTGTTCTCTGCAGTCTAATCCTCCTCCAAGGATTAATGTCAACAATGGAATTTAAATTCGCTAAACACCTTATCAGATTGGCATTTACACCCTGCTATTAAATGTTTATCAGGACACCAAAAGCCTGGATTTTGTTCCTTTCATCTTCACATCTCCAATTATTGGGGGAAGGAGCTCCAACAGCTCATTCCCCTCATGGCTGGATGCCTGGGAAGGGTCCAGGAGCACTCGAGGGAAGTGATTTGGGTACAGCCCCCTCTCCCACAGCCCCCTCCTGCTGTTTATCTGCCAGGATTCAGCATCCTCACATAGATTTAGTTCGGATATTGGGAGGAAATTCCTCCCTGTGAGGGTGGGGAGGGGCTGGGATGGAATTCCCAGAGCAGCTGGGGCTGCCCCTGGATCCCTGGAAGTGCCCAAGGCCCGGTTGGAGCCCCCTGGGACAGAGGGAGGTGTCCCTGTCCATGGCAGGGGTGGCACTGGGTGGGATTTAAGGTCCCTCCCAACCCAAACCATCCTGAAATTCCACGGTTCTCTCCAGATGCTGCATCCTGGAAAGCAGAGGTGACACTGGCTCACCCAAGTCAATTTTCATTGGAGATTTGGCATCACCTCTACACAGCAAACCTTTGATTCACACTCCCAGTAAATGTGGTTAATTTGGTGTTTGGTGCCATTTCTTCTTTTCCCACTGCCCGTTCCTGTTATCACATCAGCAAAAGCCAAGGCAGTCCCTGTGCCAATGGCACATTCCCAGGGCAGGAGGAGCCCAGGTCTTTTCTGAGCTGCATTTCTGATTTCTCCAAAAAGGGCTCCTGTCCCTTGCCCTGAGAGTTTATTCTGCTTCTTAAGGGATTTTTAAAGCCCTTTCAGTCCTGATGCCAGCCAGAATTTGCATCTGGAGGGTTTTGTTTTCTCCTTTTGGGGCAAATTTCAAAGTCTGAGCAAGAGAGAAATTCTGAAGGAAGCATCAACAGGACCTTAAACCTCAGGGGCCCAACCAGCTGTGCACAATATTGACAATCCAGGATGGGCTTCTGTGGGTACCCCGGTGCAGGGAGTGAAATGGAGTTGGGAAAGGTCCCTTTTGTGTGGAGAAGTAAATATATCTTAAAGGAAACAGAAACTTGGGAGGGGATTATTGCTGTTTTAAACAATTATGTTGCAATTATGGATTCATTTCTGCAGAGCTGAGAGAAAACCTCTGAAAGCCAGAGGTCTGTGATGCTACTGAGCACCTTGGGTAATGTTAATACCCCAAAAATAGATGGAATTTTTCTTCTTTATTTGTCCAAGCTGTTCTGCAAGGAAAAAACTCCCTCTAAGCTCTTTTGATTCCTGATGTTATTAATTCTTTATTAGTAGAGAGAAGGAGAGGGACAGAGTGGGAGCAGCAAATGAGACTGAGAATCTCTAATTTCTTATCTGTTCAAAACCAAGGGCATGTATAGCGTATGAACTCCAGGAACTATGGGATATTTTGGAGTATAAGGAGTGGTTTTGTCCTGGTTGGTGCCTCACTGTGCTGTCACAGTACCCCTTTCTGTAAAGAACTTTATGTCCAGCTCAAGAATAAAAAATCCTGAGGCAAAATAATAAAAGAAATTTCATGTCACTAAAGAAAAAAATCTATCAGCTGCCTAAAGAAATCTCATTTTGGGTGAAAACCTCCTGAGTTTGTAAAACAAACCCAAGCCCTCAAACTCCAGAGAGAGACTGGAACAGCCACCACCCCCACCCCCCCACCACCCCCTCCCCGAGTGATTGGGATGCAAAGCCACACATTAAACCAACATTTTTAAAAATAAAAGAACACAATGATAGAAGGCTTGAGGAGTGAATTACATTAAATTTCTTCCTGGAATTCAGCTGGCCTGAAAACCCAAACACTTGTGCAGGAAGCAATCCTTGATGTTTCACCGGCAGCCACGAGTGCTTCACCTCCTCCCTTCAATCTGCTTTGCAGCTCCGTGTTTTCCCAACAAAATGCCGATTTCCCCTCATTATAATTTTCCCGACCATTTAGTGCCTCCTCTGGGCTGCTGCCACTCTCATCACGGAGCAGGAAAATAGGAAATGATCTTTTTCTTCTGCTTTTTTTTCCTCCCTTTTCTGTGAACACAGGGTTTCCTCATTAGAGCAAATCTTCCATAAATTCATGGATTGTGTGGCGAGGAGAAGGTCACTCCATGTCACCGCAATCTGATTAGACAAGAGCGTGTTCAAAGCTTGTCCCACTGTGTCCCCACCACTCACGCCGGCTGTCACAACATCCCTTCCCCTGCCACAGGCTGTTTGTTTGCCTGCAGAAGTGCTTTGGATGAGGAATGGGGCTTAAAATCACCTCCAAAATTTAATAAACAGGGTATTTTTTTCAGCTGGATCAGTTCCACAAGTTGCCTGCCTGTCACGTGAACAGCCGTGGCAGCATTATTTACGTATTTTGCATTTCTATGTTGATATTTCTGTGCTTACATTCACAGATGTATTTTCAGAGGTTACCTGAGCACTCCCAGTTACCGCGGCTGCAGTACCACCAAGTGGGAGCCCTGTGGCCGTGCCAGGGACATCAGCTCCTCCTCCCGGCTGGCATTCGGAGACTTCAGACAGAAATAGAACTTTCCCTGGGCACAAATCCCTTCTTCACAGAATCTCCTCTGCTCTGGAGCCAGGCTGGGAGAGCTGGGGATGTTCACCTGCAGAAGAAAATATTCTGGAGGGACCTGGGAGCCCCTTGCAGGCCTAAAGGGGCTCCAGGAGAGCTGGAGAGGGATTGGGGGCAAGGGATGGAAGGACAGGACACAGGGAATGGCTTCCCAGTGCCAGAGGGCAGGGATGGATGGGATTTTGGGAAGGAATTCCTGGCTGGGAGGGTGTAAGAACAGCTGGGCTGGAATTCCCAGAGTAGCTGTGGCTGCCCCTGGATCCCTGGAAGTGCCCAAGGCCAGGTTGGACGGGGCTTGGAGCACCCTGGGACAGCGGGAGGTGTCCCAGGGGTGGCACTGGATGGGATTTGAAATCCTTTTCCAGATTGTGTGATTCAGTAACTGAATTTGAAGTATCTGCAAAGCGCTTGAAGCTACAGCTCAATTACTTGGCCCGGCACACAATGGAACGGGGATGATCCCGTGTTTTAGGAGACGCCTGACAGCTCCTTCATGATTTTAAAATAAAACTCTCCTTTTTTTCTTTTCTCTGTGGCAAAATCCTCTCAAAGAGTCGACAGATTCCTTTCCCAAAGTTTCTTTGTGCTCTCCTCTTTGTGCTCACCCCCTTTGTTCCCGTGGCCGACTGGGAGTAGTGAGGGCTGAGCAATCCGATTTTGGAACGCAGGCCAAAACTCAGGAGTCAAAAGCAGCTCTGCTACCCTTCAAACAGAGGAGGAAATGTTGAGCTGTGCACAGCCCCAAAGAGGTGATGCTCTGCAGAGGCACCGTGCCCAAATCCATCCCGTTTGTTGAAACTCCCTTTTCCTACCCAAGGATTTGCAGGTGGCTTTCAACAACATCTGTACGAGCTGTAGTAAACCCTTTGTAGCTCCATCTCTGTGTTCCATTCCATGGGAGATGAGAAACACCTGCCCAGCTGCAGGAGTACAAGGGGGATGTTGGGGCAGAGCTCTCAGCATTCGGATTTCAGACGGATTTCAGACAGATTTGAGCTCTCCGTGTCCTTGGTCTCCCCGCCCACAACTTTTCCTGACAAAGCCCTGACATTCCAAGCAGGAGCTTCTGAGCATTGTTCAAAGTCCTTCCATAACTCAGCAGGCCCATGGCCCTCGGTCTCCCATGGGCTGATCCGAATCCCACAGAAGGTCAGGGAGAGGCAACATCGCTTTTTAAATTAGAATCAGTTCTGCCGTGGCTACGATTTGCTTCGATGGGCCTGGAAACCACGCCAGGCACCAAACCCAACCTGTATTTCATGGAAAGAACAGGCTGAAGATCAAATCCCAGTCTGGCATCCCTGAGTCCTCTTCCCGCTCTTTTCAAGGTCTTCCAGCCCCTTAACTCCCCACCCAGCCCAGCACCCTCCTTCCCTGCAGCTCCTGCTGGGCTTGGGAGGCACCAGGAGCTGCAGAGTTGACAGAACTGATGGTGCTGGAACAGATGGCAAGGACGAGTTAATCGCTCTGCTGGGGCAGCTCGAGGTGGCCTCGTGGAGGAGAATATGCAAAGAGGAGAATATGCAAAGATCTGTAATGAGCTTTCAGCAGCAGCAGAGAAAAAGGTCCTGTCACAGAGATTTGTGTGCTCTTCCCGATGCACATCCAAATTCCAGCTTCATTCCTGCTTGTAGCCAGTTCAGGAAGCTTCACTCCTTGGAATGATGGTGGAAAAAAAGTGGTTCAAAGCTTTTCTTTTAGTTTTTTTCCAAAGTGAAATTTCTCCTGCAGAGCGATAATTTTACACCGAGGAACAAAATTGTTCCCCTTTGCCTTTTTTTGGGTTTTCAAGTCCTGAAATTGCAAGCATTTCTGCATTTTCTTGCAATGTGTCTCTGACAGGAGAGAAAGAAACCTCAAGGAGGGATGCTAAAAAAATCAGAAAATCAGAGCATTTCTAGCAGCATCAGGGTTACCCTGGAAAACACCACAGGCACAACCACCCTGGAAATTACAGCACGAAATTACAGCACAATATCAAATCACAGAATGGTTTGGGTTGGAATGGACCTTAAGGATCATCTTGTTCCAATCCCCTGCTCTGGACAGGAACACCTCCACTAGATCAGCTCAGAATAATTTTAAAAAGTGCGTAAATCCGATTGTTTGCAATCACTAAAGAAAAAGGTGTTCGGATATTTCAAGTAATATTCAATTCTGGGTGTTTTTTTTCTCCTCAGAGCAACAAATTAAAGAATATACACAAGATTGAAAGAAAATTCTGGAAATCTGAAGCAACAGAAAGAAATTACATTCCTACTAATGCTATTGCAGTTTTGAGGAGTTAAACTTAAACCTTGCCCTATTTTGAGTCAGAAAGAGTAAAAAACCTGTGGCAGACAATGCAGAATCTTTAAGAGTCCCTGCACAAGACTCTGCACGAGCCCTGAGCCACTCCTGGACCTCTGGCCCAGGACACTCCACTCCCTCCTCCTCAATCAGACCCAGTGCAGCCCTTGAGCTCTTGAGCTGTTCCAAGCTCCCTTCAAGCAAGGAAAGTTTGGTTATTTCCCTTATTTTTTAAAATGTTTGGAACCAGTTGCTGATTTCTGTAATTCTGGATGTATTAACTGAAATTATTGCACTAAAAATACCAGGATACCCTCAGTGTGCAGCGCAGGCCGTAAACCCTGCTTTCAATGCATATATTTAAAATAGCACAAACCATGCAAACGTGTATTTAATGATAAGGAAATGTCCCTGAGGTCAGGAGATTTGAATTTGCCTTCCACAATTAAAATGGCTCTCAAAACCTAAAGACTGCCAAAAAGCCCAACAAAAGCCCTACTGGAGTGACAGGAACTTTCTGCAGAGATAACGATCGACAGGGTTCTGTATAAAACCCATTCCATAGGAAGGAGGTTTTAAATAGCTCCCCGTGGATTAGGAAAAGAAAAGCCTTGCCTAGATAACGTAGAGCTCTTATTGCTGGGTTAGACAGCAGATCATCCCAGAGCAGGGGCTGATAAGGAGCTCCCACTGTAAGCCCCACGGTTTTCCCTTTGCAATCAGAGGACCAGGGCTGCACAAGGCTCTGGGCAGCTGCAGATCCCAAACTTTCCTTTTAACGCCAGTATTTGTGTGCCCAACACACCTATTCCTTCTCCTCCTCCTTCTCCTTCTCCTTCTCCTTCTCCTTCTCCTTCTCCTTCTCCTTCTCCTTCTCCTTCTCCTTCTCCTTCTCCTTCTCCTTCTCCTTCTCCTTCTCCTTCTCCTTCTCCTTCTCCTTCTCCTTCTCCTTCTCCTTCTCCTTCTCCTCCTCCTTCTCCTTCTCCTCCTCCTCCTCCTCCTCCTTCTCCTTCTCCTTCTCCTTCTCCTTCTCCTTCTCCTCCCCTTTCTCCTCCTCCTCTTTTCTCCCTTTCCTTCTCCCTCTCCCTTTCCCTTCCAACCCACACTGTGCTCCAAATCCCCATTTTCAGAGTTACAAGCACCGAAATTCCAGAAAAGCCAAGTGCAGAGACCTCCCAGGGATTCTGAAGTGAACATCGTTCCACAAAGTGATATAAATGTAATGCAGTATCCCTTTCTGCTCCCAACTGCTCCCATTTCCCATTTCACTTGTGGTGCTGGGCTGGTTTTTCCTCCCCTTAAGAGGCTGTCCACAGTTCCTGTCAGAATTCCAGGAAGAAGGGAGGGCAGACCAAACCCCAAAGCAACCACTGCAAGAATTGTAACACGCCTCAGCAGGAAGATTGCTCATGGAAAAAGCAAGATACCAAAATAAATGTCACTCACCGTGGATAAAACTTTCATTTTGCTTTTTTTTTGGAACCAGACAATTTTTCATTTTCCCACCTAGGGACACAACAATTCTTCTTGAAAGCTGCTCATCACCCACAGCTTTTCCTGACACCAGCTGAGGGGAGTTGTTAATCCATGTGCTGAGGACCTGCTCCCTCAGAGGATGTTGAACTCAGAACCTCCAAAAAAGGGCCATTCTGGGGATATTTGGGTCATTCTGAGGATCTCTGGCCCATTCTGAGGATATTGGTGAATTCCAGCAGGGTGCATGAAACCCCCAGAGCAACCCAAGGACAGGAACCACCCTCAGAGCAGTGATCCAGGGATTTCTGTGTCCTTCTGGCTCCAGCACTGTCTATTGGTGACCCCGTAGGACAATTCACTTTTCCATGTCCCCACAAATCTGCAGGATGGGAGCAATGATGCCAAGTCCTTCAAAATCCACTCATGGAAAAGACCCTGAGAGGCATTTTGAGCTTTGTGAGGAACAGGAAACTTTATTCCAGTCAGTCACGAGGGTCAAGGCCAGGTTGGACACGGCTTTAACCTAGGGTAGTGGAAACTGTCCCTGCCCATGGCAGGAGTGGGACTGGATGGGATTCAAGGTCCTGTCCAACCCCAACCATTCTGGGATTCTCTGACTCTGCCTATCACAGGCTTTTGTTCTCATTTTACACCAGTAAAGCAACATTACAACATCTCCTGACCTCCTACATAATGTAAGTGACATGATTTCTTCTGGTAGTTGCAGCACTGAACTGGGTTTATTTTTTAATAACACCATATATATTTTATCCAAACTGTCATTCAGACCCTCAGAGCTGGGAAAACAAAGACAAACATTACAGAAAAGTTTGTGATTCCCTCACTCAGAGGATTTCCACTCTGCTCTCATTATTTCTGGCAGACTCACTGTGGGGAGTTTTGCTTCTTCTCCTCGGTTATAAATATTCCATGCAGATTTTTAATTAGAGCAGCATGGGTTTTTTGGCTGAGACAAAAGAAATTGGATTCCCCTGCCCTACACCATTTGGGCTTCATTCATGTGGATGGACTTCCAGTAATGTACCCACATCAAATCTCTGCATAAACAAACCAGAGGCTGTTTTATTGAACTAAAACTAATTGCTTTTACCAACAGGTGTCTCGGAGTTGGAAAGCAAAACAAATGTTTGATCTGGTCCTTCCTCTAATTAGCAACAGATGAATTAGCAACTGAAGGGAAAGATGCACGTTTTAGCCCATTGTCTGGGTTTAAACTGCTCTTGTGGAAATGCTTCATTCGACAAGAATTTGCTTATGAAGGAGCCAGAATTAGTTGCAGGAAGCACTGAACCATAAGGAAAAGCAAAAAAGGAACTCTAGGGGGAAGGACAGAGCAGAAGGAGTAAACAGCAGAGTTCTGATTTCTGCCTTTCAGACTTCCTTCAGAAAACTTTTGCTGTGCTCCTCTTCATCTTCTTGTGGATACCTGATTGAGGATTTTATTGGGATTTTTCAAACGAGCTGCCTCGTTTAGAATCAGAGTCCCAGACTGGACTGGCTTGGGAGGGACCTTAAATCCCATCCAGTGCCATGGGCAGGGAACCTTCCACTGATCCAGGATGCTCCGTCAGGTCCAGCCTGGCCTGGAATTTGTGTAGGACTCCTCAAAACAGGCGATTTAACCAAACTGAGTTTCCAGGTGTTGCTGTCTCATCCTCAACCCCTTGCGCTTCCCACCCTGGGAGCAGCTTCCAGGATTTGTCACTGGTGTTGGCAAATCCGTGTCTCTGTCTAGGAAAAGGAGTAACAAAACCCCCAACTCGCCCCTGCTGCCAATTCAGCTCTTTATCTCTTGATTTAGCTAATTGATTTACAAATTACAGCCATCAAAAGAACGCCGTGATTCTATCAAGCCATTTAACACCCTGCCCTGCGCGGAGGGCTCGGGGCACGGGATGACAACCAGGCAAAAGAACGACAGTAAATGGCTCTGAAATCCACATCGAAAATAAATCGGAAATGAAAACAGCCAAATAAAGCATTTCTACAGCACATGAGTGTGGGATGCCTTAACCGAGACTCTTCTGTCCTGAATTCCAGCACTGGGCACAGACCTGGATTTCACAGGTGGATGAAACAAGACCCTGCAGGTGAAGGGATGCAGTCCTCATCCATCATTTGAGTCCTTTTTTATTTTTGTTTAGCAGTAGTAGTAGTAGAAGTAGTAGTATCATCGTTACCATTATTATTATTATTATTATTATTATATTATCATTATCATTATTGTTGTTACATTCATGGGGATTTTTTAGGGGATTTTTGGATTGCTTTTCATTGTTGTTTGGGTTTTTTCCCTATTTCTCAGCCTCCTCTGTTTTCCACCACGCCAAAGCCACATTTTTGCTTTTATTTTTTCCTCTTTCTTTCACCAGAGACCTCCATGCCCCGCAGAAAAAACAGTCAGAGGGATGGGGAGAAGACACATTTGTGAAAGGAATGAGAGACTTTACAAACAAGCTCTGGGCCTGCTGGTTGGTGAAATTAGCACTGAGAGATAAACAATGAGAAGGGTTCCACTGATTGATGAATAGAAAGAGATTTGTCTCTACAAACAAACTGTAGGTCTGCTGATAAATGAAATTGGATATTAAGAGATGAAAGAAACAATGGGAAAACCATAAAATTCAATAAGAACTAAAAATAAAGGGGGGGTTATATGTTAGAAGGGAATCTTAGGTGTTAGGCATTGTGGGGAGTCTGTACCTCTCGAGTTCCTCAGCCAATGAGGAAAGAGAGAGGGAAATGGGGTTGGGAAATTGGGATAAAAAGGAGGCTGGGCCCTCCAAAAATTTGAGAGATCCCAGGGGAATGTCCCATGGCCTCTCTCTTTATTTGAATAAAGCAACAGGGCTCCTCTGTCTCCTCTTTGAACATAAACCTCTGGTGTTGGTGGATTAATTTTCCTGACATTTGCAAGGCATCCTTCGTCTAACAGACAGACAATTCCCACCCCCAAACGTACGCCTCACCCCTCTTCACTCCGTGCATCGCCTCCCATCCCAAGAAGTGCCCAGTTTGGAGTGGGATGGTATTCCAGCAGTTTCCACGATGACAGCCGGGCTGCGAAGTGCTCAGCTGGAGAGTTCCAGAGGGCAGGGACGCGCTGGGTGCTTGAATTTCCACTAAATGTGGGTAGGAAAACAACAATTTCCATAGATCACCACCTGAGCCACATCCAGACGGGCTCCCAGCCCCACGGAGGTCCACGAGCAGCACTTGGAAGTTCATTATCCCCGTGCACTGGCTCGGGATGCACAAATGGGACTCCGTGGGACTCGGAGCTGGTGTTTCATATGCAAATCGTGGTGACTTTCTGCATCGCTGGCAGGAGGAAGGGAAGAAAAGCAGCTGCTGAGGAGGCAGCGTGTCAGGTTATTTATTCACGAGCAACTGGATGGAAAAATAGACGGGCCTTGCACTGTAAGCAGTGGGATATATCCAGGGGTGAGGCTGCGTGCAAAATAAAGGGAGCTCAGCACTGATAAACTGGGTCTTTAAGTCAGGCTTAGAAGGGCTGTGCAGGAAGCTGGGCTTGGGCTTGTGCTGGCAACGCTTTACAGACCAACCTGGCACCCACAGGGGGAACTGGGCAGTCACAGGCAGCAATAAAATGCCAACAATAATTGCACGAAACTTCATTTTAAAACCAGAGAAATCAGTGGCCCAAAAAACCTCTGGACATCCTTGGACATCAATTATTTCACTTGGTTCCAAAACTTAATACAGGAGTGCCTTTGCTCTGCCCAAAATTGCAAATATCCTGGAATTTCAGAATTTCCACAGAGCTGTGACAGTGCCAGGAGATTAAAACAGCCATGGGAGCCAGAATCATCTGGTTCCATCTTGTGTGAACTCCTTGAGTTTGTTGATCTTTGGAAAAGGCTTTAAAGGGATCTCTTTGAATTCCAGTGATCCCAAACATCAGAAGACCTTGAATTTTGCAGCTGTCCCATTTTTTAATCTCAAATCTGATCAGATGGCCACAAACAGCCTCATTTTTCCTCACTGTTTCTCAACCTGTGCCAGGTAAAGCAGCCCCAGGTGCATCTCTGGTGTGGGGGGCTCCTGTTCCCGCTGGGTGTTTTCCAATTATCCCTAGAGCAATACAAATCTGCAGGAATTTCAAAGATGATCTGACTGGAGAAGGTCAAGTCAAGTAATTCAGGACTAAACCAGACCAGGACAGGTTGTCCCACCCCTGGAAGTGTCCAAGGCCAGGTTGGATGGGGCTTGGAGCAACCTGGGATAGTGGAAGTTATCCCTGGTTTTATTAAGCAAACTGAATAATCTGTAATCAATCCCTGCTAATTCATAATTATTTAACAAATAGGGACATAAATAGGTGAAAATTTAAAAAGAAAAAACCAAACGGGAAGGTTATAATTTATGTCAATGCTCCTTTTTACCCCTCCAGCAATGCCAAACTGATTTAAAGCACACAGAAATATCCATGGATTTAAAACAATCCCATTATAAACTCAGTAGAATGGATGAAAATTACCCCACATACAAAATGACAGCCCTAACGTGCAGTGATAACACTGCGCTGGATTTTTTAGGAATCAAAAGCAGAATTGTGAATTTACAGCGTTTTCATTTCTTCCAATACAATTTTCAGTTCTTTCAGTTCAATTTCCATGGGGGGTACAGAAACGATGAGCCCCGAAGCCAATTCAGGTGAGTGAAGTAGGAAAGACACCTGGAATACTCTGCAGCCCCTGCAAGAGAACCAGGCTTGAAGCGGGCTGAGCCATCCCCTTTCTCTGAGGATACTGAAGGAACCATTCAAGTTTTGATGCCCCTCCCTGGGAGCCCAATCTGCTCTCGTGACCCACAGGTAGAGCCCCAGATTCCATCTCCTGTCCCCCGCCCTGCTGAGCAGGAGTTGAGGCTGTGGAGTGCAAAGGATCATCTCGATTCCATTTGTGCCAAGGGGAAAAGAGGTCAGGGAAAACAGCAGCTCCAGCCCTGGCTGAGCATCAGCCCTTCTTCCCTCCCATAGGAAGGGAAAATGCTTTTTCCCCTGGAAAGACACAGGGGTGGCGGTGAGGGAGAGGACACTGAGCTGTCCCTGGGCCAGCAGGGTGCCAGGACAGGGAAAGGAGTCAACGCCACGCTGGAAAAGAGCAGGAAGGGGCAGTGACCCCCAAAGGGATGTATGGACATCACTGAGCCTCCTCCCAATAGCCAAACAACCAAACAGATTCAAATTTCCACCAGAAATGAAATTAGGTGTTGAATTAATGTCTGGTGGTTTTTTCCATTTTATTCCTTAGGGATCATAGACAGAATAAGGATGGACGGCCAGTGAAGGATTTGGTATTCCCATGGATTTTTGTAGTCTGCAGGCAAACAAAATAGGGGAAAAGGGAGAAAAATTAAGAAGAGGGTACTGGGAGAGATGTGTCTGAGCAACACCCGCAGCTCGACCCCAGAGGTGTCACTGGGACAGTCCTGTCCCTGTTCAGAGCTCCCCGGGGGCTGCTCTCACATTCAGCTCTGAAAGCTGACTCCCAGCACGTGCTCAGGCTCCAAACTCTGTTTATTGAGCCAGCCTGGGCTTGCAGGCTTGTGTCTCCACTTTAATTGTTGCCACCAACCTAACAAGCATTTCACAGGGAAAAAAAAAAAAGCAGCACACTGGAAAGTGTAAAAACTGCTCGTGTCCTTGTTCTCATAATTTTCTCTCACTGTTGCACCCCAGGCAAAGAAATTCATTTGGCTTTACAAGGAATTCTGCTGTAAGTCAAGTGGTATTAAGGGCTTCTTCATATTGTTTATCACGGGAATCTGAGCTGATGTCTCTCTGAGCACTCCTAGGGAAGCTTGTTTATTAAAAGGTACAAGTGTTCCTGCAGCCCTACAAGCATGGCCCTGACAAGCTCTCTCTTCACACAGCTCCAGAATAAATAACTCGAGAGCGGAGGAGAAGCTCAGGTTCTGCCCTGGCTGACAGCACCTCGTGGCTCCTGTGCTGAGCAATTAGGGATGCAGCCTGATGCTGGAGAGCAGAATAAAGCGAAACCCCCTCTGCCTGCAGGGCTTGGGAGCACGGAGTTATTTTAAGGCCCTGTTAGCAGGTGCCTTGCCTTGCACAGGCGTTTTCACCTGCACCAGCAGTGCAGCTGATGCTCTGAAGCAGAGGTTTGATGTGGCTCTTGCTGTGGCTCGAAATCTTGCTGTGAGAAGTTCCTGGTGCTGGCAGAAATGCCACATAAAGGAAAAAAACCCTCCAAGTGTCTCTGAGCAATGTGGGAAAGCCCAACAGACCATGCCACAAGGTTTAGAGTTGTTTCTTTTTTGTGTTGTTTCTTTTTTTGTGTTGTTTCTTTTTTTGTGTTGTTTCCTTTTTTGTGTTGTTTCTTTCTAGCGGCTGATTTGAAATCCCTCAAACTCAAACCGGTGTCATCACCCCAGTTCATATCCCTGATAAAAGCAGCTGAGTGAGAGGCAAAAACCATTCCAAAGGCCCCAGAAAATGTGGGATTTGCAAGTTCCAGCCTGGTGCTGTAGCCCAGAGCCTACAAATGAACACATCTGGTGACAACTGTGAGGTATTTGAATAATGAGGAGCCTTAAGTTGTCCTAACAGGCCTTGGCACAGATTGCCCAGAGCAGCTGTGGCTGCCCCTGGATCCCTGGAAGTGTCCAAGGCCAGGTTGGAGCACCCTGGGACAGTGGGAGGTGTCCCTGGCCATGGCAGGGGGTTGGAATTTCATGAACTTTGACGTCCCTTCCAACCCAACCCGTTCCATGGCTCATGATTCCGTGGTAACAGTGGTGCCTTCCTCTGCATCCAGATTTTAGGCTGGCCTGAACTCCTCCTGTTAAACCCCATTCCCACTCACAATTTTCCTGACGGGCACAAAAAGCTGCAGCTCCAGCTGGTGCAGTGTCCATTCCCTCTGCTCACATTCCCTGTGATCCTTTCCTGATGGGCTTGTAATGTATTAAAGAAACAATTCCAACTCTCCATAAAAAAAAGGAGCAAATTTCTCCTGAGTTAAGAGCACATTATTTCACGAGCCAAAAAAGAGAGAAAATTTAATCTCCAAAAATTAGCATAACTTACCAATTATTCTAGAGACTGCTTGATTAAATTAGCCTGTATCACTTTAAAAGGGATGAGGGATGAATTGCAAAGGAAGAGAGCTTAAAATTGAAATCCAAAGAATAAAAACCTCATAGGGACACATAAAAGTGAAAACACACAGCATTTCCCATACCAGGCAACACCATGAAATCCCACAAAACCAGAGGGTGCATCAGGCAAGGGGCACAAGTCCCCGACCCACTGAGATTGTGCTCAGCACGTCGTGCTGGGACTCTTTTCCAGCAGGGATCCCAGTGTCCTGAGAACTTGCAGAGTGACTGGGTTAATGGTTGGACTTGATGGCCCTGGATGATTCTACAATTCCATTTCCAGTTTCTTTTCTCCCTCTGGGCTCCCTTGTTACTTGGCCCAGGTGATTCTGAAGCTCAGTCACTCCAGGCACATCACTGGTGGGATACAGGGAGGGGAACTGGGCAGAACTGCTGAGGGAAGGCAGAGGGACTGGGGGGGCTGAGCTCATCCCCTAGCCAAGGCTTTTCTGCATCCAACAGCTGAGAAACACCTGAGAGGCACCACAAGGCAAGAAAGGCAGAACCTGAGGCTGATCAAGAGTTTTTTTCGGTGCTTTCACGTAAAAGATGTATAAAATAAGTTTTGAGTACCACACTGCTGTGATTTCTTTACAGGGATTAGAGTACACGAAGCAGAAATTTTAATCTGATTTTCATATAGAATTATGGAATATCCTGAGTGGGAAGGGACCCACCAGGATCATCCAGTTCCACTCCTGGCCCTGCACAGACGCCCCGACAATCCCACCCTGAACCTGTTGACATAAATGGGAATTTATATGTAAATGCACTGAAGCACATATGGGTTTAAGGGATTCAAAAAGGTACACTGATAGCACTGGAAACTAGGAATAAACAGAGTTTGTATGGCAAGGAGGGAATATCTTCCTGCCCAGAAATCACCAGGGTGACACCAGGCCAGTAACTCCCTTTGAAGGAGCCCAGGCTGTCTCATTAACCCACACTCAGTGCTGCAAAAGGCCGTGAAAATACAGACACACGTGTGGAGGGGCAGCAGGAGAGGAGCAGCAATGTTTTCTTCACTTTAAACACACTCTGACACAAATTCCACCACCATTCTCCTGCCCTGCAATAGCCCCAGTGCCTTCCTCAATGGTCCCCAGCAAAGTCCACAACCCACGGATCCCTCTGATCCCCAGTGCTGGTTCAAGGCATGGAGAGAGAAGAGATTTCATTGGAACCATAGTCCAGTTAGGAGCTGCAGCTCTCTATTACTGGATAAAAGATCCAGTAATTTTTGCTGATGTGATCATTATTGCAGGGGTTTAATTGGCCAGAACTGTCAGTGGCAATTAAACGCTTCCAGTCGGGGCTGTGGAGCTGCAGTGCCTCGCTGTGTCTTAGAGCTTCCCATTTGTTCCCTCACACCAGATGATGCCAGAGTGCCTGGAAACCTGGACTTTATTCCGTGGTAACAGTTCAAACACCCAACAAGCAAATCTTGCATAATTGGTGGCTTTATAGGCTGCAATCACTTGCCTTATCTTTGTCTATATTACAATTTTTGTGGGGTTTTTTCTCACTCCTCACTGTGGGAAGTTGTCCTAATGGGAGCCTGTAATTAGAGCTGCAGTGAACCAGCAGAGATTTGTAAGTCTGAAAAACATTTTCTTTCTGGGATGCTTCACTCTTTGGCTGGATGCCAAGCCTCAGCTGCCTGGAGTTCAGCGGGGTGATTTCACCTCAAAAGTTTTATGAAAATGAACAACCAACTTAAAACCCAGAGAGTTTAAAGGATGGAGTACTTGAATCCATAAATAGTTTGGGATTCTGGTGTAAAAAGTTGTCTCAAGTCTTTTCTCGCCTTGTAAGATCAACATTAATTTGGAAAAGAATACAAGAAATATCGATTCCATCTTATTTATTATTTCTGAGACAATGGAACAACCAAACAGAGGTCAGGCTGCAGCATCAGAGGTTGCCCAAAAAACCAGCCCATCCCAGATGCAGCAGGGGCGATGGCAAAGCTCATCTCTGACAAATTAAAATTTGAGTTGTGGGGTTTGACACCTTCACCTAGATAAGAACCGAATGGTGCCAACCCCTCTGTCCACACTGCCCAGTTGTATTTATTTTCTTCCTTTTTAACAACACTGCGTTTTATTATAAGGCACTGCGCAAGAAAATACATCACAAGTGTAGGAACTGGCTTTGTGCTGCAAGAGAAAAAAAAAATAAATAAAAGGGGAGAGACACAAGCAAAGATCTGTAAAAGAAAATAAACCCAGTGCATGAATCACTACAAGCCCAGGGTGGAAGAGGCTGCACTTCATAAAATCTGACACTGGCACCTCCAGTCTGCAAAAAGGAGATAAAAAACCCCTGGATGCTAAATTTGCCCTTTACATCGAGTTTGAAAATTCTAACATCATAAAATCAGAATAAATCAGTCAACTTCAGTCCCTGGGTCTGTGTTAGGGATTGTCCATTAGATACTGAGGATTTGGGAGAGGAATTTGTCCTTCATTTAGAGCCTGGACATTTTAACTTCCCACATTTGGAATGAACCAGACACTCTGGTCCCTCACACCACAGAACTTCTGTTCTATAGATCCCACATTACATTCTAACACTGATATTAAGATTTATTCCTCCAGGAGTAGTTTTTTTTTGTGTGCTCTTCATTATTTTGCACAAGGAGCTTGGTAAAGGCAGCAGGACTGGCTTTGTCCCTTGGATTTCTACTTCCAGCCAGAGCACCAAAAAGTAAGGGAAACAAATCCAGTCCTTGACCCTCAGTTGAATTGGAAAATTACTTTTAGCAAATCCTGAAAAGTGCAGAAAGCAGGAGGGAGGGGGAAGAGAGAACACCAAACCAGCCTTCAGACGTGCCTGAGGGAAGGGCAAATATCCAGGGGGAAATGCAATCATTTGCATAAATTATGGCCATTTTTGTTTGAGGGAGTTTCTTTCTTTTTCTGTCTCCCTGGGGTTTTAGGAAAAAAAAAAAAAAAAAAAAGGACTAAAAATTTAAATATTGGAAAGAGGAGGGGATCCAACACCTGGACAAGAAATGAAGTAATTTCACTTTTCATTTCGGCCACAGAAGCCCCAGTTTACACTTAGCTGCTCATTAATTTCCAGTGAATTACAGATGCATCATCCAATAGATGAAAATGTATATGGGGGGAGTTATAATTGAAAACTTTTAGCATGACAACCTCCCCTTCAGGAAGTGAGCAAAGTATGGGAAGAAGATGTGAGGAGCCGTTCACGTTCTGTGCCCTCACTTTCCAGAGGTCAGAGAGAAATTAATTAGGCCTACAAGGAAAAATATCCCACAGGAACTCCTGCAAGCCCTGCGTTTGGACAGGCTGCCCAACCAGCGTCATGGAATTTGCAGGATTTTTGGATACAAATGTGTAAACTCCTCTTTGTGCTCTTGAAAATCTGCTTAAAATGGGGCCAAAGCACCCGTGCTAGACTCTAAAACTTTTGCACAGATAATGCTGGGAAATAATACTAATAAAATAATGAACTGTGTGGTAAAGCTTATAAAACCCAGAAAAATAACAGAACTTTTAGAAGATACAGAAGACAGGCAGATGCTCAGTTTAAGTAATCTGGAAGAGGATTCAGCCCAAAAATCCCCCGCCCAAATCCCCAAAAGCTTGAGGCACTAATCCGACACTTTCCACCCCAATTAAGGAAAACTCCTTGAGGATCAGATGTTAAAAAGCACAAACCAAAATGCATTCACGTTGCCTTGCAAACTATTTTCACCCAAATGTTCCATTTTTCTGCCCTGACAGCAGATAATGGTGGGGAAATGGTCTCTGAATTTGTAAAGCAGGTGACTGTAATGTGGCATAAACACGTTCATTATGCAAATCTGATTGCTTAAATCTTCAGCTGGAGCTCATTTGTTTGGATGAGGCAGAAGATGCTGAGTTCTTTGTCTTTCCTTGGTTTATTCAGCAGCAGATCTGCCGAGATAATTGTTGATATTCCCCCCCTCCCCCAGCCATTCACATTCCAGGGGGAGCTCAGTTCTGATAAGGGAAGGAAATGTTACCTGGGCTCTGAGCTTGAATTCGGTGCCCGAATCCAGAGAGAGGGGTTGTGATGACAAGAAAAATAGCAATGCCTCCTCTCTGAGATATTCAGAGACAATTTCACTTAATTCTTCGAATACCATTGATGTTTCCTAGAAAGGAGCTCCATTGTTCTTGGGAATTGAGGGGTGGATATTAAATAATTGCAGGTCAGGAGAAGGAAAAAACAGGATAAAGGAGGAACTGGGAAGGGTTAGCTGGGAAAACACCTCCTCAGGGCACAGAGAAGGTGATCTTTAGTCCATCACAATAATCTACAATAAGATTTCATCCTCTTGTACTTGTGGAAGATGAACAGTCCTCTAAAATAAATGTATTTTCCTTTTCTTCAAAATCACGACGTTAAGGCCACTAGTGGCAATTCCCTGGGATCCTGCAAAGCCACTGCCTGGCCTGACTGAAACCTGGATGGGTCTGTAAAAATCTCCTCTCCTCTCCCCTTTTTTCCTCTCTCAAAGCCACCTGATCCGGTTCCCGGTGTCCTGCTCTCAGGTGGGAGTGGAACCACGTGTCAGGCATCCCCTAAAGGCCATAAATGAAGGCCCTAAAGGCCTGAAACTCAGGAAGTTTCAAGGAAAGAGCAGCTTCCTCTTAAGCCTCAGCCTGGACAGAGGGCTCAGGAATTCCTTAGGTCCTTCAGGAGTTGCCACGTTGCAGACACGGATATGGATTTGTAGAAACAGATCCTTGTGTCTGTGTAGCAATAATAACAACAACAACAACAATCATCATCATCATCATCTTCATTCCAGCCCCTCAGACAGGTGCTTTTGCCCAGTAGTTGGGCAAATCCAGCTCTGGAATCCACCCCTGAAATCAAGCATCAAGCACTTGGATATTCCATCTCCTGCCTTGCCACCTCAACCTGAAGTACTTGGAGTATTTTACATTCCAGTAGGATCCTGATCGTGCCATCCTCAGACCAGCAGAGATCTCCAGGATCAACCCCACAATGTGATCCATGTCCTTTATGGATTATTCCCAGCAGAACAGCTGGAATTGGGGCTGACAATAACAACCCAAAATCTCTCTTTCATCCAGGAATTTGCTCCCTTCTGCCTGCAACCATCGGAACGGGCAGCCTGCATCTGGTCAGAAATGATGGAGAATTGTGGTTAGAATTTTGCCCAGCCTACATTTGTTATCAAAATTAACTAACTCCTATTCATAAATGAGTTTTAAAAAAACCCTCCTGTCTCCCCAGCATCTGAATTCCCTGGAGAATTCCCTGGGAGGTGATGGTGCTTCCCAAGGAACTGCTACATCTCTGTGATAAAGCAAACCTGGCATTTTAAACCAGAATTGAAACACAAATAATGGGCAGAGGGTCAGGAGAGAGCCCACGCTTGGTTGTTAGAAGAAATTTATTATCCAGGCCAAAGTGAATGGAACAAAACCAGGGCTTAATGGTCAGGTTTATAAATATTATTATTGCTGTCACTGAAGGCATCATTAACTTCAGAATATTTGCATAAGGAAGTCGAAAAAAAATTTTATCTAGCAAAAAAATTAGTAATTACTTTTTATTTTTATCCCACTCTCCAATTATTATTTCTGTGCTTATTTAGACACAAAATCCCCAGAGATTTTGTCAGGATATATGGAGATTATTTGATAGCCTGGCTTCATGGTATTTAATTCCCAGAAGAGAAAACAATTTTCCCAGCAATGACAAGAAACTTTTATTGTGTTTATTTTCTGCCCAAATCAGCACCTTGGCTTTTGTTTAGGATGTGGGAATCGCTGGAAGGGTGGCAAAAAAATCACTGCCAGTGGAAGGAGCTGCCTGTTGTTCTCTTCCAGATCCAGAGCTTTTAGAGATGAGTTTATCCAGGGATGGGAAAGAGGTTTGTGGACTCTGAAAGGGGAAAATTTTGGTGGTTCCAGAGCTGGTGTGCCCCAGTTTGTCCCAGTACAAACCTTCTGCCCCGGTACAAACCTTTTACTCCAATACAAACCTTCTGCTGCATGCTGGGAGAGGGGAAATCCTCATTTCTCAGCAGTGAAAAGCAGCACTTCCACCCCTTGCTGGAGCATGGGGAGGGAAGACTGTGATTATTAAAAATTGTTAGTATTTACTAAATTATTAATTTCTAGGGCAACAGGGAGAGCACAAACCAGGCAGGGGAACTGGGGCACTCAGGTGACCCCAGGTAGTGCTGCTGACCTTGGTAGGAGCCCCCAGTCTGTGCCAAGGGAGGAAAATATAAACCAGGAACCTGCCCGAAGTTTCTTATCCCTTCTCCAGGAGCCTTTTCATCCCAGCAGGTCGGTGGCTCCTGCATGTCACACAAATCTGGGCCTCTGGCAAGGATTTCCTGCGTGTGAAGCTCTGTGTTAACTTCAAATGCCTGTTGTCAGCAAAAGCTGAGACCAAAAACTCTCCAAAACAAACTGAAACAAGGAAAGAGCTCAGGAAAGACACAGGGAGCTCCTTCAAGATGATCCCGCTGTTATTTCTGTGGATATTTCTTATCCAAATTAAGAATATCAGCAAAGGGAAACCTCAGCTACAGCTCCTGTGTCTGTGCAAAAGGTTAATAATGAGGGGTGTCACTGCCCTCCAGCACATTTCCCTGGCACTTGCAGCCATCAAATCCCCCAAAATATCATTTTATTCTCCTCTGAACACCCCTCTGCAGCTCTGAAAAAGGGTGAAGAATCATGGCAAACAAATCCATTTCCGTAAAGCCACCTCCTGTCCCAGTTAGGAAATTCTATTTAAGAATCCGAAAGTCTTTTCTGGGCGAATTTGTAACAGGTAGCAAGCCACATTCCAATGTTAATTTTGTCGAAAATTACAATTATTGTGATTCTTGTAATGCATCAAGGGGAAAAAGTACAGGAAATCATCCCCTGCTGTGGCTGGGTGCAAATTTGAAATGTTACACTTCATTTTCGAGGTGGGAACCCCACGTGCTTTCCTCTCCTCTTTACTTTTGTACCACTTGAAACCCTTGTTTCTGTTTCTTTCTAATTTTTTTTTTTTTTTTTTTTTTTTTTTTTTTTTTTGTACTGGAAAGACCAAACCTCTGAACTGAGCTGGTACTTCCAGGTCTTTTGAAAAGCTTTGCCAGAGGAAGGAAATCAACCAAATTCTCACCTGGGGGGGTTAGTTTAATAAAAATCAATACTATTTAATATCCAGGTGAACCTGTATGAAGTGGCACCACATCCATAGAAACACCTCCAGATCTCGGCATTTTCTTTTATTTTTGTTTATTATATAATTCCATAGCTCGAAAGTTGTTTTTGCAGTGAAGGAGTTTGTTTACGTGTAATTCCACATTCTTGGGCAGGTTTGAGTGGAAATTTGGGATTAATGAGAGCCACCAGAGAAGAGATTCTGGGGGAGCAGGGGCTGGAGGATTCCACTCTTTATTCCCAGGTCATTTCCAGTAAAACCTTAAAGGTTCAGTCAGAGCAAAGCCAGAGCTCCTGAAATTAAAGCCAAATGCTTGAAAACACAACTTTGGGGGGTCTTAAAGGGTAGATGCATGGAAAATGAATTTCTGACATTTTGTCCTGCAAAAAGGCTTGGAGCAACCTGGGGTAGGGGAAGGTGTCCCCTGGGACAGTGGAACTGGACGAGCTTTAAGGTTCCAACCTTCCAACCCAACCCATTCCAGGATTCTGTGATCCTAAAATGTAAACTACCATTTAAACACATCATTTACTTTTTATTTTTAAAGACAGCATTAAAAAGAGAGAAATATTTTCACAGAATGCATTCCAAATTTCTGATTTTTCTTCGATTTGCCAAGAACTAAAACCACACCAAATTTTGACAGGCTTTTTTCACCCAGCTTCTTCTCTTATTGCAGATCCTTCATTAAATGAAACAACAGCTCAAATGCCTTAAAAGATGTCCTGTAAATTTTGTTATTGGTTTACAAAGGCAGCAGAAAGGGGTCCAGAGGCAGCAGAAAGGGGTCCAGAGGCAGCAGAACCCTCAGCCTGTGCTAAAGGAGTTACTGCAAGAGTGGCACAGAGGAAAACAGCTCCCCAGAGATGCTGAAGCACAGGATTGGGGTAGAAAAAATGAACCAAGGACTCTTACTGATCAAACCCCTCATTGGAATGGAAGCATTTGGAGATTACTTTCAGCTTCTGGAAATTACTGACAATAAACAAATATCCAAACAGTGCCTCTGAAGCCATCACAGAACTGTTCATGGGGTTTTTATGCATCAAGGCGAGAGAGAGAAATAAATTTTTTTAAAAGGCTAAAAAAGGGGTGAAATATTACCCCCAGATCCTTGAAGGAATTTCAGCCCACAGGATGCTCTGGCTGCCATGAATAAAGGAGGTGACAAGGTCTGAGACAAGGTTTCAAAAGCAGGAGGAAGAGAAAGTGGAAAAGCCAAGATTTATTCAATTCATCCCAACAGCAAGAGGGGCTCTGTTTGCCAAGGTTAGCTGACACCAGCACAAAAATGGAATAGCCATAAATTTGTCTCCAACAAGATCTATTGTCACTTGGAGATGATGAAACCTGGTTTATCATCTGACTTTTAAAATATATACACACAGAGCAGGACGTGCTGTTAACAGATAAAATAATACCGGCTCGGAAATTTTAAGAGGAGGCACAAAGCTGGTGGGGATTAAAGTGAAATAAAGGAGTGTGTGGTTATTATTTCCCCAAAGAATCTCCTCTTCCTAAAAGGTGTGCAGGAAGCCTGCAGGCCATCCTATTCCATGCCAATAATCTCACATAAATTTGCTGATTTGATGCCAGTTGACCAAAGAGCGGGGGGTACCATTTCCCAAATCCACCCCTTGGCACGTGGATTGTGGGAAGAGGCATTTCAGGAGTAGGTTCCCTGCTGTATTTTCCTAATATACACATGCCAGGATAAATCTTTTTGTGGCATTGGGTCTGAGCTCTCTCTGCTTCAGCCTCAACCCATTTCCCATGGATTGCTCTCCGCAGGATCCGTGCTGAGAGCTCAGATCTGCGTCACAAGGGCCAGGGCAGAATTGCACCAGCTCTGAAAATCGGACAACTGCCAGAGCATTGGAGGCCTTCAATCCACAAGAACTGACTCCAATCCATAGGAACTGCCTTCAATCCATAAGAACTACCTTCAATCCCATAAAAACAGCCTTAAATCCCTTAAAATTGTTCGCAGTTCATAAGAATTGCCTTAAATCCATAAGAATTTCCTTCGATCCATAAGAATTCCCTTCAATCCTGTAAAAACTGCCTTCGATCCATAGGAACTGCGTTCAATCCATAAGAACTCCTTCAATCCCATAAGAACTGCTTTCAGTTCATAAGGATTTCCTTCAATCCTGTAAGAGCTCCCTCCTCTCTGCCTCCTTCTCTGTACATCCCATTCTATAGAGAGACTTAGGAATTATTTGACAGAACTCATAGACCCACTAAATATGTTAATACAGAAGGAAATAGGAATCCTGTGGGAATGATAAACCACAAGGGAGGAGATTTTCCATCCTGTTGGGACCTCACAAGGTCACCCCATCGGCCAGACCCCGCAGAGCTGCACTTGGCTGCGCCTGAGCTCAGGGAAATATCCTGACACTCCATCCCAGCTCCAGCATCTCTCACCAAGGAGACGCGGGAAAAGCAGCTGGATTTTCTGAGCAGCTTCACTGCTGCTGATTTTACAGGGAATTAGGGCTCTCATTAGCAGAGGAATGGATGAATACCCAAAAAAACCAGGCCAGACCAAGCCTTGGAATTAAATCCTGATGAGCAGGGAGCAGGAACTTGAGCTGACACAGAATTTGGGAGCTGCCAACCCCCTCCCCTGCCAGGGTTTCCACAGCACATCCCAGCTCAGCAAGGACCACCTAGGAAACCACAGCCCCTCTCTCCAGAAGGAGAAGTTTAATCCTGACTTCTTGGCATTTAAGAATTTCTTTCTCCTGACTTTACCTGGGCCCACACAGGACTCCTGTACTGGATAAATCCCTTACTCTGCTCAAGGGTCCCTGTTTAATATCCAGGTTTCCATATTCCTCTAAACAGTGTTTAGGGAAGGTCTAATCCCAGTTTTGAGCATGGATTCACTTTCCAGTCTTGGACACATCAGTTCTCTGCCTCAGTTCCCCACCAGTGAGGGGATGATGGTCCAACACTGGCCATTGCTCAATCCAAATATGATTGGAGTGAGCAATGGATAAAACAACCCAGGAGGTGCTTTATTATCCTACAAAACACTCAGCAAATGAAATAATTCCTCTGCTAGGTCAGGATAAACCTACAAAATCTCAATTTTCTGCTAACTTCAGCTGAATAAAGGAAGGAGGAATTTCACCCAAGTTACTTCTTCATTGGGCTTTGGAATTGGTTAAAAAAAGGGAAGAAAGAAAAAGAAATGGGCCCTTTCCAGGCTGATTCATCCCACTCCAACAGAGGGCAGATAAATTGCTTTTATTTCTTCAAATAAAAGGAGCCATAAGAACACTCACAGAGCAGGACTTTAAACCTGCCTGCCCATTGACAGAGATGAATTTCATTCTAACTGAAAATCCATACAAACCTTAATTTTGAATGAACCTTTGATTCTCAATTAATTTTTTTTTCCAAGTCCTTAATTTCACTTGGAGATATCAGTATTCCCATGGAACAATTCCCAACCAGCTTTAATGACGGAGCATAAATTGCAGATTTGTTTTCTTTTCAGGAAGGTTTCTTCCATAATATAAAGCAAATTTCCAATTAAAGGCAGATCCTGTTGGAGGCAGCATCCCAAAAGCACAGCGTGCCTCAGGCTTTGGGAAAAAAACAAAGACACAGCCACAAAACCAACAAACACCTCAAAAAATATCATTTGTGTTGTCCCTGCTGTTCTGCTTTGGTTGGCAGAGCACTTTTGTCCTAATGAATAATTTGGAGCATTAAAACAAATCCCAGGACCAGCTCAGAGGTGCTGAGTGACCCTGGATTTCCTGCTGGCTGTTCCACAGAACAGAGTCATCCATATCCAGAGGGGCTGGAAGGGTGAATTGTAGTAAAAATCTAATGATTAAACAAACACAATTTAAAAAAAGAAAAAAAAAAATCCTGATGGCACCAAGCTTTGCAGGTCCCAGCCAGGCATTAAAAATGGGGCTTTTTGCCCAGGTAAATCCTAAAAACCCACCACAAAAACAGGGCACGGAAGGAACTGGAGAACACACAGACGTGACACTTGTAAAAGCTGGCATTTTAATTGGAAGTGACACAATGACTTAAAAATAGACAGACATAAAAGTCCTGCAAGATTAGCACGGCCTTTTCCATGCCCTGCTGGAGGACTGGAGCCGGTGTTTGTAGCAGGAATCACTCCACAATCATTTCCTACAGCAGTAATCGGAAATAACTCTGAGCTGGACACCTCTCCTTAAACACAGAGAGAAATTCCTGGGGAAAACGAGTGTGGACATTGCCCAGATCAGTGTGGTTGTTACAGAATAGTTCAGATTAAATATCAATTCAGTATCACCTAAAAACTGTAGACAATCTGTGTCCTCCAGAGATGCTTTTGAGGAACCAGGGGAGGTCAGCTCCCAATCCCTCACTCCAACCCCAGGTGAGCAACCCCAGCTTGTTTTGGCTTTAAAAAAGTAAATGATGGCATCTCTGAAGGCCCCAAAGAGCCCAAAGTATGGGGACACAAATCGTTGAGCTGGAGAGGAAAAGGGAGGGGTGAAGTGAGCGGGGCTGAGCACGGGGTGTGGGGTCAGCAGGTGAAATACCGAGGAAGGACCCCAGGGGTGGGGTGTCACCTGTGGGTGTCACCTGTGGGGCTGAGATCAGCTGCTGCAGCACCTGATTTGTTCAAACTGAACACGGTGTCCTGCCCCAGAGCCCCAGCCATAAATAGAGCCAAGCTTCTGCCAGCCAGAATCCCCAAAGCAGCCCTATAAATCGTGCCTCTGGTTAGGAAGGGATTTTCAAGGGGAGAGGCAAATAAAAATCAATGTTTTCAGACATCTCTCAGCTGCAGGTGCGTCTCCATGTCCTGCTGCCATGACAAAACACTGCCAGGCTCATCCTCAATCCTGCACAGGGCAAACCCCTTCATTGCAGGGGGTTCCCCCCACACAGACACTGTGGTTATAAACTCACAGCAGAGAATCAGCCCCTTCCCTGCCCCTTTCTCAGGACAAGCTTCTCAACGAGGGAAAACAAATCACTTTTTAAGGATGTTTAAAGAAAGATTGCAATGTTCAGGAGTCGTTTCATCAGCACTCAGTTGTTGTGAGCACCTTCCACACAACAGCCTGAGTACAGCAGAGGTTGCTCCACCTTTTTTTTGGAGCTGGGCTGCTCCCCATCAGCAGTGAACAAATGAAACCTGATTGCAAATTTTGAATCCCATCACCAGATCCCTTTTATCTCCTTCTCACCTCTTACAACAGCTTTAAAGAGTGGCACATGAATGACACCAGCCCGTGGATTAATGAGCACTGGGAAATATTCTTACATGCAGAGGCTGAGAACATCAGCAGAGCTGAAAACAGGAAGGGTATTAAACGGGGAGGAAAATTGGATTTATGGCTTTCATTTACAGCTCTAAACTGGGAGGCTCAGAGTGTGAGACACCCCAGAAACATCTTTTAAGCCAGGACTTGTGGTGCAGCAACTCATCAAGAGCCGCACAAGAAGATGCTCAAACCCCTCTCACTCCACACAAGGGACAGTCAGTCGATAGTGCAGTGAAATCCCGACATTCTGCCTGAATTATTCACCTGCAATTTTTCTTTCTGCTGTTTAATCCCCCACTGAAAGCTCTGGCCCTTCTGGACGCCCCAGCCCACCCTCTCCCTCGGGGTGCAGGTACCTATTGCGTGCCCTCAGACAACTTTTACAGCCCAATTCAAAAATTCTTTAGTCAAGCCGTTCATCCTTTGTCACTTTAATCTCTCCTTATAAATCAAACCCTCAATCTTCATCATTTTCCCTGTCCCTCCACAGCAGTCTGTTCCTGAGTTTCTGTTCTCTGTGGCAAGTTGATAAAAGGCAATAGCAAATATTTGGACGTGTCCTGCAGTTTGCAAATCGTAGCAGCAGCTTTGTTGAGAGCTGTTCTGCTGTTTACTCTGCCTGTCCCCTGCACTCTTGTGCTTAAAGCCCTCCCCAGCCTTCCAGCAGGGAAAAGATCACCAGATAATCAAAATACTGAATACTGAAAAGGTCAAATAATACTGAACAGAACCAGAGCTACTCCAATGTATTGGGTATTAAAATTATTGTATCGTGCAGTTGTGAGAAAGAGCAGGGGAGAAAAAGAGCAAAGGCTGGAGCATTAATCCCCTGAGGTGTCAAAGACAGCAATGAAAAGGAGAAAGAAACATTCTGAACCATTGATTTGATTTGATTCATTTTCCTAAAAAAGGGATTTCCCCTTATCTATTCCAAGGTAAATATTCAGAATGAAGCAGCCTTACAAAAAACCTCCACTAGGGAAGGAATTCTGGCCTGGATTTGAATGAGTTGGAAGATTCTGCTACAAAAACCTGCAATATTTACTCCAGTGTTTACACCCTTAAGACGCTGCTGGTGCTTCACCCTAAAATGAGACGACTTTTCCCACAGAGGTTTCCAACAGACAGAGCAGTCAGTGATGGAGGAGGTTTTGTTATTCATGCTTGGGAAACAAGGGCTGTGAATTTGCTGAAATTCCTCCAGAGAGCTCCAACAACACAGACACAGGGGCTGCATTTGCATTAAATAATGGCTGAATAAATAAATACATCAGCATTGCCATGAGGCAGCACTGCGATCTTGCCCGGTGCTGGTAATGTTGCACCGTGTCTTAGGGCAGAGCTGAAGTTCTCCCTGAAAAGTGTAGGCAGATTTCCTTTTCTAATTTTTTTTTTTTTCCAAGGGAATAAAAGTTACCACACTCTCAAAGTAAAAAAGAAAATTTTTTGCCACTTCAAACTGTTACAAAAGAGCTGAGGTGTGTAAACATCAAACAGGAAAATCTCAAAGCATCCCAGTGTTGGGATTCCAGCTTTTGTTGCCTCGTATTTTTCTTCCAGAGAACAGAAACTATTTTTTTTGCTGTTAAAACCCACAAAAAAAGTCAATTTTTAAGATGTTTACAGAAGAGAATTTATCCACAGCTTTTTGGACAGCCACAAGTTCTAAGTGAAATAAAAAATTAATGATTCATTCACCAGAAGAGCTGCTGGTTTTTCTGCCCTGCTGCAATGGGGGTTATGACATATATGTTACGTACGTGCTCCTGCTTACAGCCCTGCCCCTCCTTTGCAGGGTTTGCAAGGTCAGAAAATGCTATAAACCCAGATTTAACACATTTTTGGGGGGGTGGCAAGGCAAGGAGAGCTCTGAGGATGAAGGGAATGCTGGAAGGATGGATTCAGCCCCTGGGCCACACATCTGTAACACCCTGAAAGCTCAGCCAGGGAAGCTGGAAAGGCAGCAGTAGCAAACCAGGGCTTCATTCATCAATTAATTTAATTTTTCATAATATCATCGTGTGTATCTCAGGGTGGGTTTAATGAGAGGAATAAACTTCTGCCTAGGACTGAGGGTCTGGAGGAGCTTTGCAAGCTCCAGGTCGCTGTTTCCTCACCCAAAAATCCATCCTTGACCCGAGGCTGGGGCTATTTCTGGGAGAAGAGAGGTCACAGCGTGACAGGATGAGCAAAGAACAAGCTGCTCTGAAGTTTGGCTCCTTTAATATTCCACCTGGATTTTATCTGTACTTTCCAAACTTATCAGCAAAGGCTGATGGAGCCATTCCTGAAAATGGCATTTAGGGGACACAACCAGCAGTGCCCCGTGCTGGGATCTGACCCTCCCAGTTCCCCTTGGCCATCCCAAGGCAGGTTTGAGCTTCTCTCTCAGACAAACCCAAGCAGGAAAACCCAGCCTGGAGGCCCCAGGTCAGGTTTGCAGGGTTCCACAGCCCCGTTCTGGGGGGTGACGCCTGCAGTAGGAATTCCTGTCCCTCGGGGGCTGCTCTCAAACAGCAGCACAGGAAACGTTCCTGAGTTACAGACCCAGCTTGGTGGTGGTTGGGTGAGTTTGGGATTCATCTCCAGGTCTCAGAGGGGTCACAGTTTGCACACAAACATCCCTGAGATCCTCGGCAAGTGCCAGCCTGAGGTGGCTCACCAGAGGTACCCGGGATGTGGGAGACTTCTTTAAACTGGGAGTTTCTCTTCCCACAGAGTCCTGGGATGGTTTGGGTTGGAAAGGACCTCAAAGCCCACCCAGTGCCAGCCTTGCCCTGGGCAGGGACACCTCCCACTGTGCCAGGTGCTCCAGCCTGGCCTTGGGCACTGCCAGGGACCATGGGGCAGCCACAGCTGCTCTGGGAATTCCCTCCCAGCCCTCACAGGGAGGAATTTCTTCCTAAAATCTCACCTAAACTTCCTCTGTCAGGCTGAAAACTGAAACCATTTGTGATAAGAACCCCAGCAGAGTTTAGTCCCTAAAGCTGGTCGCTCTCTAATTTTTTCTTTGTTACAGTATTAAAAATAAAAGACAAAAAGCAACATTCTCCTGATCTGTGTTTGCCTTTGATGCTTTGATTTAAATCACTTCCCCTCTCACTTCCCAGATAATGGCTCATTAATTGTTTCTTTTTGGAAATCAGGGTTAAATAAGAGTGGATACAGATACGAGAAATTTCTAGATAGGAAGATATCCTTAATAAATTCCTGGGTGGCAATGATGTTACCGTATTAAATTCACAGCATCTGGTTAATAAACAGTCTTTTCCTCCCTCCTCAATTCCAAACGTTGCTCCAGGAGATCTTTTTATGAAGGATAATTTTTGATTTTATGGTGGGACTGTAAACAGGCAGGGAAACCAATATTTTAGTCCATTCCTCATGCTGGGCTCCACTCCATGGAGTCCTTCACTAGAATCTTGTGCCCTCTTCCAGCTTGAAAACTGGAATTCCAGGAATTTCCTTCCCACTCTTCCCAGGATGGATGTTGTTGCAGCAAGACAGGTTAGGATATGGTAGCTGCACACAGGGAAAAACGGGAACAGTGGCTAAAGACCTGGAGAAAAATCCCTGTGAGTCAAAATCTTTAATTTTTGGGAAAAAACAGCTCTGGAGAAAGGATGAATTTTCCTGAAAAAAAAAAAAAAAATTGGGCTTCTCACCCAGGGGGACCAATTTTATGGCTTTAAAAATGCCAATATCCTCCATCTCTGCTCCAAACCCAGCATCTCCTGTCACAATTTTGGGGCAAAACCAGCGAATTACCACCCAGCCTTAAACAGGGTCCTAAAACCAAGAGCCAGGATTTATGTCCCAAGGATCCCTGTGGTAACTGGGGAAAAAATAAAAGAAAATGGGGCACATTAACTCTGATTTTTATTTTTATTGTTCTGATTGACCAGAGAATTAGGAAGGGAACTCTCCTGGCAGAGCTCTCTGGAGTGCTCTGGGTGCAGGTCCATGGTGTGCTCTGCCCCAGGGGGGAAAATCCTACAGGACTGAAAGGAAATTGAGAAAATAATAAAATCTATGGATAACACGAATTCATTTCATATTCCCTGCCAAGGTGTCACACTTGGCTGATAGGTTGGGAAAAAAATGCAACCACTTTTTATTTCCAAAATAACTGGGTATTTCAACAGCTTTAACTGAAGTCAACCAAAAAATTGCAGCTATTTGGAGATTTTGAACAAAAAAGTCTCCTTTTAAAAATTTTTCAAGCTCACAAATAAGCATGATCATGTTTATATCAACATTTTTCCCCACCTGATACCCTCCAGTTTCCATGCTCTGGTGACACCCCTTCCCATCGTTAATTTGGGAGTCCAGGGATGCCGTGAGAAAAGAAAGAGAAAAAAAACAACCAACGGCTGCTCATAACTTTGCAATTTGTTGTGGTTGTTGCCAACCTGAAAGAAAAATCTATTTTCTTATTGACGGTTTCTCTCCCCAGCGTGGATATTCTGCTTTATTGCCAGTGGTTTGTCCATTGTGGGCTCTTGCATCGATTTTTCTGGTTTTGGTGAGGATGAAAAACATCAATTTTGGGAAACCAGCATGAAATATTGCATTAGAAATACCATAAACCCAGGCCGTGCTGTGGGGACAAGGCTGGATTTGCACAATATTCCTAAGGAGGAAAATTGGGTGACTACTTCAGAGTATTTGAAAATCAAAGAGCAGCGTTTATCCAGTGACTGGACAGCTCCAGGGAATTGGATAATCAGGGTGCTGGGAATTTGCACAGCCACATTCCATGGCAGTGGTGGGCTGTGAAGGACCTGGCAGGTGACCGAATTCCCTGGGTATTTATCCCAGGGATTAAAGCCCTCAGGTGATTTTTCATAGTATTCTAAACTAAAAATCTACATTTATGCTTCAAGCCCACCTGGTGATTTGAAATTCAGATGGAATTTGGTTCCCTCAGCCTATTTTGGCCCATCTTGTGCAGTGACCACAGGATTTTGTTCCTCAGACATCTCAATATTCCCATTTTCTCCCTTTTCCTCCCCATCCCATCAGGCCCTGGGTTGCACCCACCTGATCCTAAATCGCCCTCACACACAGACCCCTCTTACAGCCCAACTCCTGCTCATGGTGTTTGAAAAGCAGATTCAAATTCATTTTTCCTGTGGCTGCAGGCAGCTTTTTCTTCCTGAAATACTGATTTTTCTTAAAAAGTAACGAAGATAACAAAATCTATCTTGGATTTGGCATCATTTGGCATCAAAATATTTCTATTCCATTTACTACCTTTTGTTTGTTGTTAAATAAATCCAAGGGCTTACATCCTCTATTAACAATTGTAAGAAGTGAACGTGCTAAAAACCAAGTTCAAATCACTTTAATAATTTACCAAAAGAAAGCAGGAAGAATAAACAAATTATAATGAAACACTTATTAATGAATTCACGTCCCAGAGCACTTGTTCCCACTCCTAAGCAATTTTTCCTCTATTTTACTTGAGCTCATAAGGAGTGACGAAAATGAAACATTATCATACCTACACCTCTCACCTCCAAATTAAAGTATTAATGAACTCTGGTTGTTTCTTTTCCTCCTGACAATTTTCATTCTGTTTGACCTGGATGCTTCTGGAAGTCTCAGAGTGGATAAATCTCATTTCTGTCGTGTCAGCAAAGCAGCAGGGACAGACATTGCACTCATCAGAACAAGGCACTACTCATGTCAAAAAGAAGGGAAATGAAGGCAGATTAACAGAGGGTGCAAACACGGCCGAGGAATCCCAGCTGTAATATCACAGCAGTGAAAAAACCTAAGCAATCATTTACTTTTAAAATCCATTGAACACTGAAATGCCAGTGCTGGTCCCTCATTACACGGGCGGCTGCTGCGAGCACAGACCACACACAGCTCCAGCCCTGCTCCCTCCCACCAGTGCCCAAGCCCAAGCTGAAGCTCTGAATAATGCAAAAAATGACAGGAAACCTGACAGACCTGACAGCCAAAAAAACCCAATTTCTGTACTAATTTCCAAGGCAATCCTGTCCCTCATTTGAATTTGGCAGCTCAGCTTTTACCACGAAGCATGTAAATAATAAACACAGGCTGCTTCATCTGCCTTTGCAATCTCCTGCCTCCTCAAAAAAACCCCAAAGTAGAACTGAAAAAAAAAACCTATTTGGCAATGAAATGACAGCGGATCTTGTCAGGGGTGTGACACAGCCACCTTCCCTCATTTGTCACCTCCTGGGGCTGTGAGAACTGCACGTCAGCAACCTCAGAGCCACCACAGAGGTGACAGAGCCACAAGTGATTAGCAAAGATCAATATTGCTTTATAAAAAAGGCCACCTGCAGGTCCCCTCTGGCCAAGGGGAATTAAGAAATGTGCATTTTCCCCGAGGAGGGAGAACAGAGAGCACTGGAGCTCCTGCTCCCTGTGCAGGCTGGACACTGGATTCTGGAGCTGGAGGCTGTGTCAGGCAGGGATTGTGTCTCCACTGCCACTTCCATGCCAGTGGAATTCTTACAGGATGTCCTGTGGTGTCCCAGTCCAGATTTATAAAGAGATGATCCAAATCCATTTGTGGCAGTATGTTCTGGGACAGGGCAAGATGCTGATGTGGGCAGAGGGTCAGGACATGGAAATCTCTGCGAGGATTCATCTCTGAGATTGGGCTGGAACAGCTCTGCAAGGGGTGATTTCACAGAATCAGAGAATTCTGGAATGGTTTGGGTTGGGAGGGATTTTAAACATCACCCAGTTCCCCTTGCCATGCCCAGGGACACCTTCCACTATCCCAGGTTGCTCCAACCTGGCCTTGGACACTTCCAGGGCTGGGTAGCCAAAGCTGCTCTGGGCAGTTTCCACAGCTTTCACAGGGAATTTCTGTGTTCTGAATCCAGACTTACGTCCTGCAATATAAAGAACAAGACCCTGGTGTGGATTTAAGGATCCATCCCCAAGCTGAGCCTTTGCACTGCTTTGCCAAGTGGAACTAGAATGTTCTTTGCAGCCCTGAGCCTGAGCTGTGCCTGACTCCATGTGAACCTGGGAGAGCAGGAACACACCCCGAGACCCCACCTGAGCAGTGGCCAATGTCCCCCAAAACATAAATCCTCAGCCAGGTTGGGAAGAGGCAGCAGGAAAAGCCAGAAAGAGCCCACTCCATGGTTTCCCAACTTGGAAACACCGGGTTTAAACAAGAATAAAAGACAAACAAAGCTAATAATTACATTTTACAGTTTGTAATTATCTATATCTATATCTATATTCAGGAAAAAAATCCTGCTTGTAAGACCCAGAGAGCTCCGGGGTCTTTGATCTCCAGCTGATGGGTTCAAAGCCAATTTCTGTTAACAGCCACTTAAAGCTCATTTCCATTCCAAAGCCATTAGGCACCTCAGACAGGGACAAGCTGTGACACGGAATTAGTGGCAGAGGTGAAAATTACCTTAGAAATACCGACAAAAATCAGACTGGCACTATATTGTTCCTAAGTGGGTAATTCAAGTTTATCATCTCTGCGGAGGGTGTGCCATGGAACGAGAGTCTTTTGATGCTGTGGAGATGAAAAGAAATTAAAACTAATTCCTGGAAAAGTGTGGAGTTTCTGCCATGAGTGGGGACACGTATTTCAGTTTTTTCCAAGGGATTAAGTGAAGGAATCTGTGCACATTTTCCTTGTTTTGGTGGTAAGTTACATTCAGTTCCTAATCAATACTCTTTATTTTGCCAGCTTTAATACACTGGTATTATATCATGCACTGGTTTATGTTCTGCTGTAATCTACTGGAAGTTCTTTAGTTTTATACTGTGTAGTGAGGAATTCTGATGAAGATCTTTTGCCGGTTATCTCTTGTCTGTTTATAAAGAATTTATTTTTACAAACAGACCTGATTTGCCATCACTGGAACTTGAGGGACAAAGTGATTCCTTAAATATAAACTTTTGCCAAAAATCTGAGGTTAAGGAAGGATGTAGCTCTATTTAAACTCCTTTCTGTGAAAGAGTTTAAATACACAAATGAGGCTTTTCTGCCCCTCACACACGGCAGAAGGGCTTCTTTAACAAACTTTGTCTGAAGTTTATTCTTCTTGTCACAGCTGGAAGGCTGGAAAAGGACCTGGGGGTGCTGCAAAGGAACCCAGATGGGCAAAAAGGCCAAGGGCAGCTGGGCTGTGCCAGCCCCAGAGTGGCCACAGGAGCAGGGCAGTGACCACCCCTGGTCCTGGGCACTGCTGAGGCCACTCCTCAAACTCTGGATCAGTTTTGGGCCCCTCACCCCAAAAAAACCTTTGAGGAGCTGGAGTTTGTCCAGAGCCGGCATCTCTCAGACTCCAGAAGTGCAGCCTCAGCAGCTCTGCCTGCTCTGCCACTCAGGCTCTGCTCTGTGCACAGAAAAACCTCTTTGATCCCTGGTGATTTATTTTTAACCCCCAAAAAATCACTCCCAAAGCGAGCAGGGACAGAAATCCTGTGCTGTAAAGAATGGGAGGCACATGGAAGGCAGGACTGGACCAGGCATTCCCTGGGTCTGGGGCCACCAGGGTGGAGGCAGAGTGATGGTGTGGCATCCCCGGGGATCCAGGAGTCACTTCCTCGAGCTGGATTTATGTTCCTCCACACAAATACAGATGATTTGGAGTAGAGGGGCAGATTTCAGAGCTGGGAACTCCAGTCCCAAGAATTTTACTCATCTGTGGGCTGTGACAGTGTTCTGTGACCTGAAGTGCTTTGAGAATTAGCTAAAGAAAAATAAAAAGGGAGGGGAGGGGAGGGGGGGGGATACAGCAGCCCATAAATTAATGTTAAATTACAAAGATCCACATTAAACAGATATTTTTGTACATAAACAGGCCTCTGACTGTAACACAAATGGGAACAAAACAACTCCTTGTCAACTCTCTGTGTTTCCAGCAGGATGCTGTGGTGTTCTGCTCACTGCCCTGCACTAATTAACCCCTTTATTAATTCCTAGAAGACATGTAAGTGACCACCCCACTGACAAAGATGAAACATGACTTACAGGAGTGCTTCCTGACAGAGGAGAGGACATCATTATGAAATTAGGGAAAACAATGGCATGAATCAGAGGAAATGCAATTTCACTTTCCTGCTCGTGCCTGGAGGCACATTTCACCTTTCTGTGGAAATATTTTCAGCAGCAGGATCAAGATCTGGATTTTCCCATTCCCAAAAATGGTTTTTCCAATGCTGTGCTTGGACTCCAAGAGGGGAGTGAATCTGATGGAAGGGATTTACACCGGAGGGATGATTTTTGCTGCTCAGCACTCACAGGTCATGCAGCTCTCTCCACAATCCTCCATCTCAAGGTGATGATAAACAAATATAAATAATAGCTGGTGCCCAAGCTGAGAAATGATGCTTAATCCCATCACACTAAAAATGCCAACAAATGCTAATTATTATTTTAAGTTTCTCTTGGAATAAACTTTATTAACGACTGCTTCCTCTGCATGCAAATTTTTACAACTCTCCCACTGTAATTAAATTAGCATTGTTTATGCTTTGGAGTATTTAAAGTCTGAAATTATAGGCAATAACTATAAAATAGAGTGATAATTAATGATAATAACTCATTCCTGTAGAAACTGGGCTGATGCTTTCGTGGTTACGACACTTTTTATTCCCAGCAGCTACTTTATGGTACTTGAAATTACTTAGCAATTCTCCTGAGCTAATTTTTATTGCCAGGCAAAAACTTTCAGGGGTGGAGGGGTAGGATTTGGTGCTCACCTCTGGACTGATGGAGTTTCTGGTCATTTCTGGATGCTCTCTCTGAGATACTGGAACACAGTAGAGATTTGGCTTGTCCAGACCCTGGAGACCTTGGAGGGAGGATTTATCACGGAATACGGGAATATTTTGTGTTGGAAGGGACCTTAAAGGTGATCCAGTGTCACCCCCTGCCCTGGGCAGGGACACCTCCCACTGTCCCAGGGTGCTCCAAGCTGGCCATGGGCAATTCCAGGGATCCTGGGGCAGCCACAGCTGCTCTGGGAATTTTATGTTGTGTGGTGCTCCTGACCCTCTGTGGTTTCACCCTTTGCCCTGGGAGAGTTCTGGTCATTCCCAGCCAAGCCCAGAACTTCTCTGAAGAAAACTCCAGTCAACAACAACAACAACAACAACAATACCAAGAGTTGATGGGAAGTACGAGCCTAAATCCTCCTTGTTGTAAAAGCTGGTGCAGCACCTAAATTTACCCAAGTTTTTGTGTTTTAGCATGGAACAAAGCTTTAAATCACGGCAACTACAGTAGAATTGCTTTTGCTTTTTAAAAAATGGGGCCTCATCCACCACGAAGTTGAGGGCAAGGGATCAGCATGGCAGCAGCAGCAGCAGCTGAGGGATGACTCGAGGGAAAAACTATTAACTCTCCAAGCTCCACTTTCCCAAAAATCAGAGGACTCAAGGATTGTTTGGCTCTGGCACAGGATCCTCAGGGAGGCTGCGGCTGTCCCTGGATCCCTGGAAGTGCCCAAGGCCAGGTTGGAGCACCCTGGGGTAATGGAAGGTGTCCCTGTCCATGGCAGTGCTGGCACTGGGTGGGCTTCAAGGTCCCTTCCAAAACATTTCAGGATTTTAAATGATCCATTTCTCTGTTTTGATAGATACCTGATGTATTTTAAGCTTCTGTACATGGAGAGTAAAGAAGTTACCCCTTGAAAAGAGAAGAAATCTCAGCCCTTGGCGTGTTTGTGCTCCCAGCTTTGGCTTCTTGAAGCCAATATGGGATTGCAGACCCTCTACACCCTCAGAAATAAACAAATCCTTCTTCAAAATAAGGGCCAACCACCTGGAAAGGTGGAATCAGTTTATCCAACACCAAGATAAAAACTTACGTGCAGAATTTTCTCCAAAATAGTTTTCTATTTCAAATTCCAAGACTGCTAACAAGACCCTCATATGAGATGGGACTCTCAGGTGTCAGGAAAATTAACCCACCAACACCAGGGGTTTATGCCCAAAGAGGAGACAGAGGAGCGCTGTTGCTTCATTCGAATAAAGGGCGAGGCCATGGGCATTCCCCTGGGATCTCTCAAACTGTTGGAGGACGCAGCCTCCTTTTTATCCCAATTTCCCGGCCGCATTTCCCTCTCTCTTTCCCCACTGGCTGAGGAACTCGAGAGGCGCAGACTCCCTGAATCCCCTAATACAGACCCCTTCTAACGGGTGCCCCCCTTTTTTCTTTTCCTATGGAATTTATGGTTCCCCCCTCTGCTTCTGCCATCTCTCAGTGTCTGGCCTTTTACCTGTCAGCAAACCCACACTGTGTTAAAACAAATCTCTCTCATTCCTTTCACAGGTGGTGTAACTCCATGGAGTTTCAAATGAGTTTGAAAGGAGTGCAGTGAGCTGGTCTGTCATAATACCCAAATTCATACAGAAACACCCCAATACCACCTTATTAACTCTACTTTCTGTTCCCATCCCCCGAGCTGAGAACGGCTGCATGGGGGAGCTCCCATACACTGTTTTTTCAGGTGACAACGAAGCGTCTCCAGTCCCTCCAACTCCCACAAGCAGCTGAGCACCCCAGGGAGAGGAGGAAACCACCTGCATTTAGGAAAGGAGCCAAAGGGGGAAGAGAAGCTTTTGAAATCGCCAGGATCAGTTCTGCCACCCATCAGCGTGGTTTGTGTGAGGCCAGACAGGCCCATCCTGCCTTGGAAACGCCTCATCCAAGACAGGCACTGAGGAATTTATAGCCCACACAGAGCAGATGGATGCAGGGAAGGTCCCCTCATGGAAAGTGAGAACTAATTGCCGATTTCAGAGCCCAGAGCCAGGGCGGAAGAGCCGGAGGTTCAGTGGCTGTTCAGTCAGCCAGGAATCTGTGCTACTCCTGCACAAGAAGGATGTAAATCCAATTAAACTCCCCGTTTTGCTGGCAGTGTCCATGTATTTCCAGCACACTTCTCGCTGTGGCATCTCAGCCCCTGTTCCAGGAAACCTCTCCGAGCACAGCCAGGTCATTCCGTGTCCCTCCAGCCAATTCTTTCAGGAGCTGTTTGAGATCTCCACTTTTGCAAAAGTACTTTCTTGGCAGCTAATAGAGCTCTGAGGAGCCATCCCTCCAGACCAGAGCATAGATCTTCTCTCTGACACCCCTGAACTTTTTGGCATTGGTTGCGAGGTTCTGCAGGCTCAGGAGAGAGGAAAAATTCCAGCCTTTATGCGCCGAGGGAGGAACATTTTAAGCTGCTGCTGCCACCTTGCTTCTCAGCTGGACACACAAAACGTGTTGGTCAAGTTGTTGGAAATGATGCAAGGTTTAAAATTTTTAATGTAACTTTACCCCAAAAAAGGGGTTCGTTCGCCCTTTGCCCAGGGGAAAAAGAATTGAAGTTTCTTTTCAGGGGCCTGTTTCACCACTCGAGGCCTGATGATCTCAACAGACTGGGGGTGTCACAGAAGATACACAAAAGATAACGACTACCAACGACCATTAAAGAACATCAACTCCAAACATCACCCCTGGCATGCTCGGAGACGCCTGGTCTGGGAAAAGAGAGATAAGAGAACAAAGAATGAGAGCCTAATTAACATCAATTAAATTGGGATCAATAACCAATAGGAAACCAAATAATAAGAACTGTGTAACTTGGGACTAATGAATACCGAACCAATGAATCTCCATGGGGTTTGGCTGTATAAGTATGGGAAAGAGCTGGGAAAAATCATGTGTGATGGAAGGATTTTCTCTGCACAACCCGGGCAATGTGTGGATGAAATGATTTCTGTTGCACATCCTGACCAGAACAACATCCTGGCCTGAATAAAGTAATGCCTTGATTCTCTAACACTCTAAAAAAATGTCGTTGGAGAGTTTTTGTTTTTTCCCCCAGTTTTGGTGACCAAGTGGCCACAGCAGCTGTGCCTTTGCCTGGCTGGGAGAGGGAACACAAACAGGAGTCCCGGGCATTTTTGGGGTGCTCTCGTACCAGGGAGAGACACCAACCCCAGGGTTAACACACCCGGGGACATCAGGAGGTGCCATTTCCCTTCACCCTGTTAGGAACATCTGCGATGCTGCAGCACAGCTGCTCGCAGGGCCGAGACTTTGCTCTCGACCAGGAGAATCCCCCGGTGGTTATCGATCCTCCAGCCAGCCATCACTGATGCCATGAAGATTTTTTGCCTTTTCTTTTATACCCCTGTTACACCTTTTTACAGCTTCTGTATTCCCAGTGCTTTTTGCCTGCATTCTTGCACTTGTTTGTCAAGCTGAGAGACTCAACATTTGAGAAGCTTCGTAGCCAGGGATCAGCGTGCCCCAGAGCCCAAGGTGCTCTCCAGAACACATTCTGTAAACCAAGATAGAACCATCCAGGGGAAGGTTCCTTGGGGAGGGGGGCTCACTTGAGCTTCTCATTGGGGAATCTTGGATACATCTGCTAATTAGTAACACCTAGAATGTTCTACCCAATGTTGGGGGGGGGACAGAGACACACGGACACGGGGAGAGACAGACATAGACTCGGCGGGCTGCATCTTGATGCATATGACCTGGCCGTGTACACCTAAGGATCCTTAAAATAAATACCAAGGTAAAATCCCTTTTCCCCTTCTAACCGTGTGTGACTCTTGATTTTAAGACCAGGAAAAGGCATCATCACTTCCCCCTTATCAAATCCAACCTTGGTTTGCTGCATCTGTGTGGCACGGCCGGGTCGTTCTCGGTCAAGTGGGTGAACAAAGCTGGTGTTGAAATCACTTTCAGCCCATTTGGGCTGCAGAGAGTTTAAAGGAAGGGCGGTTAAACAACAGGCACTTGACCTGACGTCTCAGGGAAGAGATCCTGGAGGTGAATAAAGGGCTTTAATCTCATCAGCCAACACACCTGCAGCTCCAGGAAGCCCAGGGGGAATAAACCTGCCAGGTATTCCCTCTCAGTCCTGCTTTCCTCCTCTGCTGGTGGAAATTCCATCAGTGCCTCAGCACAGAATCCTCTCACAAACACCAGTTTAACCGGGCCCCTTTGTATCACAGAGTACCCTGAGCTGGAAGGGACCCGCAAGGATCATCCAATTCCAGCTCCTAATGGATAAAGGGGACCTTGTGACCGGGTCAGCTCACCCCTGATACACATCAAGGTCCTGCACCAGGGCAGGATCCTCTCCCCAAACTCCCTGCAAGCGCTTCTTTGCGGAAAACACATCCCAAACTCCTCTGTCTCCCTGTAGGACAATGCCTGTAAAACACAGACAATTCCAGAATATTTCCTGTGTGCAGCTGCTGAAGGTGTTGGGGTTGCAGAGCGGGAATAAATGTGTTGTTTATTTGCAGAGGAGGCACAGAATGAGCTGCACTGGTCCCAGTTTGCTCACGCTGTGCCTGCCAAGGTGTTGTCCCTCGTCCATGCCTGGCTAAATTCCAGGCAGCCATGGGAGAATGGATGGGGCTGCCTCCTACCGCCAGTCCTCGGAGCCACGCAATCCCCCTGCTTTATGAGCTGTGAAATGTGGACTTCTGCCTCGTGGGCAGGAGATCACATCCCAGAGATGAGATCCCCAGCTCTGGCACCAGCAGGGCCTTGCCAAGGGACATTTCTGGGAGCACAGGAGGGGCTGCAGGGCTGGGACAGGGACACACACAGCACACAGCTCCTCTGCCAGCAGGGATGGAGGGAAACATTTCCTGGCATTGCCTCTGCTCATCAGATGGGAGCAATAACTGGGTTTTTAAAATTGTTTTTTAACTGCCCAACTAAAAATTTGATGCAGGGCAATTGTGGAACAATATTATTTATACCTGGTGTCATTCTAAATGTTCAAAAGATTGGCAAAGCTCTAAACCGCACATAAATGTTGTTGTACTCCTCAAATCTGCAGCATAACCCTAGCACTGGATAAATTTTTGCCTTTTAGCACTTTCCTCCTCAAACCTTTGAAAATTTCATGCCATTTCTACACAAATGTTACCAGCTGGCTGCACAGAAATCAGCTTCCAGAGCAGAACAAAACCCAAGTATTTGCCTTCAGTTTTACAGGAATTCACCTCTTCTCCCTCCCCAGAGACAGTGGGGAGAAATGACATTATCAAACCTCCTCATTTTCCTGCCTCCTTATCTCACAGAAACAAAAGGAATTAAATATTCTCAGCCTGGAGAACCATGAACTAAATTACTGGGAGTGGAAAGAGACAGAAGCAAAAGGCTGGAATGTAAAGATACAAAAGAAGCCTGTCCAGACCTGTGATTTTTTTCAGGTTCTTTGTCTCAGAAGAACAAGTTTTGGGCCAAAGTATGAAATCCACACTGGGCCAAAGTATGAATTCCACACTTTGGAAAACTGAGCTGTCCAGAGGAAACCCTCACCTAAGGAAGAGCAATCCTTTGAATCACTTGAGAATTCATCGTATCCCACCTTAGGACAAATTTTGTCTGTTCCAGCAGGAGCTCGGAGGGTAGAATTCATTGCTGGAAGTGTTTCCTAACTGGGGCCTGGAGGTTCCCTGGAACATCCAAGCTGCAGTTCAAACATTGTAAACACACATGAACAGCTGTCCCTGATCTAATCCATGCAGTGAGATTTCAACAGCCTTGGGAGAAATGGGAGAGGAATTCATGTGCCAAGGACACATCCAGAGCACCTGATGGAAGGAGGGACATGTCCAAGTCCCAGCCCTCCTGCACCTGCCTGCTCTGGGAACCCGGCCACTCAGCCAAACATCCAGTAAATGCTGTGGGCTCAGGGCCAGAACCATGGCTCTGATTTCCACGTGTCCCAGTCCAGGCTCAAACATCAAAAGAAAGTCAGAACAGTTTAAAATAGAGAATTTTTACAAGGGAGGGAGGGACAGGACAAGGGGTAATGCCTTCCCACTGCCAGAGGGCAGGGTTAGATGGGATATTGTGGAGGAATTCTGAGGGTGAGAGTGGTGAGGGGCTGGGATGGAATTCCCAGAGAAGCTGTGGCTGCCCCTGGATCCCTGGAAGTGGCCAAAGCCAGGCTGGAGCAGCCTGGGACAGTGGGAGGTGTCCCTGCCCAGGGTTGAAACAGAATCATCTTTTAGGTTCTTCTAACCCAACCCATTCCATGATTCCACGAGCACCTTCCCTCCTCCTTTTTCCTCCACTAAGTGGCATCATGAATGCTTCATAAATAAAAGATGCCCCAACTTTCAAGCTTTATGTATAAAGCCTGTGATAAATATTCATTCCCAAGGAAGCTGCCTCCCACAAGTACTAACTCCCCTTTTTAACATGAAGCGCTTCCTCCTTTCCATGGAAAGCAAACAAAAAAAGTGACAAAAACGACAGGATGGGAATGGATTACCTGGAGCACATCTGCACACCCTGCACCAGCTTGGCTATTAATTCCACGGAATTGCAAGGAAAGTTGGGAATAGGTTCCTTTGAATGAGAAACCTGGACTCAGGCACAGCAAGCAGAAACTTGGCTGGCACAGCAGCAGCAGTTGGGTGTTATGGGTTACCCACAGGGGCTCCTTCAGCTCAAACCCAAACTGAAAATTGCTTCTTCCCGTTTCTGCTGCATTTTCTTTCCATTCCAGGAAACACCAAGAGCTCAGCAGCTGCTTCCTGCAGCTCCAGGAGACCCCTGTGCTGGGGGTGTGACTAATTCAGGAATGCTCCACGCCCTGCTTTGCTGGTCCCTGACCAGCCCTGGTGTGTCCTCACAGCTCCTGCTCTTTGATCACCATCCCAAATTCATCAGGGAGTGAAGCAGCACCTGCTCCAGCCCCAGGCAAGAGGCTGAAGGTTCTGCTTGATGATAACCAGACCAAAATGAGCTGAAATATTCTGCTTATTGATAACCAGACTGGAAATGAGCTGAAATGTTCTGCTTTTGATAACTGGGCTGAAATGAGATGAAATGTTCTGCTTATTGATAAGCAGACTGAAATGGGCTCACGGTAAAACATAAGGAGCTGAAAAAATTGCCACTCGTCAAAATGTGTGGATGTGGCACTGAGGGACAGGTTTAGGGGTGGATTTGGCAGTTTGATGGTTGGACTCAATGATCTCAAGGGGTTTTTTCCAGCCTAAAAAATTCTAGGATTCTAAGAAGTCAAGCTACAGACACTCGGCAGCATTCCTGTGCTCTCTGCCTCCTCAATATCCTGACAATTCACCCCAAAGACGACGACGCCACTGATCCACAAACTTTTCAGCTTTGCCACCAGCAGCCACAGCAACACTTCCAAGGCTTGGATTCCTCATCCAACCAGGCCTGTTGCTCTCCAGTGACCTTCACAGCCTCGGGGAGCAGCTCTGGAGGAGAAGGAGGACAGGACATGGAGATTTAGTGCTGAGCAGCCTCTGCAGACGTGGGCAGGCAATTACAGCTCCCGCAAATGGCACGGAGAACATCAGTGGAGCAGGGCGCTGATCCAGCAAAGCAATTAAGCACGTGCTTAACTTTAAGAGCTCCATCTTCCCAGGCCTGATCCTGCACCATTTTAGAGGGAGAGGAAAAATTTCAGCAAGGAAAAGCTCTTTGTGCTGCCCCAGTGAGCAGGAAGGAGCAGGAGGTGATTTAGAGTGAAGGAAGTTGTCACAACACTCTCACAGTTGTTTACAGTTCAGCCTGCAAATCCCTCATCCCGAGGAGGAGGAATCAATAGAAAACTCCTGCCCATGGCAGCAGATCAAAGGACTACAGGAACTACAGGAAAAACACATCTTTAATTGGCGTTAGAGCAGTTCCGCAGCTCCTAAACACGGCAGAGGTGCGATATTAAAAATAACGCTCTGGTTTTGCATTGGGGACTTCTGCTGGAGATATTCAGCTTCTTAATTCGTGTGGCAGATTCTGGTGTGAGCGCACCAAAGTCTCCCTGTGTCTGCTGAAACGCCTGATTGATGGGTTCTGAGAATTTCAGCATTTGGAAATGTAATTTCTTGTAGCCAAAGGTTTATGTGTGGGATCGGCACTAAAAGCAGAGACAGACCAAGTTTAAATGGCACAAACTTGGGCAATGGGATCTGAAAGTAAAAAGGTGGTGAGGGGAAAAGTGTTGAACTCATATTTAGTGGGAACTCAACACCAACTTAGCCTCACAAATTCCAGCCTAAAATTTCTAATTCCGCCATCTATTAATAAATTGTCCATGTAAATATTCCCTATTTAAGCATTTTCTCTGATCCAGAATGGCTCAGCGTGATTTATCACATAGATCTCTGATTACCAATTGCTCATAATTATTTGTTGTCACCACTAATTGCAGCAGTGACAACGCGCAATGTGTTGCCTGAGTCGTGATCCTGCAGCCGAAACTGGGAACAGCAGCAAGTCTGGAATTAATAATAGAAAATAAAAATGTTCTGTACCATGAACTCCTTGGGGCAGATTCACCTCATGCTAACACTCAGTATTAATTCATCGAGCAGAATTCTGGTCTCTTGAAACTTGGAACTTGGCTCAGGATTCAGTCTTAGAAGGCAGGGATTTGGTCATGACAGAGCAGGACTGAATTTATTCATCACAAAGTCCCGAAAAATGCTGCTTCCTCCTCTTCATCCTTCCCCCATTTCAGTTTCTTGGATAACAGAGGCTTCCAGGAAGTGGTTCTTTTTGCTGGAAGAAGATCCAGTTTTGGGGATGCTCTACTGAATGCACCAGGAGTTATTTCCCTTGTGTGACATGCTGGGACCATCTCTACCGCAGGTTTTGAGTGCAGGTACATGAAATAAAGGCCTAACTGAGTTCATTTCTGACAGCAGAGGTAGAAACTTTGGGGTGTTTCCACTGGTGATAAACAACTTTGCAAAGTCACGATGAAATTATTGCCAAAACCGTGCCAAGACCCCTTGTCCTGCCATCCCTCCCTAATTCCAACCCTTCCAAACAACTGCTTCGTTAAACTGAGAGCCAGGAGAGCTGAACAGGAAAATATTGTCAGCCTGTCCATCTGTAACACCAAAATAGAATTAAAAGCCCCTACTCAGGCTCTGCTTTGGCAGGGAATCACTGCAGGAGAGGCAAGGGGAGGCTGAGGAGCACAAATCCCCTCCCTGGAGCTCCCAGACAGTCCCAGATGGAGCAGCACATCCATGTGGGGCCACAGGACTCCAACAATTTGTTGGCATGAGCCAAATCCTAATTGCTCCTGGGCTCGTTACCAATGTCCCCCTGCCCCCAGCACCAGGGAACTCCATCCATGTCCTTGTCAAACCTGGGGAATATAAAATATGGACACACACAGAGGCTTTATTTTCTCCTTGGGGAATTTATGTTCCGTTACATTCCATTACAGGCTTTTTTTTCAGCTGCACATTTAAATGATGTTGAATCAGTGATCATTAAACCAAGCCCCTTTTTTTCAGCAAGGTTGTGGTCTTTGATCCCCAAATGCCTCTCACTGCAAGCCAAAGCCTTTTATAATGCTGGTAAATGATTACTTTCATGCCCTGAGTTTTAATTAAATATTTGGAGTCAGCAGGCGACAAATCAGAGCTCCCACATCAGCTACAATTTCTGACATTGTACCTTTCAAAGGCAGGAACCAAACATCCTGAAAATAAAGCAAATTCATTATTATGCCCATTTGTGATCGCAGAAATGGCTTTTTATTTCATTTTCTGTCCAGAAGGGCCCGACCACTGGAACACATCAACTCATGATGCTGCTGCGCTGCACTTCTGATTTGTTGATGATATTCTGAAACAAACACTTCTCAATTTGTAAATTTTCTGCAAAACACTTTCCTTCAGCCATCCATTAATCAAAGAAAGTTGCAGCAGTTTTCTTTTTTAGAAGTTTTACACATCCCCGGGGTTTCAGGCGAAGAAACTGTGCCTGGAATCACACTCACAAATGGCCTTTCTTCTTCCAACCCTTTAGAAAACCATATGCCATTCCCAGGCTGCTGCAGTGGAGGGAGGGAAGGCAGCAAGAGTCACTTTCAAATATTAAAACAAAACTATAAAAGCCAATTTTCAGCAGGGAGAGCAAATAGAAGTTTGTTATTGCCACATGGCTGAGTTTCTGTACACTGTTTGTGTGCTGCTTAAAGGGGAAAACAATTCTACCTTTACAAGTTGGATAATGGACTAACTATAATTTGCTAATTAAACTCATCAAGTTGCCCTACACGCCAAGTTAGGCAAAAGTGTGACAAACATCCAAACTTGTCCTTGTGCTCTCTTTGCTTTGCTGCACATGGAGAGAGAGGCTCGGCTCATTTCCACAGGGCAATCTCCTCTCCCATCCCTTTGGCAGAGAATTTTTTTGAGGGAGTCTCCTGCTGGAAAAGCACATTTGGTAAATACTGGGTGATCAGGGGTGGATTTGGGTTGGACTGGGGGCATTCATGCCATAAATATTTGTTAATCACTTACTTTTCACAAACCACAGCTGCAAAATGAAGCTCATGGGTCCTGTGAAAAAGGTCACCCAGTGAGAGCAGCAAACTTGGAGCTGCTGGGAGTCCCTCAGTGCAGTTCTGCACATTACAAGGGATGAGATGGGTGTGAATTCCACTTACCTGTGACTCATAACGCTGGAAATTAAATCCCTGGGAAGTAATTATGTCTCTTCAGGAAAAAACCCAAAGTGCCTCAGGCAGTGAGACAAAGGACAGCCCAGTGCACCTCACCTCTGGAATGAGACTGTGGTTTGCGTGCAGAGCAATTTATTCCTTTTAACTCTTGGAAAAATTAAAATCCCCGCAGTTTTCTCTGCTTGGTTAATAAAAATCTAATTCTCATGTTCTCCCAGAGATTCTTTTGGAATTCAGTAGGGAAGTTGTGATTGCCCAGCATGCACCCAATTATCATCAAATCAGTGTTTTCCTAAACATTATGGATGTCACAGAACCATGGAATCATAGAATCTTTCAGGTTGGAACCAAAGGTCACCAAGTCCAGCCATCACCCAGCACCATGGTCAGCACTAAACCACGTCCTCAGGTGCCACATACACACTTTTTTTGAACACTTCCAGGGATGGGGATTCCACCACTGCCCTGCACAAACTGTTGCAGTGCTTGACAAGCCTTTCCATGGAAAACTTTCTCCTGCTATCCGATCTAAACCTCACAGCCACATTCTGCTTTGGATGCACAATATCCCCAAGCCCCCCAGAATGACCCAGCAGTGAAACCAGAACCAAGAAGGAACAACTTCCCTGTGGGATGGGGGGAAATGGGAGGAAAAAGACATACGCCAGCTTTCCACAGGTTTTCAAACACTGTGCTGCTCAGTGAGGCTCTGATTCACTGATGGAAATTCTTGTTTTCCAAAAGAAGTAAATATAGTTGGTAACCACCCAAGCCAGGTTTGCTCTCCAGAAATGGTCCCACCTTGCACAGAGGGTGTGAGTTCTTACTCCAGGTAGTAAAATGGGAATTGGACTCCTCTTAAAGCTGCCCTCTTAGCCCAACCTGTAAGGAAATCTCTACCCCTGTGCCACAGAGGGTGAGCCAGAAAGAACTGAATGTGTTGGGACTCAGCAACTTTCAACATCCTTTAACTGCAGAAATTCCAAAACATGGACTCTTGGACTTAGTTTAACATCTTCTTCAGGCTCTGTTTTCCCTTCAGCCCCTGACTCTCATAGGGAATTTCAAAGTGTGCATCATAAATCAGCTCTGTGCCAGAGCTCTGATATATCCCGGGATATAAATGGTAGGAAAACGGAGCAGGGAGCGACTCCTGCCCTCCCTCAGGTGCCTGAGGGAAGTGGAGATGATTTCTAAGGATAAGCAGACACAGAGGTGCCTCTAATTCTTAGCAGGGTAGATGGGGCTCCTGAAATCCCCATTTGGAATTAGGCATTCATGGCACAGAGTGAGAAACACAGAGCAAAAAGCCAAGAAACTGAAAAAGAGAATGCTACAATCAGTTACAATAAATGGATCTTTCTTTCTGGGAAAGACCTGAGAAAGGGCAAAAGCAGATTTAAACCAAAAAAAGAAATAGGAAGAAAAAAAAAAAAAAGAGAAACGTTCTCTAAGGTTTTTTACACCCAAGGGAAGGTTTCAGATCCAATGCAGTTATTTGCTCAAATGAAATTAAAGACAAGATTTAATGAAGTTGGACAGGAGCTCATTTCCCACTCCCAGCCTCCTGTGCCAACCTCAGGTTGCACTGAACAACACCCTGGGTTGTGATGAAATATTTACAGCCCCTCCTGGGTGGAAAACAGCATCAGCAAGACATAAATTGCCTGGTTTGAAGATACAAAGAGCAAACAGAGAGTAGGGAGCCCGATCTGTTTTTCTCTCAGCTGAGCTGTTGTGTTTTGGGTTTATATTTGATCCTGGAAATTCCACCCCCCGAGTGTCAACAGGTAAATTTTTGCTTTTCTAAGGGTTTCTTCCAAGGACAAAATTCACATTTTGTGATCGCTTATTTTGGACACCTCATCCTTCTTCCTGAAAGGATTAAAGGGAAAATCATCACTGAGCACTAGAAGTGAGCCCTGTCAGGTGTCAGAGCTACAAGGCAGCTTTTCCCATATTTTTCCGTATTTTCCTCTCCAATTCCTGCATGCCTGAATGCTTTCACTTGGCTTTCACCCCCACTCAGAGAAAGCAGAGCATTGTAACAACCAGAAGGTAAATCAAGATATGACAAAGCCCTTCTTCAAAAGACATGAGTGCACTTCAATTAACTCGTGGATTTTGCTGCACTAATTGTTCCCATTATGTTAATATCATAATTGTTGCCACTTTCTTACATAATCCTGCTCCTCCTCACAGAAAAGGAGAGGAAGGAGGATTGAACATGCCCTAAGAAGTTCTCAAGGCAGAGAACAGGGGGTACAGTTAATCTGGGAGCAGCTTTTGCCAGAGTCAGATGGAGCAACTCAAGTCATTAATTCTTTGTGAAGTTCAGGAAGCCAAGCTTTTAAATCATAATTAAACAGTACTCCCCCCCAAAATGGCCTGTCAAGAATAGACATTCTGAACAGACATTACAATGAATTTTTCTGCAAGGCGATTGCTAATGGATTAGTAACTGGGGAGATTGCTTAATAGGAAAGTGCTGGTTATTAATAGGATTGGTAACAGCACAAGGTTTGGGAAGACAGTCTGGTTAATGATCCCTTCTCAGAGCTGAGGTACAGCCAAAGGTACTGTGCACATCCTGCTGCGTGCTTGTCTCTTCTCCACTCTTTTCCCAACCTTTTCCCTCTCCTCTCCTCTCCTCTCCTCTCCTCTCCTCTCCTCTCCTCTCCTCTCCTCTCCTCTCCTCTCCTCTCCTCTCCTCTCCTCTCCTCTCCTCTCCTCTCCTCTCCTCTCCTCTCCTCTCCTCTCCTCTCCTCTCCTCTCCTCTCCTCTCCTCTCCTCTCCTCTCCTCTCCTCTCCTCTCCTCTCCTCTCCTCTCCTCTCCTCTCCTCTCCTCTCCTCTCCTCTCCTCTCCTCTCCTCTCCTCTCCTCTCCTCTCCTCTCCTCTCCTCTATCTGTAATTGCACAGTAAGATCCTCATTTGCAATTGGAATGAGCTGTTCAGGACCTGGAAACGTTATGAACTAATATTAAAGTAAAGAATCCCCTTTGTTTCACAGGGTGCTGGAAGCCAGGACACAGGGACACAAATTTTACACAAATGCAGAGGTGAATTCAGCAGCCTTTAACTGCTCCTTCTCTGTGTTCTCACTCCACTTCAGTGCAACAGTGCTGTGCCACCCTGGAGTTGTAGCAAATATTAAAACTCTTGCCATGGTCACACCTGAGGGACATTTCCCAGTGGCATTTCTGCTCAGCTCTCTCAGTTTACTGGTCTGGTTGAAGAGATCCTTTCCCACTGGGCACCTGTGTTTACATATTCCTTCTGGAGCAGCAGCTTTTGATAGATTTTCCCCCTCAAAAATTTCACAGGAGTGTAAAAAGGTAAAAAAAAAAAAACCCAAAACAAATGAACAAACAAGACAGAGATGAACTCTGAGAAGGATTAAATGGGTCCTGCATTCATGATGGAACCTGGGCAGGTTCTCTGCTCAAGGAGCAGCAGTTGAGAGCTCAGTGAGTGTAGGAGGAATGTTGTTCACACAAATGCCTCAAAGATGTTTCTTTTAGATCAACTAGAACTGTTTGATAACTCCGTAAGGTCTCTGCCAGCCCAGGAATTCAGCTCAGGCAGGGCACGCACAGGGAGTGAAAATGAACCCTCTAAATATTACCTTGAGTAAGGCAGGGCACATCTGACTAGAGGGAAATGTTCCTCCTGGCATCATCTTCCTGCCTTTGGTGCTAATAAACCATAATTCCAAACGACTTGTAAGCTGTGTAAATAATGAGTGACCTCCCATTAAGGACTGCTAAATGAATGAGCTTCGCTGCAGTTGCCACTGCAGGACCATTGATGGAGAGTGTCTGATTGTGGTCTGTTCCGAGGGTGATTTACATCATCCTGGCACTGTAAAGGGGAATTAAGTGAACATAAATGTGATCTATGCCCACTTTAAGAATCCCTTCCTGCCTGGGTGTTGAATAAAGGGAGCTTACTGTAAATAAGGCTGAGAAAAATGACATTCCGTTGCTGTTTTGGCAAGAGAATGAAGCTCAGTAATCCTCAGGGGGTGAGGGCTGGAGCAGAAGCATTTCAGCTCACGGCCTGAGAAAGGGGACAGAATCCTCACAAGGCATTGGGACAATAAATTCAACTCTCTTTAGCCAGGTGACTGAAAAGCAGCTCCTGATGCATTTGCTGCTTAGGAAAATGAAAGCTGGGAAGTGGGAATCCAACACCAGGAAGGATTCTGGTAGCACTAAGCTGAATTTCATGGCCAGAAAGTCACATCTGTGCAGTAGCAACAAAAAAGTTCCCCGTGGTAAAAGTTGAGAAATAAAAGAAACCAAAAATTCCCCACAGCGAAAATTAAAGAAACCAAAAAAGCCAAATTCCTGACTGATAAAATAAAAAGCAGAATGCAGCATATTCCAAGATGGTTTTAAACTGGTGAAGACCCAGCAGATCCCAAGCTGTGGTTGTCAGACATTCCCAGTAACACCCAGGCACAAAGCGGGGCTGTTTGGAAGGAGGGATGGAGCTGGGCCACCCCAGAGCTCACAGCCCCTGCACCAGCTTGTTTTCGCCAAGACAACTTTCCTGATTCCCAGCTGCACCACCAATTCTTCTCCAAGATGCAAAAGAGAGCAGAAGAGAGCGGGTCACACATTTAGCAAATGACAGTAATTCCCTGCAGATGACAGAAAGCAGCTTGTCTATCAGCAGCCTCCTTTTGTGCTTGACTTTGAGGCACATTATCTTTGCAGAAAGTGAAACAAGGGTAATGAAAGAGGGGAAAACAGAGCCTGTAAACAGCACAAAGCAAATCTCCCAGGCTGCCAAACTTCACTGGAGTGGAAGGAGTTGAGTGCCTGTGTTGTGCCGTGGGCTCCATGCTCTGCCAGGGCAGGAGCTCCCACACCCAGCCCGGGAGGGGCACAGAGAGCTCACACTGCCAGAGCTGCACTTGTCCTAAACTGCTCTCAAATCTTCCTCTCCCATTCCCTCCCCCAGCTTCCTTCCCTCCCACACGGATCCCAGCTGCAGATCCAGGAGCTTGACAACAACCCACCTGACGGAGGGCTTTGTGTGATGCCTCACATCTTCCCTGTGTGACGTGGCTCATTTCCACAGCTGCTGCTCCCACACTTGGAAATTTGCCCTGAGATAATCAGGATTTGTGTGAAGGCAGAACCCTCTGGCTGGGACAAAGCAGAGGACAAGGTGTGTTTTCTCCAAAGGTGGAAGTCCCCAAGGCGAGGTTGGACGGGGCTTGGAGCAGCCTGGGACAGTGGGAGGTGTCCCTGCCCATGGCAGGGGTGGCACTGGATGGGCTTTAAGGTCCCTTCCAACCCAAACCATTCCAGGATTTTTGTGTTTCCGGGGTGGTGGGATTTTGGACACCAGATCAAGAAGCAGTAAATTTGAAAGTGTATTTTCCCAATGTTAAGGAATCACTGCCTCAGAGCAAGGATTATTAAATACAGAGCAGTAGTTAAAATGTAATAATGTAGAGATTTTAATCAAGATATGGAGGTGTCTCTCATGCCTGTGTTTTAAGGAGAAAAGCCACTTGAATGAGGATGAATAGATGGATATTGGGCAGCACTGAAAGGTAGTAATGAATAACCTCAAAATTAAAAGCAGGAGAAATCAGAAAAATCTTTTATGTTGTATTGTTTGCACCACATGAGAGTGGAAGAGTTTTGTGGTTTATGAGAAGGAAACCATCACCTTTAAGTGAGTATAACCCAAACCTCACCAGAAAAACTCTGGTGTCAGCAATGTGAGGTCAAATATCAGAAGCTGTTGATGACTTTTCATCATTCCTTCCTCAGCACTGCAAAATACACCTGCACTCCAAAAATACACATGGATTCTAAAAATACACCTGCATTTCAAAAATACAACAGCATTGTAAGAATACACCTGCACTCCAAAAATATACCTGGATTCCAAAAATACATCTGGATTCTAAAAATACACCTGGATTCCGAAACCTCACCTGCATTCAAAAAAAAAATAAAAAATACCCCTGCATTCTAAAAACACCCCTGCATTCCAAAACCACACCTGGATTCCCAAACCACACCTGCATTCCTGCTCTGCACAGCCCTGTGTGGCTGTTACTCTGTGCCTGAGTCAAAAGAGAGAAAAACTTCTCCTGCTGCCAACGAAACTTGGATGAAATCCCCACTAACAACAGGAACAAGAAGTTAATCTGAAGCCTTCCCTGTCAGTTCTGCTCCAGTCTCTGCTCAGTCACTCCAGGCTGCACACGCTTGGTTCTATTGGAACGGAGCCTCAGGAAAGGGGACAATTTACCTTAAATTTACCAAATGATTCCCCTCCACTAAAACAACTTCATGGCTCTGGAGCAGCTGTCCCACACAGCAATCCAGCCACCCCTGCTATATTCCATGGCCACCGTTATTTTTAAATACATTCAGTAATTAAGATTCAGTTTGATGACCTTGAGCAGCCCCTGGGGTTCACTTTTCCCCTCTTGGGCAGCTTGAAATACACCTTGGGTAGCTTGAATTACATTTCAGGCAATTTGAGGAGAATCATGACATTTACCAGGAAAAATCCTGCATATGATGCAAATTCCCACGTGAGATCAGGATCCAGAAATGATTGAGACTCCTTTGATATTTAACAGCATTGTTTTACATTTAATATTTGAAAGCAAACTCCACCAATAAAATTTAAAAAGCCCAAATCAGGAGAATCAACCCCCCCAGCCTTCCCTCCTAACTGCAAACAATAAATCACGGTGGTTAAGGAGTTTTAAGCCATAAAACTGCAAATCAGGCATTTTGTGCTGCAAATTGATTTCTATTGAGAGCTCTCCCTCCGTGCAACTTCGTTTGGAGCTGCCAGGGGTTGCTAACAGAGTTTGCAGGATCAAACACGGATGACAGGAACTAATCTGGCTCTGTGGGGGCAGCCCTTGCATCTGCAAGAGAAATGGAATTTTGGGGTGGTTTTTTTCCTAAATGCAAAGCAGGTAAAATCGAAAGCAATTTGTGCAGAATTGAAGTGCAAGTTAAAGTGCTGCTGCAATCCATCTCCAAAAGTTCAGCTCTGCTATACTTGAATTTTTCTTTTTCATTTGTTTTTAGCATTTATTACAGCAGGGAATGATGATGCCTTAGGAAGGGAGATTTAGTGCTCTACAGGAGCAGGAGCAGACCAGAACTAGGAGCACTTGTGCTGTCTGATGCCAAATAATATCTTTGCCTGATTCTAAAATGCACTAAAAATAAAAGGTCTGCATTCATGCACTACATTAGCACTGAAAAGGAGCCCCAGAGAACATCTCATTTCTGCAGCGTGGATTATCAAGCTGCCAAGAAAGAACTACTGCAAACTGATTTTATGATGCTTGTTACTGGCTGATAAAATTTGTGTTGTCACGCAGCAAACACAGATCCTTAATACTTGGATAAAATAGCACTTGTCATAATGAAATCAGGCTGCCTGGGAGCCAAAATAAAACAAAACCAAAAGGGAGATGGTGCTTTAGACAATTGTGGGAGTCCAGTGGAGGCAGAAAATATTAAGACAGACCTGAGCTTGTTCACATTCTCATCACAGACAAAGTGGATTAGTGGGTACCTGGTTGTTTGCTCCTTTGTTTGGTTCCTGTGAAGGGGCTGGTTCGGAATTGCCAGGAATGAGAAATGATTGGATAATTCTCATTCTGCATGCTCAGGGAAAGGATGCCAGCCATGAGAGGATATGTGGGTTCTCTGGATGAATCAAATTGCAGCGCTCATACAATTGAAGTTAATTACCTGCCCCAAATCCTTTTCTGGGTTAGGAATGCACTGCTCAGGCTTTTCCAAGGAAAAATGCTACACATCTTCCCAGTGAAGACACTGCAGTCACTGAACTTTTATCTGGAATTTCCTCAGAGCCAGAACAATTTCAGACACCAAAATTGCTATGAAAATTTTATGATTTTTATGAAAACTTTGCCCCATAGGAGAATTGCATCACCAGCTTCAGTAGGGACATGATTTCTCCAAAGTTCATTGTTTATAATGCAGAGTGTGCCTAATTAAACTCCATATAGGGACTTGTTCTTGTTTTCCCTGAGGTGTAACTTGGGTGCAAAGTTGTTTTAAGCCAACTACACAGAGGATGCACAGACATCCCTCACCATCCTCTCTGCTCATATGGGAGCCTCACATGCACATGAAGACATTTACTCACTCCATAAAGTTTATAAAGCCATCACTGAATATAATTAAAGGTATATTTTCTTCCAGCCGATCTTTTTAAAGTGGGTCATCATGTTGATTTAAGTAACTGCAATGGTGCCTGTGAATGTTTAATGAAAATAAAGGCCAGTGAGGAACAAGCACAGACAATTTATTGTCCCATTCCCATTTCACCGAGGTTCTTACTCTCAGCTACAAAGCCACTTTTAGAAGGCGTAATAAGATCATTTCCTCTCCTCTCCTCTTCCCCCACCCTTTTATTCTGGGAAGATTAAAAAGAATAAAAGGATCTGGTCATAAAACCTGAAGGGGCCAAGATTCACAGTGGCTCTAATCCCTGTTCAGCCTGCAGAGCATGGCTCGACCAGCTCTGTCCCTGGAATTGTGACATTTCCAAGCAGGTCACAATTCCTGAAACATGACCCCATCACCACCTTACAGAAGCCAACCTTAAACCACAGAAGTGATGAAGCAGAGGAGTTTGGGTTTCCAAACCCTATTTTTGAGCTCTGTACCCCACACCCATCACTCTGGGGCACATCCCACACACTCAGGGATGTTTATATTGAGTTTATTTCTCACCATCCCCCCAAAGAGAGGGGTTAAAGCCACAGTGAATCATCTCCTCCCCCTTCGGGTGTGTGCACACAGGAGTGACAGCAAATAAGGATCAAGTTTTACATGTGCCATGTCACTGCAGGCTCTGAATTAAAAGAACACATGCAAAATGAAGATTTTGTGATGTGACTGCAATGACAAGGCCAAGCTGGACAGGACTGGGAGCAACGTGGGCTGCTGGAAGGTGTCTCACGGCAGGGGGTGATGATGATGATGGGACTGGATGAGCTTTAAGGTCCCTTCAACCCAAACCATTCCACGTTTCTTTGATTAAACACCACCCCAAAACCTCAATATTTCCATCAGCCAGACTGCTGAGAATTCTGAGAATTCAGTGTGAGCAGACGGAACTCACACTGTGGTGAAGGAGAGATGTTAAACCCCACAGTCATCTTTGGGCTCCTTCATCTGGAATTATTTGAGCCTGAATTTTCCCATAAACATTAAACTGTGAAAAATCAGTGTCACATAAGAGACTTTCAGTAAGCCAGACCTATTTTTTCTGAGAGATCCATTAATAGTTGTTATTAAGCAGACGAACATAAAGAAGCATTTGTTGAATCACAGCTGAAGTGGCCTTTTCATTATGGGCTTCATCTGCCACCACTGACAAAAACAGGGGCCAGGATTGAGCTAAATTGGCTGTTATTGACCAAACACCAGCCTGGCAGGGCTGCAACAAAAAAATTACTTATTTTTTATTAAAAATTAAAAATATAAGGTCTGTCCAGGACAGGATAATACCCGAGAACCATCATCCCTGAAAGAGCAATGGTTTTCCGTACTAAAGCATTGCTTCCTCTGTAGAAAGTTCCCATATTTATGCACACTGCAATATTCCCAAATGCAGAAAATGCCCAGGAAAGGAATTCCAACCCTCCTGAAAAGGCTGCCAGAGCTCCAGTGCCTCACCTTGCAGAGCTCAGAGGGGCAGCAGCTCCGGGTCTGTCCCCAGGCTGTGAAATCTTGATTTGTTTGTGGCTACAAACCTTGAAAGAAACTTCATTACCACTGGAGTTTGCTTTATGAGCCTTGAGTCAAAGTTTGGATTGTTAGAGGGGTTTTATGGTCTCTGGCACGAGCAACAAACCTGGAATTTGGATTGAAATGACTCTCGTAAAAGGCGGGTATTTACTGCTCTCTCTGCTCCCACCACCTCATAAACTGGGCTCCCCTGACCCGAGGTGTGTTTAAGATTTAAAGGTGACAAATCCCAGCGAGGATCCTGGAGCAGGAGGCGCAGAGCAGTTGCCAGCCTGGCAAAGGCATCCACGGAAGCTCAGGGCTGCTGCCCCTCCAAGAGCCCTTGCCCTCATTAGGGACTCGGGGGAAGGGACTTCAGAGGGACTCAGGGGAAGAAGGGCCACCTCAGCACTCTCCCTGCAGTGCCTGCCACATGACTCCTTCTTCAGGTTCATTTCCCGGGAAATTAGGAATTTATTTACCCTTTTTCCTAAAGGAATGGATGCCTCAAACACACACTGGGAGTCCATCACCTCAAAAGCCTTCAGACAGCTTCTTGTTAAATCCATTAATTCAGAGTTTAGGAAAACTGATCATTAATAGTTAGATTATATCCCAAGCATGTTTTTAATGCCACTCTTGGACATTGGACCCCCATGTTGGTTCCTGAATCAAGTGCAGGACTGCGGCTCCTATTCCAAATTGTGCCATTTCCAATATTTATCTCCGGCAAGGAGCTCAAGTGAAAGGAATTCTTCTCCCAGTCTGCCAAGTTATTCATTAGGTGGCCTCAGGGAAGGTCACTTTCCCTTCCTTTTCTCACTGTTTGATGTATTTACTGTATACATGTTATTTTAAAAAACATTATTGGCTTCCTTTAAGAAGTTTTTTGAGGTCTGGGAATGAAAAGCAGGTGCTGTTGGTATTCTCAGATGAGTTGTTCATCTGCTCCTGTCAGACAATTCTCTCCTTTTTTAAGGGGAATTCGGGAAAAATAAAACATCGGCATTTGCATGACTGGCACTCACCTTGAAAACACACATCATTCTTTGTGGTTATAAAAATAAATACAAACAATCCTCTTGTGTCCCACAGGGGTGAAGAAAATCATCTCCAGTGGTGGCTGCGGCTTGACCTGAAAGCTCCAGCAGCTTCTCTAATGAGTTAAACCAGCAAAGCAAACACTGATTCCTCTACCGGGGATTCAAACAGGCACCATTCCCAAAATCTGATGGAGTCACCCACTCCCTGCAGCCAAAAGCAGCACCAGAACTCCTCAGGGAACCAGACCTGGGATGGATCAGACCCACACAGGGCTCTCATCCCTTCCCTGGCCCTACACTCCAAGAAATCTCTTAAAGGGTTCTTCACATAAAGAACCAGTTTAAATAAATATCCCTGCACTACCTGCTCTGTAAACAGGTTCAGACTCAGGTGCCCCCTCTGTCACAGCTCTTGGCACAGCCCTGGGCTGTTTTTTCCCTTACACCCTCCCTCGTACACATGTGGAGTGTCCCAAGGCCAGCTCCACATTCCCACAGCACAGACACAGCAAAATCCACCTCGTAGGGAAGGAGGGGGGGATCGGGAAGCACAGGGGAGGAGGAACTCAGGAGGCGCTGGAGGATCATCTCTCCCTCCAGATCCCTGTCTCAAAGCAGTTCTTGTCAGAGGCAACCCAAGGATGCTCCTGCAGCCTCCTCTCCCAGCACTCTCAGAACCCATTTGATGTTTTGTGCCACTCACACTAAGTGGTTTTTACTCACAAAAACACAAACTCTGTTTTCTGCAAATGGCAGTGGGAAGGTGCTGCTGGAGCTGTGTCAGCTGCAGGATGCACTGGAGGATGTCCCTGAGTTAACCTGGCAAACAAACCCTGCAGGTGCCCCCTGAGATCTGCCCCTGGCTTTTAGGGCTGTGTTTTCCATTTCACTGAGTGCATAAAATTCACTAAAAAGCCATTTTTGACAAGATAAACTTTAGTCAGTTATTAGAGCCTGACATCCTGGTGCTAATTAATCAGTGACTGATTATACCTCTTTGGGGTGTCAGGACAATGACTTAATGTTGGATTTAACGAACAAAGCTGGAGCTGCACAGCTACAGCTCATGTCATGCTAAATTAGCTGCATGTTAATTGGATTAAATTACCTAAAATAAGTTATAAAATGTTTGACCAGTGCTACTATACAACAACAAAATGAGAGGTGACTTTCTCCTGCCTGTCAGAGCATTGCAGGATGAGAATTCCTTGTCCTGGGAGAGCTCTCATGGCTGTGTTTGTTCTGGGCTGAAGCAAAAAACTGCAACAGGATCTGCCTGGAGAATGAACCAAGGTCCCCAGTCTTTGCCTCCGGGCCTCCTTCTGTTGGTAATTCAGAATTGGGAAGTTCTTTCTCTCCCTCTCTAATTAAATCCCCAAAAGTATTTCCATATAAACTCCTTGCAGTCTTGAGGAAAACACCCAGTCTTGTTTCTTCAGCATTTCCCACTGAGGGCAAGGGGAATTCCTGGAAGCATTCATTTCTTAAGTATTATTTATTTCTGTAGGAATGGTGTCCAAAGCCCCTCAGACAAAGATGTTTAACCCATCCCCATTCGACTGGAACCAGCTCTAACCATAAAGATTAAGAACTGTAGTTTAATTAGAGCACACACGAGCAGCAAACTGGGAACAAAAGTGTGATTTTAGGGGTTTTTTTTCCATATAGCAGAGCCTAAGAAAGTTCAACAAAAGAAAATGACTGAGAAAGATAATTTTTCCTCTTTTCAAACAGAGGATGCCTTTAAAGCACAGGAAATTACTGGCCCCCCAGGAGATCTGAGAACCCACAGGAGAATCAATCCTCAGGTGGGTTTGATTCCCACACCAGGCAGAGCCCGTCCCACTTCCCTGAGCACTGGATTCTGCAGGGTTATGGCTGTGCAACAGGATGGAGCAGTCTCAGGTAGCACCATTTTCCCCTCCAGGGGTGGGAATTTATTTATTAATGCCTTTATTCTGCTGCAATTGGATATTTTAAAACCACAGAGGCCAGGGCTCAGACATTCACATCCCAAAATCTCAGATTCAGTTCCGGCAGAGAATTCTTCCAGGTGATGGAACTCTGTTTATTCTGCTGTCACACCCATTGTTATACACTAATTCCCCAAGCACACATAAGCAAGCTCCATACTATTGGGTTACAGCCACTGTTCACATGGCCTTTAATAGCAATAATTAACCAATAGATTGGTTACAGATTAATATGCACACGACTAACTAACGTCAGTCTTTCTCTTTCTGTGGTCAACATCCCCCTCCCCAACATCCTGTTGGCTTGCCACATCAGCATTGCTCCTCTCTTTTTTCCCTAATCAAGGACAGTTCACTAATACAGCTTGGATTGTGCACGTACACATGTCCCTGTTCACTCAGCCATTTCTCTACACCATTTTGAGCACATCCTTGTCACAAGAGGGGAATGAAAAACTGACCATTTATGTCTTAAACCGAAAACGGGAGTATAGGAGAAAGGTTCACGAAGGATGTCTGGACTGCAGGCGGCTCCCTTGAAAGCTGTTTATTGCATAGGTGAAGTTACAGCAGCTCAGGGAGTGGGTATCCAGAGCCAGCCCTACAGCTGCCAGCTCCAGCTGTGGGCAGACCTGAAGCCGCTTTCTGCTCAAGTTACAAAGCATCAGATACTTTTCTTTGCAGAGTATCTTAACACATAACAACCCATAAGCACCACACACAATACCTTTACATTTGCCTGTAGCCTATCATAGCTACTACCATCACCATATTATAGTCATTATTATCCAATCACAAGAGTAAGTTACAATTTAAGCTTACAATGGAAAATTCTCAGACCTCTCTTCTTCTTCCTACATCAACATTTCTTCTTTGCCTGCCATATCTCTCTTTTTGGTAAAGACACGTTTTCTATTGACTTATGCTCTTCTTGAGACTTATTTACTTGGTGAAAAACATGTTTTTGTTTGTAGTCACATACCTTTGTCCTATTCCTAAAAATCTCCTCCCAACTCATCTCCAACCTTTGCCTTCTCAGCTATTCAGTGATCACTGGTTCAGCAAAACATCTTTTACTCTATAACAAAACTTGCTTTCATTTCTACCTCATCCCCAGTTTCTACATTCACAGATCTTTCTGCCAAGCCTACATACCTGTGAAACTTTCTTACCAAACTTTCATCCTCCCCAGCACGGGAGGAAGGGAGATGTCCTGGTTTGAGACAAATGAAGGGAAATGCTCTGGAAGGAACGTCTCCTCCAAAGAGGGCAGGTTTCAGCCACCCCTCTCACACAGCTTAAAGAGCCAGGGAGACACAGGATTCACGTGTGGCACAGGGCAGACCACAGGGAATACAGGCTCATACAGGCACCCCAGGACAGGAGATGAGAACAATTCTCCTTCCACGAGACAAATGTGCTCCAAGTGTGGAACTAAGCTTGGCTTTGAGAATATTAACAGCACACTGAGATGTCCAACACTGTAAAAAGCAGTTGGTTTAAGTGGCTGAAAAATGGCAAAAAATGCTGTTTGTTGTGTCTGGCCATGGGGTGCACTCAGTGCCCAAGGTGCACAGAAAGACAGCACAGAAAAACAGGGATTTTCTGCTCATTCCCATTCCCCATCCCACCCGGAAATTCAGAATGCCCCTAAATCTGTGACACCCACAAGAATGCAGACACAACAGGCATTGTCAGTTCTGTCCAAAGGGAAGATCAGGACTTTAAAAACAAACACATCAGCTTTAAATGATATTATTTCTTTTGTTTAATAAGGAACAAACATTACATATTATATATTTTATGTACCAGTTACTTCCTGCACAGACTCTCCCATGCTTAGGAATGAGGAAACTCACAACAGAACCTTCAAATAAAACTTAGTAAATTATGATGGGTAAGACAAGGAGCCCCTGGAAATGAGGCTCCCTCAGGCCTGGAACTCTTGTTGACTCCCAGAAAAGCCAAAGTATTAAAGCTGAGACACCTTGGCAGCACCTGGGCAATGCTTTGAAGTGGGAATAACTGAAAAGTTGGCAGTCTTCTGCTCAGAAGGGATAGGGAAGAGGAAAAACTCCTTATTTTGGCCTTTGCAGGCCAAAAAATGGGCCTGACCTGCAAATCAAACTGTTTTCCATCAGCTGCATTTGAAAAGCTCTTTCAAACCTGCACAACAGAGGGAAGTTAAATGCCATCAACTTCCCTGCACATCCTCCCAGATGGGGAAATTCCCAGTCAAACTCACAGGGGTTTCCTCTTTCCCCATTCCCTCTATTAAAAGTCAGCAATAAAATCCCCCAAGGTGACAAATTTCTCAGGGACAACTGAATTTCACCTTCAAAGGCTCCGTGACTTCCCTGGGATTCTTCCTCAGCACCTTTGCCTCCTTTCTAGGCAGTTTTGTGTGCCCCAGCCCCAAGTAAAGAATTTTTTCAATTGCTTTTCTGTTTATGAATATATTCCAGGTTAAAAAGTCTGTCTCTGGCCAAAGCTCCCAGCTGCCACTCGGCAAAACTCTCAGGAATAATTTTTCTTTCCCTTTAACTGCAAAGAACTCTGTAAACAGCAATAGAAATCTTTCTTTCCAACCTCCCCCTTCTCACATGGAATATTTTTTGGGGGGTTTGAGGTGAAGTTTTCTCTTCTGCTGTGGAGCTTTGTTTCAGGAGCACTTTCAGAGTTAAAAGAGCTTCCTAAAGCCAAGCTGAGTCCTCTCCCACGACGCTTCTGGCCTGGTTCTCCACTCACTCAGAATAACACAATTCCAGAACAAGCTGAATTTCCTTGTTCAGACTTTCTTGCTGTTCCCAAGTATTATCCTCTCTTCTAAACAAAAACAAATAAAAAACCAAACAAATAAACAAACAAACAAAAAACAACCAAAAAAACCCAAAAAACCAACCTACCAAATAAACCAAAACAAAGAAACAAAGAGTATTTTCCTAAAGGCATCAAGGTGCACAAAACAAAACAAGGTTTCCACACTTCTGTGGGCAGGTTCAGAATCCCCGGGGGTGCAGGGAAATGAACACAGACATTTAGGAATTTGCAGATGCCTCCTGAGAACCAGGTCGTGAGGAACAGAAAATGCATCTTCTGAGGTAGCTTAGATGGTAAAATAACAAAGTATCTACAAACTATTGCAGGTATTTCTTACAGAGCCTGGAGATTCAGAGCCCAGCTAAACAGCAGGCAGAAAATCAGCTCCCAGTGTATTTACAGGAATCATGGAATGATCTGGGTGGGCAGAGACCTCAAAAATCACCCAGTGCCACCCCTGCCATGGCCAGGGGCACCTCCCACTGTCCCAGGCTGCTCCAAGCCCCTCCAGCCTGGCCCTGGGCACTGCCAGGGACTGGGCAAACCTCTGCAGAAAGGCCACACAAAAAAGACACAGCAAATCCTGAATTAAACTCAGCATTTTCCCTCTGCCAATGCATAAAGTCACAGAAATGAGATGAAAATAATGTTCCAGAGCAGCCTCCCAGGATCTGAAGGGATTCCAAGGAAGCTGGAGAGGGACTGTTCATCCAGGACGAGGAGTAAGGAGTTCAGACTGGGAAAGGGGGAATTTATGTTAAGTACACAGAAAAAATTCCTTTCTCTGAAGAGGGAGGGTGGGGAGGGGCTGGGATGGAATTCCCAGAGCAGCTGTGGCTGCCCCTGGATCCCTGGCAGTGCCCAAGGCCAGGTTGGAGCACCCTGGGACAGTGGGAGGTGTCCCTGCCCATGGCAGGGGTGGCACTGGGTGGGCTTTGAGGTCCCTTCCCACCCAACCCATCCAGGATTCCGAGATTTCTGGCTCTCACAAGAACTCAGACACTCAGGGTTCTTGTACTCTGTGTCTGATCAATGTTCTCATCCTGAGAAATGCCTCTGTTACCTTTAAAACTAACACCAAACTTCAAATTAATATCCAACAACAACAAAACCCCTTCAGAACTGTTCATATTTAAGCAACAGGAGAGACTTTGTGTCCCCAGTTTTGGCTTAAGCAGGATCTGGGTCATCTTCACTCCCTCACTGCCCAGAAAAGAACAAAAATCAACTGAACACAGGGAGGAAAAGAAACACATCCAGTGATGGGGGCTGAAAACTGGCAATTGCTGCTCAAACAAGCCTCCATAATCAAGGTTGTCCTTGATGAGCTGCTTATAAACACCCATCTTTTATATTCCCCACCCTGACATTTAAGGGAATGAAACCCTCTAATCCCTTTCATAATTTTAGCAGCAGCACTCAGAGCCAGAAGGCAGCAGAAAAAAAATGATCCGGGGGCCCTGATATCTGTCTAAAGGGTCTGCTCCAATTCCTGTGCAGGGAATATGAAATATTCCAAGCATTCAAGGGAATGTGACATAAGTTTGGCCTCTTTATTTTAAGTTTTCATTAGATAATGATAAATTACTGTGGAAAATCTGTGGAGAAGATGGATTCTCACACCAGTTATAAGCATTGGCAGGGAGTTTAATCAAATTAATGTAAGATATGATTTGAAATATTAAATCTAATATTTACGTGTGGATGACACATGTCGAGTTTGGGCAGTTTTGAACTGGTTTTAGGTTGGATTATTGAAAGAAAAGCAGGATCCACTCGATGGTTTAGGAGAATTAGGCACCCAGTCCCCAGGATCATTTGGAAAATCCCAGGCTGAATAAACCATCTGCCAAAGACCTTTTCAGGAGCTACCAGAGAACAGGGATTTTGTTCATTTTTCTCTGCTATTATCAGCTATGAAACGTTGTGAGTGTCAGAAGGACAAGCTGAGTTCACATCCCTGCAGGTATCATCAGGGCTTCTGCAGAGAATGAAAGGGTTTTGAGGAAGAAACGTAAGACAAGAGAATTACCACACTTGTCAATGCTTATAAAAGTACTGAAAAAGTACAGCATGGCCATTTCCCAGCCCTTTCCTCTTCCCAAAACTGAGCAGCCCAAATTTTACAAACTGAGAGGTTTTGGGTGATGGTGGTGTTTGGGTTTTTTCTCATCAATCAAAAGGAATTATTTAATGCCAGTTTTATGTTTGAATTTCCAACAGCACAAGCCTGGCTGCTGTAGAAAATTCTAACTCTTACATAGGAGGGGAGAACCCTTGGGTGAAAAACCCGGGGATTTTGACTCTGCATTGCCATTTTGCTGCTTTTTTACTTTTCTTCCCTTCTCTAAGGTGCAAGTGAACAAAATTAGGGCACAGCCCTGTGCCATAATTTGCTAGGAAATCCCATAAAAAAGTTGAATTTGCTGGAGCAGAGGAGTGGGAGGAGCAGAGCTCCCCTTGACTCAGGTCTGTGATTCCTCAGTCCCTCGCAAGGGATGAGGGATGGCAGGAGCAGGACAGGCTGAGCAGGAACTCACTCAGCATCCCTGAAATACTTGGAATTATAAAATCCACATTCAACTTTGGGGTTTTTCCCCTTCCACTGAAATAAACTGATTTTCCATGAAGTTTTGCGGAGTCTACACTCAAACACCCACATGAGAGAACAAAACAGGCTGGAAAAGCCATTCCTTTATCACCAAATTACACACTGGGGAGGTGAAATAATTAAAAATAAACAAGCAAACAAAGCAGGGAAGCTGGTTTGTGCAATGCCCTGCAAATCTCCATGGCAAATTTGGGGGGAAAACTCCCCAGTTTGGCCCAGTGCAGGAAATTGGCACCTCCTGTCCTCTGGCAGGAGCTCATAAACCCCCGGTGTTCCCTGAGCAGGAAAGGCAGCCAATTACCCAAATAAATTGTGACTGGAACACTGAAGATCATTTTATTCCTGCCTGGAGGGGTTTTGGAAGCTGTCCCTATGAAATTGTCTCGTAAATAATTCACTGGAAGTGATTTACTTTGGTGGGGGACTTGCAAGGGAAAGCCTGTCAGAAGACTGTGTTGTCAAAAGTTATTTAAATTAATTTAATCCTAAATTCCAAACAAATTGACTTAGATCAAGTTTCAATATCAATTAACAATGGCTGCTGATTTCTTTGTGTGTTAAGTTAAATGCATAGAAAGGAGATAACAACATAATTTCCTCCTCCACTCCTAAAAAGCCATCAATAAAACAAAAATCCATCTCTTCACCCCCTAAATAACTGTGGTACAATTAAAACTTCTGCAGTGGACAGAGGAAAAAAGCCCAAGTGTGGCTCCATTTAATTAAGAAACAATCAGAGCAAAAGGAGAGCAGCCAGTCCTAAATCTGATCGCTTCTTTCTTCTGGGCAATGGAACAGCAGAATTTATTTTTAAATCTCCTGAACTTCACCTTGGGAGAATTTAAACTGGAAAGACAGAAATTCAAGTGAGTTACGTTAAGCAGAGAGGCTAAAAAGTCCCAACTGGCTCCAGATCTGCACCTCCGTGCAGACACTGCCCAGTCCATCCCTGGGGATAAAACTGGGAAGGTTTGGGATGAGGCTTTGTTTTCCCTCAGCTCATGAAGGAATGTGACCAATAAAACACTTAATGTTGGTTTGAAACCTCTCAATGCCAGCACAGGTAGAGGCAGCTTTCAAAATGCCCCTAAATGGTTTGTTTAAAAGAAAAAATATATTCCAGGGACTAAATATCAGCTATTTGTACACATTCTGAAACGCAGCCAGAAAAATGGAAAAGACTTAAATAAATCTAATTTATGGTGGTTGACTGACTGGATTCTTCTCTATCCTTTGCTACTGTTTTCTTCCAGCTTTTCCTGTACAGATCCTTTTTATAAGAACACAAATATTTGCAAAACCAGCTCGGGCCCATCTCTTGAAGCCACCTCAGCCTCGTGCAGAGCTCTCTGCTGATATCAAACCCAGTCAGGGGTGCTGCAGGGTGATTTAGAATCCCCTAAACTAAAGCCAGGTCTAAAGGAGGCCCTTTTCCTTTGCCACAAGGCACCTTTTATCAGCTCCCAGTGCATCTCCAACACCTGGGGGCTTGCAGGAGCCTCTGGCCATTGCTGTTACAGGAGCCCAGTGGGAGAACCCACGTTTCAGAAACTCAGAGCAAGCAGGAATTTGTAGGGAATTTGGCTTTTTTGCTCATTCATATGCAACAACATGCTGTTTCTTCAAGTCCCTCATAGAGTTTAACGGGGGAAAAAAAAGGTATGAAAGGAGCAGTAATGCTGTGTTCATTCCTTTTGGAGTTTCTGTGGCTCCACAGTGAAAGCAGCTGGTGGGAGGTTGGATCAACTCCATTCCAAACTGAGCTTGCCTTGTTCCACTCTCTCCTTTTTTTTTTTTGGTTTATCCCAGGTTTTACTGGCAAACCTGGAATGCTTAAATCACAGTAGATTTAAGAGGGATCCAGGATGAATCCAGAGGGGGAAGGTGAGCTGGAGCAGTTCCATATAGCGCTCACGTATAGGTGGGGGCTGGTGCCTTTTCAGAAGAGCAAACAATTATTTTCTCAAGTTAATTCAGCGGGACAGCAGCTCCTCACATCCTCCTGGAGAGAATTCCCTTGGTCAGGATGGACCAAAAGGAGCTTGGGAGTGACCCTCTTCCTGCATTTGGAAACGTGCAGAGAGGCTTTCCCCAGTCATTCACAGCACTGTCACCCTCTCCTTCCACCTTAGACAAAAAAGAGGCAGCAGATGCTGTTTGTGAAGAAGAGAAGTGCTGGGAAGAAATTAAAACAAGGAACCAGAGCTGCTGAAACAAAGGTTTGAGGCTGATCTGCCTCAGGCAAAACAGGAATATTTAATCTAATTTTTCCCATGCCCCAAGGGATAATCTCAACCCCTGAGCTTTTCTGGCATCCGTAGGCCCCTTCCAGCAGCTTTGCTGCAGCTTGAACTCAAACCATTTTTTTTTTTAAACCTTTGGCTGCATCCTGTAAAATAGTCCTGTTTGAGAGTACTGACAGGGGTAAATAGCAATGAATTAAAAATTAATTTAAATATTCCTGGTAAGTCGAATTTCTCCCAACGAAGGTAGAACACAGTTGTGCCTCTGCTCCTTTTTGTCCATCGCGCTCTTCATTTCCTCCCACTGTCCATGGTCCTGATGGAATCGGGGCAATTCCTTCCAAAGCTGGAAAAGAAACGGCAGGGAACCCGCATTTGCCAGGGCTTGGAACTCCGCTCCTGAAGGGCAAATCTCCCCCCGCAGGTGTTTAATAATGGGGAAACTTGGGCCCGGGGGTTTAGGGAATAATGCTGTGCTACTAATCCTAATCTTTAGATGGGATTAGACAACAAACATTACTGATTTTAATGCTGCAGTAATCACGAAAGTGGAACTTTTTATAGAAATAGTCTAAAGCTCTTATCAAATATATGCTCTATTATTTATACCCAAAGTCCCAAATCCATATTTTATGCAACTTCCAATTACTCTTCTAACAGAGCCCTTATTAATTTAAAAGCAGTGATACTTAATCAACTTTGAACCCAGCAGATGGCTCAGCTTTGGCAGCTGTGAGCACACATTAACTCTTTCCAAATTGTTCCAAACACCTCAGAGGTTTTCTAACCACACCATCCTTTGCAGAACTGGCTGTCTTCATGCCAAAAAAAATAAAACGTGGGGCGCTCAGGTGAGGCCTGGAATAGAAGAAAGAGGCAGCTGCAGATTTGGGAACAAAGCTCTGAGTTTAGAAGAGTTTTGGTGGAACACAGAGAAGAAAAGGGAGAGATTAAGCAAGTGGAACAAGAGAAAATATTGAATTCTGCCTTATAAATAAATAAATAAATAGCAGGAAAAAATGTAAGAGAGACTGAGAGACAAAATTCACATTGTAAGGAACAGCAGGAGCAGCTCACACTGTGGAGTTCAAGGTGAAGGTGATTTTCAAAACATTCCAGGTCAACTCTTGAACCTCCTGTTCAGTAGAAACAGGAGGGAAATGTTCTGTTTTCTTCTCTAACGCACAGCAAAAATTTATGGTCAGTTCTTGACCTAAAACTGACCCAAAACTACAGAAAAAAAGCAACCAAAGGAGAAGAACCGAATGCAGGGAAAATCTGAATTAGCAGCAGCAACTGGTTACTATCGGGTTATGAAGACACACGTGGGCAGCCCTGCAAGGAATTTTTGCAGCTCTGCATTCAGCCCAGAAAAAAATTAAAGATACTTAAAAATACTGTCATTACATGTGAGAAAAGATATTTAAAATAAATAATTGCTGATTACAGCAAGAGCTGGAAAGCAGGAACTCAACGTTCCTTTCCCCGCACTGGTTTTAACTTCCAAAAAAAGATTTTTCAGCCAACTATTTATTCCAAAAAGGATTTAAATCAAAAAAAGGAAACAATTCCTTGTTATGTTCACACTCAGGAGCCTTAAACTGAACGGAAAGTGCCAAAAGAGCAAGAGAAGAAATCACATCCCATTTCCAAAAGTAGGATTTTGAACCCAAAGCCCACAAGAGAAAAAGCCACAGTGCTTATGAAAATTCCCCACTCTGGAAATTCAGGATACTTTCAAAATTTTCTTTCCAAGGTCTTCTGCAACTGTCTTAAGTTTGCCCTTCCTCCCTCTCAAAAGAAAAAATAATTAAATCCCAGCAAAGTTTTGACAAACAAAGATTTAGATGTGAAAATCTTCTTCGGGAGGAAGATTGGACAGGTTGGGAGAGCTGCAGCTCCCACAAACATGAAGTAAAGAAAACGTCCAGGTGAGTTAAAAACACGCCTGGAGTGTGGTTCAGAATTCTGAAGGACTCTCCATCATCCAAAATGCCCCTGGAACCATCAAGAGGAAGAAAGCCCCAAAAATGTCACATTTAGAGATCATTTTGAGGAGCCAAAGTTACTAAAAAGGGCTGGTGTGGAGTTACTTTTCTGTGAAAAAAGAAGGTTCTTTGTCTTTTATCACAAAGACTCCCATTTTTAGAAGAACTAAGGAAGAAATGTATGGAGAGAGTGGAAATCCTTCCACAAGCTGAAAAAATAAAAGTGCCTTTACCTCATATTTTGTCCTGGCGGTTAAAATAAAATAAATTAACCCCAAATCACTTTGATTTCAACCTCTGGGTTGTGTCTATCAGCAGACCAATAAAGGTCATTGCAGAGTGTGCACAGAATGCCAAGTTCAGCTGGTGAAAATACAAAAAACAAATATAAATGAGCCTGGAGATTAAAAGAAAATCCTGTCTGAAAGGCTTATTAGGAGTAATTTGTTATGTTTTCCTCCTAATTACTGGAATTAATAACAATAATATCTCCTCCACTCCCAGGATTAATGGGAGATGTTTCCTTCCTTGGTGAATCCTCTTTTTTTCAGCAGGGAAGTTTTTTTAAAGCCCCATTTTGAGAATTTGTTTCATTAGGAAAGCTTCAAACATGGAAATGGATGAAGTGTTAAAAGTTTATATAGAAAATGATGGATATAGAAATATATAGAAATAATTAGAATATAGAGATATATAGAAATAATCTATCTCCTTTTTGGTTCAACTGATGAATAATAATTAAAAAAAAAAAAAAAGAAGGCAGAGAGAGGAAATAAAATAAACAATGTTTTTTTTTAATTGCAAATATTAACTTGAAGATCACTTGAAATAAATAAATAAAACATCCATTAGCTTTGTCACATCCTTAAAACAAATGTTACAGCAACGGTAATTGTGCAATTAAATTACCAGGCTTTTCCATCTCCTTGATTCATTAATGTAAGAACCTGTTGCAGCAAATATGGAATTAATAAGGAATGGGCTTATAAACCACATTTTTGTAATTTATTTGCCAGTTCATTAAGTAGAAACAATAAAACAGGACTAAGAAAAGCAGCACCAGGAGCAGTGGGGTTTTTTCTGTCTCTCCAGGCAATTTCCCCAAAAGTGATGGATTACTTTGTGTTGGTTGGGGTTTTTTGCTATCTACACTCAGAATATTTATTATGTTAGAGGGAAAATGAGAGCATTAATGAGGATGTTTCCACGTGCTGGGGCCAGGCTGGAGGTCACATTAACTCTGCCCTCTCCCCATCCCTGCTCTAAGAGAATTCCAAGTTCTCCACCCTGCAGAACTCCAAGTTTTCCACCCCTGCCACTTCCCCAGGGAGGAGCAACAGCCAAACCTGAGCCTGTCAACAGAACAGCCTGAATTGTGGGGCTTTTTATTTCAGATTACACCTCCCCCTGTACTCCCCCTCCCTGTTCTGTGGGAGGAATCACAATTCTTGCTTCGAAAGAGGAAAAGACTCAGGACGGCTCTCCAGATCCACAAAAGGCAGCTGGATAAAACATATCCTCCAAATCCCTCTGAAATGTGGTAAATTGCCATGTGAGAGCAATGGGAGAAGTATGGGATAGGCAAAACTCCCTCTGCAAATGGGAATGGTGCCCCTTAGTCAGAGCCCACACGTTCAGTGTTCAAACACTGAGGTTCTGAATGAGAATTTCAATTTAGGAGGTGGGAAAACATTGATAAAATGCATCTCTGTCCCCTGTTTTCGAGAGGGGGAATCTTTCAGATCCACTTGTGCTGGAACAAGGGTTTTCATCTCCTAAAACACTTCCACAACAGTGGCCAAGCACCACTCACATCCCTGAGGGGGAAGAAAAAGAGTTTCTGTTAACTTTGCTCCCCTTTTGATGGGAATAAATAATCCTGAAAGAGCCCTGCAGCAGATCTGGGGCTCTGAGAGCTCTGCTGGAGCAGCTGTGACAAGTATTTAATGTTGGAGCCAGTCGGTAACAGCAGCAACATCTGGCAGGGGCACAGCTGCATGTGAGGAGCACATTTATCTCCACCCTAAGAGAGGGCAGAGTCCGAATTTTGGGCTCTTCCCCAGCTCTGCTGGCCTGCTCTCACTCCAGCCCTCTGTGAACCCCCACAGTTCTCCCAACCAGAACAATTCCTCCCCTTCCCTGGCTGGATCAGCACTGGTGGGAGGTGGTGCCAGCCCAGCTAATGAGGCATTAATTCTAATCAAAGACACTCAGTGCTTCCTTGCCATTCGTTGTGTAAATAATAAACACCAGCCCTTTGCCACATGCCGGGGATCTGCTGGTGGGATCAGCCTGGAAATGCTTCCCTCTGAGGAAATGTGGATCCTGACAGATTGAGAGGCAGCACAGGCACCAGCAAACTCCGTGATCTTCCCTCCCTCTGCTTTCTGTGCTCTGTGATCTGACAGAGATAATCAGAGTGATTGCCCCAGTAAATCAGATTATGGGGAGCTAAGCTAACCTTGAGGACCAGGGGAAATGCTCTGTGCTGCTTGCACCCAGCCTTTCTTGGTTTTGCTCCTCTGGGCAGTTCCATGGGTTGGAATTTGCTCTCCTCCCTGGGAATTTGGAACCCAGGAGCCCCAGGGCTCAGCAGAGTGAGCAGCAAACAAACATCCCCTGCCTGGATAGCTCTTGATTGTAGTTTTAAAAAGGTACAGAGAAGGTTCTGGTAGCTGGAAAATGTCCAGTCTGCAACATGGAGCAAAGAGAATTCCAGATTGGTTTGGGTCGGAAGGACCTTAAAGCCCACCCAGTCCCACCCCTGCCATACCCTGGGTGGGATTTGGTTTTCCATGGTGCAGCTGACGGATGTTTTTTGAAAATGCCATCCTGAGAAGTCATGGATTTCCGCTTGAATTCCTCCATGCAGATGCTCTTAGCAGTTTATTTCAGGGCCCCCAAATATATTGTCTGGACTCAAACTGGAATAAATAGAGGTTACCCCCCTGGGGTTTATCCCTAGAGACTTTAAAGGGTTCAGAAAATTCAACTAACAACATCATTCCAATTATCTGCTTATGAATGTATGCAAGGAGAAATACTCTAAATGAAAAAAGTTCAGAGCTGTCACAACCATCCTGGCTTCATGAATTCTGGGATTAGGGGTGTAAATGGGGCATTTCGGGATTTGGGCCTGAAGGATTTTACAGTGGGCAATGCAGAATCAGCTCCTCTGGAGTCACCGATGCCATGAGATAAAACCCAAACCTAAGAAAAAACTGATGATCAAAGTTCAGAATCATTTGAAATGGGCAATTCCTGCAGCAGTGAAAAAACCACTGTCCTTTGTTAAACTGACTGAAAAGGTGATAAAAGTTATGGTAACACAACCAAAGCTTTGTGTATCTAAATTAAAGCTGTCTGACAGGAGAGTTCATGATAATAAAGTTCAAATAAAGATATTCTAACTCCAGAGAGATTTACAGCAATAGACTTGCAAACTAACAGGGCTCAATTCTCCAGCATTCCACCCCCAAAAAAGTCAGCACAATCCACAGAAGTAAAAGTAAAATTGGAGTAAGGCCAAAAGAAGGGTGTCAGAATTTGCCATTAGCAAAAACATTGCTCTTTCCATGGAGCTGTTTTAAAAATAAACAGTTTATAGCTGTGTATTAAGAGGAGCAGGCGAATTTCAGCAGGAAAACCCTGCTCCCTGGATCCCTGCCATGCTGCTGGCTGTATTAGGAAGTCATTTGAAATATTAATCCAGCAGTTTATCCGGGACAGTTGTGCAGGCACGGAGCTCCAGCTTTGCTGAGTGTGCCAAGTTCAACCCCGGCTCCCAGGAGAGCCTTTGCTGAGCAGGACTGGGAAGGGGAAAAAAAGGGGAAAAAAAACCCAGCACAAAGTTAAATTGCTGCTTTGAAGGGAAAAGGGAGAGACAAAGGCTTGCAGAAGGCACAAAAAGATCTGAAAGGCCTTTTCTGTCTCTGTTTGCCTTCAGAGCTCGAGTTCAACAGCTTCTCACAAAGCTCTGGCTCCCTGAGCCAGCCAGGGCTGTCACCTGTGGCACCCCCTGGCCTCGCCCACCCCTTCCACTGCCCAGGGCAGAGAATTCGCCTCAATTCTGCACCTCCAGGGAAAACCCCACTCTGTCCTTAATTTCCCTTCCCATACTGGCTTTGATCAACAATTTTCCACCCCAATTGGCCAACAAATGGAAGTTGTAACATTTATGGGCTAAACAACATTCCCAATGCTCTGGTTTCCATCTCTGTGTCCAAGATAACCAGGTTAAAGATGATGTTCAGTCACAGACATATTTTCAGCCCAGGGAATCTCTCAAGGAGGTTCTGTAAATGCTCCCATCCCTCTCCTGACACTGCAGGGCTTTGGGTTGGCTCCTCCTGGCAGGAGGATGCTCAAGTATCTTCAGTGGGAATTTTTTAATCTTTTCCTGCCCCTTTGTCAAATACAGTTCAACAGTCACTCATTTTCAACACCCAGCCTGGGAGCTTGTCAGCAACACATCAAATAAATGAACCAACCTAAACTGATTTATCCTGTCAATGCAAAACAAAAAATCTCCAAGAAGTTTTTTAGTGAATGTATGGACCAGTAATGAATAAAAGAAAATGTTAAAAACTCTTGGGAAATTATTGTGGTTCACTTTCCTCATTTTTAATACAGATATACCCCACACACACATCTGTAAAGCACCAGGAGAGCTCTGGAGGAATTCAAGCTGCCCAGAATGCAAAATCCACGCAGAAAAATCACCTTAAAGCAAAGAAAAATAACTTTGGGTAAAGGAATTTAATTAGAAACCCAAAAGTGTCTTAATTTCATAGAACTACTGGAAGAATAAGAATTCTCATTTTTTCTCTCTGTTTGGTTTGGGGCAAGTCAACAGCTGAGTTTATTTCTTCCTTCCTGGATAATCTCTTCCCTCCCAGCTCCTGGAAGGTTGTAGAGGTTCAGGACATGGCAGAGTTTTGTATATTGAGATTTCAACCAATCTTAACTCCTGCTGTTTTTTCAGTGGTTTCCAGCACAGCACAAAAAAGAAACAGAAATTCCTCCATCTCACTGGGTAACAGAACCAAAAAAGTGACAAACCACAAGCGGACTGCAAACTTAAACTAAAAAAAAACCAAAAAACTTTTTGGTCAGTGCTAACTTTAAAAAAAGAGGTTGTGAAGCGATAAAAATAAATGGTTTCATGTGTGACTGCAGCTGTCTTTTAGGGATGCTTGAGCATCCTTTGTAAACCAAAAAGATTGCATAAAAAATAGCTGACTCTTCTCTGTTTGCTCTCAAAATGGGAACAACTCACAGGACCAAGAAATCCTTGCTCATTCAGGCCCAAAACTCAGCCACAGGAAGATGTTAGAGCAGAAATGCAGGAATCCTGTTTGTCTGGGAATGCAGATCCGGAATGATATTACACATTTATTTTGTCGCTGCGAGCCAAAATCAGTCTCAGGACATTGTCAGTAAAGTCAATGAATTCTCAAAATGGTTATTAAATGAAAACAAACAACAACCACCAAATCACCCTCACACAACTGCTGCAAGAACCTGGCTTTGGGCTTAAACAGGGGACTTCTAATCTTATCAACTCGGCACTTTCCCCAGCCTTTTTAGACTCTTTATAACTCATTGCCTGAAGGAACTGAGGTAGAAATTCCTCCTTTTTTTTTTTGTAAGAGAAGTCCAGTGGAACAGCAGAGAAGTCAATCCCAGCGCTCAGTTTGTCTTTCCCTGTCAGATTTAGGCACTGAGTGGATTAACTGACCCGAACTCCTATAATCCAATAAAAGTTCCTATTCAGAGGCAAAAGCGATGGAGGAAAAAAAAATAAAGAGGGAGAATGAACAACCACAAACTCACAGCGCAGCAGTTCATGAGAGCAAGGGAAAAACCAGCAAAAAAAAATAAAAATACAAAGCTTTGCTGAGCAGGAGGTGTCATTAATTAATGCAACGAATGAACATTATTAGCACAATATCACTCCAGATTCATTGAACAGAGCCCCCTGAGGGAAGAACTCGCTGTGTTTACAATCAGGAGTAGTGGGGAAACAAAAGGACACTCCAGCTAAAGAGACATTGATCTGCGAGGATTTAAAAGGGAGAAGGTAGAGACAGACTTCCAAATAAATCAGGGTCTTTCTAGGAAAAGCCTTTGCTCTCCAGAACAGATCCAGTCTCAGTTTATGTTCAGAATGGCTCATCCAAAGGGGACATCAATTATTATTAATAAATAATTAACAGATGTTACAGACCACAGTAGAGCTGTAAAAACACTTTAACAAAATATGTTTTAGGAGGTAAAATTCAACTCCCAGGTTTGATCCCTGGGTGAGATTCGAGACTTGGACTCAATGATCCTCATGGCTCCTGCCCAACTCGGAATATCCTGTGGGTTATTCAACTATTTATCAGTTATTGAACTTTTTAATTATTGTGAGTAGGCTCCAATTAACAGATTGAGAAAGTCCCAAACCTGGAGATTAGGACAGAGAACAAAAAGCAGAAATAAAGGGCCTCCAGTTAAGAAATAAAGCTCAACTCCTGCTACTGATTTCCTGCCTCAGCCATTTCCATCTCCTGTGTCACACCTTTAAATCTGCTTATCGACCAAAAGTTAAAATAAAGAAATAAAAATTTTAGTTCTTGTGCATTGTGTTCCACAGTGACTGCATTCTGCCAGCATCCAAACATGCCAGGATGTCATCACAGCCCTGAACAAATTAAAAGTTATAAAAATTTCAGTGAAATTATTTTGACTTTGTGACAAACAAAGCAGTGACATGAAGTGATTTGTTGTGACAATTCTTCCACCTAGAACCTCATCTAAGCCTACATCTTCCCAGGAAATGTTTTGATCCTGACACAAACATGTTTTCCAAAAGAAAACTCTCCGTGCCCAAAATGTTTGCAGCGCATTAAACCTGGCTGAGGTCTCAGCAGGGCCCGGGAGGTGTCAGTGGCACTGCTGAGGCTGGGCTGGGGTGACCCCGGGGATGAGGGGTGCCCTGGGGGTCTTCATGCAGCATTTGCTGCTCTTTGCCCACACCTTTAGTGTTCCAGCACTTCAGGATCTCCAGATGGGAACACTTTTGTCTCCTGGGAAGCTGTAACTCGCAGAAGCAGAAGCAAATCCATGTTTCTAGTGCTCACTTTTGGAGAGCTTTTGGCAGAAAAAAACCCCTTTTTGGCCATTTTTTGTCGAAAACACTGGGTCAGTGAACAGCAACTCCGGTGCATGGATCCAGTTCAGCACATTTATTTATAAAATGCTTTCCTTGCCACCAGGTGAGGGTTTTGTTGGGTCTTTAATGCAATTAATAAAGTCCATCAGTGATAAAGAGTCATTAAAGAGGGAAAGGGGGAAGGCCGCAAATGCTCTCCAGGCTGTGGGCAGCATGAATATTCAAACACATCAAACGAGCCCAGGAGCCCTCTGGAGTTTCCTTGGAGTGCCTCACTCTTAAATTAGGGAATTTTCCCTGCCGAAGCTGGACAGAAAACAGCTGTGCTCATTAAAAAGAGGAGGGAGGCACTGCTAAGTAGCTCCATAATCAACACCATGTAATTAACAGAGAGTTAAAACGGAGGCTGGAACGCTGAGCTGAGCAGAACAAGAGCAGCAGCCCGGCCTTTGTGCTGCTCCCGGGGCTCCACATCGCAGTGCTGCTGCCTCGCTCCTCAGGATGGCTCAGCAGCCAGGGAGGTGCCCGAAGCGTCCTGTGAAAGGAGAACCACGCAGGCAGGAGAAGCCCCAGCAGGGCAGGAGGTGCAGGAACACACCCTGGAATTCTTGGAGCCCTGAGCATCCCAACGTGCTCTTGCACATGGGTGGGATGAGAGGAAGCAGCCTCAGGTTGTGCCAAGGGAGGTTTAGATGAGATATCAGGAACAAAAAATTCCATGCAAAGGGTTGTAAAGCATTGGAACAGGGAATGTGGAGTCACCATCCCTGGAAGTGTGCCAAGAACGTGAGGATTTGGACTTGAGGATGTGGTTTAGTGATGAACTCGCTGCATTTGCAGCTGGACTCGATGATCTTAGAGGGTTTTTCCAGCCCTAAATATTCCGTGATTTTAAGAGCATGAGAGTACCAAAACATTCCCAGATTTGGAGCTGTAGACACTCTTATCCACATGAAAAATCCCACATGTGGCACCTGAGGACTGGATACCAAGGTGTGCCCAGCTCATCCCATCTATCTGCAGGGCCCTCTGTCACAGGGACTGTTGATGGGATCCCTGAGCCAATGAAATATTCCTGGCACAAAGAAGCTGGTAAAAATGGAATATCTGCCATAGGTAGAGCCAATCCAGTTCCAGAAGAGATCGGGATGAAGGGATGAAGATCTCTAGGGAATGTTATGGAAGCAAACAGCACTACCACAAGAGGGGAGGATTCAGCTACTTGTGCCATCAGGGAGCTTGGAAAAACCTCTTCCAAAGGTACTCCTGTTGCAAAACTTCCACTGATTTTAATGAGAATTTCATGTACAGATGCTTAAACCCAGCCCAGCTTTGGTCCCTCTGTATCTATTTTTAATTTACAGGTAGGAAATCAGTGTCTTTTCCAAACTATGCAGCGCCAGCTCTGGCAGAGCAGTTTGAGACACATCCAGTGATGAGCAAAACCCCAGAGAGCACCAGCCCTGGGTCTGGTTTAGGGCTGCTGCACTGGAGGGCACCTCATACAAATCCATTCTGTGGTGCCAACTGTTCCCAGCAGGCGGCTCAGGAATGCCATAACTGTTCCCTGGAAACCTTGGCAGGGGAGGAAAGCTGTCAAGAACTCTAAACTCTACCTGAGGCTCTGGTGCTCCTCCTGCCATCCTCCCCCTGGGCACAGAACAACCTCAGATATCTCAAATGCCCTCAGGATCCACCAGGACTCGAGGAACCCCGAGATGGGCTCAGAGCCTGGTGCTAAAACCACCAGGGTTGTGGTTCAATCCCTGCATGGGCCATTCTGGGAAGTGTTGGATTTTCTGATCCTTGTGAATCCCTTCCAGCTGGGAATATTCTGGCAATCTGATTTCCTGTGTGAGGGCTGAGATCCCCCCTCCAAAGAAGGAGAAATCCATTGTGGGATGAAGTCCATGACAGAATCCCTCTTCCCACAACTGCACCACACTCTCTGGGATTCTCTCTCCCACTCTTTCCTCCGTCCCAGACTGTTTGCTGCCAGGAAGAGCAGGAGATAATCCTGATTCCAGCTGATGGAAACAAAAGGTACAGCTGGGAGTCCTCCACGGAGTGCTGACAGTGGGAATGATCATTAGCCAGGAACAAAACTGCTCCTGAACCTCCACAAACTGCTTTGGAGTGAATAAATGAACACAAACTCCCCTCCATTACCCACTGAGAGCACATTCCTTACCCTGCGCCTGGATTTGGCACTCCCTGAGATATAAAACTGCCAAAAGCCACACTGCCTTGGTGGAATTTAATATTTATTTAAATTCAAGAGCATCAGAGCCTCCTCCCTGTGCTTCCTGAAGCAGGACTGTGTTTTCTGCACAAAAGGGTCCTGCTGGTGCCTCAAACATCTTCCACATTCAGATTTTTGCCTTTCCAAACCCAAGAACTCACTTGGGCCCAAAGTTTTGTCATCCTCCTCCACCGCCTCCTTCTTCCCCCCCAAGAAAAGAGTTTTCCAGGTAAATCCATCAACCAGCCGAGAGGTAGGAAATGATAAAACACAACCCAAGAATCCTTTCTCGGTCTTCTGCTGTAACCACTAGATGACACCACTTCCTTAAATACCAGCTCCCTTTTCCAAGGTTTCCTGGCCTTCCACCTTTCCTTGGCTCCATCTGGAGCTCTGGGTGTCAATTCCTGGCTTCAAGGCAGAAAAAAAAAATGATTAACAGGCTACAGGATGAACAGCTCAGCTACATTGCAGAGTTTTTCTTCCGTAATTTTTCCTTCCCTTTGTTCTTGATTCCTCCCTCCCCAGCCAAATCTGAGTGGTTTGTGCATTTTCAATTTTCTTGCCATCTGCTGGAAATTCCATCATTCCCAAGGCACACCAAAGCAGATAAATAAATAAATGAGAGTTAACATCAACTGAGACTTCCAAAGAGCTCCTTAAAAACTTCTGGATGCAAGGTTGTTCTTAGGACACCGCAGGTCAGGAGGGATTCAATGAGGACAGAGCACTGAGTCATGGCAAATCCAAGGGATTTTAATCTGGATCCAGTGAATGGGATGCCAAAATCATGGCTTGAAAGTCCTGTTCCTTCCTCTTTGCCCATTTTTAGGATTGCAAGTGCCACAGGATGCAGTAAAAAGATCCACTTTTGTGTGGGTTTAATGATGAGCCTCAGATGGACAATTTAATTTCCCACATTTAACACAGAATTGTGTCTTTTATTTTACACTTCAAAACCTCCTCTTTTTCTGTTCCTCAAGGGCTGGAGTTTTTGGTTTTTAATTGCCTCTCGAATGGCACACTGTCATTTAACCCTCTTGTTCAGTCTCATTTTCCACCTTCTCTGTTTTCACACACAATTGAGCCGACTTACAGCAAAATAGAATTTATTAAGCTGAAGACAATGTGGGTAATCAACATAATGCACTGTCTGCTAATCCCTGGTTACTCCATTTATTTTTTTACTGTATATTCGACTTTTGGTCCACATTGTTGAGCAGAGAATATGGATTTTCTTCACTGAGGAGAGCCATTCGATTGGAAAATGTGTGTGATACTTTGGATGTTGTGTGCACGAGTACCAGCACAGCACTGGATAGAAGGAAAAGGACCATCCGTCAAAGCCAGGTGAGAGATTTCATTCTCAAGGCTCGGAAAATTCCTCTTTTAAGAGTCTGGAAAAAAGGTGTGAAGTGCTGCATAAATGCACCTAAAAAGCGTGGTGAGAAGGATGGGATTGTTTATTTTCTGAAGGAGGTACAAATCCAGCCAGGATCTGGACATGGATTTGGATGTGCACGGAATTAGAGCTGGCCTGGGCTGTGAAGGCTTTGCAAATCAAATCTCAGTACCATAAAGACCCAAACCTGGGATTTTTTTACCATGCAGGATTTGATTCCTACCATCCACCTCTCCAACAACTTTGCTATCCCAAACATTCCAGTAGAATGATGTTCTGGGATGCAAGGGACCATTGCCATAGAACTGCAGGATCATGGGGTGGTTGGGGTTGCAAGCGATCTTAAAACCCATCTTGTTCCAACCCTCCAACTAGACCACATTGATCCAGCCTGGCCTTGGACACTTCCACGGATGGGGCAGCCTCTGGGAAACCCATTCCAGGGCTTCACCACCCTCCTAGGGAGGAATTTATTCCCAATATCCCATCTAACCCTGCCCTCTGGCAGTTTGAAGCCATCCCCCTTGTCCTGTCACTCCAGGCCCTTCTGCGACAGACAGATGGACACTCACAAGTTCCCAACACAGCATGATTTTTTACCATTTTAAATTAACATTTCATCAACAATCAGTTTTCCCATCTCCTCCCAGCAGCTGCTACAGGGACAGCAAACAACAACCAAACAAGGAGTAGCAAACAGGCCCATTTTCCAAGGGGAAGGGAAAACAAACTCTAAAAATCCAAGCAAAACCACCCAATATTATAAGAAAGGGGAAGTGTTTTGTGTCTTGTGTTGTTTGCTTCACATACGAGCAAAAATTATGGTCAGGAAAGGAAAATCCACCCAGTCTTGGCTTTGGGAAACACAGGCAAGACAAACAAACATCAAACATCCCCCAACACGTCCCCAGTCTCCCCCTGCTCTCAGCAGAACAGCAAACCTGGAACCTGAACTCGTGCCCAAACAACAGCCTCAGCCAACCGAGCAAGGGATGGAAAATTAACCCCAGCCCTTTGCCCCGGTGGGATCGCAGCTGAACAACAGCTAAACTGAAACATTTCACCAGACAGATCCTCATGAGGATGTTCAGGTCTTCTTCGTTTCAAATCAATGCTGTTTCTCTCCGAATTTAATTTCAGTTTTGCCATTAGGCTTCGGTTTGCTTTGGGTTCCAGAGCATTCCTCATTTATGGGAATCCAGATTTTTTTAAGCAGTCTGAGAAAATATCTCCATGGACTCTGTGCTAAAGCAGAAGGAGCTTCCACCCTGCTCACATTAGTGAGCTACAGGGAGTGTTCCCATTCCAGATCCCTCACTGTAGACAGAGAAATTCAAAGGGTATTGTCTGAGTTAACAATGAAATTGCAGTGTGAGCTCATTCCCCTGGACTCCCTCCTCTATCCTCTAATTCTTCCTATGGGAATAATGATTTCCCACCTCCCAGGGCTCTTCCATGGCCACTGCAATGATGAGGGAGCAGAAATGCTGAAGGAAATCAGCCTGCAGAATTCCCATGGTTACCCCGCTGTCCTTTGAACTCCCTGCAGGAGTGGCTCCTGTGAGGCTTCACCCTTCAAAGAAATCTCAAATACAGTAAAATATCACTCAGATCTTGACAAGCAGGAAAATTGCCCTGGCAAATTCCATTTCTCACTGCTGAGACAAAAAGAAAATTCAAATTAATCCTTCTATTTGTACAATTTCTACTGCATTTCCCAGGCTCTTGTGCTCGGTAACACCCATCCTATTTTCCTCTTCCTGCCCAGCTCTGCTGCAACAACAAGGGCCAGAGGGAGCTCCAGGGAAGCCCGATGAGTTTGCAGATTACAGATGTCCTTTGGAAGCTCCAGTTTGCAGGAGATTTTTAAAAAAACAGGAAAATCATCCACTTGGTGCAGAACCTCCAGCAAATCCAGGAGGGCTTGAGCACTCAGAGCACACTGGAAATCTCTGGAATTGGACACCTGTGGCTGGAGCTGACCCTCACCAAGCCCAGGTTGCTCCCAGGAGATGAATAAAACACAAGGGGTTCTCTCCCCATTTTTTCCATAATCTTCCTGACAGGTAAAAGAGTTGAAAAGGAACATAACAAGGACGTGTTTTGCAAATTAAACATTAGTGATGCATTTCTGGGGGAAAGAAACAACTTAGAGAATTCTCTTCAGGTTCAGCTCCTTATCAGCTAAATTGGATCTTGTCTGTGAGAGAGATAAAATCACCAATTCCCTATCTTTAATCTGGGATTTAATAACCCCATTTTTCTCCAAGGGCTGAGCGAGCCTGATTGCATTGCTGCAGTTTGTCAGGCAGGAGGGTTTGGGTGTTTTTGTGGGGAGCAGGGAGGGTGTTCCATTTACCTTCACAGCATCTTCCACTTTACCTGGAGCCAACAGATGACGTTTAATGACCTTGCCACCCATGGAAACAAATCTGACACAGTGTGCAGGCTGCACATCAACCCTTTGCTGTGTTCTGACTGTGCTAACAAAAGCATTCAAGCAAAATTTTGTTTCATTTACCGACAGAACCATAAATCACAGAGTGGTCTGTGTTGGAAAGGACCTTAAATACCATTTAGCTCCAAACTAAGGGGATGAAGTGTAACATATAACTTAAGGAGACTTCGTTTTCTAAAAAATAAACAACAAAATTTCTGTGGTTTCTGTGGTGTAATTTAAATTTTCTGTAGTTTAATCCAGTGAAAAAATACGAAGGTCACCCTGCAGGACAGAACTGATCCTGGCATCCTGGCTGGGGTCTGCACACCCTCAGCTTAAAGCTGAATAAAGTGATTAAAAATACTTGCCTGGCTCTGTACAAAGGTTGGGATTCACCCATTAAACTCAAAGGGGCTATTTAGGACCAATGTTTGCTTCTTCCACATGTCTGAGTTCCCAAATATTGCCTTTACATTTTCTGTTTCATGCAGAAGTTCCTAAAAATGGCTGAAATTCTAATTTAAATGCTGTTGTGCAGCTGTCACTTGTGACTCCTGTAATGCAGCCTATGTTCCTCACCAAGTAATTATTGTTTTCTCAGGAGAGGGAAAAAAGTCCAAATACAGAATTTTCTGTAAGAATTTATTGTCCTCCCTGTTGTCCTGGTGGAGATGCAGAAGAGATGATGGGAGGGGGTTTAGGCAAACACAGGCACACAAATCACACAACGTGCATTGAAATTTATACCATTTTCCCTTTGAATTTGCATTGGGATTTACGCCATTTTCTCTCTGGTTTTTATTGAGATAATTCAACCCAACTGGATTTTTCTGAGTCAGAATCCACTGGTTTGGAGTTACAAAGATTTAGGCAGATTTGACCTGCTACAAGCACCTTGGTCTTGGCCTCCCCTCCCAGCTGCTGATATTCTCTCCCACACCATTTGGGTTCTTCCTAAATTTTGTTGCCCTTTCCCAAGAAATGCATTTCCAGCTGCCTTTCACTTTGCTCCACTGCTCTGTTCTTCCCAGCCTTATCTTGTAATGTAAGTACCCCTCCAAATGCTTCATAAATCTGCTTTTAATGGAAAACTCAGTTGATTCTTTTACAGCCCCTGCAGTATGGATTTCTTGGAAAAACTGTCATTTTTTGACAAATACAATCTCTCTGCTTTTCTCTAGGCCTGGAAATCAAAAAAAAGCCCCTAATAGGCCCTTCACAGACAATATATGAACTGGAATTACTACTTTATAGCCTGGGAACATTTTTCATATTAAACCATTGATGTCACCAAAAACCAAAACCAAAACCAAACCAAAAACAACCAAACAAAAAACCAAACCAAACCAACCAACCAACCAACCAAAACCACCCCCCCCGCCCAGATTTCATTTTGTGCAACTTTTAAGTGTCTGTAACTTAAATAAAACTTATTTGCCCCAAAACACACCTTACCATGCAGAGTGAGCAGCAGAACATCATTAATAAAGTTGTTTTAGTCAGAAAACAAACCTCAGGTCCAGGCCTGGAGCTCAGGACCTGGCAGGCTGAGGGATAATTTTTCTTCTTTTGCTGCAAAATGATAATTCAGGAGTTTCTGGAGAGCCAGATGGAGCCCAGCAAAAACGTGAGTACCCTTGAGGTGAGGGCTGGGAGATGGATGGGTGGATGGGAGGAATTGCATGGATTAGCAGCATAATAAAGGGATACAGGCAGAAGCCTCCAAATCTTGACTTTTTTCGTCCTAAAATCACAGGTCTGTAATGGAAAAACTTTCATTTTCCCCCGTAAAAGACACAATTGGGCCTTTCCAGCCTATTCCCAAAGCTGAAGGATTCTGTTTTTATGCCTAAACTTAATGAGAAAACATCTATTTTATGATCAAAGTCCTATCACAGGCTGCCTATTCCAGGTCATTTCACTGCCTTTAACGTTTGGGAAGGACAATTCACCTCTCCAGGGATACCTCAAGGAAAATTCTAAATTGAGATCAAATTGAGCTCTCTGTTGGTCAGTTCTAAACCGAGATAAAACTCTTACCTCTTGCAATGAAACAATTTGATTGTAACTTAAGAAATAACGGTGGGGAGACTACAGGGGTCATTATATTATTATAAATTATTATATATATAATAATTTATTATTATAAATTGAGAAACACCTGTCTGAGAAGGTTGCAAGGCTTCAAAATCTTCCTTGAGCTTTAAAGAATTTTGGTCCTCTTCGGGGATGACTTGGGAAAAATCTTAAAAATTTCACAAAATCCCTTCTTAAAAAGAATTAATTTCTTCTTGCAGCATTTAATTCCTTTGGAACAGATATGGAGAAGGGTGTGTGGGAGAGCTGGAAACCAAATCCAAACCTCAGTCTCACATTTAACACCTGCCCACTACCAATATTTGACATTAAGCCCATTAAACTCATCCATCTCTAAATGCAATTAATAATTTGCTGGTGTGGTGTATTACAACTCTTAAAACCATTTTAAAAACCACTAAATAGCACTAAAACCCAGTAAAAACCATTTAAACAAATTTCTTTTCAAATCACAAAGCTGAAGCTGATTTTTGGCAGCACCCGTGGTTGCTGGCAACCACATCAAGAATCAGTTCCACTTTCATCCCCTGTAGCCCAGGAGGCTCCACATTCAGAGCAGCTCAACCAGGCCCCACAAATTTGAATTATTTTTCAGATTTTTTAAATTCTGCCGAACGCAAATCAATTTCTTCAAAACTACTGCCAATGTCCTTTTGATATTAAAAATGGACTGACTAAATCACTGACCCCAGTTACATCCACACACGTGGGTTGAACATTTACTTGTGCCATTGTTGGGGCCCTCCCCCTGCCCTGGGCTCCTGGCAGAGGGGCCCTGGGGGTGGCACAGGGTTCCCCTGGCCCTGCTCAGCCTCGTTCCCCGTTGGTTGTTTTGTGTTCCCTGCGTGGGCAGGGACCCTCAACCCAGACTGTGAGAGTTCCTCGGCAGATCCCGGCCATGCAGCAAGGAAAATAAACATCTCTGAAACATCTACCAAGAATCTGTCCATATCTATTTCTTTCCACGGGCCTCGTTGGCTGAAACATCGTCTTGCAGTATCCACACTGTAACACAGCATCGCATTCTGAGTTTCAAAAAAAAGCCCAAGTAGTTTTTTCTTCCCCTTTTTCAGCCTGAAATTCAACACCTGCAAACCCCCACTAATTTATGAAGGATATTAAATATGTATTTCAGCATTCTAACATGACAGAGGAGAGATCTTTTATCACTGCCAAGGTCATAAAAGACGAGCAGGTTCAATATTTTACTTTGCCATCTCTTGCTGAAGATGGATTTCAAATCACAGTGGTAGAAAAGCTCAATATTTCTACTTGAGAAGGAGTCCTGCACCTAATTTTGGGGGTATGGATTTGCCACAGGGCCACACAGACATAACTGGGGTTGTCCAAGCTGTTGAATATTCACATTTCCATGACATTTTCCATCAGGAAATCTTACAACTTTATGGCATCCAGGTCAAAGCTGAAATGTCCAGATCCCCCATGGCAGGAAAGTTTATTTCAGCATTGAGCATTTTGCTTAAAGTCTGATAAAATCATGAGGATTTCAACCTTTTCCTTTGGAATTTCTTTGCTAGGATGCCACACAGATTTTTTTTTTTTTTTTAAATTTACAACATAAACAGCTGGGACGTTTACAAACAAGAGGTTTACAAATTACTTAAAGAGCTCAGAGTAGAAGGTGGGAAAGCCATTCCCAGACCATTGTGGTAGCACTGCAAATTCCTGTTTCTCAGGAATATACAGGAATCTCTCCAGTGCTCTACCTTGAACCACTTCTGCTCCAACCAGAAAGTTTTAGAATAAACAATTGCAGCAATTTCTCACTCCTGGCAGACCACGTTTATATCCAAATTTAGGAGGGGTGTAAAGCTTCAGTGCAGACATCACCTCAGTGTCAGAGGCTTTTGCACTGAGGGGTGACAAAAGGAGGCAGAAATGCACAATTCACTGGAGAACCTTGTTTCTAAGGAGACAATTAACACATAAATATTATTTTTAATCACCCCACAATACTGAACTGGAGGGAAATGCAGGGGAGAATGACTTTAGGGAGAGGCAAAAATTCTTTGGCCCAAAAGTTTCTGAAATAAAAGAGTATTTGCAGAACCTCCAGACCCTCACAGGAGCAGGGAGTCACTTGCTGACTCTGCCACTAACCCAGAGTGCCCAGAGCCACCTGATTTCACCGGAGTCAGGTGGGAAAACCAGAACACGAAATAGCCAGGACATGCCCAGGGTACGAGACACAGGGATTCAGGATTCCAAACACTGTTTTCTCCTGGTTAAAACCATTCCTAGGACAGTGATGTGCTCCTCTAGGTGGCAAATGTCAGGTATTTACATAACCCAAAGTGAGAAATAAATTAACAATTTAGCAATTAACACACAGAGACAGAAACAAGCTCCAAATTTACATTTTCATGGTGGAAAATCTGAACAATTTTTTTCCAGCTGGGCTGTTTACTGCAATTATTTCAACATACAACAGGATCCTTCTAATAATTAACAACACCGTACGATGATTGTTGAGCTCTTATTGTAATCAAATTCTGATTAACTGAAGACTTTACTATGTGGGTGGTTTCCCCCCTTGTTTTTTTTTAAATCTAAACACACTCAGACAAGCAGCTGAACAGAAAGAAAAAGACAACTTGGAGCAGGGGAACTGCAAATATCTGGAATAATTTATGGCCTCGATCTTCGCACCCTGAGTCTCAAACAGCACCTACTCCAACCTGAAAATAATTATAATTCTGCTCAGCATATCCAGCTTCCCTTCTAGCTGAGGATCCCAGGAGAGACACAGATGTTGCTTTAGAGGGAATACATTTCACACTTCTCCAGCTCCAGGGAAGGGATTTCCTGTGGCTAAAAAAGACATTTGTAAATGGCTTTGAGGAGAAAGGGACAAGGGGGAAACTGAAAAGCTGTTCTGTGTTTCCATAGTCAGTAAAACTTCCCAAAATCCACCTCGCAGCACCTTCAATCTACAACTTCAGATTCAGGTGCTGCAAACAAAAACTTGGGCTAAACGGGTCTTTATTAGTTCTGCTCGTTATTCCACGCATGGAATTTTTGGAAAGCTCCATTCAATTGAAAATGTGTTACAGGGCAGTGAATGTTCTACATTAATGGGTTTGACACTTTTACTCCCATCATTTTGCAACAGATTTCCAAACTCTCTTCTCCACACTGAGCGTCTGTGGCTCCTGTTAAACCTGAGAGTGACTCTGAACACAAGTACAGGTGCAGCCAATCCAGAATATCATGGAATCCTGGAATGCATTGGGTGGAAGGGACCTTAAAGCCCCTCCAGTGCCACCCCTGCCATGGGCAGGGACACCTCCCACTGTCCCAGGCTGCTCCAAGCCCCGTCCAACCTGGCCTTGGGCACCTCCAGAGATCCAGGGGCTGCTCTGGGAATTCCATCCCAGCCCCTCCCCACCCTCACAGGGAGGAATTTCCATCTATCTCACCTAATTTTCCCTCTTTCAGTTTGAACCCTAACGTGGTGGTTTTCCTCACCGAGCAATCCTGTGCTGGTGGATTTGCCTGCGGGTGTTTGCTTCTCCTCTTGTTTAGGCAAAACATTGAATTATGAGACTTCTTGGCCACAGCACCACCAAAGCTGCCATCTGAAGCACTTGGGGTGTTTTATTTTCTCCTCAGGAGGGAACTGTTTCACAGACCATGAATAACTCCATTAAAAAACCTCCAGCTGAAGTCCCAAAGAGGCTCAGTCAGGATTTTGCTGGGATCAGCTCCCTTGGACTTCCCCAGGGAATGGAGCAAAAATCTCTGCAGAGCTTTAATAGGTGTTCGCTCAGTGCAGTCTCCCCTCCGATGTCCCAAACCAGCTCTTCTCATGCCCTGCTCGATATCCCAGGCTTTGACACTCCCACTCCTGGTGCTGAAATTCCATGCCTTTAATGGAACTGCGAAGTGCCCGAGTGATCTGCACTGCTGAGCAGTGTAATAAGTGTGGGTAATGTAAAATAAATCCTCATAAAAACCACCTTTTGCTGTTAAAACTGTGTTCCTTAACTGTGCTGCTCTACTTCCATTTAAGTACCTGAATCTTTGCATAAGGCACTGCCTGCTTTAAATCCAATATAGGACTTCAGGCTGTTGCTTGCACAAAAAATGCGACTTCAATTTCTCTCATTTTATTTAGAACGACATGCTTTGTTTTATTCTTTTCCCTCCTGCTGCCTTAAAAATAGGAGAAGAAATAAAAGTGAAATTCATAGACACGTAAAGCCAAAATATTGACGAGAGTAAAAGCTCTTGGAGGCTCTGATTCACCTAAAGTGTCCCAAGTTTCACAGATCAAGGACTTGAAACAAAAATTCTTCCATTCTGAAGATCCTGACCAGAAAAGCTGAGGATACGCTTTAATCCATCACCAGTAGGAATTTGAGTGCACACCTGCATTTGCAAGAGCAATAAATGATGCACAGCTACTGGAAAGTGCAGAGGAAAGAGCAAGAAATATAACCTGGATGGAAAAAGATCAGTTTGTGGGTTATTTCCATAGGCTGCAAGGAGAAAGTTGGGTTTCAGCATCATGAAAGGGGCTGCAGATGAAAGTGAAAACGAACAAACGTTAATGAACACAATCCTCTTATCTCCCCTGATAAAAACCAGCCAATATTATCAGCATTTGAACTTTTCCCGGGCAAAAGCAGCTTCATTTTCCCTCCCCCCCCACCCCCCACCATCAGATTGATCTAAAATTCAAGGAAAGCCCCATGAAATAAAACAAAAATCTTTCTCATCAGGACATTTCATCACCTACTTCACATCCAGGGCCTCATCTGCAAAAGAGTCACAGCGGCAGAAGGAATGAAGTCATCCCATCCAGCCTGAGTGACCTGCAGGAGACATTTCCCTGACATCTCATTCCTGCAAAGAAAATGAAGCTTTGTGTCTGGAAATGCACAGGTTTGTGAAGACAAAGCATCCCAATGAACAGAAAATTTAAGGCAATCTGCCACTTGGTCTTCTCAGAATGCCTTAAAAAACCCCTCAGCCATAGCAAATAATTATTGTGGAATTTAACACCTGCACGTGTGATTATTCAGTGTATTATAGGTAATACATAAATACGAAATGGATACAACATTTATCAGTGGATCTCAAAGCAAATAAAGAAAGCAATTCGCTTTTTCCCACCCCACACTGGGTAAACAGGAAAATAAAGGCAAATTACTGACTAGATCAGCAGAGCCCCAGCATGGGTTGGAGCAGAAATCCAAGTTTGGAGTCACCCTCCCTGGCCAGGGGCAAGGTGAGGCAAAAAGGTGCTGCAGGTAGAGTGTCTGGTGTGAAAAGGGAGTTTTTATTCCATATTGAAGAGAATCAAAGTTTGTTTACAAGGAGTCATTTCCCTTGAGAAGCCCCATTCAGCTGGAAAACTGCTTTTAAGGGAAGCGAGGCTGCTGATAAACCAGCGTCAGTCACCATGAATACACCTAAACCACACCCAAAATACGCCCAAAATACACCCAAAATACACCCAGCTTCTGCCCAGCCTCCAGCACTGCTGCTGCATGAAGGGTCTTAACCTTCCCCTTTCAGACCCAGCCCTGGACTGCCCAGCTGAACCCCTCAGAGACCTCGGAGTGTGTTTATTCTGCTCCTTCCCCCACTCATAATTTATTTCCGGAGACGCAATTGGGAATATCTGTAAAAACCTGCAAGCATTTGCTGAGCTGGGTAAAAAAAAAATCCCTTCCTGGGCCTGTGAAATGCTGCCCTGCAAGAAGTTTTAGGCACTGCCAGAGCTTTCTTGTTTCTGGGTCAAAAAAAGGCACAAAGTGCAAGCCATATAATGAAAGCCATGAGCTGGGTACGGAGTTAGGAGAAATTATTATTATATTATATATTATATAATTATTATTATATTATATATTATTATATATATTTATTAGTTAGGAGAAATCCCACTTGGAATCAGGGCTCCACCGGCAATGTACAACCAGATTTTGTGGCAGAGAGAGAAAATTCCTGTACTTGTGTAGGTGTTTGAGGGTGTTTGAGGTGTTTGAGGGAAGGCTGCGGGGTGGGGGCAGCTCTGCAAGTCCTTTCTGTAGGACAGGAACCCAGACCTGGCAGGTTCTGCTTCCTGGGAATCACCACAGAAATGGGAATTTGGTTTTATTCACCAGCCCAGCAAATCTCAGGGAAGTTCAGGCAGTCTGAGTCCAGCACAGAAGGGTTTGGTACATCTGGGAATTGGAGGAGTGTGCAGGTTTTTCCCCCACAATCCTGGTGATACAATGACCCAAAGGGGTAATCACCTCTACTTTTAAACTTTCTCAATTCCCCCTTTTTATATTTAGAAAAATCACTTCAAATTATTTCCTATTTCAAAGGAGAAGGCATCAATTTGTTATCCCAGGCATCACATCACATAATCCCCCTAAATCCAAATTAGTTCCTCTAAAAAGCAGTTCAGACTCTATTTACCTTCTGCAAAGAGAATTCATACAATATATTTTAAAAAATCATTTTAATTTCAATGACTTTAACTAAAACATTCCTTACAGAATGAAATCATTTCACTTCCACTGACTTCAGCCTTACATCCTGACCTTCCTAATTATTTTTTAAAAGGAATTTAGATGTCGCCCCAATTAATACTGCACTACTAACAAACTTCCATGCAGAGAGGAGACTGAGATAAGAGTTCTCACTCAAATCAAGGCAAGCAGCCTGAGAAGAAAATCTCAGTCTGAGCCTTTTTGTTCCTCAGTTCTTCACATGTGAAAGGAATAATAGAACTTGCCTAGTCCCAGGGCTGTTGTCAGAGTTAAGAACATTAAAGATTAAGAGTGGCTCCAATAGTTCAGTAATGGAGGACAATACCTAAGATAGTGTTTCATTTATTCAAAGCCCTACAGAAACTGCACAGCTCCAGAAATCCTGCAATCCACCCCTAAAAAGCTAAAGCACTCCTAAATCATCCTAAATATATATTGCCAGGCAGGAGTTTGTGGCAAAAAGTAAAACAGCTTTGTTCTTAAGAGGAAAAATGGCACTTTTATCATCCCTCCTCCTCTTATCCCCCACTTTTATCCCTGTTCTGGTTTCTGCTTTGCTTTGTAGGGGAAGTCAGTGCAACTCAAACCTTAGTGGATAAACAGGAGAATTGTGTTTGCATAACTCTTCCTAAAATAAGATCCAGCCCGCACCGGATGGCTGCTCACTGCTCTCTGCAGATACACATCAAAAATAGGGAGGGCAAAATAAACACAAAATATTGCCCAGGGAATGGGAGAAATATGGAACAGCAAGAATCACTCCAGACCTTTGTGTATTTTCATATGAACTTTGCATGTGCTGAATGCAAGGACAAGGAGAATTATGATGTAAGCGTTTCACCGCTAATAAATATATCAGAAAAAAGCTTTAAATGCCCCTACTCTGCTCCTGATTTAAATGGAGCCGGGTGTGAAATGAGACACTGAAGAAGGTCAGTCAAATTAGCTCACAAGTCTTAAATAAAATCCTGTGCCAGTGCTGGGCAGTTTCCTAATTCTGCTTCCACTGGAAAAGTCAATCCAAGAATGCCCTGTTTTACTTGGGGCTTCAGTTCTTTGGGGTTTTCCACTTTGAGAGGTTTTGCTTTGCACAAATGTTTGAAGAATTACAGAAAAAACCTGCTCCAAACTGCCACTTTCCAGCACATTCCATCAGACATTCAATGACTAAAACCAATTCATGTCCAGCCCTTGCCAGCCTTGTGTCCTCCTCCCCAAAAAATCTCCCAACCAGAGATCTTTGGAGCCATGGCAAAGCTGCTGAGGAGACAGAATTTTTCACGTATTTAACCTGCTTTTTGTCAAACCACTTGGAGAGATAAAATACCCAGAATGGACAATTTTGCATTCTGAATGTAAAACTAAAAAAAAAAAACCAAAAAAACCCCCAGAAACACACAAGAACCCACTAAGGAACTGGGATGGTTTGGAGAAGCCACAGAGGTGGCTTTGTGAGAAGCTCCCGGATGTTTTCGCTGCATGCAGTAGAGCCAATTGCTGAAGGCTCTGACGATGGGCAGGTCACCAGCCCAATTAGAGAAGTAGGTAACTGCCTCTGCGTCCTTTTGGGAGCAGTTCCCACTTTGCCCGGTCAGCTCTGGATGCAGCAGGCTGCGGGACCAGCCTCCGGAATCCGGGAGACCAGAGGTCTGGCTCGTGGCTCCTTCCACAGGACCGCGGCAATAGAGGCAGGTGGTGGAAGAAGGAGGCAGGCTCAATTGTGGATGAAGTCTGGAAGGTTTATTGTGTCTCCGAACAGGGGCCCCCCGGGGGTGTCCAGCAATGAGCAACCCTGAAGGCACCTGCCAGGGGTTTTATGGGGGGGTGGCGACAGGGGAGGGATGACAACGGCATCGAATCAGGGAAGGAGAAGGACGGGTCTGCGGGATGAGGGACACACAAGGGAACCTATCTCGGGAAAGGAAGGGAGGGATCCTCCCCCCAAGACCAATCACTCGACGCCCCTGCCAGAACTTTCTAGAAGCTTGGGAGGGGTGCCGGAGCGATTGGCAGGTATCTGGGAGGAGACAAATAGAGAAAGCAGGGTTATGACCACGAAACCAGGAGGGTATAAACTGGGATGGTACAGTAACACGAAACCCAAAGGGGAGACCCGGACTGAACCAAACAAGACACACTCCCACAGGTAACGCCTCTGGGGTGACCTATTTAAGAAGGGAGACCAAGGCGGGCGGGCGGTGTCTTTGCTCTCCGGCTGCGGGGCCGAGCTGCTGGGGGCCAGCCCTACAGCGCACGTGGCCACCAGGGCCACGCGGTCGCCGCCGTCTTGGCACAGCTCGCCATAAACTTTGCCTGTTTAGTCGCTTTTAGGCAACCGTGCTGCGAGCAAGAAGGCAGAAGCAGTGACAGCAGCTTCTCTTTTTTGGCGCCTTGCATGAAGAGAGGCGCTGAATGGAGCCAGCAGCGCCCATGAGGTGCCGGCAGGGACCGTGTGGCCAACAGCAAGGGGCATGATGAACAATTCCCCGAGACGGAGCCCAGACGAAATCAACTTTTCAGCGCTGCAAAACCTTATAAGAACTCACAAATTGATAGAACTTGGGAACCAGTGAACTACGGACAACAATTTTCTCCCAAATCAAAGAAAAGGTGAAGACACATGAGGAGAACAGCATGGTGACACTGAAGTCGGTGAAGAGAGGGAGGACGTGCCCCAAGCGCGTTGAGATCTCCGTACAAGCTGTGGTGGGGACTATAACGCAAGAAATCGTTGCTCTATAATCGATGAAACGCATGGGGGGTGCAGAGAACCACTCGCAGCCCGTGAGGAGAAAGGGCCCACGCTGAAGCGAGTGGATGCTGAAAAGCTGTTGTAACCTAGTGGGAAACTCGAACAGAGAGAGAAGACCTTTGCTTCCAGAGACAGGGAACCCTTGCTTCCAAACTAGAGCAGCTTATCCTTAAAAACTGTACCCCATGAACTAAAATGACCCATGATGTGCAGTTTTGGGAAGGCTGCACCATTCGTGCGAGGCTGCTGTTCGTCAGAATTAAGACGCTAGAAAATTCCCAGAGAGCTGTTTCCCACGGGAAGGATCCCATGGCACAGCAGAGAAGGAAACACCTTTCCCTAAGTGTGCTGAAGAAAGATTTTTTGGAAGTGAAAGACTGACCAAAACCTCGTGTTTTGTCTACTTGGGCGGTCGGTGAGAAAGAGGGAAGGGCTAGGAAGAAAATCGGTGTTCTAAAGGTTTATTTTAGTTCTCATTACCCTTTTTACTTTTAATTCTGTTCATAATAAATTTTCTTTATACTGTTTAAACTTCAGACCTGTTTTGCCTTAGAGTGTTTTTCCCCTCATCCTTAACTCATGAAGTGTTCGATTTTTCCCCCCTCCCCTGCTCAGCTACAGCAGAGGAAAATGAGTGAATGGTTTTTCATGAGTGCCTGGTGCTTTTAGCCAGTGTCAAACCCCGACAAGAACGGATACACTTCTTTCTTTCCTTCTTGTTTTGTTTTGTGGGTTTTTTTCCTTTGGGTTGGTTTTAGTTTTGGGGGTTTTTGTGTTTTGGAGGGGTTTTTTGTTTGATTGTCGGTTGGGAATTTTTTTTTGTTTTGTTGGGGTTTTGCTTCTAAAGTTTATTTGGTTTGGGTTTTTTTGCTTTGTTTTATTTTTAAGGATTCCAAAGGCCCCAATATGACCACAGTCTGGAGCTGTCCTTACACCTGGATCTGATCCAGACTCAGGTACCTGCTGGGTTCCTCCTGACTTCTTTGGAGAAGGAACAATCATCCATAATCCTTTAATTTGGCCTTTCCTTGATTTAATGACAATTTCCTGAAGAGGAATGAGGAGCAGGTAGGGAATGAACCTCCTCAGTTTAGCTGTGCTTCTGTGGATGAATAGCCCAGGCTGCACGGCAGCTCTCTGAAATTCCCAATCTCTCTTTTGTGTTGCTTTTCAGGGGGGAAAAAAAAAAAAAAGTGTGTAAATCCTTTGTGGTGGTGCCTTGGCTTTGTCTTGGATACTGGCTTGGTGTGTGTTGGAAAGGGAATAAAAATTCGGGCTGCTGGGAGCCTGAACAAACCCCCACAAGGTTTTTTTCCACTTCTTTTCTGTTTATACCATCAGCTTTTTGCAAAGTGGAGTATCATTGGCAGCACCATTTCTGTTCACATTGCAACTCTTCCTTCCCTAAATGCCCTAAATCCTTCATTTTCCACTTTGATTTAAACCAGTAGCTCCATTTATTATGTAAATAGGCTTTTGTAGAGTAGAGCACAAATCTGGAAGAGTGAAGATTCCATCTTTTCCATCCCAGTCAGGAGGTTGGGATACTTGCACAAGGGAAGCCACTCCTGTATTTACCTCATTTACTGCATTCACATGTGCTAATTGGAATTACAGACATAATTACACACTGTGTCAAAAATAACTGCAGCTAAGCACAACCACCTCTGCTTCCCCTCATTTTTTTGCTCCTGTTAAGGATAGGCACAAAAATTTTGCAGGAATGTAAATGAAGAGCTTATTTATTCCAAATGATCAATTACAGTAATAACTAACACAGAACCTGGTTAAATAATAATTAACTATTGCTGCTGGGAAAATAATATTTCAAGTATATCTGGGGAAAAGCAGTGAACATCAATGTGTGATATTTGTCACAACCTGTTCAAGCTCACACTGGGAATTCCACTGGGTCACAAACGAAACAAAAATTCCTGTCCAAGGAGTTCACTGGTTCTGAGGCGTCATCCCAAGAGCTGTGAGCTTTAAGCAGCAAGAAAAGCATGACAAAAATTCACCTTTACACCACTTCCAGACCCTTAGGAAGTCCAGGCTTCCACACATTTTCTTCCCTTGTAAAGGGGAAGAAAACAATTCCTTGGCTTCCCCCTTGTAAATCCTGTAAGTACTTGGTGTTTTAAGATACAAATTCTCCAGATAGATTGTGATTCAAATTAGTGGACTGGCTGATTTTCTCTAATTACAATAGTTTGTCACTGGGCTGTTTTCTCTGATTGGTCACCTCAAATATATAAATAAAATGGATTTACATGATTGCGTTTACAAAACTTCACTGAGGACTCTGGAGCTCTCCAAAGGCTCTTCAGCTCTTTGGCCACACATTTTCCATGGAAAAGCCTCTTCCCTCAGACTGTGGGATCCAGACACAACAACCCTGAGGACAAGGGAAGGCACAGAGGTGAAAATATTTCTGGTTTATTTTCAGCTGTCACCACCCTTGGGGGACTCATTTAGCCTTTTGGCATCTCACTTAACTCCAGGGGGAGATAATTAATTAAAATCTGTAATTATGCATTCCCTTTCAGGGGACTGCAAAAAGATTCCCAAATTATTACCAATAGTCCCAAACACCAGAGGTCACAGCAATGCTTTCAGTCTGCTCAAGGCCAGCATTTTAAAATATATTCACTATAAAGGGAATTTCAAACAAAAGGTGTGTTGGCTCACCTGCGAAAATGCACAGGATACCCCTGTTTTCATATCACACAGCACAGTATCACATATTATTAAAATAATAAACTTATTTATACTGAGATCTTCCAAAGTTCTTTAGGGTGAAAATTGAAAATGGCTTTTTGTCGAAGCCAAGGTCAATCCTGCAACCTGCAGCATTAACAACCCTGCACTGGTTTTTCTGCTGCAAAAAACAAAGTGTGAAAGGAAAATGGAAAAGGATTTGCATGGAATTTCTTCCTTAAAGAAGGAGGCTATTCTCAGTCCAGGGATGTAGCTTCGGAGTGTTTCACTTCAGTGGACTGAACTCAAAGTTATGTGGGCAAAAATAACATGAAATGCAGGAGAAATGTGCATTTAAACCCTCAACCTTTTGCTCAGCCTGTTCTGCTTCTGTCTCACCGACTGAACAGCTCTGGTAACAGTAAAAGAAATTTTTTAATTATTTCATCGATACCTTAAAACTGGAATACACCCCCATGAGTGGAGTCACTACATAACCTCCAGGAGCTGGATGGGATTTTGGGATGTTCAGCATGGATCCACTGCCCAGAACAGCTCCCTCATTGTCCCTGAAAGCCATGGGGTGCCTGGCCCAGGGCACAGGAGGATTTTCCCTCGGAGCAGGGGGATAAGGAGTTCCTGTTGGCTCCTCATCAGCCCCATCTCCATGAGCAGAGCACGTTAGATTGAGGTTTTGATGCATCCTTTTGGCTTGGGTATCAGAAAGACTCAACCAGGCATTTTCATTGCTCTTTGCTTGCTTTTCCAGCTTCCTGGGCAGCCAAGGGCCGTGTTCCCCCTGAGCTCCTGCTGGATCACATTCTCCCTGTGCTTACCTTTCCCTGTTTTGTCAGAATAGCAGCAGGAGCTCTGGATTCCCTCCTCCCTGCTGCCCTCTCCTGAAACAGCCAAACAGTATCGTAAAAGGCTCCTGTTGCCCAAACACTCCCGTTTTTTGCTCTATTTAATTTAACACGATTTCTCCTGTTCCTACAAGTTCCGGCCACTTAACTCCTGTGCTGTTTGTGAGGGTTGGAAAAGGAAGGGGACAAGTGCCATGGCAGTAAAACCCTCTGTTTCCAGCTCAGTAAAACACAGCCAGGACTCCACCTGCTGCACCAGCAGCTCCCTGTTTAGGAGCTTTTAGGTTCCTGAGAGAACAGAGAAATAAAACTTTAAAGAGTCAAGTGTCATAGGAACCTGCACATCCTTGAGTGACTAAACAAGTCACTGAGACTTGTTTAGGAGCTTTGTAAACTTCTTTGCACCTGAAAACAGTGAAATCTCATTTTCTTTTTTTCTCCTTAATCTTTGGATCTATGTCTCAAGTCAGGGAGTTTTGCTTAATTTAGTGCCAGTTAGTATCAACCTGTAATGTTGGGCTGTGGTATTGAGAAATAGAGGCAGAAATGCCCTCTCAGAGCAGGGATTTGCCCTCTCAGGGCTGTCTGGTTTATCTCGTTGGGGGGGCTCAGGGGACAATTTGTTGCCCTCTACAGCTCCCTGAAGGAGGTTGTAGGAAGGTGAGGGTCGGGCTCTGCTCTCAAGTGAAAAGTGGAAAACAAGAGGGAACAGCCTCTGGTTGTGCCAGAGGGGGTTCAAGTTGGACATCAGGAGGAATTTCTCCATGGAAGGGGTGGTCAGGCCTTGGCAGGGGCTGCCCAGGAGGTTTGGAGTGCCCATCCCTGGAGGTGTCCAAGGAAGGGCTGGAGGTGGCACTCAGGGCTCTGGGCTGGGGACAAGGCGGGCATTGGGCACAGCTTGGACCTGATGATCCTGCAGCTCTTTTCCACCCTCAGTGATTCTGAGCTAAATATCCTCTGCCCTAAGCAGAAATAATTCTACTTTTGGAGGTGGGAAGTGGCTCTGTGGATTTCCCCATGGCTCTGTCATTAGGATTTCGGAGCAGGAACCACCTGAGGTGTTCTGGGTGTTCCTCAGAGAGCACTGTCCCCTCCCGGGGAGCAAGGACACCTCACAGACCTGACTGAGCTTCCTGACTCGAGTACTTTCTGATTTCAGAATGAAACTCAGCCAGGCTGTGTCTCTGGCAGGCTTTCAAGTTTAAAGGATATTGGAAGAGACGCGTGTGGCTCCAGCCTGGCTCCAGCGCCAGTTTGAGCAGCAGTTCCCCGGCAGCTGCAGTGGCTCCACTGCACACAGAGAACCTGGCACTGAACCAACCCAACCAAACACCACAGTGAGCTCCCTGCTCCACTCAGTGAGCTCCACACGGGGTCACAGAGGCTCTAGAGGTGGCACCAGCCAGGGGAAGAGTCCAGGGCAGCCAGCAATGGGATTAAACCCCACAAGAAAGCAGAGGCTGAGCACTACAGACAGCTACAGGTTTGGAGGAATGATGGAAGTTCTGATCCCCACCCTGGAAGAACTCCAGGATTCCCACTCAGGGAATACATTTTGATAATGAAGCTCCTCAGGGCAGGGATCACCTCTGTCTGCAAGGAGCAGGCAGCATGAAGAGAAGGTGACAGAGAGGATGAAATGCTGGTGAGAGGCACAAACGAACTGGGTTGGAGCCTGTTCCCAGCTGAGATAACTCAGACACTTCCATTCATGTATTTAGAATGAAAAGGGGAAATTCCTTCTCCTGTCCTCCATCAAATTGAGGTCCTGAGGTTGTTCAGGACCGGGAGGGTTCCATACTGCCTGCCTCAGCTCTGACTGAGGTGAGAACACGCTTTAGTGCAAGGTTAAAGATTTCCAATGAAGACAAAGAATTCTGGAATGCAGCTTAGGGAGAGAAGGGGCTGAAAATGGTATTGTACACCACAAGAAAGCCAATTTAGAGCCTAAAGCAGAGGAGGAGATGATAAAGGTAATATACTTGACAAAGTTTCCCAGAGATACACACTGGAGAAATCCATCCAGACCACTTATTCCTCTGTGAGCAACTGGAAAGACTCATTACAGATTCTGCCTTTGTTGCTCTATACAAATGAAAATGCTAATTGGTTTACTTGAAGTTTAATTGAAAATTAATAGAATTTCGCCAGAGATTTGCAGCATAGGACTGGAGTTAAAATGACATTTGATTAAAGTCACACCAAAAACGTACTCAAGGACATTCTGAAGACAGCAGCAATGGCATTCCTTTTGGAATGGAAATAAATATTTACCATTAGTAGGAACCGTTGAGAAAAATCCAGTTTTTAAGGACCATGGTAATACACAGTGATATTTTTACCAGCATCTCTTTGTCCCTTCTTGTGTCTTCAATTCCCTTTATAATGAATATATTTTAAAATGCTGACCTCAGAGTGGTCCTGCACTGTCTTTATCCTAAACAGAGGATATTTAAGCCCAGATACACATTTTCCCAAAAAATTTGAATATGCAAGCTTAAGAATGGGATCCTAGCAGGATTATACAGGAAATTTCCAGGGAAATCTTGAACAAATCAATTGGAATAAATAAAACCATTTATCTGCACATGACAGGAACATCAGGAAACAAGAAACACTCTACTGTTGCTTTCCTCCAAAGAAATGAGGTCAAGCTACAACTCCTCCCTACTCAAGATTCTTGGAGACTTCTTTTCCCACTTGCTGGGATATCCATCTTCATAAAGATTTGGAAAATAAATAAATACTGAACACTGTCTTAAAGCACCAGAGCAGTTGCCTAGTGTTCCACAATGGAATTTTCACAACAAAAGTTTTGAAGAATGAGAAATTATTGGCCAACTGCAGAAAAATCCCTGCTTGGACATCATAAAACATAGGTTTGAAATGAGTGCACCTTTGTGCAAATTAACTGCATCAACTGAATATTCATTTGATTGACTGCAATTACATTTCCTTTATCATTACTATGGAAACTGTTTGGCTGGCATTTGATACTTACTTGAAACACGTTATAATTTCAATACTATCACCAAAAGTAGGTCATTTAGCTGCCAATTCCATGAATGCATCTGCACACTTCCAAACCCTCCACGCCTGACTTAATTGCTTTCCTTTCCAGTCAAAGCTAAATCAGCCCTGGAAGAAAATATCTATTGATCGGAAGCACAGGACCATTGTCCCCAGGCCTGTCAGCAGGAAATAAAAGACATTTTCTTAAATTATCAGCTGCAGTTGTATCACTGCAGAGACCTTTGATCAGGTCAAAAGAAAGAGACTAAAGATTTATTGGAGATTTAACAGCGTGTTTTAACTTTGCCATTTCTGTTAATGACAAAACCAGATTTTGCTGGATGTTCAGTGGTTTTCTATTGAAGGAGAAGACTGAGCACCCACATTTTCAAAAGAACAAACTGCCCAAGCTGGGCCTATTAAGTCACAAATGACAGTGTCACTCTCCAGGTCAATAATGGCCAGGACATGTCCTAGAATGTAAACTACAGCAGGAAAATCTCTTTATAACCCACATTTTAATATTTGAGAATCATTAGCTTTTACTGCATACAAGTTACCAATACTTCAAATGATTTATAATACTTATAACACTTAAAGGATTCATTTCAACTCATAAAAGGGCCCACACAGGGTTGTTGCACCCCAAGTGTTTACAGTGAGTAGTAAGATAATTGTGTTTAAAATCTCTGCTTCCAATTTCCAACTCAATCATTGCTTGTGTATAATTTTTATTACTAATAAAAGGAACTCTACAAAATTTACCCTTTCATGAGCCTGGCAGACACCAAAGCTTTCCCATTCATTTCTGCTGAGGTCCTTTATTCCATTTCAGCATCACAAAAAGTCTAAGATTGTCCATCAGAATAATGGCCTGGATAAAAATGGGCCTCAGGTCCGTGTGATCTCCTTTTGCCACAACTGAATTAAACAAGGATGGAGTCAGAGAGCTGCATAACTCTGGGGTCAAACACAAGTAGTTACCTTAGCAAAGTCCATTTCTCTTCTGAGTTCTCTCCCCACCAGGAGGAATTCAGTCCACAACAGGGCCCTGCCTATTTTCTGATTGTCAGTTGGGCACCAAATGCAGGAACTTTGGCACCTTCTCTCTCCAGCAAATCCTTTCCTGAACCTGCAGCCCAGAAAATAAATTTCAGCAATAAAATTCCTGTCTTGTGTCTAAACCACCAGTTAATCCTTTGGCACACGGGTGCATCTTCTCTGCCACGTTCTAGCGTAGCACAGAGCAGATGCGAACCCGCCTGGAAAACTGAAAACCTCAGTTCTCTCAAGCCCTAGAAGAGGGAAAAACCCTTAAATCATACCCAATCGAGATATCAGAGATTTGTTATGTTTTACAGAAATGGAACCCTCATCCCCCGTGGAATGAGGAGATACCAGAATTTGGAACTGGTCTCTCACCGAGAATTACAGCTGGAAACATTATCTGTATCAGGGAATGTTCCCATTCCTCCCTCACAAACACCCCCTCCTCCTGGTATCTCTGCAATTTGGCCTCCCGGTAATGACTTCCCAGAGAAAAATGAATCAGAGGGGTGTGATAGTGCTAAAACAATTCTCCAGAGTTTCCTGATGAAAAATGCCTGAGCATAAATCACCAAGAAACTCTGCAACCGCTTCTCCTCACACAAGAAGGAAGTTCCGAATCCGAGTTCTGCTTCCACTGTGGCTCTGACAGAAAAACAGGGACCATAACTGAGCCAAGGGACAGCATAGAGCCAGGATTTTAACCTGGATGAGTCCCTCATCAAGTCATATGTGATAGTGATAACAGCCCCAGCACAGTTAATAATAATAATAATAATAATAATAATAATAATAATAATAATGATAATAATAGTGATGATGATGATAATAATAATGATGATAATAATAATAATAATAGATCTCTGCCACTTAGGAAGAAATTCCTCCTTTTGAGGGTGGTGAGGGGATGGGATGGAATTCCCAGAGAAGCTGTGGCTGCCACTGGATCCATGGAAATGTCCACGGCCAGGTTTGAACAGCCTGGGACAGAGGGAGGTGTCCCTGCCTATGGCTGGGGTGGCACTGGGTGGGCTTTAAGGTCCCTTCCCACCCAAACCATTCCAAGATTCCCTAAGGAATGTGAACAGCCTCAGCAGGAGGACGAAGCCACCAGGAAAACTCCTCCAACGTTGTCACTTCAGGAAGTAAAACATTTACAGTTTGTCAGGATCTAAATCCTTGAGCTGCCGTGGGAACCTCTAAATACTCATCAGTAAACAAGGACAGCAAAAGAATTTCTGAAATGTTCGTCATTAATTCCCCCTAATTTCCCTTACTAGTTCTGATTTTCACACTTGCCCTTTTTCATGCCTGTCTTTCATCCAGCACATATAGAAATGGAAGGCAATACAAGCCAACAGTACAGAATCACTTCTCTCTCCCTCATTATTGTTCACACTATTTGAGATTTCACTGTGATTTTCACAGCCCTTGCTGAACTTCAGAACCTCCCTTCTCCAAACAGCTTTAGGGTATTTTTTCCCCATTCCCAAAATTATTTTGTTTTGTTTATGCTCCTTCTTTCCCTTAGCTTTTATTGCAAACCAACTAATCCTTTTCATTTCAAACTCATGTCATTATTAAAGCCTCTTATGTTGCTGTTGGGCTGCATCTGTTCCAGAGCCAGATTCCAGCCTGCTACTCCAGTTTTACACCTCACAGTTTAACCTGTTGGACATATTTTGGATATAATAAAATTGATTTTTCCCCCCCACCCAGATGCTCACCTGCACCCTGGTGTCCCAACTCAGGCAAGGAACTCCTGAGTAATGACATTTAATTTCAGAGGCTCATGGTGAAGGTTAGACTGCAGAGGATCAACTACTCTGACCTCCACCAGAGTTCACAAATGAGGGGAATTGGTACTAATTAAAGCTGTCACACAGCTCAAATCCCTCTTTTTGCTATCCAAGATACATCAGTGGAAGGAAAAGCCCAGCGCAGCTCCTGGATGAGCAATGGTGAATGTTTAACTCAAGGAGGGCCCGTGGCAGTGAGGGCTGGAGTCAAGAATTAACACCCAAAATTAGATACAGAGACATTGAACTGAGCTACAGAGACCTGGGGCAGGAAGGAATTCACACAAAAACATTCCCTGGTGCCATAATCACTCCCCCAGTTCAGGCTTTGGCAGCTCATTCCTGTCAGGGAATCCCTTTTTCCCTTTAAATATTTCATGAATGCCATCACTGTGAAGTTTTCAGCACCACTTGTATGCATGCTGTGTCTGAGTGGGGCTGTCCCAGAAGGCAGCTGCTGATCACTGAGTGGAATAACCTGAGCTGAACAGGAATCTTTGATCAAACATGAGGAGCCAGTGTTCAACAGCTATAAGGGAAGGACAGGAAAAAAGAGTTGACACCACCTCAGCCTCTGCTGGTTCCACTGCTGGGCTTCATTTTCACTAAGGCCCTGGGGGAAAGAAAAGCTTATTTGCTCGTAATTAGAATATTACATACTAATAGAAATCAGTATTCTATATTTTTCTTTCTTTTCTTTCTTTCCTCTTTCCTTCCTTCCTTCCTTCCTTCCTTCCTTCCTTCCTTCCTTCCTTCCTTCCTTCCTTCCTTCCTTCCTTCCTTCCTTCCTTCCTTCCTTCCTTCCTTCCTTCCTTCCTTCCTTCCTTCCTTCCTTCCTTCCTTCCTTCCTTCCTTCCTTCCTTCCTTCCTTCCTTCCTTCCTTCCTTCCTTCCTTCCTTCCTTCCTTCCTTCCTTCCTTCCTTCCTTCCTTCCTTCCTTCCTTCCTTCCTTCCTTCCTTCCTTCCTTCCTTCCTTCCTTCCTTCCTTCCTTCCTTCCTTCCTTCCTTCCTTCCTTCCTTCCTTCCTTCCTTCCTTCCTTCCTTCCTTCCTTCCTTCCTTTTTTTCTTTTCCTTTCTTTCCTTTCTTTTCTTTCTTTCTTTTCTGTCTTTCTGTCTTTGTGTTGTTGAACAAGCCCCCACCTTTACATCATTCCCTGGCAAGCAGAGGAATCAAACACACATTTAGTTCTTGGATAGCCAAAGGTGCTGATGGGGAGCAGGGTCACTGCCCACTTTGGGATGCTTCAAGATGTTCCACTGCAAGGGCCAGTGCCACATGGGACAGGCCCTAAATAACCACACATCTCTTGTTCATGGGCAGGGTGTGAGAGAATATGAACGGAGAGCTCAGTGAAGGAGGCTCAGAAGCTTCGTGTTTCTGAAAGGCTTTTTAGAAATACCCCAGTTCTGGGCACGGCACAGGTGTGGGCATCACACACAGGCTCCTAAGCCAGGTGATGGATGGCTCAGGGCTAAAAGCATTTCTCCATGGAAGGGGTGGTCAGGCTTTGGAACTGCCTAGGGAGGTTTGGAGTCCCCATCCCTGGAGGTGTCCAAGGAATGCCTGGAAGTGGCACTCAGGGCTCTGGGCTGGGGACAAGGTGGGGATTGGTCACAGGTTGGACTTGATGGTCTGGGAGGGCTTTTCTGACCTCAATGACTCTGAGATTCTGTGACATTTCACTTCCTAAATCATAAACTGGCTGTTCCCAGCTCTGCCACTGCCCAGCTGGGGAATCCCAGACACACCATTGCTCACATTCACCCCTTTGACCTCCTGGTCCTTTCTCTGTTTAGAGAACAGGAGCCTCCCAGACCCCTCAGAGACACAAAGCCAGAGCAGCATCGGGGCTTTGTGTATAACACAAATCATTAATGAGCAGTAAAATGGACAGGAGCAGTAATTACACGAGTTAATGGCTGCTCCAAGCTGGGCACTGTGTGTACATTATTACAGTGATTCACTCCAGAACATCTTAACAACATTTCCTTTGGAACATGCCCGTGCAAGGTCAAGCAAAAATAAGAGCGTGGCGAGGAGGAAATCTTTGAGATGAGCACTCAGGGAACCATCAGCAATCCAAGCCAACACCAAACACTCTGTGGAGAACACGGGGTCCCCAGCTGAGTATTCAGATAGAAATTGGTCACCCAGGAACATTTGAAACCAATTACTCCTTTCCCAAGCCATTCTAATGGAATGATTATGCAAGCGGATGGAGAGGGGAGAATTAAATGCAGTGGAGGCAGCGTGGGAGGACAGCAGCTCACTCAGTGATAAGATGTACTCTGTGCTTTTAATAAATAGCAACAAATTGCACATAGCCAGTTAAAGTCAAGCGCCGAGGCAAGTGCTTTGCTGAACTGGGTCCAAAAAACCTATTCTGATCCTTTTTGGCTTAAAAAAAAAAAATTATTTCAGTGAGCAGGAAGATGCCAGGTTATTTCTTGTTATCTGACATATCTCAGAAAGGGAGCTTGTCACCAGCTCCTCAAATTGAGTCATCAGGCCTGAAATGCCTGGCTTAAAATACTCCTTCTTCTACTCAGTAGCATGTGCACGTATGTGGTTCTGGTGCAGGGTTTAATGCATGGTACAAAAGAATTTCTTTTTCTGACTGCAGCAGTGAAGCACAAAGTTCTCAGGAGAGACACGGAGACCAAGGCTCCTCCTGGAGCTGAATTCAGGCTTGTTTCAGGTCTTGTTTTTATTATTATCCATAACCTTTTCACACAATCTGGCATGAAACAATTCTGACAAGTTTATTAAAGCCTTTTGTTATTACACTTGACATTTATGAAGGGGAGATGATAAATAAGCAGAGGAATGACATGTTTGCCAGAAACGCAGACTCTGGTGAGAAAGGCTTCTCCCCAGCCTCCCTTTTAAATGAAATCTACCCTCTGCAGTCATTCCTCTGTCTCTAGGAAGGAAAAAAAATCGTTTTTCTGCACTTGAACAGCCAGTTTGATCCTGCTATTGAATTCCAAGCATCACGACTTTGGTTTCCAAGCCACGGAGGTCTTATGCAAATGAAGATTATCATTTTATTTAAGCAACAAGACAAAGGGCAGCAAGTTTTAGTGTAGTAAGATCATTAATGATGAAATAAAATCCATTTTGACACCAACTGGGCTGGTTTGGGAGCTCTTCTCTGCTCACTACACTGCAGCCACTACCAGGGATCCATACAGAAGAACACGAGTCACTAGAAATCTGTATTACTCCACACACAGATTAGAGAATTAGATGGAAAAAATCTACTTATACAACTCCATGTCCCAAAATTTTTGAGGCAGAAATAGGAAAAGGTAATTAAAATAAGAGTAGACATTTTTTGGGTACCCAAGGAGGAGCCGTGGAGGCTTGTGCTGGGGATTGCTGAGTGATTTCCTTGCCATTATTGGGTTATTTAAAGAATGGTACCACATCACAAATGGAAGTGATCTGTGTCTGAAAGTGGGCTTTGGGAAAATGGAAACTTCCTGTGGCACCTTCTGCCAGGAAAAAAAAGAAAAATTAACTGTATTTCCCGGTCAGGCAGCAAGAGCAAACACAGTCCCCTCAGAATTCCCAGTACAGGAGCTCTGGAATTCAGGAAAACTTGGATAAACTGAAGGTTCTACTTGCAAGTACAGGAATTTTCTTAGGGATAGAAGTTCTGATTTGGATTGAGTCTGACAGTGTGACTTGGCCCCAAAAGGACCAATGTAAGTAACAGAGGAGTCATCGAGCTGCGCAAAGGGCTGAGGTTTGTACCACCTTTACTGACCTTGGATGATGCTGAGAATAGGCAGAAGTTCAGATTAGACTCTGGAAAATCAAAATTATACCGTTAAGAATACAGGAAATATTGAGGTTTTCTGTATTTAAAAGAATGTTGAAATTCTGTCACAAAGCAAAGGCATTAAAATACGTTTTCTCTGAGACTTCTGAAAACTCACATGAATAGAAATATAATTATTGCTGGGAATCTTTAACCTTGTGCAGGAGAACAGCACAAAAACACAGAGCAAGTCCCAAGTGTGATTTAGCACAAACTCCTCCCCAGACCTTCCACCAAGAGAGGACTCCAAGTGTCAGCCAGCAAAGCCTACAAGGTGATTTTCTTCTGTATTATGCTTTAAAATGACAATAATTAAGATGATTTCAGTTAAGGAGCATTCAGTTTTATTTTTATATAACGTAACTGTTCGGTTGTTAATAATTTTAAGAACTAAGTCTGCAATACCTGCATTCTTCAAGGCTTTTTTTGTGCATAAAAATCCTACCATATTCTCAGGTAAACCTGCATGGAGGAGCCTTTGATCTCTGCAATATTAAAATACTAACTAGAAACACAATCAAAGTAAGATTAGAATTAATACTGCCTTGACAGTGCTAGAAATTATTTTGGTTGTTACAAATTAAACAGAAAAAAAAATGAACTTTGTGTGTCCCTTGTGGGACATTTGCCTTTCCCTCCCAGGAATGTTCCAGAGAGTTCTAAATAACCCCATGTACAACACGGCTGCTTTTAAATCAACCTTACAGAATGTCATAAAATTTTATTCAGAAGACAAATTTCCCATCATTTGCAATCACACAGCACATCCCGAGGTCACATCAGCCTGTGCTGCTGAGAGATTCTGCATTTCATATGCAGATGCCAATACCAGAGACTGGAATCCCATTAAATATGGGAGGGAGTGTCATAAAAGCACATCTAACAGGGAAAAAAAAACCCTTTACAAGCAGCTGATGGGCCAAACCTCGGCGAGGAAACAATCCCACTACTCCTGCACATCCACGGGTGTTTGCAGGAACCTTCCAAAGATGGCCTTGACTGCTTTTATTAGAAAACAAACAAACAAACAAACAAAAAAGGAGCAGTGAATGAGAGAAATCAAAGCTGCAGGTACTTAATTTGTGCATCCCTTTGATGATCAAAGCCTTGCTCAGGGTTCACAGCAATTCTGATCTGACAAAGCCACGCTCTTGTCTAGAGCCCAATCTCCAGCTCCAATCTCATGGTGGAAATGGGACAGAAAATCATAAAATCCTGGAATGTTTTGGGTTGGCAGGGACCTTAAAACTCGTCTCCTTCCACCCAACAGAATTCTGAACAGCAAAACAAAACACCAAAAGGCATTTTTAAAGTTTTCCTTCTTGCAAGTTTTAAGAATGGTGTTTAATGCTTGGCTGGAGGTTTTAGGACACGAAATTCAGGCGAATCTCTCTGCTGCTCCCAAACCAGCAGGTCCCAACTGGGAAGTGCTTGGCTCCAACCAGAAAGATTCGACCTCTGCCTGGCAATGTCAAGGAAGCTCCTGGGGAGAACACAGATGATGGCTATCATTGAATGAGTGGTTTTGCTTTTTTATTCCAGCCTTTTCTCCCTCTTCCCTCAGCCTGGGAGATGAGTCATTAATCCGATATTTAGAGTGATGTTCTGAGTAGCCTTGCTGAATTCCTTCTGTGTTTTTTGGCTGTCAGGACGTGCACAAAGCCATTGAGAATGCTCTGAGGACTCTGCTAATTATCTCTGAGCAAACAACGCTCCTCAGCTGGAGCAGCTCAATGGAAAGCCTTTGGTATTTTTAGTACAAAGTCTCTGCTGCTTTTCAGAGGGTTTTTAAATATTGCTTTGCTTTGAATATTGAATTGTTGGAGCCTGGAATAAAGTGCTCTTAGCAGGGGTCAGGGCCACCTTTCCTGGTTCTGCTATCCCCCCGTGGTGTCTCACAGCCACCTCTGAGCCTGGGCACAAATAAATCCACTCCCCAGCAGCCTTTTCTGAGATGAGAGTCCTAAAGGTAGAGGAGGAGGTGGAGATGCTCTTAAAATCAATTAAAACCAATCACTGAAGAACAGCTACAGCTGCTGGTGCTCTAAACTTGGGAGTTTTTAAAACTTAAATACCTGAAAAATCTGTCCTGCTGCTCCTCCTAAGGATATCATTGTGGCACAGTGTTGGGGAAGATGACAAATGAAATGGTAATTAGAAAATAAAATACTAAAAACATGTTTTAAAATGGAAAGTAATGTCAAGCCAGTCAGGTTCAGTCCTTGAAAAGACACATAATGCAAAGCAAATTAATAGGCATAATGAGATAAATTGATCCAATTGTCAGGTGAGCCCAAATTAGTTCCCAGCTGACTTAAAGAAATTCAGGGCTGTTAACCTTAAATGGAGGAAAATTTCTATTTTAATTACCTTGTGCAACAGTTAAACAGCAATGGCATTTGAGAGACCAGGTGAATATTTCTCATCCTTAACATTTCTTTATTCTGAGATAATTTTGCTGATAAGGTGAGGATTGACACAGGCCATCAGTCCCTTTACTTCAGCATCTCTAACAACCACCAAAAGAAAATTTCCAAGTTCATGACCCTTTTCTGGAAGAATTCAGCACTCACATGGTCAGATGGATACGAACCCCACAAGGGGAGTAAACGGAGCTGCAGAGGCAAAGCTCAAAACCTACTGGACTGGAAATGTCTTTTAAAGAAAAATTAAGGATTCAAAGTCTTTACATGGGCAAGGAGAAGGGTGACTGTAGATTTGCACAGCTCCCAGCCCTTCTTTAGGGACCACAAACACCTCCCAAGCAGTGCTGAGGGAAGACAATCACTGTTACTTTGCCTCAGACCTCAGAAATGATCCAGGTCATCCATGAGCCTGTTCTTCCTACACAAGAAATGTACAGGTTAAAAACTGGAACCAGATGATATCCCACTGCTTTGGCATTTTCCAAGGACTCTGAACTTCTCCACTGCCCATGGCAGCTGAGCCCAGGCCGCTGCTCCCTGTTTTACAGGAACACCCAAATCGGATCTTGCGGTTACAGGGCAGTTTTATGGCAGAGGATTTCTGTGGACTGTTTTCCCCTGGAAGTCCCTTTTCCTTTGCTGAACAATCTGTAATTCACAGAAGTACAATCCAGCCAAGTTTGCCAGCGTGCCTCACAAACCCCCCTTGCCAGGAGACTCAAATATTGTAATTCTCCACGGCTGCCTTGTGCCAGCCACGTTCCCAGATGAGCACAGAGACAGGCGCTGAGTGTCCTATCAAACATCGGTGTCCTGAGGCTCTCCATGAACTCCCTGTCCTACCCCCGGGCTGGGCAATGTCAGGAGCTCCCCCCTCCAGCAGCTCAGGGAGAAATCAAGCCCAGCTCAGACGAGCAATGCCTTCACAGCAAGTCCTGACTGATTCTCTCCCGTGGGGCCAAGATGCTCTGTCCAGTTTATTCCTGACAGACAGCTTCAAAGCAGAGTTCCTCCTCCCTGCACATGTCCAGTGGTGTCAGGAAAATGACCTTTCCTCATCTCCCCAGGTCTTTCATCTCCAGCCGCATCACACTTCTTTTTTTTTTTTTTTTTTTTGCTTGTTGCTTGCTTAAAATGAAGAGAAGTGCCCGAAATAGCAAAGGATATTCATACTACAGCTGCATAAACCACCCAGCATTTCTTCTTCTGAGCTGCTCTGTCCCATTGTACTCCTCTTCTGGCCCAGGAGATGACGGTATTTCATTACCAGGTAAAATAATTCCCCTTTGCAGAATTGATCAAGTTCTTTGCCATCTCCAGAAGAAAGAGGATCTATTAAACATGGATTATTAACAATAATAAATGCTTCAAACCCCTGGGCACTGCTCACCAGCCACAGGACAAGCATTATCATAAAACCCACATTCTTACATTCTAAAGGAATAAAGCTTGGAGCCGGTTTGGTGGCAATGGCAGGGATATCTATCAGGGAAGCCCATTATGATGAAGAGAAGCACTTAGAGCACAGAAGGGCTCTGACAAAAAGCAGTCAAAACGTTTTCACCAAGGATAATGGATGTGCTCTGCAAATCCCAGCTCACAAACACCCCAACACACACACACAAAAGCCTTTCTCCATTTTATTTGCATCTTGTTCAAGTTGTTACAAGAATGTTGAGTTAATTTCCCCCCTTTCTTCCCTTTGAACACCATCTCACACAGACAGCTCAGGGCCTTTGATTCCGGAGCCTCAGCCACACAGGGATCTTTGTCCCTGTTCCATCAGCTTAGCCAGAGCCAAGGATCAGAATGATCCATGGACTGCCCCCAGTTCCTCTGTGCCAGCGCTGGAGCCTTTCTGCTGCTCCCGGTGCTGCTCTGCCAAAAGCCTCAGGCATGGCCCCATGAAGGAAGGAAAAAGAAGCAAAAAGGGATTCTGCCTCACTCAGGTGAGGCCCCACCTGCAGAGCTGCCCCAGCCCTGGGGTCCCAGCACAGGAAGGACGTGGAGGTGTTGGAGAGAGGCCAGAGGAGGCTCCAGGATGATCTGAGGGATGGAGCAGCTCTGCTGGGAGGAAAGGCTGGGAGAGTTGGGATTGTCCAGCCTGGAGAAGAGAAGCTTTAGGTTGACCTAATTGTGGCCTGAAGGAGTTGACAAGAAAGATGGAGAGAGACTATTTCCAAGGGATGGAGTGACCGGACAAGGGGGAATGGCTTCAAACTGACAGAGAGTAGGGTTAGGCAGGATATTGGGAAGGAATTCCTCCCTGTTAGGATGGTGAGGGGCTGGGATGGAATTCCCAGAGCAGCTGAGGCTGCCCCTGGATCCTTGGAAGTGCCCAAGGCCAGGCTGGAGCAGCCTGGGACAGTGGGAGATGTCCCTGCCCAGGGCAGGGGTGGCACTGGATGAGCTCTAAGGTCCCTTCCCACCCAAACCACTCCAGGATTCTGTGATGATTCAGACACTTGAGTTAGAGTTGAGCAGAGGCCTCTCAGGCTCTGTCACCAAAGAACTTTACAGAAGCCTAAATGAGGGATTCATATTTTTCAAGCGGTTTTTTTGCCCTGCAATCCCCATCACAGCGACACCCTCAGCCCCAGAGTGCTGATTTGAGGAACAATTCCAGTATCTCCTCCCATATCCACGGAGGATCTGCCACCTGTGGCTTGCCTGGGTGACACAGACCAAAGGAACAGAACCCAGAGAGGAGCAGCTGCTTTTCCCAACCAGCTGGGTCCCTTCAGCTTGTGCTTGATGGATGCTGCTGCCCAGGCAGGGACATGGCCCTTTAACTGATCCCTGCAAAAGGAATCCATAGGGAAATCCTCTTGAGATACAGATGGTTTGGTTTCTCGTGCTAAACCTAGAAATCCTGAAGTATGGGATTGAAAAAAAAAAAGAGAAATGCAAGGGGGAAAGAGCTGAAAGCCAAAGCAGCATCCCTACCTATATAAATCCTGGCAATTCCAAGGTATCTGAACAGCAGAGGAAGCAAAAAATACAAACCAAAATAATGTCAACTATTTCGTTTTGCCTTTCTCTGAGCATAAAAGGGAACAGAGATGAGTCAAGCTGCAACAGCTTCTTGGAAGAGCTGGTAATTGATTTATTTTTATAGCCTTGGTTTGTCCCTTTCCTTCCTCTAAAACACATAGGAGAAAAAAATTGGGGAAAGGGCAAAATAAGTCAGTCTGCCTGGTGAGTTCCACATGCAGAAAATTAAACCAGGCTGAAAAAAGCCCCACAAGGAGCCAGTGGCTGGGGAAGGGTCCCTGGACAGTCGCTGTGTGCTTTATGACAACTGTTCCGTGCACTGCTGCCTCACTCTGCATCTGTGGGAGCAGATGGAGAAATTTAGAGACCAGGAAGAAATGAACAATCTTGCAAAGCCTTTTTTTTTTTTTTTTTTTTTTTTTTTTCTTTAATCATTGAAAAATAATAAAAATTCAGTTCTCAGCATTAATTCAGCAGTGGAAATGAGCTGGCTGAGGGAAAGAAGTCCAGAGGCTTTTGAACCTGCCAAGGGTCATCATTGAACACCTTCAAAGGGTTTTCCAAAGTTTGGCTCCAGGCTGGACCCAGCTGCAGGAAATCAGAACCCACCGAGGGGGTTTTTCCCCTCAATATATTATTGCAAAGACAAATGGATTAACTGAGGGTTCGGGACAGATCCTGGATCCACTGAATCATCCATGTCACCCTCCAATTCCTGTATGCCAGGATCCATCAGCACAATCCTGGCTGCTCCAACGCTTACATTTCATCTCCATTAAACTACTGTGAACAAATCCATTAAAAATCCATGAAATTCAGGATCTGAGCTCCTGCTTTGAGCTACAAACAAAGAGAAACACAAACAAAGCTTTGGAAGAACCAACAGCTGAGCCCAGAGACCTGTTGTGCTGCACATTTATCCCGGCGTTCCCTGAGTTTAATGGCTCTCACATGTTTTTACACATGGCTGTAGGTTTTTTAAGGGATTTCTGCATTTCATTTCCTTTCTTTCTTGTTTTAGCTGCCTTTCATGGCTCATGTGCCTCCTAGAAAACTCTGAAGTATGTATTTTGTTAACGAGAACTAACTTCCAAAAGGAAATACTCCTCTCAGTTTGTGAGGGAAACCATCCCTTTAACCTCTCCTGAGACAAACTATTGCTTACAGAAATGGGAGAAGGCAATAAAAGGAGTTCAGATATGGGCTTCAAAGGTCTGCTTTCCACATGATAGAGCCTGGAATAAAAATATATCAAACGAGACTGTGTTTGAGGGCTAAGCATGGAAGAAGTACAAACTGCACAGAACTTCTCCAGCCCAACCCGTTTTTCTCAGCACAGCCCTTCAGAACAGATCCTTGAACTGCAACTCTGCCTCACATCCTTGCCCCATTTATTACCTGTATTTTCAATATTCCAAGAGACACTTTAATCACCACGCTGTGCTTTAATTGTTATTAGCATTTAGATTATATGGTAATCTTACAGCCAGAAGTCAATATTAAATTACTGCCCTTGCCTGCTGAAGAGTAATATATATAGAGAGAGAACAAAGCTGAAAAGTGGTTTAAAGTTTCAGTTCAATTTTATGTCCTAATTACTCTGGAATGTTATGAAAGGCCTGTAACATCACACCATATATTGCTGCCATCCCATAGGCAGCTTTATAGGACCATTACGGAGTGTATTGAACTCGCTACAGGGGATCATAATTGAAATGATATCGAGGAACTGCCCGTTGTTAATAAACCCAGCTTGGCTGGGGGGTCCCATCCATCCACATTCCCTCGTTTTCAGTACTAAGATGGATTGTCAGAGATAGATACACAGGAGAAGAGGTTGGGGTTTGACTCCCCAGCTGCTGTGGAGAGCCAGATCCTTACAGAATCCCAGAACTGGGCGGAAGGGATCACCCTGCCCGACCCCCTGCCCAGGCAGGGTCACCTGAAGCAGGTGACACAGGGACACACCCAGGAGGTGTTGGGATGTCTCTCAAACAGAAAGGGAGACTCCACGCCCTCCCTGGGCAGCTCTTTCAGGGCTCTGCACCCTCAACATAAATAAATTCTTCCTTATATTGAGGTGGAATTTCCTGGTTTAATTCCTGGCCTTGCCCCTTGTCCTGTCTCTGGGCACAACTGAGCAGGGCCTGGCACCTCCTCTGACCCCTGCCACACCCAAACGCAGCCAGGGCAGTTCCAGAGGCTTGGGATGCAGCTCTTCCAAACTGCCCTAGTGGAGAGTTTGACTCCAAGCATAGGTTTTTATTTAATTTTCACCAAGGGATGGAGCACAGCTGCTCTCAAACCCAGCCAAGCACAAGTTCACCACCTGCTCGGCTGAGGAGGCTCAGACATTCCTTAGGGATGACATCCCGCTCTGTTTTACTGCCTCGGTGCTCCTGCACACAGCCCTGCACGAGATTGGAGTTGGCAAGGGTGAGAAATGGAGTGGGGCTTAATGTTTGCTGCATGGCTCATAAACATCCCTTTGATTCCGTGCTGCTCCCGTGCTTCTGGTCCACGGCAGGACAACACGAATCACTGAGGCAGCAAAATAGATCAAAGCTGAGGATTCTGCTGGAAGAAAGGAAAATCTCCAGCTTTCCTTGTGGCAGGACTGGCTGGGAAACAAGCTCAGGACTTGTGTCACCCTGTATGCCAGCCAGCTCTGCATAAACCTCTCCAGATACTCCTTCCTTGAGAACATGGCCTGGAGAGTTTTCCTATAAACCCCCCATGTGGAAATTTCCTCCCTTCAATCATCTGGACAGAATTTAGACACACATTCAGCTCCCCTTGCCACGACCAATCACAGAAATGTGACTCAGGAGACTGAACCAAAAGTTGTTGTCCAGTCTGATTTTAAGTAAATCCAGCAGTACAAATGTGCCACGTCCTCTGGGTTATTCCAGTGGTTAACACACACTGAGAGCTGTGGCACAGCTTCTCCGGAGAAATGAAAATATCATCACTTTAACACCAAATCCTCCTATTTCTTTGGATTTTGTGCTTCACTTCTGCTCCAGGCCAAGCAGTCCACAACCACATTACTGTGTCATACCCCAGTTATACAGGTACCCTCCATACTCATTCTGTATTTTAAAAGTATAAAAGGGTTCCTGGAAATACCACTACATTAATTTATTTTATTTGGTGTTGCTACTTCTCCATGCTTCAAGAAGCTTTTCAATTCCTACTTGGGAAATGTCCCTTTCACCAGCAGCTTTCAGCACAAAATTCAAGGCAAGTCTGGGTTCAAGTTTCTGCGAAACCTGCTTAAACCAAGGCACATTCTACTCCCAATTATATCCTTTGATTATCTTGATTCTGATTTAACACTGATCAACAAAAACTAGATGCTGCAATTTCTCATTTTTTCGCCTTTGGAATTCTTCTCCGGCTGACAGCAACACACCAGGTGCCAAAAACTACCATTAAATAAAGCAAATTCTCAGTATTTCCCAAAACCCAGTTTGTGTTTTAAACACTTCGCATAAAGAATTGCCCTTAGATATTTCTTAATTATGTGCCAGAGAGAAATCAGTGTAAAACTGGGAATTCTTTACTGGGGATGAAGGCTCTGGCACAAAGCTCTGGTTGCTCCATCCCTGGAAGTGTCCAAGAGCAGGACAGACACCTCTTCTGTCATACCCAGAACAACCTCTGCAGATGCAATTCTGTTGTAAATGCAGCCTGATCCAAAATATTAATGGAATATACAGCCAGCATAATTCTGGCTAAGGTTAATTTATTCTACACTACTAACACAGCATTCAAAATATAATAAAACCTCCCAATATAATTGCTATTGCTGTAAACCCAGATGATTGGTGACAGCTTTACAGTCACCTGCTGCAGGAAGGGGATAAAGCCCATTATTAGCAGATGATGATCTAGAAGTACCTGTGGAATAAAGAGATTTTTCTTATAGACATCCTGCTAAAGGCAGGGGAAAAGGCTCTTTACATGGAGTTAGACAAATCCTGACCAGAGTCAGATATATTTTTTCCATGGGAAAATGGACCCCTCCCTGGGGTTGGAAATATCCAACATATCACTGTCAAAGTCTGGGATATCTTTGGGTATGTGTGGCTTAGCAAAAAATATAATATTCTAGGAATATCCATGTAATTATGTTATTTATGGAGCGGTTTTTCTCTCATTTGTACCAACTACACACCAGAATAATTCCATCATTCTCTCCATGACACCCCTTTCACTGCAGGAGCACCATCAGCTGCAAGTTTCTGGGTGCCAGAACAGTTTCATTATTTAAAACCTCTGAAAAACCAGGGAACTGAGTGACACCTGCTCCTCACCCCCAGAGGAACAGTCGCATCACTACATTTAAGCAACTGGACACACTCATTTTTCCATGCAGGTTCTCTTAATCTAGTAGTCCCATAAAACCAAAACTAAAAATGTTCTTCAGCCATGAGGCATTTTCCAAGTGAGCTGAAATGCCAGTTGTGTTCCTGCAGCCTTCCCAGCAGCACAGTGTTCAGGACAGCAGGTGGGACCAGACAGGCTGACAACACTCAGTGACAACGCATCTTGGAAAGTGTCCCAAAGGCAGACTGAGCCCCTGAAAATCAGGAGTGGTCAGGTTTTTTTTACCTTGCAAGCACTCACAAAATAGCAAAAGGCAGAAATTAATTTTATGGGACACAAGTGCAGCTGCTGGAGCTGGGTGAGGACAGGGATGAAGCACAAGACTGAACACAATCCACAGTTAACAGAGCACAGCCCAGTTAACAGAGCACGTGAACAAGACCTTACCTCCACTCAGGGCCCACCTGGGTGGTTATAAATTGAAATGTTCATTACCATAATCTTAAGGGTTACCATAACCTATAGCCCTATCCCTAAATTCAGGATAAGAAGAAGCATGTTATTAAGCACAGTGAAGTATTTAAGGGGTTTTAGGCTCCTACCCTAACAATACCTGAAAGTATTGGCTCTGGAGTCCACACCCAGGTAAAATAACTATCCAAGTGACATGTGGTTAATACAAGATGATGTGAGAAATAAAATCAGTCAAAGAAAGTTGCTTCAGACATTCCGTTACTGGTATTGAATGGAGATCTCTCCTGCTGTTAGGAATGGAGTGAGAACTTAGGCAAGTCCTGCCTCTGACTCAGATTTCGGGCAGTACCTCTGAGGTGGCCTGCACCCCAAATGGCTCTTGCCCACAAGTTCTTAAGAATGGCCAATCAGGTCTATTACAAAATGAAGTATTTATTGAATAGACACAAGATTAACAGACATAAGACTTCAAACAGACTACCAACTACACAGGATAAAACAAAAAGAACTACTAGTAGATAAAATAATACAGTGCACGATAAAAGGTACCTATATTACAGCTAGCAAAGAAATAGTATAGATTAGGAGTCAATGGAACTTACCACCGAATTGATGATGGAGTGCACATAGAGTCCTCTCCCTCCATTTCTGGAAAAGTAACCATGAAATTTGTGTCCAAACTTCAGGGGAAAGCCCTACGCATTTACAGGGCGTGTGCAGGAGACTTCTGCCTCCGTGGAAGTTTGTGTAGCTGTTATTGTTCGTAAAGTGAAATGTCTGTCAGTCAGAAATTCCAGCTTATCCCCCCACATCTTGTCAAGGCAAGTTGTCCCTTGGCAGCAGGGATTTCACCCGTGTGGAGCCAGAGAAACTCCTTTACCAGACAAATACTCGGCCTGGGTTAACTCATCCGTTCCTGTGCGTGGGAGAATGGCTGCAACCATCGAAGCAGCTGCTGGACAGAACAGATGAGCTCTTCTGTGGCAGGAGGGAAGTCCTGCCCACACCTGGTGAGGGCTGACAGGAAGAATCATTTGGGAAGAACATTTGGAATATCAGGATGAGAGAGAGGGCGTGCAGTGCCTGGTATTCCAGTGTTTCAAGCTCTGTGTTTCTCTTCTTTACAAGCTCCTCACATTCTGAATCCCTGCCCAAAGGCCTCAGCCCTGTGTGACATCCTGAGGCTGATGATCCAGTCCCTTCCCTGCTGCCAGAGCTGAGCACTGACCCAGGACTCACCAATTCCCTCCCAGTTCCTCAGCCAGGTATTGACCCAATCTGCCTCTGCCTCACTCTAGGAGAAATGACAAGGAGGGAGACCAAGGAAAAACAGCTGCAAGTAATAAACCTTCCCTCTATTCAGTGTTTTTATGAGGATATGTATGTCTGGAAGCTTACAAAGTCAAGGTTGGCATGTTAATTCTCTAGCACAGGGTGTAGCATCCAAGGCTTGGTTTAATGTTTTATTTATACACTGCATGGGAAAAAAAAAAAATATATATATATCTCAAGAGGAAAAAGCAGAGCTCAAATTCCCTCAGAATAACCCTCTCTCATGATTACACACAGCCATATTTTTTTGAAATTAATCTTTGGGGATTAAAAAAAAAAATTAAAATTATAGAACTCTAAACAAGGTTTTTATTAGCTTTTAATTAAGTGCATTTACTAAAGCCTGAATTATAATTTTAGATTTTAAGTACTTAAACCTGAAGATGAGCTTTTATTGGCAAAAGTAACACTTCAATTACGTTTGTGAAGGAACTGGGGGATGAGAAGTGAAGGGGGTTACACATCCTGCCACACCACAGCAGCTTCACAGGCTGTCCCAAAGGGGGACCCACCTTTCCTGGAGCAGCTCTGCTCCAAAAATTCCCCAAGGAAAAGTGCTCCTGTGTGTGGATTGATGGCAGGGAAGTGCCAGGCTGGTGGAGATGGTAATTAATAGTTCTGCCAGTTCCACAGTCTGGAGGTTTCCAAGTGTTTTGCAAACACGAGTAGATTCAGTTTCATAATTGTTTTTAGTCTGTAATTAAATCCTCTCACCTTTCCACAGCCAGGGAAGATGAGGAATACTAATCCTGCTGAGGGGGGAGCTTGGCTGCCTGGAAATGAATCCCTGGGGAAGCCTCTCCCCATCCCAGCTGCAATCCCTGGATGTTTTGCAGTGCCAGCACCCACTGCATGTTCAGCTCCAGTGCATCAGGCCAGAGGGAGGTTTTTAGGAGTATTTCGGTCTAGAGCACAGCCTCCGCCAGGGCTACAGAGAAACAAGGCTCAGGTTGTGCCAGGGGATGTTCAGGTTGGCTATCAGGAAGAACATCTGCGCTGGAAGCGTTGTTAAACATTGGAAGAGAGTCCCAGGGAAGTGTGGAGTCCCCGTCCCTGGTGGAGATTCAGAACTCAGGCAGATGCAGCACCTTTTGAAATGATTTATGGGCATCCAGGGCTTGGCTGGAGGCTGGACTGGATGACCCTGGAGGTCCTTTCCAACCTGAATGATTTTGTGACTTCTGGAAAAGGGGGATCTCTGTTGAACACTGACTCACGGCAGATTAAAGCACTCTGAGCAACGGCACAAGCTCCATGTCCATCCTGTTCCCTCAGCACAGCATAGGATGGACTTGTGCCTGGTATAACCTTGTTCTGCCCTTTGCAAGGTGGAAGAATCCTCTCCAATACACTTGGACACATTGTTGCAAGTGTGTTAAAAAGAAAACATTAAAACGTGCTAAAGCAAACATTAACAGTCGGGCTAAAATGCAGGCGAAGCTAAAGTTAAGTCTATAACTCCATCCTGTGGTACATAGGTATTACAGCACATTTTTTTAAAATCGGGGACACAAATATTTCTGTTATATTCTCTGATTTTCCGGGGAATTAGAGAGCCTTTCAAAGTTTCCTTTGGAATATCTTTCCTCATTCAGGAGAAATACATGTGGTGAGCCTTGCCAAATTGTTCAGGTCATTCTTCTGTGACTTCTTTGGAATATTGAAGGAGAAGAGGTTTGGCCTGAGCTTGTAAAACACCATAAGGTTCAGGTAGACACAGGTTCTTAAAGCAGGTCTCCAGCCTGACTGAATCACCTCAGGTTCCTGATTTAAATATACACATGGAGCAGCTTAATGGAGGGAATTATCTCCACCAGCTTCACCACACCACTGGAAAAAATTCAAGTCTGCCTTTAAGGAGATGCCATTTGAAAATGCAAACCCTGCCAGGGCTGTGTGTTCCACCTAGCCAGGTGGAAAAGAAACCTGGATCAGGACACCCAATCTCAGCATGCATTGTCCTGAGAGGCTGGAGGAGCTTAGAAATTTATCCTGATCTCAGGTTGCCATTTAAATATGTACTACTTTGAAAACAAACTAGTGGGAGGCACCAAGTCAGAGTAACAATTTAATAGGGAAAATTAAAGAATAAAAGGCAGAAAACGCTGGTTCAAAGTGACAGAGTCAGGATACAACCTGACACCCTGTTAGTCAGGGGGGCAGCAGCAGTCCCATAAGATGGTGGCTGCCATCCTCCTGAAGTGCTGGATGTGGTTCTGTCGGAGCAGTGATCCTGTAGAAGGGGCTGCTCCTCCTCAGAAGGTCCAGTGGTGGCTGTGTAGCTCCTGTCCTCTGGGAATCCCGTGGAAAGGGCGTCTGTGGTGTTGGGAATCTCAGATGATATCCAGGATGGGATGCTTGGTTCCTCCCTCTGGGTGGAGCATCTCACAATGGGGTAATGAGTCATGAGGCCAGGTGTTGATGAGGCTCATTAACAGAAGATGGTCCAGAGGGAGTTATCTGTGAGTCATGGGGCAGGACAATGATGGGCCATGAACAGCAAGATAGTCTGGGGGGAGGAGGCAAGGAAACCCTGCCCCACCTGGTTCCAGCAGCTCATGGGCATGGGCATAGAATACACTGCAAGCTAGGACACGATGTTTTATTTGCCTGGCATTTATTATTATTTTACCCTTCCACCTCTTCCCAGTGGTTTGAGCCAAGCAGCTGGGCAGTGCTGGGAGGTGTGGGAGCACACACAGGGACCTGTCCTGCTCCCACTTTGCTGCATCTGCTCGGGATGGGGGCACAGAGCTGAGCCTGAAACCCTTCAAAGCCTTTCAAATCCCACCAGGAGCTTGGCTGTTGCTCCTCCTGTCACCAGCCTTGGCATATTTCTAAGCAATATTTGCCTTGAAGCCTCAGTACCTGGAATGTGAGGATGTGTCATTTTAAACGGCTGCAGAAAACAGCAGCAGGAACCAGAGGAGTGGGACTGAGAGACAAGAGCCTGATTCTCACCTCCAGACACAACTTTATTGCTGGGAGGGTCCAGATGTGCTCTTGTTCATGCCTGCACTGAAAAAAAACCATGCTAAAATATAATAAATTCTTTCTAAATAGGTATTGCCACTGATCTCAACTTCTGCTCCGCTGGCAACACAGAGCCCCCTGTCCTGTAAATAGCCAGACTGGGTACCAAATCCCTGCCTTGCAGAGTGTCACTTGGGCTGGATATCCCCTTCTCCAAAGATCTACAGGCAGGATATGCAATTTCAGAACAAGGGGGAGTGGTTTCGAATTGAGAGAGAAGGTTTAGGTGAGATTTTAGAACAAGATTCTCCACTGGGAGGGGAAAGCTCTGGCACAGGTTGCCCAGAGAAGCTGTGGCTGCCCCATCCCTGGAAGTGTCCAAGGCCACGTTGTCCAGCTGAAAATACTGATCATTGCCAGTGCATGTGCCTCTGCTGAGACACCATGGAACAAATAACCTGTCAGTGAAGAGACAGAAAACTGCTGGTGAAAGGCATTAAAGAACTCCTCAGTCACTGACTGGACAACTAAAGTGGATGAATAGAATGAAAAGTATCACCTCCCACCTCCCTCTTTTTCCTTTAACCTCAGTTTTTCCAGCTCACTCACCCTCTTGTTTTGCTGCCTGTTACAATTGGGTACACAAAGCCCAACCTAATTAATAATGATAAAAACAAAAGGAAAAAAAAAAAAAAGACTCCTGCTCACTACAACGTTACCTACCAATTTTTTTCTTCAGGCAACTTCTCAACATGAGGATTTTTCAGCTCTAAACAAAGCTCTTACTGAAAAGGCTCTGAGTGACAGTGGAAGGAAAGGAGCTTCATCACAGCTGTGTGTACCCACAGAAATTTTTAAGGCAGACAAGCAAAGGGAAAAGCAATAGTTATCCACCAAAACAAAGCAGTGCCTCTAGAAAGGAAACATCACAGCAAATAGCAGAGATTTTCACTCACCCAGACATTAAAAAGAAATCTTTTTTACTTAGCTGAAAAAAAGAGACAATCATATGTCTTGATTTCCCAAGCACAAGGAGTTGATATTGAAAGAGGGGCTGTCAATTTAGCTGAAGACAAGAAATGTCCTTTTATAGCAGTGTTTAACATGCACTCATGAATTCTGTATGAACACAAGTGTCCTTGCTGGCTGATGGAGTGCACATTCCCATTCAAAGCCAGGCAGGAATTCAAACATACTTTAGCAGGGCTGTGAAGGAGCACCATGAGCGACTTTTCAGAGGAGCAAAGCACAGGTGAGTGACTTTACTGGGAGTCCATTAAAAACCTGGCAGTAAAAGTGCCCAAAAGCTACACGAGTCTCAATGTGAAGGTGTTGGATTGAATCCCTAAACCTCAATGAAGAGCTGTGACAACAGTTTTCCAGAAATCTGAGGTGTGGGATGGGAGAGAGGACAGCATGGACATTTGATGGCATTGCCTTCCTTCCCTTGCACTTGGTTGCTCCTGGAATCAGAGCAAGGCCAATCCCTGTTCTTCTACCTTCGCTGATAAGGCTGTAAGTGAGAACTCCTGTAATGCTGGGAAGGTTTGGTTGCTCAATTTACTTCCTTCTTGGATATGGAGCTATTTAAATCAACTCTCTGTGAGAAGGACACAACTTCCAACCTGGACAGACCATGTCCTGGAAAAGACCAAAGCAATTTGCTCATTAATTAAAACTGAGAAGACTAAATTTGCTCATTAATTAAAACAGAGAACATAATGGTGAGATTATAATCCTAATGTTACTCCTCTTGTTGTTTGGGTGGTTAGGGTTTATTTCCATTTTTTTAAAATTAAGTTTAATAAACCACAATCCTCAAACCAGTGAATTTTCACCTGTATCCTTCCTGTCAGAAGCCTGTTTGAAATTAATATTGAACTTGTTCTAAGGAGAATGGAAGTTCTCACATCCAGATTTGTCCAGTTAAGCTCATGTCAACCTCAGCTTTAATTTTGCCTATTCCTCCTTTTCCCTGTGCACACCCACATGCTGCACATCCCAGTCTGCTGTGATAAGCAAAGGAAGCAGGAGTATTCCAACCTCTTGTTAATCATTTCCTCAACCACCCTAAAACCTCTGCTCTGCATCTGTTTCCGTTATCTCCTTTGAATACAAGTGCCTGGAATTGTAAACAGTTTTCCAGACAAGGTTTTCCCAGAGTCATACACAGCAGTACCAGTTCTTCCTTATCTCAGTTATACCTAGATAAAAAATCAGTGATACCAACTGTGCTACTCCTGATTTATAGAACATGTGTTCTTCTACTCAAGAGTCAGAAACAAACCCCAGTTTGCTGTTTCTTCCTGATATGTGTGTGCCCAACACAATTCCCAGTGTTTAATCTCCTGCCCAGCTGCAGTGCTGAGGGAAGATGCTGCCACTCCCTACTTAAAATGAATTTATAGCTGGATTAGTAAAAAATAACAGAAATCAACAGACCTTGGCTGGTCATGGCACATGTGAGATGTGGAGCCTCAGATGGAAAAAACCAGTTGGGCTTCATGTCCATTCATGGAATCAGAGAATATCCCACGTGAGAAGGGACCCACAGGGATCACTGATCCAGCTCCTGGCCCTGCACAGACACCCCAAAATCCCACCCTGGGCATCCCTGGCAGCGCTGTCCCAATGCTCCTGGAGCTCTGGCAGCCTCGGGGCTGTGCCCATTCCCTGGGGAGCCTGGGCAGTGCCCGGCACCCTCTGGGGGGAAGAACCTTTCCCTAAAATCCAACCTGACCCTCCCTGGCACAGCTCCAGCCCTTCCCTGGGTCCTGTCATGGTCACCAGAGAGAAGAACATTTTGACAAGTCCCAATAAAATGATACCAAAGCCTCAATGCTCCTGTGACACCCAATTTCCCAAATACATCCACACAGGCAACCAGGCCTCAACAGCAAAGCTGCTCTTAACATTCCTGAGATTTTATTGTCAGACTGCAGGAAACAAGGATATCAAATGTGGAAGAGCAGAGCACACCACCACTCCAAATCCCTCTTTTACAGCTACATAAAGTGGTCATCTAATGCAGTGCTATCATAAAATTAAATCACACTCACTTGTCATTTTGTATGGGCCCAACCGACAGATTAAAAACTACACAGCAAAATGTAATTTCCCCGAGTGAAGGGAGAAGAGGGGGTTGAAATATCTTCGTCTGCAGTGTCTGCTCAGTCCTGAGCCCTCGTGGTAATAAAGCAGCCCCAGGGAGAAGATTTAGCAGCGTCTGCCTCCGGGGCACAGGCAGCACTTGGCCCTCCCCTGCCAAGGGAAACAGGATTCCAGCAGCCTGCCAAGGTTATCTTTCTTCTTTAGAGAAATCCTGGCAGGGGAAGAGCTTTTCAGGTTGGAAATTTAATAGATGTGCAGTTGAGAGAAGTAAAAATAGTTCTTCTTGCCACAACCTGAGTTCAGGGAATGACTCTTCCTGCAGCTGCCCCAGGGATGTGGGATGAGAGCTGCACCCAACACCCACCAAAGGCTACAGACCATCTACTGCACCCACAGGAACCTTTGCCTCCTCAGGAATATTTTGTTATGGAGCTAGGAAGAACACTAAATACCATCTACAGCCCCTTGGAGCAAGGGCTATGTGTGCCTAAGGCAGCCTGAGGGGTCTGTTCCCAAAAAACAACTTCCATGGAATATTCTGAGTTAGGAGGGACCCACAAGGATCAAGCCCAGCTCTTAAGTGATCCCCATCTGGGGATCAAACCCACAACTTTGGAATTATTAGCATTCCATGGAATGGCTGTTGTCCCCCGCAGCAGGAACCCATCCCCATGCTCTCATTCCCATTCCCAAATCCCTGAAACAGAGCCAGTTCCAAGGCTCCTGGAGGTGGCCAATCTGTTGGGATGTGTAAGCAGCAGTGGGAATAAAGGGATTGCCAAAAACATCAGGGCTGAGAGCATGGAAAACACTGCTCAGCTCAGCCCAAAGCTCCCTGAGCTGCAAAGTGACATCAGTGACTTTTCACTCCATGAGTCTGGGAGGTTCAGCTCTTCCTGGGACTTTGGCAAAGGGATAAACACCTGGAAAAGTGAGGAATGGGGCACAGAGATACCTCCCCATGCACACACATCTGATCCAACCAGCACAGCCCCTCCAAAAACCTGCTTCTCCTTTCTGTGGGGCCCCTGGATTGTGACAGCTGAAAAAAAACCCTAAATTGGGATGAAAACCTCACAAATTTCAGCTCAGAGTCAGCTTAAACCCCTTCCATAAAGCAGTAATGCCATAACTCAGATACTCATCCTAAATAAATGTGCAGGAATTCTGTGCCTTTCCGGAAAATCGTATTTCCTGAACTGGCTGTGGGGTCTGGCACACGCTGCAGGCTCTATTGATTAGAAGGTCTGTTAAGATTTATCAGACTTGATAATGCACTCTACTTGATTAGGATTTCCAGCTTCAGAGTCAATACAGGTTTCATATGTGATGGAAAGCACTTGGATTTGCTCTGTTCCCTTTGGAGGTTTGACAGGAATCGTCTTAGGCCCAGCACTGGAAAAGCAGAAACACAGCACTTCAAAAATTAAAGAAATCCCTTTTTGAGAAATTAAAGAAATGCTTTTTGAGCAGAAAGGCATCTCCTGCCTATCAGGGCTACGAGAAAATGAGAATCCCACTCTGGACGGAGGAAATAAAGGGGAAATTCAGGCCTCTAGAACTGTGATTCTTCTTACTTCAATATCCTGAGTCCTTCCCTCTGGACAGGATAAACTTCATCTAATATTCTACAGCCTCTTTGTAAGGGCATTTTTTTTCCTTGTAATGAAAAAATTCACCTTAATTAAGTAGCACCATGAATAGAAACACTCTTAACAAAATCAACATGTAATTTCTCTCCTTGAAAGTTATAGATACATCAACATTTACAAATTTGTTCCTTTCTAAAAGGATCCACCTGAGTGAGGCATCTGCAGCTTGTTGATTCACCCACTCAGCTGTGGCCACAAAACTGATTTTTCTCTTTTAGCATTTGTGGTCAACTGCATCAATATTTCTGTGCCCACACAATGCCAGACAAAAATGATAGTATTTTAAAGCTTAAGCAGCTGCATTTCAGGCTCAGTCAAGCAGCTCTTTGTCAGGTCCAGAGGAGAGGGAGATCTGTAGTAGAGCTGGATGCCTGCACTGATGCTCCCTCATTTCATCTGGGCTTGGGAAAGTTCTGGCATGTGAAAGGAACTCCTGAAATGGAGATGAACTAAAAGCTACAAGGTTGTAATTTTAGCCAAAAGAATGGAATCCTTGGAAAAAAATGTGGCTTAAAATTCATATTTAGAATAAACACTCTTGGAAATTATCTATGAGATTATCACACACATTTGCACCAGAAATTACAATGATGTGGGGTTGGTTTGGGGTTTAATTTTTTTCTTCCTGCTGTACAAAGTAGCAGATTCTCTCTGGATGAGTTTTCTGAAGGTCCCCACCTGCCTAAATGTGGGAATTAACATTCTTCAGGATTTTCCAAACCACCTCAGATTGTAAAATTGAGTACAAATACCTTCAGCACAAAGAACCCACCAAAACCAAACAACTTTAGGCCAGGTTGGACGGGGCTTGGAGCAACCTGGTCTAGGGGAAGGTGTCTCTGCCCATGGGGAGGAGATTTAAGGTCCCTTCCAACACAAACCATCCTAGAATTCTATGAACTTATGTCCATGTGTTTCTTTAGATGCTTAAATACCCTTAAAAGACCCAAAGTTGTGCAGGGATGGTCAGGCAAAGGTCAGTGTTCAATTTAGCATGTGAATATCAGTCCTCTCCTTTAGAAGCCAAGCAAAAGTCCAAATTTTGGGGGAAAAAAGTCACACATACAGGAATTACCAAGGAGGGCAGCATTAAAACCCTGCCATGTTTGTGAGGTTCTCTCCAAGCCTCATCTGCCTAAAAATACAGCCACAAACAAGATGTTTTCTTCAGTTTTGTTGTTGTATTTGCTGGCAACTTGGAGAATCTGAAGTGGGGTTTGATAGTGCTCGAAGCATCTCCCTGATTGCTTCAAATCTGGACCTCAGCGTTCCCTTTGAGTCATGCCATTTATATTTAGCAACACCCAAATTCCTCGTGATTCTCTCCAAAATAAGCATGAAGAGGCTTTAATCAAAGTTGAGCAGCAGAAACTGTAGCTGTAGCTGTCCCACACTTGTTCTCTTTGAGAACTCTAATACCATTAATTTCCAAGTCCCAGGGATCCCCAAAAAAGTCCCTGTGAGGGATTTCTACCATAAAAATCCTGAAAAAAGCTCAGCGTTCCAGCCCAAATTTCATTAGGGTTTATAGGAAATGCCAATGGGGCCATTCCATGCCTTGAAATGTATTACAGGAAGTAAATTTGTACTCGAAGTGATTAAATTTTTTACTCAAGGTGAGATAAACACAGTTTTTATTCATATCAGCCTGGGAGCAGCCATGGCCACATCAGTCCCACTGTCCATGCTCCCATCTTCCCAGGAATCCATGTCTGCTGGAGAGATTTAAGTGGTTTTAGCACTCCAAGGATGGCCTTCCTGAGCTGTTCTCAGCATTTTTTAGGATTCCTACAGCAGAGAGGAATTTGGGGCCCACTTTCCTCATCACTGCCTATTTTCCTTGCCTTAGAACACAGCCTCTGCAACATCAGGAACACAGGAATTCATTCCAAGACCTCCAATCCGCAGGCAGCTCCATCTGACAGAGGGAACCAAACACAGATTTTTGTCCTCTCTGCCCAGGTTTTCTGTCTCAGAAGTGCCCTTCCCATATTGTTTTCCTCCTTCCCTTGGAACCATGCTGAAAATCGACCTCGTCCCCCTGCTGTGTCTTGGCAGCACTGCCAGGATCTGAGTCTTGGCATTCCCAACATTCCTCCACACGTGAGCCCTTTTGGAGGAATGTCATGACTTCCAGCACATCTCAGAACAAGAATCCTACCTAAAATGATGGAAAGCCAAGGAATTTTTTAATGATTTTTGTTAAGCCTGAGACCAAGGTGACGCTCTCGGGCACGGGGTGGGATTGTGGCGGTGTCTTGTGAGGCATTTGATCCTGATGGATCCCTCCTAACTCAGCATATTCTGATTCTGTGAACTGATCACCTCCATTCATCTGCAGATAAGATTAAAAGCTGGAAGGATGTTTGTTCCTTTTCCACTTTCTCTGCCACTTATTTTTGCCCCCCACAGAAGTTCAGCACCTCTGCCCATCTGTCCCTCTGTTTGAGGAGCCTCACCTCCTGCGGTCTGTGTTCAGACCCAAGCAGGAAGATGTCCCTGGTCCATGTTTGTGTTGATAGGCTGCGGTTCCAGAGGGATCCCCCCAGGAGCAGAGACACCAGATGCACTCCCAGCTGCAGCCACCACAGAACAGGAGGAACAGCAGCTTTTGGCAAAGTGGGAGCCTTGTAGGGAGCTGGATTGGCTCCTTCTCCTGTTTATATTTGCCTTTTCCTCATCTAATAAGGCAGGGAGACAGATGCCCTCTCCTAAGGAACACTGAGTTTAGCTCTTGATACCGTCCAAGAAGCAAGAAATTAATATTTAATCATCACATTCTCTTCTTGGACTTCCCTCCCTGCCTAGAGCTCGAGCTGCAGGGCTGCCAAGGAGTGAGTTCCAAAGCACGGAAGTTCTTGTGGGCTAATTATTTCTTACTTCTGAGCCCAAAGAGAAACTGTTTCTTGCAATCTCATGTATTCAAATTAGTTAGATTTACAGTCCTGACTAGCTGATCAGCCAGCAATGGAAAATAAGATTCCTACACAAATAATGAATTGCTCAGTCATCCAATAAAGCAAAGCAACAAAACTGTCCCTTTTGCTCTCATATGAGCATAATTGCCATCCTTGCTCCAAATTAATGGCTTTTCCCAAGTATTCTGAAGGCCATCAGGGAAGCTGCTTCAGATCGAAGTTGTGAATAAGATTTTTAGAACAAAAAGTTCGAAGTCTCCGGGTCAAACACAGGTATAACCTGCCTGCAAGCCATGGCTTAATGATGAGTGGGCTCATTTGCACGCTCCTTGAGGCTGGAATTTTCTTAGGGAGAGCCTGGGAAGAGCTCAGGGCAGCTGTTGAGTGCTCAGGGCAGTACAGGAGTTGCAGCTCTCCAGCCTCAAGTGCTGAATTCTGCAGTGCTCCCTCACACCCAGAACAGGAACACAGCCACAGCTCTTTGAAAATACAGCCCACAAGAGAGGTTAAAGGGAAAAGGGGAATGTTTGTGTCTGCCTGATGATGTTACCACTGAAATACTTCAAAATCTGTCCCAAACCTTCCTAAAACAGAAGTTTCAACACATCCAAAGTCACCACGACACAAAAAACTGACCCCACGGATGTTTTGGAGAGGGTCGTTCTACAAAATCAATCCCATCTGCTGACATTTGCACAATTACCAGCACATAAACCAGCTGAGGAGCTCTTTTATGATTTTTTAATTCATCTGGTGCAGCATTTGTTCAAGAGAGCTCTGGGCTACATGACCTGGTTCCCTGCATTCCCAGGGTAGAGATAAAGTGTCACCATGATTTCCAAGGTGAGTTCTTGGCACAACACTGCCAACGAATTTGGGCCTGGGAGGCTGTTAAAAGGAAAAATGGGAATTAGCTCTTTTCCAGTTGCTCACCTTTCCAGCTCTCAACATTTAGCACTTCCCAGCTCCCTCCTTCTGCTGGAAACACACACAAATGAAACCTGTTCCTGGTCTGGGATGATGAGAGCATCACTTCCATCCCTCAGGAAAGGCCACTGGGAAGGGCCACCCCGCAGCTACCCCACAAAAGGTACTTTTTGGAAAGCGAAATGCAGGGAACATCTTCAAATTCCCATTTTGGTGGGCAATAAAGTGTGGGAACCGACTGCTGGTCTGAAGGCCTCGCAGACATTTCCCTTAATACAATCAGTTTGTACCCTGAGAACTGCAGAAGCAAGAAGATAAACACCAGAAACAATTTGTTACAGCTGCAAAAGGGAGGATACTGGCTGATGTTTAGCAAAGAATGTGTGTACACTATGGACAACCAATAGTATTGTGTTGTAGGGTCTTGGTTTGAAAGAGAGCTGTCTGCTAAGGAAGGCAGGAGCCTCCCTTGGAATGGAGGATGCAACCCCTCTTCCTTCCAAATTATTGTAATTTTGAAATCAAGGGGCTTTCAGGCAAAGATATGGGAAACAGGAATTACAGTTCTTTACATATCTATATCTATACATATATATATAAACAAAGTAGGGAAAAAAACTGATTTAAACAGAGAGTCAGATATGACCTGACCCTGTTAGTCAGGGTAGCAGCAGCAGTCTGATAAGGTTGTGGCTGCAGTGCTCCTGAAGTGAACAGATGTGGTTCTGTTGAAGCAGTGATCCTGTGTAGGAAGATCTGGTCTTTCCCAGAAGGTCCAGCAGTAGGTATGTAGCTCTTGCCCTCTGGAAATCCAGTGGGGAAAGGCTGCCTGTGGTCCTCAAAAATCCCAGTTTATATCCAGGATGGGATGCTTGGTTTCTCCCCCTGGGTGGAGCATCTCACAATGGAATGATGAGGCACGAGATAAGGCGCTGATGGGCCATTAACAGGACATGGTCTTGCGGGAGGAGGCAGGGAGCAGTGCCCCACCTGCTTTTAACAGCTCCTGAAGATGGTGACAGAATGCATGCTTGTGGGCACATCTTACATGGCAACCTAGGACGTGTAGCAAAACAATAGCCAACGAACATGTAGCTAAGAAAAGAGTATAAAAGAAGCTGCGTAAATAATAAACGTGCTCTTTGCCACTGCTGGGGCAGAGAGTGGATGTGTGTCGTGACCACCTCAACAGCGACAGTAAAGCAGCAATGTTTGGTCAGTCATGGGATGCAAACCCATATATGAGGTCTCTAAGGGACCATGCAGAAATGGTCCCTCACAGAATAATTTCCATATGTGCTTTAACCCCACAGCTCCACTCAGGCTTTAACTTTTTTATGAGTGACTTTGTAATCAGTGATTACCACGAGCACACGGCAGTAAACAGGGGGGAAACCGGCAGTTTTTATTTTCCCAAAGCAGAGCTGTGGGAAAATACATGGATATTTTATGCTTACTTAGGCAGTAATGATCCATTCTGAGCTCTCTCACATCCCTGGCTCTGCCCCTCAGGCAGGTTTCAGTCCTTGTTGGGGCACGACAGCTCCAAAGGCAGAGCTGCAGTGGAAATGGAGATATCTTACAGCATTAAGTGACTTTAATTGAACATTTAATCCAACATAAATGGGGTCTTCCACACCCCAGAGCCCACTTCTCTTTCTGGGCCTGACTTCAGGTATCTTTTTCCTTATGGCAGATCCCTTCTCATTCAGCTCATCACAGAAGATAATGCATGAGAAAAGAAAAATAATCCTCAATCAAGGCAGTCTGGCAACAGAGCAGACAAGTGGAGGGAGGAGTGCAGGGCCCGACCAGTTTTAGCAAATAATGAAGGTTCTTTCTTGAAAAAAAAGGCACTGATATCACTGAAGAGCATTTTACTATTGATAACTCCTTCATGCCTCAGCTCCTCCATCAGCTGTGCTGCTACAAAGACTCCAACCTGAAACAAGCACTGTGAGAAAGGGCAAGGCATCATAAATCAGAATAAGAGGGACCTTTCTTCCTAGTGAACCTTATTTGAAAAGAAAAATATCAAAAACCCCAAAACAAGAGCATCAGCAGGGCCAAGAACTTGCTATTTCAGAATTATTTTTAAACTGATGCATCTGCCAGGAGACAGCATCATAAAACAACCAGCTGGGTGAAAGAAACACTTTTAATATCTTAATTTTCTGTAAAGCTGCTGGTTTCACTTGATATTCATATGAGGTCCAATAAAGGTTTTATTCCCTTTTGTTTTTAAAGTGATTGCATACAAGTGTGAATCCTCTTGTCGTGGTGCTAGGGTCACATTTTTATTGGCTGTAACAGGAATTTGATGTCCAGCACTTTCTAAAGTAGCTGGGAGCTCCAGGCACATGGCTCAGGTGTTTCATTTGGCCTCTGGTCACCCCAAAGCTGACCTGTGCTCTCATTTCCTCACTGAAACAGGCTGTGCTCAGCCTGTTCCTAATGGAACAAATCCTGCACAGCCCTCAGTAACAGTTGTTTGGGCTGGGAGCTGCTCGTTGGGTCAGAAAACAACATTTTCCAGGTAAAATGAAGCCCCCCATCAATATCATGATCTCAGCACATTGCCTAAATGCAAGCAAATACTGAACTACAGCTACATCAAGGCTGTAGGTTTTTCATACCCAAAATCAATTTCATAGGCTGGGTTCCTCAGAAATTGCTGTAAATGCACAATAAAAGCAAGGCAAGGTGAGTGGGGTAATCCCCCCCCCCCAAATCTGCACTCCAGGAGAAATAAATATCACATTTGTGGGTTCACAACAGTATTTTAGCAGTTTAGGATAAATTTGAAACTCCTTGCCAGGTTGTGCTGCCCCAGCCACGTTCCCAGTGCCTGCAATTTCCCAGATTTCCCTAATCACTCTGGCATTTCCAACCACTGAAGTGCAGCCTATTGAGCTGTGTGAAATCCATTTAGGGGGGAATCTGAAAGAGTTCTGCATCCTCCTGATGGGGAAAAAATCCTATTGTGCTTTTCCTGATGTAACAGTGGTGATAAAAGTCTCTCAACGTTTGGCTTCTCCAGCTAAACAAAACGGCCCCTCCCATGGTGTTAAAATGGTTAAATGGGTGGCAGAGGATGGTGGCACAGAGCTGGTGGCAGTGCCTGGCTCAAAGTTTATTTCTGGACCCTTCTGCTTTATTTCTGGACCCAGGGATGCACCAAATCTGGTACTGACAGAACAGAATGTTATAAACGCATATCATAATATTGGCTTCTCACAAGTATTAAGGTGAATATTATATAATGTTAGAAATGCTTTTGCTGTGTGGATATAGTTTTCTTTCTTTTTAGCAAGAATTTAGCAAGTGTGAGCAAGTAAGATAACAGAGGATGAGGCCCAAAAGCGGCTATCAACACTGCCCGGAGAACAAAGGGGCCCAAAAAGCTGCAATCAACACTCAGCCCTGGGGGCAAAGAGGCCCAAAGGTGCAATCAGCCCTGACTGTCTGGGGAATTAAGAGGTCCACTCGACTACCAACTCTCACCTATCAAGCCCAAGCCCAAGAATCAAAAGAAATAAAACCGCAAGGCAGAAGAATACACACGCTCTAAAAAGGCGGAACCAAGGAGTGGCCATGCAGAACAGCTCCGGAAAAGTTTGAATATGAATAGAGAACAGGCAGTAAAAATGGTAAAAAAAGGACCAACCTCGAGCATCAGGTGTGCTCTTGGCAGAGCGCCAAGGCACCCGGCCTCTACTTCTTTGCTTTATTTTATGTGTCTCTCATTGTATCTTTATTAAACTTTTAAATTCTCACAGGAGACTGAACCTCGTTTTTCACAAGAAGATGAGGCAAAACAACACTGATGAAATAAAAGTGTCCCAGACCATGGAGTGACAACAGATCCCATAACGTTTCCTCCTGTAACACCCAGTTTCTGGTTGAAAGGAGGTCAGGGTCTTAATTCCTTTTAAAATCTGAACTTTCCCTACAACCTGTCCTCAACAAAGCACTGGAAATGCATCAGTGGACAGAACCTGGGTGCTAAAGGTGCCAGACAAAGAGGCCCCAGATTACAACCTCACAGAAAGGTGTACATTAACACGGTTTCAGATCCTCAGCACAAAGCACTGGGGTTTTGAAGCACTTTAAGCAGAGCAGACACAGAAAAAAACCACCTCAGAATTCTGTGGAGTTGCAGGTGAACAACTGGGTGGAAGCTTTTGAAGGGTCTTGAGATGTTCAAATGAAAAATGTATCAAAGGGGAAAAAAACCAAACCAACCAAAACAATCAGTGTTTGCACAAGGGAAAGGCTATCCATGGGAGTAATTCTAGTGTCAGGCCCTTGGAGACTCTCCCAGGGCTACAAATTAGATCCAGGTTCAGTTTTTATGGTGTTAGAAGTGAACAAAAGTGGCACATAAATGTTACTATTATTATTTTTTGTATTTTTAACAGGTTGCCAAGCTGAAAGAGAAGCTCTGTCCCAGCTCAGCCACAGCACCCGAATTCTTCCCAATGTTTTCCCTCCCAGGGATTAAACACAAGCCAAAACATGCAAGGAGGCAACAGGAGGCAAATGACATTTCAGCTAATTAGGAGGCTATGAGCAGCTAATCACACACACCTGTCAGTCCCTTGGAAAAGTCCCCCGAATGCCAAGGATGAGCAAAGGAAATATTTATATTTTCTGAGGATGCACTTTGCCCCAAAGGGTAAACAAAGGGTAAACAGAGAGAATTGCCGGTGATTTCTTCCAGCACCTCATCCCTGGGGATGGAAAAGCCCATGGGAATCAGCTCAGGACCGCGGGAAAAGCCATCCAGAGCATCACAGCAACGGGCACGGGGTAAATCCTGCTCCAAGTGCAAGTGCAGAGCTCCAACTAACATTATCAGCACCCTAATGGGCAGCAAAGCCACCCATCAGCACTGAAATCCTATCCTTTTTACATGATCCTTCACCTTCGGAAACTTCCTTTGTCTTCCATGAAACCAAATCCCCACCCAGCATCCGGAAAGTGATGCTTAAACACTTATTTTCCTTTGAAAACATTTCATTTTTCTAATACAAGGATTTTTCAACCCGTTTTTTTTTTATCTATCTATATTTAAAAGTAGCATTAATTATCCTTTAAATAGTTTCCACCTAATCCTCCGCATCCTCTCAGATTCCAGCATTATCTAGTAAATTAATCCTCAGGCATTTATCTGGCTTAAGGTTAATTGACACATGTTGCTATCTCATTTATTCCCGAGGAAATAAAGTTCCACATGTTCTGTATTGTTGGGCAGCTCCTTGTCAGGGGTTTCTAGGGACAATCACCTCTCCTCATTCCCATTCCTCCTCCCTCAAATGTCCCACTGTTAATATTTGTGTACTCAAGAATCAGCTGATTTCACCCACAAGTTCCTTCACACTTCATCTTGTAAATAATCATGGAATGGTTTGGGTGGGAAGGGACCTCAAAGAACATCCAGTCCAACCCCACCATGGGCAGAGACACCTTCCACTATCCCAGGTTGCTCCGATCTGGCCTGGGACATTTCCAGGGCTGGGGTAGCCACAGGTCTTCTGAGAGAAGGGAAGGACTGGGCAGACATTCCTAAGGAATCAGTACTAAAGGCAAAGCCCAGCATCACCTGCACCCCACAAAGGCTCGTGGCAAGAATCTGCTGTCAGATCAACTCCAGAGAGGTGACAGGGATAGAAACAGAAATGCAGAGTACAGGATAGCCCTAAAAAATGCAAGAAACCCTCAGGAAAGAAGGAACTTCTGAGAGATTAAGGAGCACAGCATGATGAGGAGGATGAGGATGAGGAATGGCTGCAGGACTAAGGAGGACTCTGACATGTGAGCAGCTCTTTAGGCTGTGGAGATTATAATTTTTATTTCTGTCCATAACTTTTTCATCTTTGTGGGGAAAACTCCCTAGAGAGAGAGACCCTGGTGCCTTTCCAGGAGGGAAAAGCCTCTTCCTGCTTCCCTTTGCTGATCACCTTGACACACAATTTCTCTGTGCCTGGGCACTGCTACTACTGGCCATAAATCCATGGAAAATTTACTACCTGCGAGAGGCTGAAGCCGTTTTCTGGCACAAGATCTGCATCTCTCTCATGTGTGCATGTGTATGAGCACGACCTATAGCGCCTCTGAATTATTTATAGACAAACAAGTAATTAAAATTTTTATTCTGCCCATTTCGAAGGGTGAAAGGGAAAAAAAAAATCTACTTTATTCTTTCATCAAGGAAGCTGCTGGGCAAGCCCATAACTCTGTCTGCACACTGTAAAGAACGGGGTAAGTAGCTCCTCATCAAACACACTTTGCATTTTATGGGATGCACTGAAAAACTAAGTGGCTTAGTGACTTCTGCCAATGTCACCAAAGGAGAGAGCTCGAAACACGGAGCATCCCAGCTCTCCTAAGCCACACATCCTCCCAGAGGAGATTTTTGCCCAGAACTGGGCAAGGGGACTGGAGAGTTCCTCGGAGTGACCAGCTCAACACACAGAAATTGTTTTGTTCTTGTCTTTCACAAGTCATGTTTAACCTCCCTGTGCATTTCCACTAAATTCACTGAATCCCTTCACAAGGTGACCATGGAGGGCTGGGTGTTTATGAGCACAAAAACTCTTGGATCTTATTTCCAGCTCATTCATTTTCTCACTTTGTGACCCTGAAAATGACTTTTAATAGAATAACAAATAACACCCTGGGCTGGTGGAAGGTGTCCCTGCCTGTGGCAGGGGACTGGAACAAGATGGGTTTAAGGTTCCTTCCAACCCACACCACTCCAAGATCCTATAACCAATCCCAACTACTATTTTAAATGTTTCTGGGAGATAAGGAATGCTTTAAAAATCAAACCTTGCAGCTCTGGAGCCACACACTGCTGTGCCAACACAGAATCATTCACATCACCTTCAAAGAAAGGGAAAAAAAAGGAGAACAACAGAGCAGAACCAGATCACCAGGCAGCCCAAGATAAATTAATAAGGTTGGTTGAAAGGTGGTTTTCTTCTTGAGATGGGTTCAAGTACAAAATGAGTGAGTCAGTTCTTTGCCCTTCAGATCACAACTTCCGTCTGATGATTCTGAATGTCAGAAAAATTTTAAAAGAGTTTAAAAAAATAAAGCCAGAGGCTTCAGCCATGGCACTGCCCATGTTCTCAGACCAGCAGCACTGGTCTTTCACTGAGGTGTTTTTCCACGGTGATAGAATTGAGAAGAAAGTGGTTTAGTGCCTGCTCAAATGCCAGAAGCAACACTTGCTAGGGAAACTGAGTCATGCAAAGGGACACAGGTCACCACAATATTTTTCCTTTAAAAAAAAAAAATCACTGTAGATATCACACCAGCCTCGTAAATTATCATCAATAACCCAGGAACAATTGGCTACAGAAATCAAATGACTGTTTGTAAGCTGATGACACACCTGATTCCAAGGCTGTCCTAAGTATCAGGGTTGATATTTTTGCCTGTTACTGTGCCAAATAATAAAAAGAAGATACTCAACATTTAACAGAAGTGCCCCATGCAGAGGAAAAAGTGATTTACAAGTGAGAGGGGAACATGTTTCACGAATTCTGCTGAAGTGGAGCCATGATGTACTCGCTGGCTTTGGGAGAACATCCCACTCTTTCCTGGGCTGGGAGGTTGGCTGGGCAATATTTCTCTGCAGCACCATGAATTTAATCACATCAAAACGTCAGCAGAGAAAAATGGAGCACACAGAGGCCTTTTTCCCTTGGTATTCAGCAGAAGAAGTGGATGTTTCCTTAAAGAAGCAGTGGAATGGGCTGCACAAGGGGTTACACCTCTGTTCTCACCTCTGGGCTCAGTTTGGACTCCACTCCCCAGGGATATAAATCAGGATTTTTGTTATATTCAGCACAGCTGATTGTGTTTGTTCTGGCACAGCATGGATATAAAATGACGGCATTTATACTCCAGTGAATATCCAGGGTGGTTGAAGAGCCCTTTATGGCAGGGATGGAGCTTGGGAATCCTTCCACAAACCACAGCTGGCCAAAAAACCACAGGATCAGTAACACCAAACATTGCTGACTCCTGCAAGGAGCAGCCTTGGTTCTTCCTGTCACGGTGATATTGGATGGTAAAATGCCACGGCCTTCCCAAAAGTGCCTCCAAGGAAGCCTCTCAGTGCAGCCAGCACATTGCACACACACCTACACACACACCCCGGGTAGCTGGCAAAGCAGAACGATGATGAACGAGCAGGAAGGGTCTTCACATGGGGTTCTACAGGAGAGATTTAATGCCTCCGCACCCACACAAGGTTCCAGAGAAGTCCCTGGGGAGAACAACGGGGGGTCCAGGGTAAGGGAACTGAGATAAACAGAATTGCCCAATCAAAATTTATAAAGAAGTAACATTTATTATGCGACCGAAATATCGGTCTCAAAAGCCACGATGGAGAAAAGCAGCTCGGAGCCCGGGGTCGGAGCTGGGTGAACACGCATAGATCTGATCTCTGTCGCACCAGACCTCCCAAGTTCACGAGTGCTGCTTTGGCTGGTCCCTTCTTATACAGGTTTTGGGCAGAGTCCGAATTAATTCTATTCTTCTCGTAATTTTAGCATATTCATGAAGTTTTCTTGTCCCGGAGTTGGGCTGCACAAAGCCTTTCCTGGGTCTGATGAATTGTCCATCCTGGGTGATGAGTGGGCCGTTTCTGGCGATGGAAGGGCCATCTCTGATGATGGATGGGCCATCTCTGGTTCCTGGAACAGTTATTTTTAGTTCCCAGAATGTCCGATTCCTTATCAGATGAGATGTGGATATCAGAAGGTGGCAATCAAGTCGTTATGGTGCAAATGTCCCGGTGATAAGATCCAACCCCACCGAGGTGGAATCCTCACTTATTGTGAGAAAACTTCTTTTAGTGTTGAGAAATTTTTCTCTCAGCCAGGCTGGTGGAGGGATTTTGAAACTCTGTCTCTACATGGGCTTATTACATTCCAGTTTTATACGTAATAGCACGAATTCCATACTTTATTTATAACAGAACTAATTGAAACTCTGAGGGCGTATCAGGTAACCAGGGCTGTGGCGGCCAACAGAGCCAACGAGCGGAGCAGAACTGGGGCACGACCAGGGGAGCAGAACTGGGGTACATGAACAGAACAGAACAGAGCACTCTGGGGGAAGCCTTTCAGTCACCGTAAGCTGGAAAGGGACCTGGGACTTATCCCACCGTAGGACTCCTTTGGTTCCTTGTCCAGCAGGCCCACCGGCCTCCACACTTTCCCACCACCAAATACTGATTCCCACATGAAAAGAATGTGTTTAGCACTGTCACCTCTCAGGAGTGCCTGGGGGAATTACCACCACCATTAATTTACACCGAGTTGTTTCAAAGCTTTGTGGACAAAGGCGACAGCAGTGAGAAGGCATTAAGGAGAAAATATCCAAGGAAACCGTTCAGAAATGCATGCAGATAAAGAATAAAGCTCCTCAAGGCAAGATGGAATCTCCCCCAGCAGATAAATCCCCTTCCAGTATCTCCTTCCCCATTGGATAACCCTAACCTGAACCCCAGCTCTCTAACAAGCTGCCCTGAACTAAACCCCCACCCCAAACCCAGGCAGGATTAAAGGCACTTGCTCCAACCAGAATGGTAATTAAAGTGAATTTATATTAATCCAGGAGAGCTAAAGGAAAGGACAGTGATTTATGAACAATATTGCTGGCATTTTCAAGAGGCATAAAATGAATTAAAAGGGAATATCTAAAAACTATTAGTTAGGAAAGCAGCCTTAATTGGAGAAGCAATCCAGGCTGTCTTCAGGGCATTTGGTTCCTCCAGGGAAGATAAAGCCAGATAACCTTTGAGGAAAATAAAACCCAGCTTTGCAACCTTTTTTTTTTTTTTTTTTTTTTAATGGAAAGGGTGAAATTACTCCAGTACAATGTATCTACTTATTGTTCAAAGTGATTATAAAACACATCACCAGCTCTAATTATTGGTTTCACAGGGGGAATTTGGTATTTTGGCTAAATTCACTTTTTATAACAATGACAGGTTAACCAAGAGTTTATTGCAAGTTTGGCAGAAATTTTCCAAGTATCTAATTGTCTAAAGGCAGTTTTTTCAGCCGTTTTTTGAGGGGTTTTTTATAAATCTTTAAGTGTCAGTTGTCCTGAGTATGAATTTGAGGTGGATCCTCAAAGGCTGAATTCCTTAGGATCTGAGTTAAGTGGTTGGTGGCAAATATTTTCCTCCAGGACCAAAGCTTCAAATCCTTCCACTGATCCATTCAGATCTCACCTTCCCACATGAACACTGCTCAGGCCTTCCACCCTCCCCTCCACTGGATCTAGAAATCCAAATATTTTTTTTAACACAAAGTTTTTCATACTTTTTTTTTTCTTTAAAAAGAGAAAAGAACCATAAACTGGGAAATGAAATTACTTCTCTGAGTGCAGCCTAAAATATTCCAAGTCCAAGGTTTCATTTACCTGACACCAAACAAGTTCCAAGGCCACAAAGATGATTTTGGGATTGGAGCATCTGTCAGATAAGGGGAGGGTGGGGGTGGCAGGACGCTCTAAGCCTCGAGATGGCTCAGGGGATCCCATCCCTGTGTCCAAGGACCTGATGGGGGGGTGAAGATCCTCATCTGCTGCCCTGAGACAGCGCAAGAACCAAAGGGAGGAAGCTGAAACACAGGAAATTCCATTTAAAACTTGGGAAACACTTCCTTACTGGGAGGTGCTCAAACACAGGAATGGGTTTCCCTGTGGAGTTTCCATCCTTGGAGGACTTCAAGGTCCAAATGGATGTGGTCCTGGGCTGTTCTGGAGGTTCTAATTGCTGTTCTAATTGCTGTTCTAATTAGTCTAGACCCTGCTTTGAGGAGGGGGGTGGACTAGACCATTCCAGAGGCCCTTTTCATCCCAGCCCTTGAGGTGGAGAACACCTCCCCTAAAGCCCCGAGGGCCTTTTCCAAGCCCCTCAGAGCAGGATGTGAAACAAACCCACCCGTTCCCTTTGCCAATATTCCCTTTCCAGCTTTCTGCGTGGCTTGATAGGTCACATCCATCTGGAACATCTTTGACTTTGCCTTGGAATAGAGGTGTGCATTCCCAGAGCAATCAATATGTCCTGCAGACAGGTTTATCGGTCCCCACTCTCTGTAATTAAGCTCAGCAAGAGCAATAACAATGCCTTCAGTGTTCATCCTTTCAAAGTTGTCCTCTGCTCCCTTTAATCTGCCTGAACAGATGGAGTCCTGCTCCATCACCTTGCAAACTTTTTCCTGAGCTGTTAAAGGCCCAGCAGAATTTAAGGGGGATAAACTGAAGGCGGCAAATGTCTAATAATTGCTGTCACTTATTCTTCCACAAGGTTTTGGGATTAATGAATAAAACATGTTCATAGGAGGCTGGGCACTGGGAAGTCAACAGAAAACGTCCTGCTGAGTCCAACACATCACACCAGAGGTGGAGATCCAATATTTACTTCCAGGGAATATTTATCTCACTGTGTTGATACTTCAGAAATCCCTCTGAACCACGACCCCAGTCCCAAAATCCCAGGTCAGCCAGTAATGAGTTTTTAACTCAGTAGTTTTGTGAGCTTTTCAAGGATGAAGTCATCAGTTGGTTCCTTCTCCAGTGACACATCAATGATCAGGATGGCAAGTGCCAGAATTCCTGTCGTGGGGGGCACTTTGTTTAAGATTATTTGTATCAAATTTGGTAAATGAGTGTATTAAATTATTCCCTTAGTGCCAGAAGAGGGTGGCAGAGCTTGGCCTGCTGTCACAACTGAACATTTCACACCAGACATCACCTAGAGTGTAGATGATGCTCTCTACTCAAGGTACAAATGCTCTTTGTACCTTTAGACCAATAAACCTACTTAAATGAAAAAAAAAAAAAAAAAAAAGAGGAAAATAAAACCTTTATCCCAGCAAATTCTGGGGGGAGGGAAATTAATTCTACTGAAGTCAATGGAAATACAGGAATGTAATCGAAAAAAATGGCTTAAACTTATGATGCTGCATCATAGAAAATTTGACCCCTATGAACAAGGTTAATGCCCTCTCTGCACATTGAATTTCAGCTTTGCTTTTGCCAAAACTCTGTAATGCAACAGCTCAGGCAGTTCATATAAAAATACCAAAAATGCATGAGTTTTCATGGGTTTATTCTTTGATACATTCAAAACCTGTAAATAGGAGCAGGATTGCACATTCCACATTCCACTCTAATTTCAAAGAATAAGGACCCACGTCCTGTTGTGTTGGAGTGAAAGCTCCTCTGGACTCAGGCCCAGAGGGAAGCCGAAGCACAGGGATTGAATTAAAACCTTTGGACAAGCTGAGATACATGAGGCCACACCAAAGTGAAATAGAAATACAGATTTTTAACTTTTAGTAGAAATATATGTTGAGTGCCTTAAACATTGAAAAGCTGCAGCAGAGACTTTAAACACAGTTCTTACTGCAGCAGGGTTACCTTTTCACAGAATTCTTTACTTTAGACATGATACAGACAGAATTATACTGTTCACATTTTTTAGATAGAGTGTTCACATAAACAATAAGAGCTGATAGAAACTGTATCCACAAATCTGTGTAATACCTGTGTAACACTGGTGTGAGGCTTACGACTGTTAGAATTAGACCAGGATAGGTAAAGAGAAGAAAAACTAGAATCGTGTGTTAATCTTGGTCAATTAACAAATATAATCCACACTTCTGTAAGAAAAAATATATGGAGTATAGAGCACATAGAGTATAGAGCATATAGAATATAGAGCATATAGAATATATAGAGCATATAGAATATATAGAGCATATAGAATATATAGAGCATCTAGAGCATATAGAAGAAGAAGAAGCTGTTTTTGCCTGTTGTTGCTGTTGCTGCTTGCCTTTATCATGTAACCCCCCTTGAACTCTGCCTTCAGGAAAGCTGTAAGACTATGAAATAAAGAACTCAGCAGAACAGCAGCCTCCTCTGCTCTCTTACCCTGGTCCGAGAAGGAAGGGTACCCTGTGAGAAGCTCAACACTTGTCCCAGACAAGTTTAGCCACAGCTCATCCAAAGGTACTCACTGACCAAAAAACTCCAAATGTGCTGAGATGAAATCTGTAAAGTAGATCTACACTAAACCCAGCTCAGTTTATGGGGCCTTAGCACTGGCTATAATAGGATTTGGAGCAGGTTTAAACCTCAGTGGGACTTAGATCCCAGACTGGAGCAGATGCTAAATTGGCTCTGGGTGCATTGGCAGCCAGAATCCAGCCCTGATTGATGGGAAAAGCTCTTCCTGCCATGGTCACCTCAGTCCAGGGTTTTAAAGGAAAAGAGGATGGAGAGGTCTGAGCACAGCACAGAGCCTTGGAGAGCTTTAACAATTCCCTGGCTCTCCCTTGGCATTTTTTATTTGTTTCTTAAAATTTTTTATTCACAACCAAAGAGAAAAAGTCACCTTTGATGTGAAGTCTTGAGCAGTTACTCGTGGCACAGAGTAACTCTCTGAGCACATGCGGCCCAGGATTAAGGGTGCAGATGTGGTTGCGGGCTGCTGGCTCCTTTCATGGTCATTAATTACACATTCATGGACACTTTATTCATCCAGAAGGATTTTGAGACAATTCACCAAGCTGGTGACACAGATCTTGTAGCTCATTGTCTTTTCCCAGGTGTTTAATGCATCCAGCACTGGGGGAACCTTGAAGAAGTGTGAAGCACAACGCCCTGGTTGTTGATTTTGGTCACCCCAGATGTTGATTTTGGTCACACAGGATGTGCTGGGGCTCACACAGATTTTATAGACTTTGTGCCATGTTCCAAAACACTGCTGAAAGCTAAGAACCTCTGATGGAGAAATGGCTGCACTGAGGGAAATCAAGATTTTCCTCCAAAATTCAGAGAGTTCCTGTCACCTGCAGCACTTGCACAACTTCGTGAACCAGAGTTTAACTCCCCCACAATGAGCAGCGCTCAGATTTTCATTTATAGGATTTCTCTGTGCTACACTGGGCCAGCAAAACACTCCTTCACACATCCTACTATTTCAAGCTCCCCTCTGAATTATAAACTGTTCACAAATACCAGCGAGCCCCTTGGTAAATGTTCTTCTTGGGTTTCACATCACTACCACAGGCCCACGTCAGTCTTTCTGTCATTTCTCATTGAGGTGAAATCTGCTGAAAACACATCCAGCAGAGACAATTGGAAACAGTGCATAAGGGGCATCCTTGGCACTCTGGAATGCTGTTGACAAAATGAAGACATTGCTCACAATTACACTCAGGGTAATTTATGCAGCTGGTGGCTTCTGCCAGCACAGGCAATGCCAGCCCTGCTAATGAAACCAGGATCAATCTGACAGCAGAAGGATGGCAGATTTTGAAAACAACGACCAACAGTTTGCAGGTGGTTTAGGCAGCTATAAAATCTGATTTATAAGAGCTTTTTAATCCCTGTTTTAATTCACCTTGTGGGAATGGACCATCATAAAGCATCCTGCCACATTACAAGCACCGAGCTCTTTGAGATCTAGCATGGCTCAGGTACAGATTTAAAATACAGATTTTATTGCAATTTTTTTTGTTTCTACTCCAACCTTGTCCCCTCCCCACTCTCACCCTGACCTCAGACACAGGTTTAATTCCCTGGCATCCTTATTTACATCCTTTTAGATTAGAACGGAGGCAATGGAGGCACAGCCAGGCTGGAGCTGAGCTTTGGCCATTCCTTATCCTTCCCAGGCTGTAATTTATGCAGCTGCTGTTGAACATGGAGTCACATCCATCTCCCTGCAGCACCATTCCTGCTCCACAGCAATGGGCACTGCAGGAACACTCTGTGTCCTGTCTCCATAAAACCAGGTGGCCCAAAGGGGGTCTCTAAACAGTCCTTTAAATGTGACACTTCTGTATGCACAAGAAAGGGGCAGAACTGAAATATGAAGTACTGGCAAAAAAAGGGATGGATTTTAAAGAGACAATGATTTCCCTGTCGTGACACAAAACATTGTAATTCCCAAGCAGAAATCCAGGGGCTCTATTCCCTCTGTACTGAGCTGCAGTCTGCTGGAGGGCTCTGCCTCCTGCAGCATTATTGGATTGATGCCACTGCTGCAATCGATTCCCAGGAGATCTCATGGCTTCTCCCCTCCCCTGCAAACACTTCCCCCATGGAGGGGGCTGCAGAATCAGACCTGAGTCCATCCTGTAACTCCGCATCTCCACAGGGATTCACCCATTTGGAAAAAGGACTGAATTTGCATAAGATGAAGTTTACATAGAGCATATGAGATGGAAGGAGGGAATGTGTATAATCAGTGTCTGTCTGAGTGCAGCATCCTTCACTTCTCGGATACAAACCAAGGGAAAACAGAGCACGAGGTCCCCCTATGGGGCTGGCAGAAATGTTGGTTAAAAAACAGTTTCCATCTCACGGAGGGAAGGAATTGGAGTTTTAACTCAGCACACCACAGGTTCTTGAAATAGCAGCCCTGTCTGACCTCCAAGCCCAGCACCACCACAAATCAGTCTGGGTGGCAAAAAAATTTATTAGCACCATTTATCATAAGCAGATTTTGCCAAGTGACAGGGATTTGCTGGGTGGAAGTGGAGAAGGGTTGGGTTACACTCAGAAATAGAAAGCCAGCAGCACTTCTGCACAGCAAAATATTGCAAAACAGTTCCAGAAATGCTCCTGAAATTCTGCTGAGGAGGGAGGGAAGGGTTACATTCCTCATCCATTGACTGATGGGAATATTCTCAGTGAGGATCCACATTTCCCAACAGTTTAAAAGGAGATATTGACAGAAAAGCAGGATGGCAGATGTCCCGGCTAACTGAGCTCCTGGCCAGTAGGACATTATCTGTGATCCTAAAACATCCATAGGAACACAGGGAGCAATCCGGGTGTCTGCCTGGCAGCCAAAAGGCTGAATCAGGATATAAACCTTCTGATCTGAAGAATCTGATTTTATTCTCATCTCTTCTGATGCTGTTATGGATACATTAAAAGTCCTCTCATCTTTTTAGTATTGCAAAAAGTGATGTAAAATAGGGTGAAGATAAATCAGGAGCAGTCCTGGAACATTCCTGCTCTTTTAAAAGGCGCTTCCTGTAATCTTTATGCACAACAAGGGAGGATAAAAGTGATCTTGAGATATTGTTGTTTACAGCACCGAAATCCAGGGGCAGCCTCACATTGCAGGTCACCAGTGCCAGGCACTTTCATTGCAGCAGTTCCTCAACAAGCAATGGGTCCCATCATGGATGCATCAAAGAAGGCCCAGAATGTTCATTTTCTAACATCACCCAGGCTCTTCCAGACTTCCAAGAGCCTTCTCCCATCCCAAACAGAATTTTCAGACCTACAGCACTTGCCAGGCTGCTCTCAAGGAGGAAACCAAAGACCCCCAGGCACCAACATCTCCAAGGGCACAGGATGGAGAACTCACTTACTGAATTATTAAATAAATATTATTATTTAAGAAATGTGAATACACATTCCCTTCAGCCTGATGGGCAGCAGAAACTCTCCAGCTACTCCTACAAAACCACCAGGCAGGAGCAGGCCTCAGCTTCTCTTCCTTTCCAGCCCCTCCTGGGGCCCTGATTAAAGACCTGTTTAGAAAGTGAGCAGTACCTGCTGAAACAAAGCAGCTGCAGCACCTGGGTTTTCCCCAGAGCTCTCCTGCCTCACGCAGCCAAATCCTGTTGAGGTTCTGTAATTTGGTAAGTGCCTTTTGAACAGTTCCAGCTGCAGCAGCCCTTGGGTTCGAGTGCTTTGTACATCACCTGCGTTTATTATCCTTCAGGCAACCATTCCCCTCGTTTTACTCTTTAATTTATTGCATGTTTACCTGCTGGACCACACTGGGAACATTGCTCCTTTTCCAATCAATTCTATCATGGAAGATGTTGTCAGTGGAACTCTATTAACAAATCTCTCACACTGCAGCCCTGCTCCCAGCAGTGCTCGAGGTGTTACTGCCACAGTTTCCTCGGAGCAAATTAAGCAGGAGAGAGGCTCAGATGCTGTGAGTGGCTCTTGCATAATTTATCACCACCAGGCAGGAAGAATGATGGGGCAAAGCAATGGAGAAAATCAGCTCCTTAACTGTGTTTGAACACTTCCTAAATCTGGGGAGGGAGAAGATGTTTTGCCTTGGTCGGATGGACAATTCCAAAGGCCAATCCCCCCCACACATACACACCTGAATTTTGTGTATTGTTCCAGCTATGTAACTACACAGAAGCCATAGGAAGGTTGTATTATTAGGAATAAATAAATAAATAATACTCCTGCTAGGAAAGTTTATTATTCTTCATGGAGAATAAATGAACCATTTTGTCACCAGGAGGAGGAAGCAGGTGGAAAACTCATCTGGTTTGCAACTGTAGGGCACAGCTGAAGGCTCTTTTTCACTAATATAATTATTATTAGTTACTATGTAGTTCTTTTTAATATATTATTATTGTACCATGTAGTTCCTATTTTTCATTAGTAGTGATTCCCCACAGGTCACCCCATTTATCAGCACTCATTAAATGCATCACTGAAGAGGAGGAGCAGAACCAGCTCTGCTCTGATGTCCTCCAAGCCAAAGGGTCTCATGTTCTCCATAAATTGAAAGGGATGTGGAAATGCCTCCTAATTCCCTGCCATTCCCATAGACCTCATTTTAGCCCCAGCACCTTCCAAAGGGGAGGAAGTCAGGATTGGACAAGCAAAGGCATCTGTTGGTACACTCCAGACAAGCAATAAGAAATTTTAGGTCATTTCAATTACAGCTAATTAAATTGCAGATAATTAATGTGACATCTAGATCCGTGTGCACCCACAGCACTCGGCAGCTGAGAGGCCACAGGGCTTTGCTCGTGGTGCTCCATTCACTCTCCAACACAATTCCTTTGGTGTGTGATCTCTGTCCTGGTCCTGAGGAGGGGAATGGGAACAGGGGTCAGGGGACATTGGCCAGAGCCTCAGACTTGTGTGAACAAAGGAGAATTAAGGGATGAAAGCCACATTCGATCATTACATTGAAGCCACAGTGCTTAAGTAATTTAATTTTAGAAACCAAAGTTCTCAAAAATTGGATGTGCAAGGAAACCACAGCCATTGGAAGTGGGCCATTTCTCAAATTCTTGTCAAGACCCACGGGGAATCATAAAATCATGGAATGGTTTGGTCTGGAAGGAACCATAAAGGTCATTTAATTCCACCCCCTGCTCTGGGTGTGGACACCTCCCACTATCCCAGGCTGCTCCAAGCCCCGTACAACCTGGTTTGGGCACTTCCAGGGACCCAGGGGCAGCCACAGCTGCTCTGGGAATTCCATCCCAGCCCCTCCCCACCCTCCCAGGGAGGAATTCCTTCCCAATACCCCACCTATCCCTGCCTTCTGTCAGTTTGACACCATTCCCCCCATCCTGTCCCTCCATCCCTTGTAGTTTCTCTCCATCTCTCTTGTCCCCTTCAGGCACTTGAAGGCCACAGTTGGGTCACCCTGAAGCTTCTCTCCTCCAGGCTGAAAAAACCCAAGGCATTTTTACCTTCAGGTCTCAAAATAAAAGCAAAACTTACAGCATTTTGCATACTTTCTGCCTACCAGAACAACTCTTTGAGGTTTTCAGCTTTACAGTTAAAAAATAAAAATCTCTTTTTCATATTTGTTTCGTCTACAAGTTCTGCTCTATTCTGACAAGGCCCCATGATTAAAAAAAAAAATAATCAAGGATGGGATCTCTGCAAGTTTTATAGCTCTGCCCAAGTTTCATCAAAACAACTCACCCAGGGGACTGACTGGAGAAATAGAAAAAAAACCCTCTCACATTTCCCAAAACCTGAGCGCCACAAAATACATTTTCAAATACCCAATCTGAGCCTGAATCTCAGCCACACATTAATTTTAGTGCAGAATTTATATCACAAGTCCAAACTTCAGTTCAATAACCTTTAGCATGCACGTGATCCCTAAACTGCAGAAATGGTTCCTTAAAACTTCCTGGGAACAAACCAGGTCAGCGCTTGATTAGATTGTTAAATTTCATGTGCTAAAAAAGGGGGTAGATTCTGTGCTCTGTAACTCCCCTCTCTGGGTTTAAAAGCACTCCATGAGGAGGGCAGTAATTTCTGTTTTGCAAACATTCCTGTGCTCACATAGGAAGATGAGGAAGAAAAATTGGAGTACAAAGGAATAGCGGAATTGATCCCTGTGTTCCACCAGGCAGAGCTGGATCACGAACACAAAGAGAGAAAGGGATCGAGGCACTGCCATGATCCCAGTGGTGAGGGAGGGGTTTTTTTCACTGGGCTTTGGAGCATCCTGTTCTTGTCCCTGGTCCCCTCATCCAGCAGGAAATTCACGGCAGCCTCCAGCAAAATGAAAGCCTCAGACCACCACATTCCTACTCAGGGATTAATTAACTTCTCCTGAATTCTTCTTAACCTGAATCCCCCAAAAAGTCACTGACAAGGCTGCGCCAAACCCTTGTGCCCTCAACTTGACTGGAGGTTCAGCTGGAAATCTCCATTTTCAACCACTCTAAGAAAAACATGAAGCTGGTATCACTGGGAATGTTTTCATGGCTTTTTCCACTCTCTGCCCCTGCCCTCTGCACCCCTGGGCCACCTCAGTGGCCTGGTCAAGCTGACCCCATTGCCCTTTATGTGCCCAGCTCTTCCCTGTGCACTTCCCCCTGCATCCCTGGCTCAGCTCTCAGCTCTGGTCCCTGGCACTGAGCACAGAGCAGGTGATCCGTGTCCAGTTCCAACCAGCTGAGATCCATGACATGTCCTTGGGAGTGAGCAGGGAGCAGAGCTTCCCTTTCTCCATCTGGTTTTTAATAGGATTTGTACAATACCGACCCTTTTCCCTGTGCCAGGATGGGCTGAGCCAGGTGAGGCCTCACTGGCAGCTGCTGGGAAGAAGCCACTGCCCTGTCCCACCCTCATTCTACCCAGTACAGATGTTGGATGTGCAGATGTTTGGCTGCAGGGAAGAGAGCAGGCCCTGCTAAAGCCTCTGCTGGTTCTGGTAGAGTCGTGTTGGAGACAATTTAATGGGAAGACAGTTTGTTTCATTTGGGGGTGGAGGGATGGGGGCTGGAGTTGTCCTTAAAAATAAAACCTTCCTGCCTTCAGGAACATAAAGGGAATAATAGGGGGAGTTTCCCACCACGGAGAACTGACTCAGCACAAACTTTATCTTCCATGGGCTGCTTTGTCTTCCCAGAGTGGTTTCAAATACTCTAGAGGGTGTGATTTTTAGGAGGAACCTCTGTTCAGGGTGGGTGGGTTCATTGTTAAAGCAAGACAGTAACATCCAAAAATTGTTTCTTCTGCAGGCATCTCTCAAGCACAACCATGGGGGACTCTCACACCTGTTTTTTCTCTCCCTTTTTGGGCAATCTCTGGAATTTTAACACCAATCAGGTACCTAACAGCTGCTCCCCTGTGAGTAGATTGCAGCAGACGGTTACAGTCCTTGATGATCAGAGGCAGAAGATGTTTCTTACTCCTGATGTTTCTGTGACTGCACAGTGCCCCCAGCCCCACTGACTCATCCATCTCTTTGTTTCCATCTCCACGACCTCATTAGGAGCTAAACTTTGGGATTTATTTATAGCTGGTGTTAATTTATTACATTAATGACTAAGACAGCAGGACACAGCTGAGCGTCTCAGATGGAAAATTAAGAGCTTCTATTATGACCTGCATTATAAAAAAGCTGCTCTTTGTGCCTCAGCCCGAAGACTCAACACCTTGGAGAAGCAGCTTCCACTCAGTTCCATTTAGTTTTATTAATGGATGATGAATATCCAATTCCATGTCAGCACACACATGAGGAGTGAGGGAGCATCTAAAAATGATAAAGCTAATCACAGCAGATCAGGCTCACCCAAAGTGATGGCACACCTCTGAGTCCCGAAACAGAACTTCTGCCTCACAAAAAGATTATTTTCATTTTCAGACAAGGTGGAAACAAAGTGTGGGTCACTACCAGAGGTCAGAGCTGTGGGATGGGGGGCACGAATTGGCAGCTAAAGCCAGGGCAAAGGCACAGCCCTGCTGTCCTTGGATGTCACAAATATCAACAGCTTCTGCTTCTCTGTTGGATAATTTGAAATTATTTCTGCTCAAAGGTTTCTATCCTTATAAAACCTGAGCCACAGAACACCAATCAGTTACCCCCAAATGATCAAAATAAGCTAAGTTAAAAGAAAAATTTACAGAAATTTAAAATAAAGGCTTTTTAGACCAAAAAAAAAACCCAAACCAAACCCCAAGTTCATAAATACTGTGTAACGTAACTTTTTTGAGGTTTGATGCGTGTCCTGTCCCCACATGTCCACCCTCATTTGAGACAAAGGATATCTGTCTAAAACATTTACTCAGAAAGAACTAATTAACTATCTACTTTCATTAGTGAAAAATAATACCAGAGTGAGCTGGAGCGAGAATGATCTTAAACAATTAATGTTAATTGCTTGTGCTTGTATGAAAGACCTTGACAAATTCCCAGTAATGGTTTATCCTCTTTCCAGGAGCAGTGAGTACCCTCCTAGGGCTTTAGGAAGGGGATGATGTTAACCCTTAATTAACCATTTGATGGCTAATTAATGGTGTACATGAAGAAGGGAGGAAGAAAAAAGTACTTGATAATAATGGTAAAGTACCCAGAAATTGCTTTATTTCTTTCTGGATTATTTTAATGCATTTAATCTTAATTAAAACAAGCCCCTAAAAAAACTCTTCAGCTACCAGAGGTTTTCTCAGCCGAGATATTAAAGAAAACATCAAATTTCTGTGGAATATAAAGAATGAAAGCCATTCCTGGACTAAATGATACTGAGGTATTGAAGCAGCACACAGATAATAACATTTCACTGAAAAATTCCTCATGGCCTTTCTGTTCCCTGCCTGCCTAAGCCGTGGGGGTGAAGGAAGCCTATGAGTCCTGGATGATTCCAAGTGTCCCTAGGGCTTCTCTGCTAGGAAATGGAGAGGTTAATAATTTCCCTTTCTCCTTTCTATTGCACCAGGATGAAAGCTGAGTTTCTCCCAGCTCCAGCTCCTAAGTTAAAATAAAAGTGCCAGGATGTGGGAAGTCTTCTGTTGTGAAGATCCGACAGCTGTCCGGGCAGGGTTCTGCTTGGGAAGCTTCTGCAGGAGCTTGGCAACCTCAGGGTGTTCACATGATTCAAGATAATTTTGTGTTTTCCTCTGTGAAAGTAGAAGTTGAGATCTGAAGGACCTTTGCAAGTTCATGGCTGGATTCAAAGCACAAACATCTAAAGTTGTTTGAGAGTGTTTATGGTGCAAATCACACCATGAATTCAGCCCTGGATTGGAACACGCAATGGAGCCCCTCAGGATCCCTTTCCCAATGACAGCAGGGAGGGAAAAGTGCTCACAAATCCAGCACTGAAGGTGGTCAGGAGCTCCCCAGTTCAGCAGGGCCATCATCTTAAGATCAGAAGTTCATCAAATCACAGAATCATGGAATGGTTTGGGTTGGAAGGGATTTTAAATCTCATCCAGTTCCACCCCTGCCATGGGCAGGGACACCTTCCACTGTCCCAGGGTGCTCCAAGCTCCATCCAGCCTGGCCTTGGGCACTGCCAGGGATCCAGGGGCAGCCACAGCTGCTCTGGGCACCCTGTGCCAGGGCCTCCCCACCCTCCCAGGGAGGAATTCCTTCCCAGTATCCCATCTGTCCCTTCCCTCTGGCAGTGGGAAGCCATTCCCTGTGTCCTGTCCCTCCATCCCATGTCCCAGGTCTCTCTCCATCTTTCCTGTCAGTTCCTTCACGTCCTCGAAGGTGCAATTAGGTCACCCCAAAGCTTCTCTTCTCCAGGCTGAACATTCCCAGCTTTCCCAGCCTTTCCCATGCCAGCACAGGGTGGATGGCCCTGATTTCCTTCCCCCAGGCTCTGCCTCCCATGTGCTGAAGTTTTTGTGGGGCTCAGGGAGCAGCAGTGACTGTGCTGTGCCCCAAACTGGCCACTCCTGGAGAAACAGGATGACAACCCAAGGATCTGCCTCCTCTCCTGACATTGCCACACTCAGAGAAAGTCAAGCCTCTGCAGGGGAGGTCCCAGCTCAGCTATGATGTCTTGGAGCATCACAGTCCCTGTGCCTTTCTTCTGGAAATATTCCATCATCAACAGCCCAGCTGAGCAGCCCAGGGACTTCCCTGGGATCACACAACAACTGTTTAACATTCTTCAGGAAAAATCCTCTGTTTGGGAGTGCCTGGGTGAAGCAGAGCACTGAAAATCAGGATGCAATGGTTAAACCTCACCTCTCTCAAAGCACCCCCGTCCCAAAATCTCTGTGGTGCACAAACTTTCCTGTCACACACTGATTCCATCTCTCATTAGAAGAGTGTTATTAAAGCAACCAAAGTATGCTTCAAAAGGAGAGGATTACCCCGAAGAGGAAAGACAGAGAATTAGGTATTAAAATGCAAATTTGTTTTAATGCTACATCAAAGTTACTGGGTAATAAAGCCCAGGGATTATCGTGCTTTATGGATACCCGTGATTGTACAGCCTTTTCTTCTGCTTCAAAAACATTTCCTGTACATCCCCAAATGGATCAGGACAGGCATCCTGCTTTGTCTGAAGGCTCAGATTTAGCTGAGACTGTCTCAACAGTGCTTAAATTTAATAGTGATAAAATGCAGTCCTTCTCAGCCCCCATGACTTCATGAGGGCTCTTAAAGAAGATAAATGTTCCTGTGAGCACGAGCCCAGGAGGGACCTGGGTTTCACCACTTCCCCCTGCAGAACATCACATCAGCTCCTTCCCAGCCCCTGAAATGTTGGTTTTTTCCCGTGGCATCTGTTGCAATAACACGTTAATTGTCAGGAGAGATTGAGCTGAATTGCAGCTGCTTGGGGAGGCACGAGCTGGGATGTGAAGGACTGGTTGGATAAAAGTCTCCAGAGCCCACTCAGCTCCTGACTGGGAACAAACCCCTCAGCTGGAAGTAAGATCCATGTGGAAATGAATAGGAAACTCTCAGTTTTCACAGAATCAGTCGTGACATGGCCCAGATCTGGTGCTGTTTAAACTCTTGTCTAATATCTAAAGAGAAAAACTCTTGCAACAAGTGTTAAAATCGTAAAATAACATGCAGGCCTTAATTGGAAGTTTCCAGGTGTCCCACTGGTCATGGGCACACTCGGCATCGGATTTCTAACATTTTTATAAGTTTAACAAATGCCCATGTCCAACAAACATTGTCCAATCAGAAGAGCAGTTGATTGGGTAATTTTCCCCCAGGTACTGCCCCACTGGAGTTGGTCCAAGGCTTCTTTGCCTCATTTCTTGTTGTGTCTTAGATTCTGGTTAGAAAACAAAATTTTCTTCTTGTAGGTTCTCTTCTTGAAAGTAAGACTAAATAGTATTTCAGGAATGTATTAGAAGGCTAACTTATTAGTCTAAAATCTAAGAGAAAGGGTAGGAAAAATGCCAGGAGCTCTAGAACCACATATTGATAGTCGACAAAGCTGCAAGTACATGAAAAATGTATAAAAGCTGAACTCTTTAGGCATCAAAACCAACTAGACACTGGACTGAGCCCTGGGTCACTGCAGCCCAACAATGTCACCTGCTCCTGCTGCCTGCGGGCAGCTCCTTCTCAGCACAAAAATCAAGTTTTAAGCCATCCCAAAGAATGGTAATTTTAGCCCCAAAACCTGAACCTCACAGACAAAGGAGCTGGGTTGGAAAATGGCATCTTGGAGAGAAAGAAGCCTCCAAAACTGGCACATCTTGGCACCCACTGACAGCCTCACCTGTAAGATTTAAGGGGCCAAAACACAACCACAGCGTTTCTATGGGATTTAAATCTTCTTCTTGCCTCCGAGATACCTACACGGTGCAGAAAACCATCTCAGATCTGTGCTTTCCAAATCCATAACCTGCTCCTCTGAGAAAACCATCTCAGATCTGTGCTTTCCAAATCCATAACCTGCTCCTCTGAGAAAACCATCTCAGATCTGTGCTTTCCAAATCCATAACCTGCTCCTCTGAGAAAACCATCTCAGATCTGTGCTTTCCAAATCCATAACCTGCTCCTCTGAGGAAAACAAGTCAGACCTGGCTAGCTGACCACAGGTGTTGTGTGAGCACCTGACTGCAGGAAAGGAGAATAAAAAGGACTCCTCAAAGTCTATGGAATGCGACCCATTCCAAGCCATTCCAAAAACATAAAAGCAGGAAAAACTGGGGTGTATTCTCATACCCCATAGTCTGGTGACACCACTTGTGAAACAAACCCATCTGAATTGTTTGCTGGGTTAAAGGACCTGGCTCCTGGTACTTGTCTTAGCTTTGGTCTGAGAGAAGCAACCTACATAAATCCTGGGGAAATGGCTTTACTGATGTCGACAACAAACCTTACCAGTTTTTCTCCTTCAGTAGAACAATTCACTAACTGTAAACACATAAAAAAATTACTTCTTCCAATTCAAACAATTTTGTGAGCTTCCACCATCACATTTTCCATTTTATAGAGTCACAGAATATCTAAGGCTGGCAGGGACTTCATAGAGCCATCAGATCCACCCCCCTGCTCCAAGCAAGGATTTCCAGCTATTTCCAGATCTTTGCCTTCCGAACAGCAATGAAAGTCCTTTTCTAGCCCCTTTTCTTCTGTTGAGCTGCTGTCAGCTACAGTGTCAGGCTAAAGACTCACACAGAGAGCTCAGAAACTGAGGGGAGTGGGAATTAAAAAATATTCTGCAGCTGCCAATGGAAGTGTATTGGGATAACTGAGCAGGGAAAACCCATTCTATTGGGCCATTTGTGCTCTCCAGCAATCAGCACTCAATTGTACGCTGCTTTTTTAATGTCAGAGTGACTTGGCGCTCCCAGCACCAATGATTCCAATGGTGCCTTTCAGCTGGGAGGAGGAAAAACCTGCCTAAAATCTGAGACTCATTCCCTCTGCCCCAGCCTGGAAGCAATTCCTGGGGCCCACGAGGCAACCCTGAGATGTGGGGTGGAAAGGAGCTGGATTTTAACTCCAGGCCGGTGGCAGAGCAGGGCTGTCACTTCAGAAGGATTTTGGCTATAACTACAGGAGACTCATTGCAGGAATTTCCTGAGTCTCCAAAGTGACATCTGCTCAGGGAAAGGAAAAAATGAAAGGATCATTTTCTCCACAGCTGCAATAGTCATCATAAAATGCTAATTTAGGGTGACCATTCTAGAAGGGCTTAACTGATCCAGGAGCCTGAACATCTCTGTCTTCCAATGTCTTAAACACCCCTCACTTCAGCCTGTATTAACCTCATCTTCCACCAGTAGTTCATTAACAGCTAAAAAACAGCTAAACTGATTGATTTTGATTAAAATCTTAATTTATAGATGTTTTAACTGCTAAAATAGAAAGTTGTATTAATTTACTCAGAGGTGGCATCAGGTGACTCTAAGTTAAATATTTCTGTAAACCTGAGCCCCTCTCTGCCTCGGTTCCACATCTTTAAGCAAGCAGGAATAATACTCCCAACACAAAAAGCCCATGCATATCCCTCTTGGAGAGATAATTGTATATAACCTCAGGAAAACAAAATAAATTAATGAAATAGAGGCCATGCAAATGTAGGAAAAAATGCTGAGCAAGACATTTTTGTCCTGATTCCACGTAGAAACAGCTAAGATATTTTTGGTCCAAACACGTCATTCTGTTCCAACACATTGATTTATTCAATTTGATGAAAATGGAATGGCCAGAACATAATTAATGGTTGAAACTCTTCCTGTTTAACAAATTGAAATACTTTGAATACTAACTAGCCATATGTAAAGCTCATCAATATTAATGGCACTTTCTGAAATGTATCATTTATTCTTCATGGACAGAAATAAGTCTGGGTTCGCCGAGGCACGGAAATTATTAGGGAGGAATTCACAGAGGCTTCTAAATGTCTCGGAATCCAAAATTCCATTTTAAAACTGAATTTTCTGAAAATCTCGGACACTTTTCCACAGTGTGGATGGCCAAACGCCTTCCAAAAGTGGCCTTCAGTCCTGAGTTTGCAATACAGCACAACACGGACGGTCTTAAAATGCCAGGAAAACAGAGAAGGGAAACTCAGACTCTGAAATGAGATTGTAAAAAATGTTCATTATTCTGAAATAAGAGCAGGTTAATGTTGAAACCCAGTGCAGAACTATGCATAGAGTTATTTGTGGGATTCACAGTCCTAAACTTCCTCACAAGGAAAGGTTAAACCATGCAAAAAGTTGGATTTCAGTACCATGATGCTCCTTGGCATAAAATTTACAAGGCTACGAAGTCCTAATTTGCAACAGGAAGCCCCAGACAAAGAGAACACAAGGAATGGGAAAAGAGGCTGCAGGTATGTGACAGCAGGGCCCCACTGAAATAATCACAAATCTGAGATTGTGCCAAAATTTCCCCACTCCAACTGCTGCTTCTCAAGCACGATCAAAGAGGAGAAGTTTATCAGAACACATTTGGAAAAAAACCACACTAAACTCGGTTTATTCCTTTCTTTTTTGTAACCTCTCACCCAGCATTTGGAAAATGCCATCGAAAATGAGGAGCCCACAACCTCCACATCAAGTTTTGCCTGATGAAAAGAGCAGGTTTTTGTCCTCATTAACAACCCCCAACTCCTTTGCATGTCTGCAGGTGAAGTCCTTGGACAGGGATGCAGGACACCCTGTTCATGGCAAAGGCACAACAACAAATTAGTTTTACAACACTTCACCAAAAAAAAAAAAAAAAAATTATCCAACATTGTGTGAATTCCTTGAGTGACAACTTCAGGTCGTCCTGTGATGTCATTAACTGACTTCTCCAGGAGTTATTAACCCAGGTTCATCATTAAGTAATTGCCAGCAGAAAGTTTGCTGTTGTGGGGGTTTATACTTTTAATATCTCTCTCATCTCAGCTGTTTATTGGATCCAATTTATGAAGGGTGAGAGGAACAGGAGTCATTAAATCACCTGGAGGTGCTTCCTGTTTATGAGGCAATAACCATTTTCCTGGGCTAATAAATCCCAGGCCCACAGCTGAACATTTATTAGCCCAAGCTACAGTTATTGTTCAGTTAATTGGAAGCACCCTGAAGTTGTTATTATAATGAAACTTCCAATGATTAAAGGCTGGGGAGAAATAATCTGTTTTAAAGTGGGGAGTGGGTAATGAGGAACTGAGGGGTTTGGGCAGCAGCACTTGAGCGGTTCCAGCACCAAAGCAAAGTGGGGGAATGTGACTCATTCCAAGACCAATATTTGGTCGTATTTGACATAGAGGAACTCCCAATTTTTTTTTTTTTTTTTCCTGAGCAGGCAAAAACATTCATGAGCCAACTCTCCTTTCTTCCTCCCTTGAACACCACCAAGCCCATCAGATATTGAGAGGTGACTTTTTGTGGTGAAATGGAGGGACAAGAATGGATGAATCCCTTATTTGACCCATCCAACACAGAATCCCAGGATGGCTGGGATTGGAATGAACCTCTGGAGATCAGCCCCATAAGGCCATGCAGATGAGCAGATTATTTTGACCTGACTTACTGTACATATTCCTAATGAATAGGATGATGGGCTCTGACCCAAGTGCTTTTGTGGAGAGGTTTTGGGGAGAAATCACTGAAATTCCTGCAAGCCAACTGGTGGGACTGCAGCTGGGGGAGCTCCCTCAGCTCTCACAGCTCCTCTGGAGCTCCCCAAACCAGGCACTGGAGGGCTGGGCACTGAAGAACACAAGAATTAAGGCTGCATTTGGAAAAATAAATCCCATAACAACAACAGGATCTGGTTTGTGATGACTTAATACAGCTAACACCTGGTCAGGGAAGCAGGAAGCTCCATCCATGTCTTCAGAGCATTTTTTTTTCTCCTCAAAATATGAGAAAGCAGCTTAACCTTGAAAATACCACTTAGCTCTCTCTCACATACACACACACACACACAAGTAGTTTATTCAGAAAGTGGTAATTAATTTTCTACAGAGGCTGAAATCACTTTGCCTAAAGCAAAATCCTTCTGACATTATTAAATGTCACAGTGCAGTTAAAGCACAATTATAAACTAATTCACAGAATAAATCTCATTAGTTTCCTGAGGCCTTCTGAATAAACTGAAAGGAAAACCTTGCCACAGCTGACTTTCATCTTTGCTTTCCTGAGCAGATACACAATCCAAAAGCATAACATTTTAATAATTACAGATGATGAAAAACAGATAATTTGGGCAAACAGGCAGGTAAAGCTGCTGCATGCAGAGCAATGGCAAAGTGCTCCACCTTGAATTAATAAAATAGAGCTTCAGTTTAAAATCCCAGTCACAGGGGCACTTGAACTGCAAATTCCCTTCATAGACTGGTGCCAGCTCTGCTCCAGAGGCTGCAAAACGGAATCAGTTCCCTGCTGGAATCCAGGCAAACAAACTCCATTTCTCATCAATAGTTCATAAATTGAAGCAAGCAGCAATTGGAAATAAAGGAATTGAAGAAGTTTCAGAGGGTACACCTACAAATAAGAAATTTTGAAAGGAATTCCTCCCTGTCAGGGTGGGGAGGGGCTGGGATAGAATTCCCAGAGCAGCTGTGGCTGCCCCTGGATCCCTGGAATTGTCCAAGGCCAGGTTGGACAGGGTTTGAAGCAACCTGGGATAGTGGAAGGTGTCCTTGCCCATGGCAGGGGGTGAAATGAGCTGATCTTTAAGGTCCTTTCCAACCCAAACCATTCTGGAATTCTATGATTTCAAGAAATCCTAGTGCTGTTCTTTGTTTGTTTGGAGGTTTTTCTGGGGTGTGTGTGTTTTGTTTTTAACTTGTAGCAAAATCTGTAAGAAAATAGTGAAGCTCTTTTATTTTTAGCTGTCTACATCTCCCTTCGAATTTCTTCACATTTCTCTAACACACCCCACAGATATGTAGCAAAGAATGCAGGGACTGGATGGTTTGAGTTTGCTGGGAGACAAAATCGCTGAGTTATTCCAATTTCCTTGCTAGGAGACAAAATCCCAGAGTTATTCCTCTTTCCTTGCTCATTCTCTCTGCAGTTTTCACCTCCAATGCAAAGGCATCGAGGTCAGGATTTTCCATGGGGAGAGGTGCTGGGCTGAATGCAGATTGTTATCTCCTTAGGAGATAAATTCAATTCTGCTGGAAAATTAGGATGACTAGAAGTGGCCACTGAAGGCAAAAACTTGCCCTGCTGAGGTGGTGATGAGAGATTTATTCTCCTCGAGTCTTCCAGACTGAGCCTTAAAGCACTTTTACGAGCCATCATGACAAAAACACATTTACTGGAAAACTCCCGAGTTGTAAGGACACACAATCTCCCTGCTGGATTCAAAAGACTCTTTCTCCTCCTCAGCTCAGATCCAGAGGCGTTGCTGCATCTCTTTGTTTAAATAGGGATGAACTTTCTGGGCCTGGGAATTTGGCTTTGATTCAATTACTGCTCCAGGCTAAGCTGCTTATCCCCAGCTCAGCTGGAGTGAGATCCAGCTGGCCACAAAGCCCAGGTGACAATGGAAGCTTAGAGCACAAAATGTGGATCCAAAATTCGGCTCAATCCACTAAAAAGACAAAAAACAATGGGAAATAGAGATGGGGACAGCTCCTGTGGGATGGGACACTGGGAAGCACAGGTTGGATATGGCTCTGAGCAACCTGGTCCAGTGGAAAATGTCACTGCCCATGGTGGGGATTTGGAACTGGATGATCATGAAGGTCCCTTTTAAAACCATTCCATGAATGGGATTCAGAAGGTGGGATTTGAGTTCCTGGTTGGTCACAGAGAAATTATTCAAACTCTGTTCTGCAATTCCACAGCTGTGCTGAACAGCTCAGGACTCAACTCGGAGCTACTCCTTGAGGTTTTATTTTAAATATATTCCTGTAGAACTTCCCCTGCTGCCTGTGCACTTCGGGAGTATCTGTGGGATCTGCCTAAGGAAGTAGAGAAAAAACCTGAATCTGTTCTAATTTCACCCTGTAGAAAGGCACAAGCACAAACCTGCCAGATCCTCATGAAAGGAAAGAGATAGATTTGTCTTTAGAAACAAACTGTGGCTCTGCTGATAGATAAAAGCTGGATACTGAGAGATGAGAGAACTAATGGGAGGAATTCCACTGACTGTTGAAAGGAGTGAGAGGGATTTGTCTTTACAAACTGTGAGTTTGCTGATAGGTAAAGATGGATACTGAGAGACAAAAGAAGCAATGGGAAGAACCATAAATTCCATGGGAAAAGAAACGGGGGGTGGGGGGGGTTCTGTATTAGGGGGTTTGGGGAGTCGTATCTCTCAAATGGGGAAAGTGAGGGGGAAATGCGTCTGGGAAATTGCGATAAAAGGAAGCGCTGGTGGCTGATTGACCCGTGGTACAAGAGACAGAGAGAGCTCTTGGTAAGACAGTCTCTGGTGCCAAAGACCCAGCGGTTATGGTGAGGGAAAGGAGCCTCTCCCAGGATGTTTGGTTATGGCAGTGGACCCCAGTTCTGCTTCCCCGGCTGGCTCCTGGTGTTAGCCACAGCCCTGTACTTGAGCTCGAGCTGCCGCTGTTCGGGGTCCTTTGCCTCTAGAACCCTTCACAAGTTGTAGCAATGAACTGCTTGCTGTGCAACTCACAGCAAGGACCCTGCTCAACTCCTTGCTCAACTGGAGCCATCCTGTGTCTGTGCTCATGCACGTGAGCCACGGAGCCGGCAGGGAACCCAGTAATAAGAGGCTGAGTCCTCTAACAATTTGAGAGACCCTGTGGCCTCTCCCTTTATTCAAATAAATTAACAGGACTCCTCTGTCTCCTTTTTGGACATAAACCTCTGGTGTTGGTGTATTAATTTTCCTGACACTCACCATAACCCCAGACCAAAGATTGGCCTTCATTGCAACAGTGACAGTTTCCACCAGCAGAGAACCCTCCTGAACACATAACGGCAGCTGCCGAGAAGTTTAAATTTCTGATTAGGGGGTGATCATAAACAACTGGCACCTGAAAGCATAAGCCAAACAAATAAAAAGTTGGTAGAAGAGGTCAGTAAATAAAGAATATACAAAAGACTTATGTAGCACAGTAAAGGGAATATACTTAATACTATACTATTAAATGGAATAATAACTTCTTTTTTTTTTGCACCATCTTTATGGTGTTATTTATCTCAAATAGAATTCCTATTCCAGGTTGGGTTTGTGGGCTTTTTCCCCCCTCACATTGGTCAAACTGAAAACAATCATGTAATGGAAAATAACTGCAACATTTGCTTAAATCATAGTGGAGAGAAGAGGGAGAAGAAATAGAAACCAATCTCATTTACATTGAGGCTACATCCCACTTGCCAGATTTTTATTCCTTGAGTATCCTAACACGTGGATAATTCTTTGAATAGAAAACTGAATCTAAAGATTTAAAACCTTGGTGAGGTTCTTTTTGTCTGAAAAAACTCCACTCATCTGTTGGAGCAAATAAAAAACAATACAGTTTAATTAGGGCTTGATTCTATATTTCTTTTTGCAATGGAAAGAAATGAAGAGTTGCTGAAAACAACCAGAACTAAAAGGTCCAAGAACTCTGGCAAGAAAATGAACCCAATAATCCAAAATAAATCTTCTAGAAAATAAATCTTTGCAGCTTTAGACACACACGACTCAGGTCTTGGGTATCCCTGGGTTTTTGAGGACCTCAGTGAAGAGCAGCAAGCAACTTTTCCTGTTACATTCCCACTTAATCCTGGCCTCACTGCACTTGGGAATCGAATTCAGTTGCAGCAGATGATGAGGGAGGCAATTCCTACACAGCCAGAGCTGATGCCTTAAGCAAGGCTGACTGAATTAATGCCTAATGCCAGATGAGGTAGATTTAATCTCAGGGTGCTTGTCTGGGACCCCCAATTTTAGTGATTTGAGAAAGTGGGGATAATTCAGCCCATCCAGCAATTGTTTCCTAGGTGAAGCTGCAGTTCCAGTTTAACTCAGTGGGGCTCTTGCAATTATCATGAAGTGGGTGGAGAGACCTTATGAATCAAACCCTAATTGTTTTAATGACTCTAAAAATCCAGGAAAAAATGTACTTGTCAGAAGAGAGGGAGGCGAGTGCAGGCTCTGAAGCTGCTAAAACAAGGGGGAAAGTGCATTAGTTTGGATTAGATTCCTGCTGAGGTAATTATCTCTGCAAAGTCTCTGGGAAGGAGTCCCTGAGAGCTGTAAAACTTCCTTCAGCAGTGTCACCCCTTGGGAAGGGAGCTGGGGATTATTAAAGAGCCACCAGCAGACTTTTACAACGAGATAATAACAAAGCAGCCTGGTTTGGGGCTTGTAAAAGGAATTTCCTTGCTGTCTCTGGAAAAATCTGTTGGTTCCATAGAAGACTTTTCCACACCAATGAACCCTCTGCCAGCAAGAGCCCTGGTAAAGATGCCCAAATCTCAGCAACTCATCCTAATCCTTTGTAACACCTTTAGAAATCCTGTTTACAAGGCTGCCCCACTCCTGTGTTCTGCAGGGCTATTCTCCACCCTCCTGGATGGAAGAATCCAAGGGTTTGGGTTATTTTCCATCCAGCTGAGCAAAAGACACCAATCCCCAGCCCGAAGAGCTGCGCCAGGGACTGTTTCCCCAAACCTGAACAAATTGATACCTTTACAACTGATATCAGACATGGCTTGGATGGGTCATTCCAGCTGAATGAGGAGATGGGAATGAGGTGAAGAGTTTCTGGACTGAGAAGCTGTGCTAACCCTCCTGGAATTTCGGATCTGCGATTGAATCAGTAACTTCAAGGTCTCAGGGTTTTCTGTGCTCCTTCCCCCCAAAAATCAACTGGGAGGATCTGGGAAAAATCAGCTTTCAGAGAATGGGACCTAATCTTGGAAAGTTTTCTTGTGTTTTAAAACCTACAACCCAGCTCTCCATAAAAGGGCCAGGAAAACCAGTACAGCTCCAGTACAACTCCATCTTTTCTCCTACCAGCCCCCCTCGCCCCCACCCTCCACACTTATCCCACAAAGTTTGTACTTTTTTAACAAAAATGCCTTAATAAGATTAAAATACTGTTGGTACAAAGGTTGTCCTGCTGGTTTGGTTGTTCTTGTACGGAAATGAAAGACTTGTACCAGGATAAACAATTACTCAGGGTGTAAAAGACCTCTAAGGTCATCACATGCAACAGTTAACCCAGCAAGATGTTCAGGTTGGCCTAATTTGTCCTGTTTTCTCACTCACATAAATGTGTCTTCATGAGAGACAAAAATTAAGGTAGACACAATAAAACTTCCTTTTGGTCTGAAAACACACAAAATAAGCAAGGAGCTGGAAAATCATCCAGGATTTCTCTGGAAAATAACAAAGGATTCTCAGTGTTACAGGGAAAATAAAAACTTGCCTTAAACTGCAAAGTTACAAGGAAGACATTTGGTTAAACTGCTGTACAAGCTTTAGAAAAGTTTGATTTTTTTGTTTGTTTGGGGGCTTTTTGTTTGGTGGGTTTTTTTGCTTGTTTGTTTTTGTTTCCCCTATGGATTTCAAGTCTGATGGGGAACCAGCTCGTTTTTGATCCAGGAAGAGAAGGGGGCAAAATGAGCTTTTCCCGACCCATAGAGGCCAGTAGCAAGGACAAGGGTAATTAATTTGTCCTCAGAGCCCACACAGGCCCTGGGAGAAATCAGCCTGGGAGCTCCCAGGACATGGATCAGGGATCAGCCCAACTCCACAGCCAGAGCCCTCCAGCCCCAACTCTGCAGCCAGGCTGGAACTTCAGCCCTGAATCAGCTGCACTTCCATAATCAGGCACGGTTTTCCCTTGGAAAAATCATTCCAGCCTCCAGCTGAACTTGAGTCAGCCCTCCCATAAATAACTTGGTTCATAAGCATAATTGCATTCCCTGGGCTTTCTTTTTGCTTCCTATTCCCTAAGTTTGTTATCAGTGGAAGGAGCCAAGGTCAGGGATGTTCTGCGTGAGGGATGCCTGGAGCAGATAACTCAGGAGTCAGTGGTGCTTAGAGATTAATAATTAGGGTCTGATCTTTTGCGTATTGGACACTTCAAACAGCAGCAGTGCCCAGAGTTGCACATCTTTAAATGAAGGAATTAACTTCCCAAACCCTTACAAAACAAATTATAACTCTTGGCTGTGTCCTGGGAAGTTCTCTAAGGACGGAATGATACCGTTTGAAAGTAGCACTCAGTTATAATAATAATAGTAGTAATAATAATAATAATAATGTAGAAACAAACAACAAAACCGCTCCATGTATTGAGCACATTTTAGGCCAAAACTTTTATTAAAAAGTGCCATAACGAGGGGTTCTTCTTAGAGAGGGGTTTTACTGGATGTTCTTGGGTTTCAAAAATTACTTGAACTCTGAAAGGTGCAGAAGGGGATTTTGAAAAAATACAGGAACAGACCCAGATTCCCAAATATCCCATGCATAACTTTCCAGGGGATTCTGACTAGAAAGACACTTTTAGGCCTAGTAAGAATTAGGAACTTAACTATCTTTGCTGTTCAAAAACTTGTTTTAACCCAGGACAGACTTGTGCGGGTTAGGAATCCAATGGATCCTGAAAATCCCAACAGCCCTGAGTGTTCGGGCTGAAATCTGAGTCTTAGTCCCAGTTCCACATGGATGCATCTGAGATTTTCCCTTCTCCAAGCCTAAAAGTGTTTTCTGGCTGTGTCTTGGGACATTTGATTATAGAGCAACTGGAATGGATGTGGCAGTTCTGCGACACCAAGGTCATGTTATCAATGGAATCATAAATAAATAGGTGTAAATACAGTAGCTATGCAGAAATAAATATACAAAGACATGTATGTGTGCATGTATATGCAATTTATACATAAATCCATAGACATAATATATAAATAAAGGACATCTTAGTATGCAGGGAAGCTGGGGCTGATAAAACAGAAATTAAATGCCCGGATCTGTAAATATCCCATCAGCAGTGGTAAATAAAACCATTCTTCCCAAACAGCCCCACAGGAGCACCCCAGAGAGCAGTGCCAGCTGTGTAACACAGGATTCCTGCTTTACTGGAACAAGAGGATTTATGGCCGAGCCTTTGGCATTTTGCACATAATAAATGTACTTTTTGTTTTCCTTCCATCCATTCATAAAAACCTGTGACAACACAGCAGTGTCACCCACTGAGTCACCAAGAGCATTTTTTATTTGCTTTCTTAGCATGATTTAAAAGTGAAAGAAGTGTGTGCACACACAACTACAAAATGTGCCTTTGGACACCCCTACACACAAATATATATTTTTAAACCACCTGGGTTCAGATCTATTCCACACAGAGCTCCATACAGGCAGCATCTCCCTGCTTCTGTCAGAATTTCTGAGCTCCAGTGGTGAACTGAGACCAGAATGGAGACAGGATTTTACCCTGAGGTGAGAGCTGGTTCTACAGGAATGCATCACTCACACTGTGTGTAACAGCTCTTCACCAAGAAGAGCAACATTTTTATACTGTATGTTTAGGAAAACAAAACAAACCGCAAACCACAAAAACCAAAAATCAAAACAAACAAAAACCGAACAAAAAACCCACAAAAAACAAAAACAAAAACAAAAAACAAAAACAAACCACAAAATAATAAAAAAAGCCAAACAAACAAAAAATACCCCCCCCACACACACAAAAAAAACAACCAACCAAAAGAAACCCAAAAAAACAACCGAACAGAAACTACAAAAAAAGAAGGAAAACCTTCAGAAATTTCCCTTTCAATCTTTGGCCAAACTGTGGTACAGATAAAATCCTGATGCCAGTGATTTTCCAGCCACAAATGAAACCACAATGTGAAGCAAGGATGGGAACAGGCTTTGGAATCCAGTCCTGTTTCAGGAGCAGCGCTGTTCCCTGGCACTGAAATGCCACCTGTGGCGTCAGGGCAGCAGATAACCTGTCCATCTATCCCAAGGGATGTTTAGCCCTGCTTTTGGGGCCATCAGGTCCATTCCCATCTTTTTCCTGCCCCTCCAGTGTCCTTTTGCAGCAGCTCTGGATGTTCAAGGCGTGCTGTGACACTGCACGGTCACTTTGGGCTGTTCCCAAACAAGGCAGCTTCTGCTGCTGGCAGGAGAGGGAGAAACAAGCCTGAAGGGTCTTGGGAATCCTGAGCTCCTGCAATTCTCTCCCTGCTCTGCTCAATACTGGGAAGATCAAACCCACAGCAAAACACTCCCCTCAGATTGTATGGGTTGGGCTGGAAATGAGGAGAGATTTTCATGTTGCCTCTTCTCTGTATATCTGCAAGGTCTGTCTCTCATCAAGTTGAGGTCAAAAAAACAGAATCTGGTTTCTGGCACTTCCTAGGACTCAGCTTTGTCATTGGTATCAATTCCCATCAACAAAAGCACATCCCACAATTTGCAATAAATGGACAAGTCGTTATAGCAGGAATGATGTACAGGGGAAGCCTTGATTCGGCAGGGTCACCTCACCCCCTTTTGTGACCCAGATCTGTCCAGGGAAGAGGGGTCTTTGGACTGGCTGTTCAAAACTTTGCAGAAATCCAGGTATTATTCTAAAAAATCAGAACATAAGATATTTCCAGAGAGTCCTTTTTCCATGTGAACAATTTAGTTATGCAACAGGCACCTGCAGCAGCCACTGAAGCTTTGCTGAGCAGTGCCAAGGTCCAGAAATCATCAGCCCTGGGTACAGCCTGAGCACCTCTTCCATTTTTCAAGGATGCTTTGATTAAAAAACACAAGGCTGGCCCACAGGCTTCCTCAGCATCTTGAAATGCAGGTCCTCTGCTCCTGGCTGCACACAAATGTTATTCTTAAACCTGTTCCTCACCAAAGAGCTGGCTGGGGCTTGTCCCAGGCAAGCAGCAGGCCCTCTCACTTTTACCTGTTGTTGACAGAAATGGGTCCCTGTGTTCTGCACTGACACCATCCCTGCTTGATTGGTGTCTCTGAGATCAGCCCTTGAGCTGTTGAGCATGGCCTTGACTCCCTGAATTCGCTGGGAAGGCAGCAGCTACAGGAAGTCAATTATATTTGTGTTCCTCAGGAGGAAAGGTGCTGTCAATACCAAGGGCTGGGAACACGTTGGCTCAACAGGGTGAGTGAATCCAGCATTTCTACATCCTGTTAAATCTGTTTTCATGGAAAACCAAGAACCTTTTGGCTTCAGCACAGCCAATTCAGCACTCCACAAGTGAGGGAAGAAAAAAGCCCAAACAGAAAATGTTCTGAGCTTTCAAAACGTGCTCTTTTGTTCTCCCAGACAGCCTCGGTGGCAGCCAGGGAAGTGCATCCCAGCCCGGGCAGCTGTGCATCCCAGCCCGGAGCAGATTGCATGTTTTCGAGCTGCTGCTTTCCATCTGATTGAATATTCAGATTTGTTGGCACACACCAGCAGCTGAAAACGAGGGGCCTTCCAGAAACTCAACATTTCAAGTCATCAGAGGGCTGTTCATGTGCAGCAAAACAGAAAGAAGCATATGGGGGTGGCAGAGCAGAGCTCAGCGAGTCCTTTCCCTCTCTTCTCAGTCCTGAAGCACAACTGGAAAATATTTTGAGAGACTGGGTTTGAAAAAGGGAAACACACCAAGGGTTTCTCTGGTTCTGTGTGCTGGGAAGGGAGCACATGTCCCATAAGGCCCAGGCAAGGGCTGCTCTGAACTTTGTGCAGCTGAGCTGCTCCGAGCAAGGGTGAAACGCCTCATGCTCGAATTCCCCCAATTCCAAAGGCATGACATCAGCCCCAAGTTGGAATTTGGATTTAAAGGTTATCCCAAACGTGGCCATATGTAAGTCAGAACTCACCATGAACAGAGAGGATGGGATCACTTTGATTCAGGGTGACATTTCTCACCACACTCCAGTAATTAGATTAAGTTTCGGGATACAGGTGTCTCATGCAATTGGAAATTCTCCCTAAGCTGTCATTTACAGAAGGCACTCTTCCATATTTCCCATGTGGTCCTTCATGCCTGTAATTTGAATAAATAATGCTCCTGAAGTTACTTTCAGCTGCAGAGTGGTTCGGGAATTATCACTCTGATCATACAAAGCCTCTCGTGGTTCTAACGAGCTGTCAAGATTCTGGAGCCGGCAGTGAAAGGAAGGTCATTAATGGGGGCAAGGAGACACAAAGCTGAGGAACAGATTTTCATGCTGGCAGAAAGAGGAGGAAAATGAGAAAAATGAGACATCCTCTCTCCTGGTTTTTTTTCATGCTATAAAATGCTGCTTTGATTGGTTTTGTCAAAACGCCAAGGGAAGATCTAAAGGTGCTTTTGGCCCCAAAAGTGATGATTTTACAACAAGAAAACATTATGTCTGTGTTCACAAGGAGAAAAAGGAGTGTCCTAATGGGAGATGCTCTGTTTGCAAAGTGGGAAGGACGCTGGAAAGAGGCAAGAACATCCAGGAGTGTTCTGGGGTTTACTCAGACTTTACCAAATGTTCAGGCAAAGACTTTGCCAGGCAAGCCAAGCCTGGGTGGTTTCACCCAAGTGCCACAGTCAGGGATGGCACAGAGACCTGAAGCCTGAGGGACCCAAATATCTCATTCCCCCTGCACAGAAACCAGGCTGTCCACACACTGATGTAGCAAAGTATCCATTAATTCATTTCCACCCTCATTAATTTATCTTCATCCTTTTGGAATAAATAAAAAGTTTCTGCTGCCAGAAAACTCTGATGTTGGATTTTTGAAATGAATATCATCTGACCTTATGCCCGGCAGAGCTTCCCCAACAGCTTTTATAGACTTAAAAATACTTAAAATTTCTGATCACTCATTGGTCTGTGATGTCATGAGGATATTTCTGCACATACAGGAATAGTGGGCAGAAAAATGTCAAAGACAGGGAGAAATGAAGGCTGCATCATTTTGTCTTTTAAGAAAGAAAAGAAACCCAGAGAGAGAGAATTTCAGTGCAATATTCACAGCTGAGAGTTTTAAATTTTTTAAAAATCTGGGTCTGGTTGGTTTGTTGATATTACACAGAAACCCTGCAGGAAAGCTTCCTCTCTTAAATCCATTGCCAATTTAATGCCTAGATCATAAACCCAACCCCTCTTTTAACACTGAGTATAATTAGAATTAGGGTGTTTTCATCTTTATTAAATACAAGCTGCAGAGGATGGAAAACGCACAGACACTTTCCTCTGGATTCCATGCAGTTCATGAAACCTGAGGATCAAAAACCAGCACAGAAACAGGAATGGATGCAGATAAAACTATCAAATAGCAGAGATCAAAAAAGGGAAATGATCCAACCTATCTAAACAAAATTAGAGGTGTTTGAAGTGTAATTTTTACCTTGCAAGAAATGATATTAAAAAAAATATTAAAAATCACCAAAAAAAGGTATTATTATTGATTTTAGAGTGGAGGACTGCAGGGAAATGTTTAAACAACTCAGATGCACAGACACTGTCCAAACCACTACAGACACAGGGAGAACCACAGAGCTTAATCTGCTGTTCAGTGATCCTGTGGTACAAAAGGGATTCTGTGCAGTTCATCTTTTTGCTGTCTAGGGTAATAAATGGCAATGGAGAGCTGGAAGATAATTAGCCAGAGTGCTTTTGTCCCAGTTGATTGGCATCCTGCTTTTCCTTTGCACAGTGCCAGGCTGAAGTGCTGATTTTCCAGGATGCTTCAGAGCCCCTGAACCACGACAGTAAAGGAGGGTGGGAATGGGAAGGAATAAACCCCCAAATGTATTCCCAAGTATCCCAAACCCAGCAGCACAGAAGGGCCCTAAACTGAGAGGTTCAGCATCGTCAGTCTGAATTTTTTTTCCTCCATGAAAGTATCTGGTGAACTTGCTGCAAAAGCTGAATGAGCATCACCAAAATACAAATTGCACATTGAAAATTAATAAAAGTTTCACTGCCAGGTGAAGTTCCTAGCTTTGCATAAGGAGCCCACATTGTCAAATGCTTATGAGTGATTAATTTTCACACTTCAGGAGATTACAGAAGGTTTTTTTCATAACATTCTTCACCACCTCAAACCTTGTGAAGTTATTTATAGCCATGGAAAGGGTACACATGGTTTTTATCCTGATCTATTGCACTGCAATGGCTTTTCACTAATTTGTGAAACTGTGCAAAGCTTAGGACCCCTCAACTTTTCTTTCCATCAATTATTTTAACAGCATTTTCTGTTGTTTGGTTGGGGTTTTTTTTAACATTAACTTACTGCTTTTATACCATTTTCTTCAGCAGGAAGGCAGTAGGGAATTCTTAGCAGGACTGAAATGGCATCAGTTGTGATGGTTTGTGTTTAGGGCTGCTTTGCAAAAAGGGGGTATTCCAGAATTATGGAATGGTTTGGGATGGAAGGGACCTTAAAGCTCATCCCATTCCATGCACAGGGACACCCCCACCAGCCCAGGTTGCTCAGAGCAATACTAGATAACAAATAATCTAGGTATTCTATAAATATTTTTATGAACATAATGATGGAACAACTCATTAAAGACAATTTAAACCTTAAAGCACTTAAGTCTAATTGCCTTGTACATGGCAAATATTCCAAGTATATAAAAACCAAAATATTCATGTTTAATGTTTACAAGTTAAAGATTTAAATTTAAACATTTGTGGTTTTTTCAACACCTTGCCACTGACCTCAAATCATGCAGCAAAGAAGAATCTCAAGAATTGGCACAAAGGTCAATTCAATTTCCACCATTTTCAGCATCCCAAAAAGGGGGTGCTTTCCAAAACACCCCCTGACATTTGCCTGAGCAGAGAAGCTCCTGTCGAATGTCAGGCAATAAAACCATTCCTTAAAATTATCCTAATATCAGCAGATATTTGATACAATTATTTATAATTTAAATTACTCCTACAGGGAGTGTGAACATTTCATTTCAAACATCCCAATGTACAAACACAGCAGATCCCAGTCATGAAGTGCCAACGTAGGAGGATATTTAACTGCAATTAGCAGCAGACATATTCCATTTTTGTCCCTAATTTCTGTTTATTTTCAAGATATTAGAGCTCAATTTATGTCTAATATGTGAAATCTGGTTTTGAGGGAGGTTTAAAGAGCAATGAAATCCCAAAGTAAATCATGCAAATCACTCACAATGTCTAGAAGAAAATTACATGGCAGCAATATTCTTCCCTATTTCCAGGGAAGGAATTCCCTTGTTCTCCAGCAATGACATCTCAGTTTTATTAGAGGTAATTGTGTTTATTTGTTCTAAATACTTAAAACTTGGTGAAAGTGAGGGTGAAAAAGAAGTCAAGAAAAAGACCTTTTTCCCAATTTTCTAAGCCATGATTCAGAGGATAATATTGCTTGATTAGATAGAAAATTAACTCCAAAATAAAACAAATTACCACATAAAAAGTAAAGATTATACTCAGATTTTTTGTACTTCAACTACTGAAATGTGAAGTTTGTAAAAATAGAATTCTCCAAATTTTGGAGCACACCTTATGTACGCCTGCTATCAACCACTTCAAAAGCATTTATCGGGGTACAAAAAACCAAAATCAATTTGCCCATCGAATTTGGAGTCCAGGCCTTTCTATCAGCAGCTCAAACTCCAGGTGGGTGGTTTTTAGGGAACCTGCTGTGAAATTAAGGAGCTCAGCAAGGCTTCCTGCCCCATATGGGTTATTCCTTCCCAAACCAGGACCCAGATCTCTTTCTCCCTCATTAATTTTTTCCTCTAAGTTTCTATTAATTTTAATGATTTATTCTTTTACATTTATATATACATTTTTATACAGGTTCTATGGTACCTCAGCAGGTATAAAACCATCTGCCACTCACTTTTATCCAGGTCAGGATGTGCCTTAATCCAAAGTTTTCTGGGGCAGAAATGCTGCACTGAGGCACTGCTGCTCAGGACACTGAAATTTATGGAGGTGCACAGCATTTATAGAGGTGGAGGAAGTCTGGTGAACAGGTTTTATTTCCCTTCCACACGCCCTTTTATTCCAGGTGTTTATTTATTCCACACGCACAGAGCCCATTGCAGCACAGAGCTCTCGGCAGATTCACACTGCAAAAGTGGAACAATTCTATCAAGCAATTCAAAGGAGAAAATATTTATTAAATATCTCTTTTGAGCCCAGCCTAGCAGATGAATGGCCTGTTCATTTTGGGCTGTGTGTCAGAACAGAGAAATGGGATACATGTGGTCCCAGCCTCTCCTGCATAAGCCTGGGCAACCTCTGGAGGTGACAGAATTGCACTGATTTAAGATGAGGAGGACTTGACCCACAGGTTTGGGCTTGGTTTTCAGTACATGGGATGGAATTTGAGAATTCTTAATTCTGCAGCAAGGATAAAACTGAAAAAACCCCAAATCTCTGCCAATTTGCAAGATATCAACAAAGTCCACCTCGCATATCTCAGTTTGCAGGTGAGATTTTTAAATTCCAGTCCCTTTTTGGGCTGCCCAGAGATTGATTGCCCGGGGAAGCTGGGGCTGCTGCTGGATCCCTGGAAGTGTCCAAGGCCAGGTTGGACAGGGCTTGGAGCAACCTGGGACAGTGGAAGCTGTTCCTGCTCACGGCAGAGGTGGCACTGGATGAGCTTTAAGATCCTTCCCACCCAAACTGTCCCATGATTTTATGATTTCTTTCCTAACACTGCACTTTTGGATGGTGGTTGAAAGGTGGTGGATGATCAATCACCAATTCCTTCTGAAGAAACACCCTTTAGACATAAGTTTTGAGCAGCATTAAGTTCAGGAATTAATGAGTGGTTCTAGCACACATTTTCAAACCACAGTATCTGCTCTGACCTTAAAATCCCAGGTCTGTGAACCAATCCTGCCCAGACACTTGGTTTGCTGCTGTGGCTGAGGATAACCATGAGTTTATGGGATGAAAACCCAAAATTATGAGATAAATCTCACTTCTAATTAAAACAGATCTAAAATACATCTAAAACCTTCAAAGACAGCAATGCCTGAGACTGTCTCTGCCTTGAATTTGGCTCATATTTCCCAAATCTTGGAGTTATTTCAGAGCTGGTACTTAATGGGAATTATTTCTCCCTCCAGAGCAATGTGGTCGTGACTCTCCAAGCTTCTGATTTGCATTTAGACTGCAAGGAAAAGAATTTCCTTTGCAGCAGCCATCTCCCAGCCCTTCGCCATGTGAATATTTCCACCCTAATTAATGTCACTTAACGTAAAATATTATTCCGTGTTCTGCAGAGTGGCTGTAAATTATTTACTTGTAAAACATGTTGACTTTTCATGGGTTGTTTGTACAGTAAGAACTGCGCCATCTAAACTGGAGGAGGAGAGAGGAATCAATCATTTGTAATAATACCCAATAGGAGGTTTACCACATGTTATATCAATTTTTATGGCCAACACAAATAGCTGCAGCCATTACTTTGGATTTTTATTTTCTGAAGGGAATTAGAAATTCACTGTTACCTTCTGCTTCTCTCATGCTGCCGTGGAAATCACACAATTTAAAGGTGTTTGAAGTCTTTTCTACCCGCTAATTAAGGTGGTGCATTAATAAAACACAAGTTTAGGTTATTCATTAAGCACACAGTCTACACGAGGCAAAAAGCTGATTTGTGTGTAGGTTAATGAGCCCAGAATCAAGCAACAACACAGCATCAAGTAAATGAAATGGGTTTAAAAAAAAAAATCACATTTAAACTTACTGCTCATTCACTCCCCTCCATATTCTGTGTTACTTTTTACATGCAGTGAGGTTTTCAATTCTGATTATTTTCAGTGCATTAATTAATTCTTTTACTTGGTACTACTTAGTTTTGGTATTGAAAGGTGTCTGTGTTAAGCCACTAAAAGGCACCCTTGATTCAAAGACATACAAATAAAACCTAGAGGTTTCCTGGCTTAGTGTGTTGCCCTTGGGTATTTCTGGTCCCCAGATTTTTCCTCTGCCTGCTGTAAAAGTGTCTTGGTTTGAAAGACAGGAGACTGCTAAGGAAGGCAGAAGCCTCCCTTGGAATGGCAGATGCAGCCCCCTTCCCTCTGAGTTATTATAATTTTGAAACCAAGGGGGCTTTTAGGCAAAGATGTGGGAAATAGGAATAACAATTCTTTACTATTCTATATATAACCAGTCAAACAAACAGCAATAACTCTGGCAGTAACAGCAAACAATCCCAAACCCAGTGCCAGCCTTCTCGGCTGTCAGGCCCTTTCCCCTCGGGTGCAGTTCCGCTCGCAGCCGGCAGGGGCGCTGGCGGCTCCCGGTGAGCAGGGCAGGTGCGATGGTTCCCCCGCGGCTGCAGGGGGCGCTCCGGAGCGAGCTCGGGGAGCACGCGGCACTGGCGGCCTGGGATCCCGGGAAGGGATGGAACAAAGGCCTCACAAAGCCCTGGGCAGCCGATCCCGGGATCCCGGGAAGGGATGGGACAAAGGCTTCACAAACCCCTGGGCAGCCGATCCCGGGATCCCGGGAAGGGATGGGACAAAGGCTTCACAAACCCCTGGGCAGCCGATCCCGGGATCCCGGGAAGGGATGGGACAAAGGCTTCACAAACCCCTGGGCAGCCGATCCCGGGATCCCGGGAGGGATGGAACAAAGGCTTCACAAACCCCTGGGCAGCCGATCCCGGGATCCCGGGAAGGGATGGAACAAAGGCTTCACAAAGCCCTGGGCAGCCGATCCCGGGATCCCGGGAAGGGATGGAACAAAGGCTTCACAAACCCCTGGGCAGCCGATCCCGGGATCCCGGGAAGGGATGGGACAAAGGCTTCACAAACCCCTGGGCAGCCGATCCCGGGATCCCGGGAAGGGATGGGACAAAGGCTTCACAAACCCCTGGGCAGCCGATCCCGGGATCCCGGGAAGGGATGGGACAAAGGCTTCACAAAGCCCTGGGCAGCCGATCCCGGGATCCCGGGAAGGGATGGGACAAAGGCTTCACAAACCCCTGGGCAGCCGATCCCGGGATCCCGGGAAGGGATGGAACAAAGGCTTCACAAACCCCTGGGCAGCCGATCCCGGGATCCCGGGAAGGGATGGAACAAAGGCTTCAAAAACCCCTGGGCAGCCGATCCCGGTGTCCGGCCGGACCTTCGGGAACAGCAGGCTGGAACGGCAGGGATGAGCACAAATCCTGGGTGGCAGACGAGATGCATCCAAACGGGGAACCCCCCGGAGGTGTGGGCAGGCAGGGCGAGCAGGGCTATAGCACAGCGAAGGCTCAAAGCAGCGGCGGGGCAGGGCGGCCACAGCCCGGCCTCCAGCGGGGCAGGGAAGGTGGGCCAGGGATCCTGGGGTCTTTCTCCGCAGAAAGAAAACGGCCGAAAGAACAAGCAGCTTCTCTCTCTCCAAACGCCAAGACCGACTGCCCACACACCCAGGTGAAACAAAAAGAGCAGCCAGGTCCTTTGTTTTGAACTACTCGGCCATTTGTTCCCCCAACATGTGTAGGGGCAAAATTCCTTTAACAGAAAAAAAACTAGGACTAAACTAAAACCCCCCAAAAAAGTGTGGGGTGAGCACAAACCCATCCCAGAAATGCTGTGGGTTGAAGGATTTCCCACAGCAGCAGGGCCCTGTTGGGTTGTGTGGCAGCTGAGCTGAGGGCAGTGATAGATCTGAGCTGCTGCTGTCACAGATTATCGAGGCTGGCGCTCGCCATGGGCAGCGCTGACCATCGGAATAACTAAAAGATCATCCAAAGCTCTGGTGCCAGGACGTGTCTGATAGGTTCCCTCCTCAGGCACATGGAGATTTTCTGGCATAAGGAGGAATTTCATCTCTGCTGAAGTCAGGGAGGGCAGAGGCGTGGAATGGACAAGGAGTAAGGCAAAGAGGGACGAGTCTCACCACACTAAGCCAAAATATTCTGCCAATGCACTATTTGTGAGAGAAGAAAGAATAGAGGAATCAGAATAGGAAAAAGAACAGGAAAATCAGAATAGGAAACAGTAAAAATATGAAATTTGAATTGCAAAGCTGGATTCTCTTCTCCCCCCTGCTCAAGCTTGCCAAAGGAATGGAAGGCTGCCCTTGTGAGCCAGTTGTCCTCTGAGAGCCACCAGCAACTGCAGGAGGGCTCAGTTTAGCCACTCATCACCCACCAGAGCTCCTGTTCCCACCCCATGTGTCCTGTTCAAGCCCCAAAATGGGGCAGAGTAAAGCAACTCCATGAAAGTTCTAGGGAGAAAGGGTCCTCTGGAGGCTGATCCCATTGGGGATGTCACACCTGGGTGTACCAGGTGTGCTTTGATAAATGCTCTTCAGAACCCAAGTTAAAGGAACAACACATTCTATGTGTTTTCTATTCTGCAGTTAAGGTGGGAACTTCCACAGCAGATTTTCACCTTAATTCCAAGCCTGAAGCAGAACTCAGGGGGCTCAGGGCATCCAAAGCAGGGAGCAACTTGTGTCTCTCACTCCAAATCCCACTTTCCATCCCATTACTTTGCTGTCCATCAGAGGCCCTGTTCCTGCAAATCCAAGAGCAGCAGAGAAGCCTTTTCTCTCCCCTCTTTTTGCAGCAAAGGAACAGGTAAGCAGGGAATTCTTCTGTGCACTGAGTTTATGACATTTCGCATGCAGAGGAGCAGGTATTTATAAGCCAGCTCATCAGCTCAGTGTCAAAATGTTTGTCATCAAACTTAAACACAAACCAGAGGCACAAAAGTGCAGCTGGAGATGCATCACAAATACTTTTTGTGCTCTGATCAATACTTCTGCTCTGGTGAAATATGAGAGCAACAAAGACTGATGTTGAAACTGTAATTGAAGCATGAAAACTCCAACAAAACCTTTCCGCTTGGAATATTTTAGAAGGCTCCTCAAATTCCCGCTATAGGTAAACCTATTTTCTCCCTGACAATTGGCATAAATTTAAGAGAGATTTTTATCTCCATCGATGCTTAAGGCATCATTTGATCCAAATTTCCCTGACATTTTCCCCTTTTCCAGCAGGATTTTAGAGGCCTTATGTGACTGCAGCGTAACCAGCATGGAAGCAAGAGTGTGCCTGATAAATAATAGCTCTGTTCTCAAAAATTAATGAACAATGTCCCTATAAATACACAATCTCTCCAGAATGGCACGGGATTGTGATTTTCTCACTCTCACTCCCTGCATTCTTACATGAATTTACATAGGATGATAAATTATTTAGAAATCCATTTCAACTACAGAAAATCCAGTTTACCCATTACTTATAAAAAACCATTACAGCTACTTAAGTTTTCTATTACAGCTAATTTAATTTATTACAAAATAGTGAGTCCATAAGATTTTGGTCTATCATAGGTACTGAGAGATAATGGAACACTGGAGGATATTATGACCATGAAACATGAAGAAGAAGGGAAAAAAGTCATTTCCATTTATAGTGGAAAGTAAACATTTGGGATAATAAACTGGCCAATGTAACCAGGCTGAGAATTGGAAATGGAACAGAAAAAGAAGAGAGATCCCATTTTTAAAGGCTCATTGGTTATTTATGTAGATGCCACAAGTACAAGTTATAAAAGGAAGAAAAACAATCTTGTGATAAAAACTGCTTATTGGAACTAAATCTGAATTCTCATCCTGACTGCTCTGAGATGAGGCTGTGGAAGTTCTGTCAAGTGCCTGTGCTAAAACTCCCCAGCTATAAAATGGGAAGAATATTTCTTTCCTTGCCCAGCTTTCCCTTCTCTGGCCCATTTCCATCAGCACAAAGGCGACTGATGTCTCCCACAAAGACAAAATAATGGCCCCTGGTCTTTGGAGAAGAGTTTTTCATCTTTGTTTGCACTTCTATGAATTGCTTTTTAGTTTCTTCTAGAGATTAACACTTAAGAATTTATCTCAGTTTTCTGACAGTCTCTTTAGAGCATTTTTAAAAGTTCTCAAATAATTCCAGGAGATTTAGGGATGTGGCATTTCTAAACTGGTGCCTGGTGACAGTGGCACCATGGTAAATTGTCCTCTCTTCCTGTGAAATGAGACTTAAGCATAGAAGGGGTCAGGTTGGGTGAAGGGGTTAAAAACAGCACAAACCACTGCAGCTTTCCTTCTCCACTGATTTTCTGTGCATACTTTTTCAAGTCCTGTATTTGATTTTGCTGCCCTGCTGTATCAGTTTTCTGGGCCTGTTGGTGATTTTCTCTTGAGCAGATCCTTGACTCTCCTCAGAAAAAAAAAAAAGAGTTCGTTTGTGTCACCCAACACCAGGCAATTGCCAAGTTAGAGAAATAATGTTATTTTAATCAAACCACCAAACCAGATTGAAGCCAACAGCTGTAACAATGAAAGGAAGCTGAAAACCATTATCCAATTTACCAGGCACCAGTGAGCAGCTACAACTCCAAGCTGCACTCCTGCAGCTTGGCTTATCTCCTGGTAAAGAATTCATTGCTTCATTGCTGATGATCCAGAAAGGGCAAATTGCTTTGCTTTTCTTTAAAAATCACATGCTGGAAAGGAAATGAGGCAAGAAGTCAAAGGCAGCATCTGAATGATTCTTGCAGCATCACTAAGGAACATCCTGTAAATCTGTTCCTCCTGATGGCTTTTCATTTAAACACAAAGCTCTGCTGATGGGGGTAGTGCTTCGTGTTCCTGATCAGCAGTGGGCTGAAATGAAATAAAACATTTATCTTGATCTTCGGGTGTTTATCTTTAGGAGTTAATTCTGTTACTGTCTAGACTTCCAGGGGGAAAAAAATGTTTTTTCTTAATTTCAGGCTTTGACTAAGTCCTCCTGGAGGAAAATGGGAATATTCACTCTCTTTAAATTAAGATGTTTGCTTCACTGGAATATTTGAGTTAGTATTTTAATATTTAATAGTGTTGCCTTTCAATTGTTACTTGGACACATGAGCCTTTTCAGTTGGTGGCTGCATTGCACCAGGAGCTGTACAAACACAAATAGACCAAAAATACAGAGAAGAAGTTTCTGAAGGGTTTTTCCCCCAGGATCATGCAGTTAAAAACTGATGCCAGTGTTTCAACCCCTAGTGGTACATCTCATCTTCCTATACTCCATCAACAGGTACAATGCTGTAGGTCAGTTCCCACACCAGTGAAAGGATGATGGGATTTCACTGGATTCCCTTTCACTTATGCAACCCTAAACCAGGACCCACAACCAAATATTATCCACTGAACGTGGCACCAACAGCTGGAAGAGAGCTGCCAGAAGCAGATGGTCCTCAAATACCTGATTTTCAAATACTCCAGAGGAAATATCCATTGGGTGCAAGGGCCTTCCTGGGTGGAAAATACACAACCATGAATCTGAATCATGACATAATGCAGGTTGCGGAATGCAAACTGAAGTATTGTTGTGGGTTTCCTCCTCTGATGCCCAGTTTTAATTCAGATAAGCTGATGTGAGCATCTTTTTGGCAAGAAATCAACAGGGAATCAAAATATTTTTAAAATTTTGTTCTTTATTTGTAGAGTCCAGCTTGGCAGAGGAGATTAATTTTACTTCGCCTGCCAAGGAAGTTGCCATCACTCCATGCTATTGCTGATGTCATTATCTGAAACCTGGCCCTTCAGCCCTTTTTCTTATATCACTGAAAGTAATTAATCAATACGTTTGCTCAGAGATGGCAACTTGCCAGAGTAGGCAGAGAAATTTAAAGTAATTTCATAATAGTTTGCATACTGTAAAATATCCATTTGTTTTGTTTGTCTTTGTGGCCCAGCTGATTTTATCATTGCAGTTTACATAGCTAGACTGGAGGCAGAAATTCAGGATCTGACCAGCTGCAATTTTTCTCTCCAAGTGTCCTTAAAATACCTGACAGGTGTTTTGATTTTTAAATTTTTTAAAAATATTTTTATTAAAGGCAGCCAATAAAGCAGAGCTGTGTTCAATGCTCAGCATGATTTGTGTGCTGACACTTTGGTGATGTCCCCTCCCAGAGGGTCCCTCATTGCCTTGAAAAAATCCGTCTCCATTTTTCTCCCAGGCAGCCCCAGTGATCCTTTTTCCACCCATCAATTCCCCCAGAACAGATTGTGGGACATTAGAAGGGATATTTTGCTGTAGGTTGGACACCTGGTGGTATGGATAGCCCTGAGTCTGCCAAACTCTCCTGGAGGGCTTAACCCAAATCTGTTTTATCCAGGAGAGATGGAAATTCACATCTTGAGTAGTGTCCAGCAGAGCAAGAGCTGAAGAACCCAGCCATGAAAATCATGAATATTCCATGAGCAATGTCAAGGAATTATTTCTTCTTTTTTAACAATTAGCTTGGGAGTCTGCTGAGAAGCCTCTTAAATTAGTCCTAGACTCTATCAGTGCCACTAGAAAGAATCTTCTTTCCAGATTCCTGTTTATTTAAAGTGAACACAACCATCATCTCCTGAATCTTGGATTTCCAAAGGAGCAGCTTCCCATGTGGAAACCCCCCAACAACTCCTCTGCAGAAGTCTCAGGACTCATCACACTTCTAAATTCAGAGGTGACATCAAAACAAGGCACTGAAGTGCAAACTTCCTGCCAGCAGCTCAAGGCCCCTAAAACTTATTTTCCATGGCTGTTGTGGGGACAAAACTCCAGACATCTGATAAGAAAAGCTGCCAGAGAGAACCCCTAACAAAATCCCCCTCAGTAGCTGCAAGCAGCAGCTTCTTTTCCGACTTCCAGCAGATACTATATCAGCCACTGATTTTAACTCACACGAGGAAGCACGTGTTGGGATGCTGCAACAAAAGCAGCTGATTGTACCTTTCAAAAAAACACCACTTAAAAGGGAGACAGAAAAGGGCTCGAGTGCTCCGAGTTGGAACAAGCATGCCTTAAAAGAGAGAAACTTAAAAGAGAGAAAAATCAGCTTATTGCAAAGTTGCCAACTTTAATCTTCCTGAATTGTTTTTTGTGCTGGTTTGGCCAAATTTAGAAATATATCCTCTGAGAGAAGGCAGGTTACAACCATCCCTCCCCCACCAGGTTCAGGAAAAAAACTTTTTCTTGGGAGGAAAGTGAAAGAGATAAAAACTATTTATTTAACAAATACACAGGAAAAGGATAATAATGCTAAATAATGCTAAATAATGAAACCTCCTCCTCGGAGCTGAGACTTGGCCCAGGGCCAGGCTCAGTGGACAGTCCTCCCAATGTGTTCTGATATTGAAGCAGTCCAGCAGAGAAGAAGGGGAAAAAAATCAGGAAAAAAATCCCAGGAAAACAAAGTTCAACTCTGGAGAAAAAGGAGCTGAAAAACTGCCCGAAAGCTGGCTGGAAAGCAAGCAACCCGGGTGCTTCCCTCCACTCTCGCTCTGCTGCCGCAGCTGAACGCCGAGAGCTGTCTGTTGAAAAAGTTCGACGACTTTGGCGGGGGAAGACATTGCAGACAACCAATGTGGTTGATAAAGCAAGCTCCGTTTATCAGCAATCCAGAGGCACTTATATCGGATACCAGCTTGTTAACTCTTAATTGGCTTAAACCTATCAAAGCGCAGTTCTGCTTCTACATAATTAGACTACATTGGCAAGCTTCTACAGTTATGTTATGATTAAAGAATTCAGAGTTCACCCTCCCTTCTCATGGTCAGCACATCTTATCTGCACAGCTGCACATTCTCAAACTCCCTTTTTGTTCTCAGGCCTGTTTCTCACGCAGGTGCTTTCTCATGCAGGCAGTTTCTCACACAAACCTTTGCTTGCAGGCCTTTTGCTTGTGCAGTTCTTTTATTGATCCATAATTCTATCGATGACCCATGCCCCTGATCCTCTAATCATTTTGCAATAACCGTCTCTATCTCTGTGTCCTCGAAAAACATGAAAACAAACTGCAAAACTTTAGCGGGGAGGGGTCCCGAGTGCAGGGGAGCCGGCCAGAGTAACGACACGAACACCGATACGATTGGAGCATCGTTCTCCGCTTTACTGTTTACTTTCACTCACTTATATCTACTTTGCAAAGCTTCACTTGTGGAAGCTCGGGTGGGTTCGGATGGAGACGGACGGAGACGAGAGATCTCTGCAGTCAGATCTTGGAACATGCGGTTTATTGCAAAGGGCGTGGGTACAGGGGCACTGCTTAGAGCTGCAGCTGGCAGCTCGGAGCAGGCCCAAGAGAGCAAGAGAGTAAGTGGATAAGTAAAGAGAGAGAGAGGAATGAGAGTGGAGTAAGAGTGAGTCTGAAGTCCTGGTTACAATACAATAAATCGTCTTCTGTACTGAATATTCTAATTGTCACTAACCAGTCTAATACAAGATACAAATCCTATAGCATTTACATACAGCCTATAAGAGTTCTTATATTACCATAGAGTGTTACATCTTAACTTCTAAAAACTACTCTTTGGACCCCTTCTGCTGAGCTAGTAGGGTCTGCTCTGACCCTTGGACCTGCCTGCAAGCAGAGGGTATTGTTCAATCAAGAGGGGATTACCTTCAGTCGGCCATACCATTGTTTTCCAGTTGTTCAGTAACTAAGACTTGGTATCTCAAAGGTGGCTTTCATTTCGATGTCGCTTATAGTTTTCATATTCCCAAAATCTTTTGTCAGGCAATCATATTTATAAGGCTTTCCTGTTTCATCTTCCCCAGCATTCACACCCTATTCCCACAGGACATCCTCTAAGCAGCAGGGGAGCTGACCAGTGTATAATTTTGCCAAGGATTTTCAAGGCTGCCTGCTGCCAGGTGTCTTCCAGGCTTGCCTGCAGCCAGGGGCCAATTCAGGGGTTTTTCCACAGCCACCCTGGGTTGGCCAGACTTTTTCTGGGGTATCATATGCACCTGTTCCACAAAGAATCTCTCTACACAAAACTGTTTTGAAAGTTTTGTTGGGTTTTTTCTCTCCCCCCTCTCAGGCTTAGTTTAAAGGCATAGAAAGGCATAAAACTAATTTCTGGGCATAGAGCAGCGATAGGGGACACAACATCAAGTCACCCCAAGACAGTTTTAAATACATCTTTACAGTGAAATACGGGGGTTTCTGTGCAGTAATTTCTGCATGGGGGGGGGGGGGGGGGGTGGAGGGAGGGGGAATCCTCCTTTCTTTGCCTTTTTTTGCCTTTTTCTCAGTTAAGCTTGTTTTTAGCAATTTGTTGCTGTCTCATGACCACTGAATAAAGGGCACACTGTGACCCTTGCTGAGAAACCACAATTACCAGGAATTAAGTGCTAAAGGTTTCTAAATTGGGCAAGCTGTTCTCCTTCACCAGTAGCTTGAAAACCTGAGGGAAGAGAAAGAGGAGATGCTTAAAGCTGAAATTCTGTTGTGAAGCTATGATATATCAGAGTATCCATTGTCATTTCATGAAGATATGGGGGGTGGAGTGTTCAACTCGTGAGCAAAAGCACCTGCGCCGAGATAGGCAGAGGCTGACAGAGCTGTAATTTCATGAGAAGTTTGGACAGGGAGAGATGGACCAGATGAGGACTTTGGCTCCAAACGGGAAAGGAGAAACCTCAGCTCCTAGAGATGTTCCCAGAGATAGTCCTAAAGATGAAGATGAGGAAGACCCTTTGCTCCCAGGGAAGAAGGGCCTCTGTTCTTAGAGATGAAATGCTCCCAGAGATGGGTAAAGAGAACTTTTATTTCTGAATGGCTCAACCTTAAAATTGTACCCCAAGAAACTTCAAGAGTGGACCCTCAAAAGCAGTTGTTGGGAAAGCTGCGAGTCAGGGAAGGGACTCACACGCAGGCAGAGAGACTCCTCCTCCTAAATGGACTGAACGATATTTGGAAGTGGGCGGCTCTCTCGTTGTGATAATGTTTTCACAGCACGAGCAAGAAGAGACTTCTCTTTCTAAATGGACTGAACAAGGTTATTCTGGAAGGGGTAAAGACTGAACATCTCAAGGGTTGTCTTTTTCCATTGTCAGTGGGAGAGGGGAGGAAGGTGGGGGGAGGAGGAGAGCTCTGAAGGTGTGGTATAATTTTTTTTTCTTCTTTTAGGTCTGTTAATAAACTTCTTTCTATTCTTTCAAGGTTGGTGCCTGCTTTGTGTTTCTCCTAATTCTTATCTCACAGAAGGTAAACAGTGATGAGTATTTTGGACCAAACCACTACACCAACCTGGCCTTGGACAGTCCCAGGGATCCAGAGGCAGCCACAGCTGCTCTGGGAATTCCATCCCAGCCCCTCCCCACCCTCACAGGGAGGAATTCCTTCCCAACATCCCACCTACTCCTGCCTTCTGGAAGGCTGAAGCCATTCCCTGTATCCTGTCTCTCCATCCTTTGTCCGAAGTCCCTCTCCATCTTTCTTCTTGGTGACCTTGGCCTTCAAGCCAATTTTATCACTTCGTACAACCCAGTGAAGGACCAGAAGTTATAGAAGGGGCCGCGAATATGAGATTTTACCATGTGAGCCAAAGATAAGGGAGGGAGAGAGAAAGAAAAGGAATATTGAAGAGGCCAAAGATGAAATCCAGCCAGGACCGGTGCAAGGAGATGCGAAGCCAAGGCAGCTCCTCTGCCCAGTCATGTTCTGCTGCCAAAGAGTCCAAAGTGACTCTTTAATCAAGAGGCCAAGACACCTGGACTCCTCCATTACTGAAATTATTTTTCATGGAAATATAATATCTCTCCCTCAAGATTCAATTCCTTAGCCTCAGTAGACTCACCTATTTCCACTACAGGTGTTGAACACACAGTAGCGATGATTCTACGTTTGTGATTTATTCCAGCTCACCAGGCTTGCAGTTCAAATGCTTTCAGAGAAAACCCTCTACTTGCTGAAAACAGGCAAGCAGAAAAGCTTTCCTTTCCTTCCCCTTTCCTTTTCCCTTTAAAAAAGTTTAAAAATTCATCTACCACTGCACCAAAGAACTCTTCCTCCACAGAAAATCTTCACAAAGACAGGTTGGTCCTGGAACCATTCATAGACATATCTACAGGAATTTATCTTTATTTATTTTAACTAAAGGTAAGAGCAATAACTAAAAAATTTCATGTTTTTATTGCTTGCAATACTGTTGGCTGCATTCTCCGTGGGGATTTTTATTTAAAAATTAAAGCACAGATTAACAAAAAAAATTTCTCCGACAGCGAGTGGTGGTTGAAAAGTAATTTTGCCTAGAGCCTGTATCTTATTGATATTTTAAAATGCCATTTGAAGCTCTCAAAACATGTATGGAAAACACATGGAAATGTTTTTTCTGTTCTGGAGAAAGTGAACCCAAATAGAACAGAAGGTTTTGATCATCTGCTCAGTTATCTTCTCATGCATAAAAGAGTTTTTTAAAACTGCCTGGCACATAGATTTTTTTAAATTCAGGGTTTCCTTGGCAGCACATTAAATCTCTGATTTATCTCAGTGTTTTGGGAGCATTTTTGGAGGCAGGGCTCGGGAATTTTCCATCCAAAGTCTTTCTCTGCCTATGAGTCTTCATCCTCAGCGAGCTGAGGGTGGCCCAACAGGTATTTCTCAGCTCCCTCCTACAAGAAAGGGCTAAAATTCCAACCTGCAGCTGCTCTTTCTTCCCCAGGGCATTCCTAAAGTTTCAGACATCATCTCCATCCTTTCCTCTGCTTCACGTGCCCATTTTATGGCTGGGGAAACAGAGGCAATGAATATTTGTTGACCTGATTGCCTTTGAATAGGCAACAGGAAGAGTCAGCAATTCTTATTTTGCAGTGGCCATTGCCAAATAAATCCTTTTTTTGATAAGCCCCGTCTGAATTACAAGCCTGCTTTAAAAATTCTTTATTTACTAGTCTTTAAACTATGAATTCCACTTACTTAATCATTTAATACTTGGGTTATTCTCAAAGCAAAGGAGGAGAAAGCCAGGCCAGGAAAATTTTGGACTTCTTTTTGAAGTTTCAATGTCAGACTCTTGAGATTTTTTTCCATTTCACTTCTGCAAACCTCCTTTTGCTCAGGCTCTGGTGCTGCCTTTGGAAAGGTACAAGTTACCATGGCAATCCCAATCTCCAGGCAATGCACCACACAGGCACCATGGACACAGCCCACCACACATTCTCTGTGGGATTCCTGGAGAGCAGGATGGTTTTGGGGGTTGTAAACACATCCAGCTATTAGCTGGGTTCAGTCTTAAAGGTAGGACAAGATGAAGGAGCAGCCCAAAAACCAAGAAATTGGAAAATAGAACAGGGAAAGAGCTGTAGGGAGAAGCAGAGAAGCACTTGGGGTTTGAGACCTCTTGCAAAGCAAGACTTGGATTTGTGAGCTGGTTGCAAGTTTAGTTCCAGCTTCAACAGTGGATCAGCTCAGCTCTTCATTAACCTTCTCTGTTTCCCTGTGGGGCTCACAATAAATAACTCCTCAGTGAGTGAGGGAGCAGCTGATCCTTGCCAGCTCTTGTTCTGCAAACCTTTCCCTGCTCTTCATCTCGCTTACAACAAGAAATCTGCTTTAGGGGTTTTCCCCCCAAAAAACCAGTGGATTGTGTTTCTTTTTTCTACTTGGATTTTCCTCCCATCCTGAAGCTCTTATGCTCCTCCCCTTTTCTCCTTTACATCCACAGGGATCCCACTGGTTCTCCTGATCTCCTTCCCACCCCTTGTCCCTGATCCAGCACACCTCCTCCCCCCCCCCCCCCCCGTAGTCCAGGTGTATTTGATTCTCTCAATAAATAAATATTAATAATAAAAAAAAAATTTCTAAAAAATCTGACCACACTTGTTTCTTCTGCTAATGCCTCATTTCCATCTCTTTTGGAAATTCCTGCAGATGGTTTGTTCCTGTTCCCCCAGATCAGCTGTGAGGAGAGGAACTGCTCCTGCTGTCCTTTTCTCTCCCCTGTACATGCTGTCCCTGGGGAAGCTCATTCAGAAGCACCAGCTCAGCTCTGCTGACAGCTTGCAGATCTGCCTCTCCCCCTAATGAAAATTACATCAGCTCTAACAATTAAATTTCTTTGGGCACGGAATTTTCAGAACTGGTTATTTGCTTGGAAACAGATTAGCAGATATTTGCCATCCCTAGGTGTACATTACCAACACTTGTTTGAAATCAATGACTGGTGAGTGCTTAATGTGCAGCATAACCCCACCTGTGACATGATTCAGAACTTATTAATTACTAGGGCCCAGAAATATGGACCAATTCTTTTTACAAAGAGTATATTGCTTATCTTTTGTGCATTCCAGGTTTACAGACTCCATAAAAGGAAAAAAAGCACACGAGGATCCCCTAGATATTGTCCATGAATTTGAAAAAATCTCTTTCCAGTGCTATTTCTCTTCCTAAGCAAGGCTGACATTTATTTGCTTAAATATCCTTTCAGTTACCAGGTACCTGTCCAGTATTTGATCACCGCTACAAATAAAAGAGAGGTAACAGAGTGCTGGAAAACACCAATAAATCTGCCATTGACTCCCAGCTGAAAGCCACGCAGGAGAAAATTGCTTTTTTTCCCACTACATATGCAAAATCTGGTCAGATGAAGCAAGTAGGAGGCAAAGGGATTAACAGAAGTTATAAAAGTGAGAAAGAAAGTGAAAGATTAAAGCTTGGAGGGGAATATTTGCAAGTCTTTCTCCTAAAATGCAGCAGAAATGCGCCACTGGGCTGAGCATTGAGGGTGGGACCTGGTTCTCCCAGGCCTGGGAAAGGGCTGGAGGGTGAGGTTGGATGATGGCAGAGGAGTGATCATCCCAGAACACCAACAGTTACCCTGATCCTACAGATTCCCAGCTGCTTCCTAACTCAGAGTGCCCAAACAGCAGAGACCCTGCCAGGAAAATGTCCCTCTGTGTTGACACCCCAGCTCAGTGTTTGTAGGAATGTCAAAGGCAGTGGCGTTGTCATTTAATCTCCCTCTGAACCTTCCCAAGGAGGAAAATTACACAAAGACTTTACCTCAATACTCTTCATCCCAGGTTCTTGGCCAAAGTGGTCCCTGCCCTGGAAGCAAACTCCAACAGAGGCTGAAGAGGGTTTGCCTGGAGAGGGGTTCAAACACCCAGGTCACTGATTGATTGGAAATCATGTCCTGGCTGCAACAAGGGGCCCAATTAGTACCAGCTCTAATGGCAGCATTCGTAACTTGTACCAGCATCCACTGAGAGAGAACTGGGACAGAGCTCTGTGCCATCACCTAAAATGACAGGTCCATGAAGATAATTACAGCAAATTCCTTGAGCTCAGCTTAGTTGCACTGGCAAGAAGGTGCTGTGACAGGATGAATTTAAACCTCACTTGGCTGTTCCACCAGCAGAATGACGGCAAACACGTATTTAATTGTGCATAGGCATTTGCATGCCTGAATAATCAACCAGCTTCCATGAGCTCAGAACAAACAGCACTGAGCCAGATTCTGTCTCTGTAATATTCCACCACCCTGGTGATGCAACCAGTTCATACATCATCCTACTTATTTTCACATCTAATCTAAAGGAAATTTTTATTACCACTGTGTGAATAATCGACCTGGAAGAAGAGAAGAATGACTGTGCTGCTGAAAGAGAGCAAAGCAGAACCTCCCTCTAGAGCACTAACAGGTGTTGGGTCAGATTTGTGATTCTTCCAGGTGAAGTCTCTCCGTGGGATTCCTGCCTGCCTTCACACACATTTTTGGATGAAACCCACTCCAGACATTTGAAATGGGATAAAAACCATACCCATGTTTGAAACAGTCCTTGTCAATATTATCTAAAGCCCCCAGAATAAGCAGCCCAGCACAGGGCGTGTGGTCAATGGTCCACAGCAGCTACAGGTGAGAGCACCTCCTGAGCTGAGAAAACAATGGGAGAAGCATTCAGAAGAAATCAGTTAGCAGATTTAATACACGGCTCTCGTTTCTCTGTGGAACTTGTCAGGACAGTTGTGGTGGGGACACTCACAGGGTGCACTTTCTTACTGTTTGGGGGACCTCCAAAAATCAGCAGGAGTTTTGTTGCAGAGCAACCTTTCTACAGCAATAAAATCTGCTGCAGCCTCCACTTTCTCCCTCCTTCACCAGCTGTTTCATCTCCAGAGCAGCACATCAGTATCTGTATGTCAGTCCCTGGCTGCAGGGGTGCATTTATTGTCTCAACATCAATCAACTTCCCACTCACCAAAGTTAAACCAGCTCCTTCCTTTTGATTTCTATTTTCTCAGCCACTTTTCCCCCTGCTGTTCCTCCCAGACCCTCCCGTGCATCCCTGGGCTCCAGGAGCTGATTGCGGCTTCTCCAGGGGGGAAGGAGCTGATTAATCACAGCCAGTTCTTCATCCCCTCCTCTAAACAACCTCAGGACCTGCATCCACCAGGGCTGAGGAGTCTTTTCCTCAGGTGGGTAATCACCAGATCAATTGCTGCTTTCCTCGATCACCAATCACCCTCAGATTGCACAAATCACTTGTTTCACCCAACTTTCATCTCCTACAATGCAACAAAACACCTCCCTTTCTTTGGCTTTTTTCTCTATTTCTGTTTTGTTTCTTGGTGCCCTGTTTTGTTTCTCGCCATTTCACCCAGCTCAGTATTTCACAGAAGGCTCAAACTAGGCCACGGAGTTTACAACTTCTCCTTTGCTTCCAGGGGACACTTATTCATTGGAAAGCTTTCAGCACCAGTTGCAGCCGTGCCAAAAAAACTAGAAAATTATAAATACCGGGAGATTAAATCTATCTTTCACATCTAAGGGAGTCAGTCCTTTGATACTTCCTGAAGCCCTGTGCTTTAAATCGTGAATTCAGAGCTCAAAAACCTATTGCTGAAATATCCCCCTAATAAAACATCCTAAAACAAATGGGTGGAATTGAAATGGTGCTGTTAAATTTTATTGCGCCCCAGGTGCTTTGTGACTCACATGGATTCCGACCGAGTGTCACAAATTTACAGGACATGTCACACATTTTTTCTACTTTGTCACTCAGCTCCTGCCAGGTGCCACTTAGGCCCTTCTGTGTGTCACACTTTTATTGCCACTTGTTTGGCTTCTTTTCATAAACCATTCAGGGGCATAATCTACTGCATACAGCAGAGCAAATACAAATTATAAAGGATTTTTTTTCTCTCTACCTGACAAATATTTGAGCTGCAGAAACCTCTCCACACTTTAAATCACTCCATCTTAAAAATGTATTAGCAAGGAAAAGTACAGGTGACTTTGACCCTGTAAACAACTTTGTGCCTCTTGCAGGGAAATAGAAGAGGAAAGGTGGGAAAAGTGCAGCTGTAATTTAATATATCAAATAGTCACCATTTTAGTATTTCTGTTCTAAAATGCAAGCCCCATATTTGATGAAATAATGTCTATTAAAAACCTATTAAACCTACAAAAATTAGATTAAATACTGTATATACATGATTAAAAAACCTACAAAACCCCCTAACTAGTACAAGGCATAATTGGTACCCAGGACTCAATTACTTTGTTCATCAAGTGGTTGGATCTGGAAAGGCAGTGACAGAATCCAGGTTACAAATCAGTTACGTTGCTAATCCCTGACAAGTCTCACCTGCATGAGATGGTTCGATACATTTTTATTTATTTATTAAGTGCTTACATGTCTCCTGATTTCAAAATCAATTCTTCATTATTTCCCTACCTGGGCAATTCAAATGAAGAAATGTGTGACTGGTTCGTAGTGCCCAAGATTTAAGAGGTAGAATAAAGACATGGATTAGCAACCTAATGAAGTTTTTGGCCCTGGAAAGAAATCAAAGCAGCTTTCTGAAATATTTGCTGTGTACAACCTCCAGATTTGATGTGGAGGAGACAAAGAACCTCTGTCAAGGTGAGGGATAACTCCAGCCAGCTCAGGGTTACCAACAGAGGTGAGGTGAGCCCTAAATCCATGCAATCCTTTCAGACGGATTCCAAATCCTCCCTGAAGCTGTTCCTGCCTCTCACGTTCCATCACTGCCCATAATTTACGGTTCTAGACAGGTCACCAAGCCAGGCTAAGCCTGAGGAGGAAGAACTCCAGTTCCAGGCTGGTTTTGAGGCCAATTCCATGTGGGAATAACACTCCAAGCACTTGTTAAAACAGCGAGAGGCTGCAGCAGTCCCCCGGAGCTGGGAAGAGGCAGTTTGGAATTGCCTCACTCCCAATGTGCTGAGGGCAGCTCCTGCTCCTGGAAGAAGTGCTCGTTCTGATAACTAAATTATAACAAAAAGTCGACAGATACTTGTGAAATTTACATTTTTATATCAAAGATGACATTGGATAGTGGCAATCCGAGTGCCTTGGAATCTGTCCATCTGCAGATGCACAACATGGAGCTTATTAATAATATTTCTGTAGCCAAAGGCTATAGACAAAATTAGAGACCCAAATGATGAACAATTTGTGCATTTGTAAGGAAATTAGTTATCTACATCATCGAGCAAAGGCGAAATATGAACATTTAAAAGAAGAACTCTCCACACACAAGTCCTTATTTAAGTACATATTTCTTTTGGAAAACTGCTTGAGAACCAAAAAAAAAAAAAAAGAGGACTAATCCTATGATATTTTATTTATTTTATTATATTTCTAACCTGTTCCCAGTCTCCATTCCTCAGCCAGTTCCTACCTGGACATGAATTACTGAAAGCAATAAAAATTTCAACCACAGCTCTGGATTTTTGGTACGGTTTAGATACATCCCAAGGGACCCTCAACCAGTCACAGGTGTAATTAAGCAGAATAAGTAAAGGACAGGTTCTAGAGCCGGTCAGGACAGAAGCAGGGAAGGAAAGGGCTGTGAATTTCTGTGTAAGAGACAGGAGGGAAGTGGTGAACCCAAAAGAAATCTGCTTGAGCCCTGCAGAATTCGACTGGCAGGGAAATGGGAGAAATGGAAAGATTATGTAGAAAAAAAAAGGTAGAAAAAAGGAAAAAATAAATAAAGCCCCAATCTTCAAGTAAGATTTGGACTAATTTTAGTGACAATTTACCTACTGTTGATATTTATGTTGGGATGGGGGCAACTTTATTTTTATATTAACCTTGATAACTCATGCTTAAGTTATTGGCAAACCCCAGGACTCATGAGCACGAGTGTGAGAACATCCAGGCAGCTGGGTGCTGATAAATACATCTGAAAAAAAGGCTTTTTGGCAAAGCAATGGTAATAGGACCTGTCAGCACATGAGGATCTGGAGAGCAGGAGAGAGGAAATCAATAAAATAATGCAAAGCTGTGTTTCCATCTTTCCTCAGTCTTGGATCCTCCTTCTCAGCTGTTTCTGCCTTTTCCACACTGGACAGAAGCCCTGAGTTTGGAGAAAGGAAACAGGATGATGTGAAGTTTTAACAGTTTTCTGTTGGATTGTTTCCACTGAGTATCATGACTTCATCAGGAGCTGAGCTCAGGGTTTCACCAGCCATCCAAGTTTATCCCTTTCCACACAATTTCCTAGGAAATCACACCTAGAAAAGCCAGCAGAAGAGCATGGCAATTCCCTGAGCATTGTGTGAATATAAATATGATCAATAATAAGAATATAAACAATATAAATATAAATATAAATAATATAAACCCCAGGACACCACCCCTGGCAGATCTTTTTTAGAGCAGGACAGAAATGCAGCAGCCAAAGTGCCACCACCCTTCATTTCCATATCCCACTGCCACAGCTCAAACTCTTCTGAACTTCAAACAACCTCTGCTGGGCAGAAATCAATAAAATCAAACAGGAGCAGCCACCAGGGCTGATGAGCACCTGTGTTTCTGCTTTTCCCCGTCTGATTTAGCATCCAGCCCTGCTTCCTGAGGAAATCCAAAGGCAGGGTATTCCCCAAGGGAGGGGGTTGTTTGTTCTGCTTGTGTGATGCTGAACATTCCCTGCACTACACGTGCAGGCATTTGTCAGTGTTACTTTTATTGACACCAATTAGGCCTTTATTGCATTTTCTGAGATTCATTACATGCAGTAATTAATATACTAGGCTACCATTCACATCAGCATCTGTTTAACATTTGGGGAGGAAGTGAACTAAAAATAAAAAGGGAAAGCACCAAACAAAAAACAAATCCCACACTAGAAAAAAAAAACCCACAGAGCAGACACCGAGGTACCCCCAAGACAAATGAGAACACTTGGCACAAAGAAAAGCCATTTAAAAATAATTTATCTCTAAGTTTGGCCCCCATAAAATATGTGCAGAGTTTTTGCACTTTTAGCCATGTAATTACTGAGCCTCAAATTAGCTAATGGCAGATAATCATCTGAACTTCTATTAACATGTGCATATTTTGATGCTTTTGAGGTAACTCTTGAGAAATTGTTCAATCGCTTTTTCTGGCTCCCCAGATTGCAGTTCCTTCTATCCCATACATGCATTTCCAGGGAGGATGAAGTGCCTTTTAATATTCCCCTGAATCCAGAATGAAAAGCTTGTTGAAATTAAGACTATTGAAGAGAAATACTTTAATTGTGAGCAGTTCTTTAAAGGTGCTTAATTACCATCGGAAACTCACACGAAACCAGAACCACTCGTCCTGTGCCTTCAAAAGAGTTCATTATGCACAAGTTCTCTCCAGAAGTCAAACACAGACATTAAAAAACCCAATGTTTTCTTGATGGCAGAATGATTTCCATTATGCAACAGTTTGTTTGCCTTTTTTCTTTTTGAATCTTAAGACTTTAACTCTCTTCTCTCATTGAGATTAAAATTCACATTTCACTGAAACATCCTGCTTGGGTTCAATGCCAATTTGGGCTGATTTTTTAGAAGCTGGCTCAGATTTCCCTGCAATAAAACCTCCTTCTGTTTCATGCCTAAAAGACATTTATTTTCTCTGACTCTTGGATTCCCCAATCTCACTTTGGGTTCATTGAGCTTCCGTGGAGAGATGGGAGGAACATTTCTCTCATCAGTACATGGGGACAGTGCGAGAGTCCTGTGGGTATTTGGGTGGTTGAGACCATGACCAAGCTGGTCTTGGCACCTAAATGGGGTTTACAGGAAGGTTGAAGAGGGATTTTTCACAAGGAAAGTTCACAAGAGGGATTTTTCACCTAGAGCTACACATGAACCTGGTTATATCCAGCACATCCTGAGCCAGGCTCACCCCACATCCACAAAATATGTGGAGTTTCATCCTTTTAAAAAGCTTCATTGAATGATTTATAGAAAAAAATCCTGCAACATTGGGAGTGTGTCAAGACAATTTTCACAAAACAGCTGCCTAGGCTGAAAACATGTGACCAGTCTTCCCAGTTTAAGGATGCGCTAAATACCCTGGAAACCTGTGGCATTTAAGTAAAACCTTATAAAATGAAGGCCTGGTTGCCTTTGTTAAATTATGGCTCAGGCCTGTTACTTTGGCTAGAGAATTTAGCCGGGGGGAGGTCCTGGGTGCAGGGGAATCCAGCCAGAGGCATGATATGGACACTGATACGATTTGAGCATCGTGCTCCAGTTTTATTGTTCACCTTCACCAAGTTATACTTTGCAAAGTTCACGCCCCTTTCCCATGAGAAAGCCTCGAAGCAGCGGGGGAGCTGGCCAGTGTCTACCTTTTCCCAAGGCTGTTCAAGGCTGCTGGCTAGCAGGTGCCTGGCAAGCCTGTTTTCAGCCTGAGGCCCCGTCAGGGGTACTTCTGCAACAGCCCTGGGATGCCCAAGCTCTCCTGGGGTATCCAATGCCCCCACTCCACAAGGAATTCCTCCACGAGAGAAGGGCTGTGAGAAAAGTCCGTGAGAAGAAAAGCAATTTGTTTCTACCCATGAGAATTTAGTATCAAGAGAAGCATGAAAGTTAAAGAATAGAAGGAGAAAAACAGCAACATATGTGCACCTGTTATTTTCCTGAATGCTTGAATGCTTATGCCATAGGCAGCCAGTGACTGTATGTTCTAGTTAATAGTAGCCAAGGAGTCTATTGTAGTAGTTTAGCAGCCAATGAATCTGTAACACAAATGCCAACATACAAAAGGTGTATAAAAGAGGCTGCTTTGTTTAATAAATGGCTTTTTGCACATTATCCGAGGCAGTGTCTGTGTGTGTCATGACCGTCCCAACAGTGACAGGAACTCTAACTTTTTAAGGGAAATTATCTCTGCAATAAAAACCAGAAAGAAATGGGAATCTTGTATTTCACCTTTTTTAAAAAAAAAAACCCAGCCAAAATCAGCTTTAATTTCCTGCTGTAGGTAATGCAGAATTCACAGAAGTGCTGTGGATTCAAAGATTTCCTCCTCAGTCGCTCAAGTTCCTGCACTCAGAGAATTAAGGATTCAACTGAGCCATCCCTTAATCAAACATGCCTCAGTTTTATTTTGTGCATTCATAACCACAGGACAATTCAGCCACAAAGAGCAGCTTCCAAAATGTCTACTTAGGCTTCTAAACCTGCTCTTTCTCATAGTGACATTCTCCAGGAGCCCTAGGGAATTACTGTGTCACCAAAAACATTGGGAAGAGGTGGATGCTGGACAAAATATTCCTGCTGCTTTCCAGGGATCATCACAAGCAGGAACCCCTCTCAGTTGTGCTGCCAAAACCTGAGCTGGGATCATGTTCAGGAGCCAAACCAAAGGACTGAAACCCTGAGATAACATTCAGGAAGGGCTTGCCCCAAATGGGATTTGTTTTGTTGGTGTAATGCAAGGTGAGGATTTGCTCACACTCCTTTCACGTTTGTCCCGCTGGAAAAGAAAAAGGGGAAGGGAGGGACACAAAGGAGAGCAGCAAGTGCGGGGAGATCCACAGGCAGAGGAAAAAGGCTGAGGATGGAGGGAAATCAAGCACAGGGAATACTTTTGGCATTGCAGCAGCACCCCCAGGGCTCTGATGGGACAAGGCAGGCCTGGCACAAGGGTAATAAACAGAATATTAAAAAGCTTCCTTCATCCTAATAATTAGCAGAGTTCATTCCTGGACTACAATGGAAATACCAGGAATTTTGAGTGAATATTCTTGTGCCAGGGCAATAATCCAGTCCACAGCAGCTCAAGGACACATACCCTGTTCCAAAGATGCTCCCAATGCAACCTATCAGGCACCTCCAGCTTCTGTGTGCTGTTCCTGAGACTGAAATTAAAATGAAATTTAAATTACATTAAAAACTCCCCAGTTTGTGGAAATGAAAAGCAGGCATAATCTCTCTGGGTGAAAGTTGTGAGTGCCACCCTCCCTCTCCAAGGGGCGTTGGTTTAGTTCACAGTGATAAAGATGGGATGAGGCAGCAGCAAACGCAACCTCAGCACTGGAAATAAGTTTCTGTAAGAAATGCTTTTCCTTTATACTAAGAAGTCTCTCCCATCCAACCCTGCTCTCAGAACTCCCCTGATGTCAATGGGATGATGAAAGAATTGAAGAATTGTAGGGAAAAAGCCAAGTTTATGCACTCAAGATTTTTTAAACAAAATCCTTAACCAAAATAAACAACATCGAGGTCCAAATTTGTAGGTGCATCACATTCACAGTTCATAGGACATTTTTCACAGCTAATTTTCAAGTATCCGGGCCTTTTATTCAATTCTGAAGCAAAGCTGAGCTTGATAAAAACTTTGATTCATTCAAACTTTGATTCATTCTTCATTTTCCATATTTTCCCCATTTCTCCTCTCAGTCAGAACCAAAACCACGGAAGACCAGCACCTCAGTTGCACTAATAGAGAACAAGAACTTCTCACCCTTAAAGGCTCTTTAGCCATAAAAAGATGTTTCTTGACCCTAAAAGTAAGATTAAACCTTAGAGGGCTTCCAGATGGAATTTCAAGGTGCCCTACTAATTTCCCAAACAGTTTTCTTGCCAGTTTTTCTCCGAAACAAATCCCAGGTGTCTGAGTCTGCGCTGAAGGGATTGCTCATCACCTAACAAGGTCTGTTTTCCATTACCTGGGTCCTGATTACTGCAAACCACATAAATGCAAGGGGCTGCAGCCCAGACAGGCACTTCCCCAGGACAGAATTAGTGATCAAAAGATGGAAATAGAAACCAGGACTATCGGAGGCAGCCTGAAAAGAAACCCGAGCACAACCGACACTGTAATCACCTGAAATAGAGAGGGAGTGAGGCTGAAAGGCTTTTCTGCTTTCTGGCTCATGAAAAGCACAAAAAGAGACTTTTACAGCTTGTTCAGAATGAGGAGAGGAGAAATGAGGTGCAATTTTAGCAAGCAGAAGGACAAGAACCCCCTGTGACTTTAGGGTGCCGTCCCTGCCAGCTCATGAGCCATGAGAGTCCTCTCAATGTATTCTTATTTCTTTGCTGCTTATTAATCTCTAATAATCACAAGTTTACACTTCCTCCATTCCTGAATTTGCCTTATCTGTGAATAGATGTGCAGAAATCCTCCTAAACCTGAATGCTTTGGCACAGTAATGGATGGATGTCACCAGAGCAGGCAGACTGCTGGCACTGAGTTAAAAAGCATCCAGAAATCTAAAATATGAAATCAAAGGTCTCCCTATAGAGGTTTCTTTGAAAAAAAAAAAAGGTGGAAATACTGAGATACCCCGAGACAGCCCCATCTCGGCTCACACAATTTCTGTGAGAGGAAAAAAAAAGCCCCTGTTTTGCCAAGTTATTCGGATCATCCCAGGGGAATCTCCTCAGATGAAGTTCAAAAAGGACCTGAATCACAGAAAGCCTGGCAGTGACTCCAGATGCCAGGACTTTGTGTGATTTGTCAAACTCCATCAGGGCTTCAGACTTGTATTTATTCACTGTAGCCTTCCCGTGTGTGAACGTACCGCATTAAATAACGAACAATAAATCAATAAATATTTTATTTAACAAATATTATTTAATAAATAATATTTATTAATAAATTAACAAATAACTAATAATACATTAATGCTCTATAAGTGTAGGAAAATATTAATACTCTAAACAGTGCAATTTCAATAATAACCATCTAATTCTGTCATTAGCGGTGGGCAAAATAGCATGAGCATGTCAGAGCACAGAACGTCTGTTCTGTCTGTGGGAGCTGACATGGGACAGTTGAAAGCAGAGCTTTTGAGCCTCGTTGCTCCAAATAATGCCTTAATCACGCTTCCACCAGTCCCAGAGGAGGGAAGGGCACAATGCTGGAAATACAGGAATTCCTGTCCCTAATTTTCGGGTTTAATAATCACCTGCAGCTCCTGTTGATTTAGGTACCTCTGGAAATCAAAACATCCCTATATCATATTTCCTCTCCTCACCTCACTCCCCTCCTTCCCTCCTTCCTTTCCAGCTCTCATAAATGCCTAAACTCTTTCTCCCATTTATAAAGGATTTTAATTTTTTCCTCCCTCTCACGAAGCTCGGCAGGCTCTGGGATATTCCTCCTGGCAATCCTGCAGTGATGCATGGCTTCCATACATCACCCAAACAACAGCACATAAATGATGGACCCCAGCCATGGATTATCCAGCTGACAGCACCACTGGAGGCACACTGACAGGAAAATTGCAAGGGTGCCACCAAAGCTGCACTTTGGCCACAACCAGGATTAATTTGGGGATGTGGGAACAAGCACAGAGGGGAAAAGGGACCTGGTTGTAGTGCCCTGAACAATTACAGGGTTTGGCACGGTAATGGAATTACAATGCCTGGGCTTCCTTGGAAAATCCATCACCTGCTCCGTGCCTGCCTGCTGGGAGATAAAATAACTCACTCACTGCTGACAGTTTATTGGCTTGCATTTCACAGGCTGATTTTTAAAATATACCTGCAATAAACTAATAGCCAGAGCTGCTGGTGTATAGCTACAGAAGGCTCCAAGATTATATGGATACGCAGAGATAAAATGATAGCCTGATTCTTATCTCGCTCATTTAATAGCTGCTACATTTGTCTAATGCCTTAGGCTGTTTTCCCAGAGTTACACCACTGTAAGGCTGCAATTAGTGCTGTCATTTACAGGGTTTATGCCACTGCAGTGGTGAATAATCCCTGATTTCTTCCAACCCATCTTCCACCTACACCCAGCTGCTGCCACAATAACACGTTCTCATCCCAGGACCTCAGAATTAGGAATAGGTGCATGGTACAAATCAATCCAGACACCCAAAAACATTAAAGGAAATTGGTGGGGTTTCCAGGGACCTGCACACCAGAGATCCCAAGGCTTTCCTGCTCCATCTTTTTGCTCTAGCTCAGACAACAGACATTGCCGCAGGAAATCCTCTTGGTGTCACCAGGGCTCTGCACTCCCATTTCCTGATTGTGGCAGCAGCAATTCCGCTCCTGAGCATCCTGGTTTTATGGAGGCTTTTCTTCATGGCAGCCTCTAATACCTCACTGCCCTTGAAAATGGCAATTTTCCAGGCTCTGCTGCCAGCTTTTGGAAAGCACAAAGAGCACAGGTCACCTGGATGTCCTGCCAGGAGTGTTCTGGGGGTGAAAGAGACCACAGGTAGGATGGTCTCAGCTCCGTCTGTGAGCGAGGGGAAGAGAAAACAGAATGTCTACAGCACAACTGTTAGAGAGCAAAAATGATGGATGGAAGAAAAAGACTTTCTGACTTCTGATCACACTTTTTTTTTGGGGGGGGGGGGGTGGTGGAATACAGAAGAAAATAAATTCAAATGGAAATGAAGGAGTTTGTGTCCCCAGCTCCTTTGAGGAGGGCAGTGACACAGAACAGGAGCAGGGTGTGGAAGTGGAATTCCATTGATCTGTACCACATTTCGTCATTAGATCATTAACAGTGGTCTTAAACTGGTCCTCTCCTGCTTCTTTCAGGGCATGCCTGACTTTTTATTTTTGCACAGCAAAGAGTAGCATTGTTTCCTCTGAGGGAATAAAAGCAGAGCAAAACCTCTATGTGAGCTTGGTTCAACTCTGCCCTCAGTCATCTCCCTTTGAACTCCTGGATTTTCCTGATAAATAAGTTGCTGAGATAAAAAAAAAAAAAATTCTTGACTTCTAAGCAGCTCAGAAGAAAAGTACCCCAGCACTGTATGTTGGTTTCAGATTTTGAAAACGAAAATGGGATTTAATTCCATTATTCAGCGATAGGTTTCACTCCCAGTTCCATCCCTCAAGTAATGTCAAATCACTTTACAAGCACAATATAAAGGCACAATGCTAAAGTGATTTGGTCTATTCTAATGATTTTAATACCCATTTTTATACAAAACACTTTCAATTTTCAATGTAGTTTTTCTCTTCCCTGCCCACACCTATTTGAATTTCCATCACAAGCTATTATTCGATTTTCTCCCTTGTAAATGTATTCTCCTTTTGGGGAATTCTTTCTCCAAAGGAAAATGGTGTAACTACTCATGGGTATAAATTTTGTTCCATTCAGACACTAAATAGAAATTTACTGGCAATTTTATATTAGGTCTCAAAATTTGATTAAAACATCATGTGAAAATATTAATGAGAGCTGCTGAGTATTGAACACCTGAGCCCTAAATCCATTTTTTACATTCTCAGCTCAAATGGTGAAGGAAGTGCTTTATTTCTTCCAGATACAGCCCAAATCTGCAGTCCCAGAAAAAAAGGCACTGTGCAGCTCTGTACAATTTCTAGCATTGTAGATCTCTGATTTATTTTAGTTATCTGGGCATTTTTTAGATCTAATTTCCCCCAGTTCAGGCACCTCCCTGTTCACACCCCCACTGGGATCCTGAGATCCTTGCAGCTCTTGCCATTGACCCAAAAAATGACATTTTGTCTTTACTACTTGAGTCCCAAAACAACCGTTCCATGCGTTCATTAATTCCCAATTTACCACCTTCCCTCTCATTCCCCCCCCCTCACATTCTCCAAAGGCAAAAAGAAGGAAAGCTGCCACCCAATTTTAGCCAAAATTTCTTTGATTGTTGGAAAAACAGATGCTGAAGAAAGCTTTTTATCCTCCCAAGTTGGTTTTGCACCTCAGGATTCAAGTCCTTTCATTTAACCCAACCTAATTTAGGAGACAGACAGAAAGAACATCCTGTTGTTTTCATGGGAGCATCCAAAATGCCTCAGCTTCAAAATTTTGGGGAACAATCACTTACTACAATGAAGTTTATCTGTATCCTGATAGAATTTATCAGCTCTGGAATTGTACATAACGAGGATGCTATGTGAAAAAGACTCTGCTTTATTTATGGCAAGTTTGGGGTGCTCAAAAGACACTGCATGTATCTTTAAGTAAAGCCTCTGGGTATATATGTAAAATATATATAAAGCATTTTTATCATGCTTTAAAGGAAAATACCTTCAGATGAAGAAGGAAATGCTGCTTTCCATCTGCACCTACCAGGGCAGTGTTCAAATGTTCCTGGGAACAGCCAGCAAAATGCTGTCAGAATTCTGGGATTTGGAGAGGAGCAGGCAGAGGACAACCTGGCCATCCCACCTGAAACTCCAGAGGGAATTCAAAACCCATAGCATCTCATTATGCAGATGGGATTTTTATGATGGCTCCCCATTCATATTTATTTTCAGATTTTGTGAGGTTAAAATCTAAGGAAAGGCCTTCATCCAGGCTCTCTGGGCTGGTGGCATCCTCACTTGCTCCATGGCTGTCATGGCACAACAGACTCAATGAACACCAGGATTCTTCTGGCTGCCAAACTGAATTGAATTCAAATTTATCAAATCCTCCCACCAGTCCACCAGCACCACTGCAGAGAAAAATTGACTTTGCTGAACACTAACAAAAAACAAACAAAAAAATCAAATTACTGTTTAGGACTGTACAGTTGGGGAATTACATAAAGATGGATACAGCTGACATCCATTTTATTAATCAGACTATTTTTAGCAGATAAACCAGTCAAGAAAACAGCAGGAGTTTAATAAAGTGTACATTAGTAGAACAATTATGGAGTAGTTGCAGCAGCCTGTTCCATCTGATAGGGAGCAGTAGGAAATATTGTTCAGCTGGAATACAATCTTGCAATGCAGTATTTAAGTGAATAATACATTTCATGGTGAGTTAGGCTACAGGTTATATTCTGCAAAAGGGTTTTTGAAAAAGTCAGGGAATGTCTGATATATTTCCATTTTCTATCCAGCCTTTCAATATCACATTTACCAGTGAAGGATCGTAAAATCATAAAGGGTTTTATCATCTTCCTCCTGTATAGGGAATTATTAATATACATACTTGGCAGGCAAAGGTACAGTTTAGATTTTATGACCTAGCCAAGTGCATCCAGAGTCAGGATCAGAGCTTGGATCACCAAAGCTCCCCTCATTTTGTGGGAACGATTCCTGCTCTACACACTCAGGCTGAAATGCCCAAGATGATGCTTTTGAAGAGAATAAAAATACTAAAATTCATCAAGTATTTTCCTCAGTGGCAAAGCACAGCATTACACAGCCCTGCCAGAGAGTCCCTTTTAATACTGGGCACCTTTTCAGCTGCTAAAGGACTGACAGAACCTGTAGAGATACTGAGCATATGACAGGCAGCCCAGATAATTTACAGATAAAACACTGGTGGAAACAAGATGCTTTCAACTTCCAACAGCTAACAGGGCCCTGGCTGGAAGTTTTAATAACCCTGGTGTTATTCCAGCAGCTCCTAAAGATAATGGATATCCTTTCATCATCACTGGCTCTTCCTGAATCAGTCCCTACAAACACAAGTGTTTGCAGATGTCTGCAAGAGATGGGAAAAATGGAACCTCTCTGGCTGTGACACTTTGCTCCCTTGATCTGTACATTTTGGGAACTGCTCCTTGTAACTATTGAGCCACCATAAAAAATTATAAATTAACACGTTGGCTACTGTGTTTTTTCCCAATAACTCACCGGCACTGTATTTCCCCTGGATATTGGCCCCTGGCAGTGACAGAGCTGTCACACTGGACGAGACCGAGCACTTGACATCACGGCAGCTGCTCTTTTTTTGGTGTTTTAGCAGTGTACAACCTCGTGCCAACTTCATCAATGTGATCAAGAGCGATAATAATGCTCTAAGTGAACTTTTTATCCCTGCATCTCCAAGAACTTCCTGTGTAGCAGTGACAGCTCTACTTTGGGTCTTCCCTCCTGGTTTTTCACTCAAAACACCCAGCAGCTCCATGTTCAGTCCTGGAGGAGGGTCAGCTCTGCCAGGGACAGCAGGTAATAGAAGTGCTGCATCTGAAACCCAGGGGGAATTAAACAGTTTTGTATTTCCTGGGCAATAGGGAATATTTTCCTTGTCACTTTACCACCCACAGCAGCAGAGAGAGGGAAGGGATTCAGGGAAATAAGTGAAATAAAGGAAGTGTATCAATCCATACACACACAAATTGTGCCCAAACAGCTCAATAAATCCATCATCTTTTGGGTCTGTGACTACAACTGGAAGTGAGGGTGTCCCTGCCCATATGACTGGATGAACTTTAAGGTCCTACCAATCAAAATCATTCCATAATTCCATGAAATCTTAACAGCCTGTAGACTGTTGGACAAAGAAGGCCAGGCTTTGGGTAGAGAAAAGCTTTTCCTTTCTAAAACAAGCAGTGAAATTGAATCTGAAATGTATTTCTGGTTAGGTTAATCAACACAGCTACTGCTGAAACCTCGTAAAGAAAGATTATCCCAGAAGCCACTAAATTCATTTTGTTAAAGAATGCTTAAAAAGAGAAAAACTACCCTTGCATGTTATTATCCCTATCGTTTTCTTAATTACTTTGATTATATACCACACGTTAGGGTGAAGTAGATGGGAATAAGTATCACTACCAGCCTGCAGGTTTCTGCTTCCTGAGGCACCTCTGTGTGTTGTGCTGTAATTCCATTCTGTAATTCCTTTAATTCCTGCCAGCTCCTGGACAAAGACACACGAGTGTGGACAGAACTGAGCAAAGTTTGATGAAGGGAGGAAATATTTGCCAGCACTGTGACAGAGTCCCAGGGGCAATTTGTGTTCAGGAAGAACCATTGTCGTTTTATTGTGGACAGGGGGATCTTGTGGCTGGTATTTCACAGGTGCTGACAGGATTTTCTGCTTCACCTTCCAGTTAACCTACACTTGTGGATGCAAAACTTCCCAGCTCCATCCCTCTGGCTCCCGATCCTCTCCAAGGAAAGAGCATCTATCCCCAAAACCAGCACCTTCAAGGAGATGCAGGCAGCACCTTGCTGTTCCCACTGTAAATTTGGCTGCTCTGTAAGAGTTACAAATCACTCCTGATCATTCAGCTCTACAAAATTTCCTTCACAGTATCCTTCCTGTAACCTGGTTTTCCCTGCTCCATTTCCCCCCATGCACTGAGTGCTCAGTTGAAAGATGATCCAGTTCTCAAAAGCAATATCTCCCCACTGGTTTAACCACTGCTGCTTTTCCCTGCTCCTTATTCTCATTCTTCCATAACAAATCCCTGAAAAAACCTGTATTCATTGTGCACACCCAGCTTATCCTGATTGATATGACATATTTTATCTCTGTTAGCACTGAGCATGGGGTGCATCAGCAGAGGGAAAACTGACTGCTGCTTCTTTTAGTAACTATTTATTACTAACAAGGATTTATTGCCATTTTTGTTATAGAACCACGTACACCAAGCGATGGCTCAAATGCAGCCCCGTGGTTTAGTCAGATTTATGTGAAACTTGCTTTTGCACAAGAACCTGGCTTTTTTTATTCAAATTGCCGTTGTTCACATGAAGGGTTTGAGATTAGAACAGTGGTGAAGGCATGTGCTGGTGCTTCACAGAACCAAAGAAGAGACACATTTCACTGAACTATTCCTCCTTAATTGACAGAAATTAAACTTAGCAGCTGTGGATACCTATGAATCCAGATCTGCAGAGGCGATCAAACCACCACAGAAAATCAGCCTTGGCAAAAGCAGCTTCTTTTAAAAAGTCAGCATACAGTAGAAGGAAACTATGGCAGGAGGGGCAGTGGAGCAGTGGCGGGGCTGATGGATGAGGAAAAAGCCCTCTACAGCCATCACTTTGATAATAGGGATTTTCAGAGTGCTGGGCACCAGCAGAAAATAATGTTAATTTAAAGCAGAGCACAACCTTGTGGAGTGCAGGGTGACAGCTCTGCCTCGACTGATAGCTCTGTAACCCGTGCCTGTCACCAAGAAATACAGATAAAAGCACAGCTTCGGTCTGTGGGAGGGCTACTCAGCTGAACTTCGACTGTGGTGAGGGGGGAAAAAATCCCACAAGACAAAGTCAGCGTTGTTGTTGTTTTTAAAATGCTGTAATTATGTTCATGCTACCCAAACATGTATCAATCTTAAATACAGGCTGCATAAAGAGAAGACAAACTGAAAGATGATTTGATTTAATTAAGATTCTAGGCAGAGTCCCACACTGAAGGCACTTTGCTGAAGACCTTCCCTGCTGCCAGGATTTCCAGGGCTGCATGTTCTGTTCAAGGCAAAACTCAAGTTTTGTATGCAGGCTGCTGCCAAGGACGGGGGAGAATATTTGTTAATCAAATGCAATCACTATAATGAGAGTCATTTGAAAACATGGGGAAAATACAAGATACTTAAATTAGATTTGCAGCTTATCCTCTTTGGAAAAATAGAATCTATTTTGTTTTAGAGCAAGAGATGAGCTAAAAGAAGTGGCTTTTCCAAACTCATTCAGGGTTTCTGTCACAGACAGAAAATTGAACTCAAAACTTTCCTACAGAGATACCTCTCCTACCTGGTTTAAGGTGCTCTTCCCAATTTCCCCTTAATTTTGAAAAAGTCATTTTTGCTGATCTCCGCTCCCAGGCGGGCAATGGAACAAAATCTCTCTTCTCTGGACTGTAAGAATAATAAACATAATAATATGGACTGCAATCGTTACAGACTGATCAATTTCATAGCCAATATTGCTGCTTTTGAGCCATCTTTGCCAGCCCAGGGGAGCCTGTGTCAGTGGTGTCCCTGTCACAGGACTTTTGTCAGAGTGCAGCCTCTTCTCCTGCTCAATTCTCACCAGAACAGGTTTTCATCATTCCATGAAGGGGTGAATCAATTTGGATACAACCCTTTGGAACAGCAGGCAAGGAGTGATTGCAGAGGAAGAGAAATTGATATTATTGGAAGGCAGTTAAGACCATAATTTGATCCACAGCTGGAGACAGAGGGTCAGTTGCCCTTTTTAATTTCATGAAAAGAAAGACCAGAGCATTCCAAATTCTTCACAGCAGCTGTTTGCCTCAAACCTTCCCTCGGCCCCTGGAGGGGACTCAAGGTGCAGTTCTTACAAAGTCTCTTAGCAGGATTTTTCTAAAGATTTCTGATCTGTAGCTCACTCCAGTGATGAGCTAGGGAACAATTAACTAATTAACCCAAAATAAAAGACAAGAAAAAGAGCATATTCCAACCAGTTGTGGCCACATTTCAGGGCAGTGAAGACGTGTGAGTGCTTCCAAGAGAAAAAGTGTGAGAAAGCAGAGATATTATAAATGGAAAAATGAAGGGTTTGGTCACATGGATTGTAAAGAGAAATTCTGGGGAAAGCAGTTGCCAAGAAAGGCACAGGAAGCAAAGGGAATGGGAATCAAGAGTGTAGGAGAGCTGGAGAAATCAAAAAGCTGAGTAATATACGTTAATTTAGTGAAATGATACACACATATATGTTTATTAGCCCAAACCACATATAAACTATATAATATCAAAAAACCTCCCTATTTTGCATGGAGGGTTCTGAGCACCAAAATTTTACCCAAATGTTGTTGCAGTGTGTGTGCACGGCTTTTTTCATGATCTGAGTGGCAAAACCACCTCAGCATGGACGTTATTTTACTTTCCATTCATCTCCCTGCAGAGAGAAAGAAAATTTACCTCAGTGTGTAAGAAATAGAGGCCACTAATAAGAATTTCAGGTTTTAAAGCTTTCTTAAAGTAAGATGACGTTTGGGTAAGCAATGCTAATTTCTGCCTCTCTCATGTCCCCTGTGCGAATCTGGTATTTTTAAAATAGAAACAGTAAAGGAAAAAGCTTCAAATGTCAACATGTTTGCTTTGTGGTGTCACTATATTGATTCTCACATCCTCTGACACAGGACATAGTACCACTGATGAAGTGGAAAATGGCATTTCTGATTCCTTTAAATGTCAATATGGTCAAAATGCTGCATCTGCTCTGATGTCAAGGAGAGCCAAGAAATTCCCTTCCTGTGCCTCAGAAACTCTCCCTTACCAGGGGAGAGGAATACCTGCTTTTGAGGCCATATAATTGAGAAGAAATACCTCGGGATTGTGAAAAACTGAAGACACAGCTCTAAATTTTGCTCTCTCTCAGCCTGGAAGAGGCTGGCTGAAGTTGGAGTAGGGAGAAAGAAATTGAGATTGAGGCAGAGAATGGACAAAGTTGGAGTAAAATGATGCTAACCAATGGGACAGGCTAAGAGAAAGGAAGACTTAATGCTTGAAAAGAGACAGGGTTGTCAGAAAGGAAAGCCATCCTAACCTTTATTGCCTTTGGACACAGGGATAGACAAAGAACAGGCAGCAACGGCTGCTCCAAGTGGTTTTTATGTACCAAACCTGACCACAGCTGTTGACAAAATGCCTTTTTTTATTATTAAAGGACTAATTTTCATTTGCAGGGTCAACAGTGAACACAGCTTTTAGGTCTCCCTTGAAGTTCCATTAGGGTGCTTTGAGATATAAAGGATTTGCAAAGCCTGAATTGTGTAAACTTCAGTGCCAGGCTCTTGAAATGTGGCTAATTTAATTTAAAATTGTTTTTCCTGTCATTTCTAATGCTGTTTCTGCAGTGGTCCACATCTCTATCTTCCATAGCTAGAAATGCTCTAGCACAGCTTCTCATTAAGCTGAGCTGCTTACTTGCAGGAATCTATTCCTTCCCCTCAGAAAGATAGTTTTCAATTTCAAACAAAAATGGGTTTGTCAACTGGATGGATTTGATCGTTAGATAAATGTGTTTTATCAGCGGAATGGATTGGGCTGTTTGCATTTTGTCACAACCATCTCAATCTGTCCTGTCAATAAAACACATTCCATCAAAGCCTTGGGCCACCACGCTCACAGTGTGTGTTTTGTCAATAGGCTTAATCCATCCTGTCCACAGAATCCATTCAGAAGGAAAATAACTCAATCTCTCCTGTCAACATCGAGAGGAAAATCTTGGTGTTTGGACTATGAAAAACAAAAGCAAACCCCACAGTCAAGCATCTATATTTTCAGGACTAAAAAAGACAATCACAACATATCTGTTAGCTTAACATAAGTAAATGATAACAGTGAGAAAATTAAATAAAGTATTCATATTTCCTGGTGGGATTGGAATGTGATCCTGGAAACTTCCAGCGTGAAGGCTGACGTTTCCACCACCCAAAACTGAATCGAGCATCTGGTTCCCGGGGATGCTGAATACTAAATTATATATTTTCTAAGATCCCAGAAATGCTGGATAGTGATTTTTGTATTTCTTAGGAAAATTCAAAGGCTCTGTAGGCAAATTACAAAATTGCGTGGAAGATGAAGACACAGGAATCTGATTTCTCTTGCTGACAGAAACATCACAGCAGTAGAAAGATAAACAAAATCAGTTGTGCCTTCCTGGAACTTGAAAATGTAATTGATGGATCTACCTGTTCCACTCAGTCATGGTTATTTCCTCTCTGGCTGGTGCTTTCTGTAGATCCTTTGTAGAAGGAGGCCTTTCCTTCCCCCTTGTTCCTCTCCATAATATAAATTCATCTTCAAAAATCTGGTCGCTGTCACTAAGGGGCTGTGAATATTAACAGAATTGTTCATTTCAAGTGTTATATCAATAAAGATTGGCTGTTGTCATGTAGTAAAAGAGAGGCAGGTTTTTAAAGGAACTTTAGCATCCTTGTATGATCACCTGGAGATGCTGCAAGGTTTCCCTGGAGTATAAGCCCCATGCTGCTTTGAATGGATTTTTTTAATAATCTCAGGCTGAGCATGCAAAATCAAGCACCTTTTCAAAGTTACTTTCCTGCTTTTTCTCTGACATTTGGTGTAAGCCTCTTGTGCCCAAAGTACAACATGAAGGGTGTGCAGGAGTGCTTGCGGGAGTTCCATAATGTGTTTAGTTTGGACAGAACAGTTTGGTCTTAAATACATCAAAAGCTGTATCATGGATGCAAACCAGCTAATGAATGTATTTTTCTGACTCTCTTATGTGTTTTTGGTTTTACTTTTCAGCCCTCAGCTCACAAAGTCATTTTGAAAGACAATGAAAATCTGAAGTTTACTTTAAAATGGGGTATTTGCTTCTCTTGTGTGTAAGGGAAGATGTGCCAGCGTGGACCTTGAAGTCTTAAACATTAAAAAAGCAGAAGAATTTTTGAAAATATTGCTTGGCTAGAGAGTCATGTCACCTAAACCCACTGCTTGGTTCTGTAATTCCCAAAGTAGATAACATCAGAATGGTCTTAAGCAGGGGAAAGTGAGAGAGGAAAGGAAAGATGCGTAATAAACACGAGTGGATAAAATTCAAGCAAATCATTTATTTTTCAGTATATAAACAGAACATGCAAATCCAGAATCCTGGGGCCATTGCAAAGCAAGTCCCCTTCTGTCCCAGCCTGTCCCTCTCCTGCTGCAAGAGCAAAGAGATAAAGACTGTGTCCTGTGGAAATGCTTTTGAGTTGTGCAGACTCAATTAGGAATTCATCTGGAGAACCAAGATGTCACAGAGATCCCTCCCAGTTAAGGGAGGATTTGATTGTCACATTTTTCAGATTCCTTTAGCCTTTCTCCACTTCAGATGAAGTCCCTGCTATTCTGAAATTGGCTTGGCCTCTTCTATTTCCTTCCTACATCTGGGCACTGCTAATTAGCAGCCCTTTGAACTGCACTGGCTGGGGATGTATTCTGAAGCATAAGGATTCATTTTAACCACAGAGCAACAAAATGATCCTCAGGGGGAATTCCACAATGGGCTTTTTGTACCTACAAAATAGTCTTGAGTGTTTAATGATTTATTGACCCAGTTGCCTTGGCTTTCCGAGATTTTTCATTTTTTTTAATATGCAAACTCTCTCCCAGAGCCTTGATTACTACTCGCCTTGATCATTTACAACCTTATCTTAGCAGCCTCTTCCCCAGCTCTGTTTTCCCACACTTGGCAAAGGAATATTAACAGCAGAAGGGATTTATTTTTTCTATTAGTAGAGGGCCTGGCCCTTGCATTCTGACCCTTTGGAATGGGACTCAATACCCTCATCCATAACAGGACTAAGTTATTCAGGACAGGGATCATCTATTAACTACCAGTGCAGAAATTCCTATCTCTGCAGAAATGTGGTCTTCATCTGATCAAAATTAATGGTTTTTCTGCCTGCCACATTCTCCTCTGAGTCACATAAGAACTTGGCAGCTTTGCAGGGTGATTTCTACTGTCTCTCATTAAATTCTTCTGTATGTAGATTTTTCTCCTACTCTGCAACTTGTTAAAGGGGAATCTGTTCTGATCAAACAGCTCCAGGAACACCAGAGCTGGCCTGGCCAGGAATCCAGAGCGTTGCTGAGGGCAGTCAAGTGTGTCAGTCACACTGGCAACATATAAAAAAGGAAAAATCCAAGGTCCAGGGACACTGCCAAGGGACAGGGGTGAGCCCTCACTGTTAAAATCCAGCATCAAGGAAAAGGAGAAATCTGGAAGGAGAAAGGTGCGTGTGTATATATTTCTATAAGTTCATCTAATATATAATCTACGCACAGTTTAATTTCTAAAACCAAATAATTGCAGGGGCACCGTGGGGACAATTCCTGTGGCAGCACAGAACCCTGTCATGCTTTGCGGGGCAGTGAGGAAGGGCAGGGATAGTAGAGCATTGGGCACTTTATTAATCAAAGAAGGTGGTAATTAGAACCTTGATGAACTGGATAATTCCGACAGCCCAGCTGGCATTTGTCCTCTTCCAGAACAAAGGGAATGCCTCCTTCCCAGGTGCCCCACACTGATAGATCTCAGCCCACCCCATTTCAAACGAGTAAAACTTCATTTTCACAGGCTGCATTTCCAATAGGGTTTGTGGCACAGGGAGTTTGAAACGCTGTTGAATTCTTCATCCCTTCCTTCCAGAGCTAGGAGACAAACCCATCATCCTTGCCCAGCTTGTAACTCACATTTTCTTCCCTGGGTGAGGACAACCCATATGCACTCTCTGCTTCTGGCACTATTGCACAGCACTTTTTGTGCTTGGAATCTCCGAGGAACTCTAGGAATCAGGGGGTCAGCCCTGTGCTCATGGCCACGATTTTATTTTATGAGGCTTTGTGTCTCAGCTGAGGAAAGGGGAATTTTTATTTCTCCAGTGAGCAGTAAGTCGATGTCTGTCCCGCGGTCAGGATCCGGGTGCGTGTGGTACTTCTGGATTCACTGCTGAAATGCTGGGATTTACAAGCCATTAAATGTAGTTAACTCTGGGAAAAGACACCAGGCTAAAAGGCAAGAAACCTCAGCTCACCCACTGGCCTGCTCTCCCTTTGGAGAGTCCTCTCATGCCCCTGTACCCACTAATGTCTCTCCCATGCTTTATTCCACATTAAATACCTGGACTGTAAATTTCTCAAGGTCAGAAATACGTGTTCACAGCAGCCTCTAGAAGGGAGTCTTCATTCCACTTGGTTCCTGTCTGGACTGAACAACCTTCAAAGCCCAGCTGCAATTCTTCCACAACAATATTTCCACAGTATTTGAAAGAAAAAAGCCCCCAAAATAGTATATGCATATTCATCATCATGGCCAGAACAACTAGATTATTTTAGTGGTAAGAACTAACTTCCAGCATTTCTAGTGCAGGATTTTTCTATTTGCATTTTTATTAAAACCTTATCAGGTCTAATACTTCGATTTGTCATGGTACAGTTATATAAAACTGGAGATTAGGCAGAGTCTCACACATCTCATTTTTTAGGTGTTTTATCGTGCCCTTGTAGTGATGGCATTTATGAAGTCAACACCAATTGCTCTTCTCTACCATCACATGTACTAATAGTTCCTTTACTCATTTGCCTTTCTCCTTGGCTTTTCCATGGATGCTTCCTTGACAACATGCCTCTCATTAATGTCAGAAGGACCATTAGAAAATTAGCCATGTGCTTCAAACAAGGTTTGGTTGGAATAGACACCCAGTACTGAAGTAAACTCAAATAGAAAACATGCAGATAAGGCACCAAAGGAATCACTCTCGGCCTTTAATCCCAGGAATTTCAAATATAGAAGCAGCAGGTGTATAGTTCATGGAGGCTCTTGCCACCAGGGCAAAGGATATTGTGTGCCCCTCTAAAATCCAGAGTACTCATTCAGCATCCTGAATCATCTCAGTTTAGTCAAACATCCCTTTTCTGGAGGGAGGTGGGGAAATAAAAATAAATCTGTGAGGCTCTGTGCTTTGTGGAAACAAAAGGCTGTGTCTGTAATGCTCTCTTGGAGGAAGGATTTTGGTGGCTTAAATTCATCCATTAACTAGTATCCTGATCCAGAGCTTTGAAATGATCACTGCTTTCTGTTAAATGCCTTTTTTAGCCTTGCTTGTCGAATCCTAAATTAAAAGCCCTTTAATTTAAACACAACGCAGGCAGAACCTATGCTGAATTCCCTCCAAGATGTCAGTAAACTTGAAGGGTTATTTCAGCCCTCACTGAGCCTCCCGTCACTTTTGTCCTATCTGACGGCACCACCAGTGAAGGAGTGCAGGGCAAACATGCTCAGCCTTGCACTATCGAGCTTTTCTTTTAAATCTTAATGTAATTTTTAAACTTCTGCTGCTTTTGATCCTGCACAGAACATGACTGGGAGATGCACCCGGGAAATGGGAGAGGGGAGATGGAGCTTTGGCTTCCATACCATCATGTACAGGCAGCCCTTGCCTTCATCCAGTCTCAGAGTCCCATCGTTACGTGGAAGTGAATAGGAAAGCTTGAACTGAAACGATTCAGGGCTGAAGTGAGTGGGCCCAATTCCCCTTTCAGCCTGATGTGACTCCATGAAAATGAGATGAGTAATTCCCAGAGGAGCTTTCTGTATCCAAGGCCTGCCTGCCCTCACAGAGCATTGTCAGAATGGGATAAATTCATGGGTGGTAGCAACTTGTCTTCTACTGGGGATTTCTGGCTTTCTCCTCTTTCAAAGAGCAAAGAGCTGCCTTTCCAGCAGCTGGAAATTGCTCAACAGCCTAAATATTTCGTAGTGGGCCTGTACAGGTAGAGGTATTATCTTTATTCCTGAATTCTCTGGGGAAGGAGCCAGCTCTCACCTGAGCTATTACCTGAGTTAATGAAAGGATGACGTGGAGGGAAAAAAAGCAGGAATATACCTGTACATTTTTAAGTGTCTTTTTCTTCTTTCAGTGAAATGCATTACAGGCCCTGAACAGAGTCACAGACCAGCAGAAAAATGATAAAGATCTACCTCCTCTCCTTGGTCACTTTCAGCTCAGAAAGGTGCTATTAATTCCATACAGAGGATTTCCAGGTTGGAGAAAAGATGCAAATTGGTCCAGGGCTGGCAAAGAGCTGCCAAGTGATGGGATTGGGAACAATGGCAGGGTGACATCACTTCTGTCTCCCCATTTCAACTCCAAGCACACCGCTATTGTACTTCATTAACCAGGGATTAATCCGCATTCTTATGAACTTCAGTTCAAAATCTCACGTAATTCCTGCTCCTAACCCAGCCCTCTGCAAAGTTATTCTAACATCTACAAAAAACACACCGAACCCCGAGAAAAAAACCACAAAGAACCAATGAGGCAGAGGCAGGTTGGTGGTACTTGGGAATAAACAGTTGGGAAAAACCTCCCTTGGCATAAACTATCTAAGCAGCAATGCCAGTTTCCAGCAGCATGGGAGAAAAGAAGCTTAGCAGGCCAAGCATTACACGCCCAGTAAAAGCTAGTCAAATAATGGCAAAATATATGCAAGTCTAAAGTCACCTGGAATGAGCTGTCCTCTGCAGAACAGATTTCATCCTGGCCATGCTATTTGAAAATAATGGGCAGATTAACTGGCTAAAGTTTGAACATTGGGTTTTTTCCCCAGTTTGTCAAACATCCTTGGAGCACGCACACAAAAAGAATCTTTTTTTATTGCTTGAAGCAAAGTTTTCTGAAAATTCCTCCCCCCACACTCAGGAGCCTTTATCTTTACAAATGAACAAAATAAAACTCATCTGCATCGGGGCCTAAAATGAATGTATTAAACTGTATTAAATCCCCCGAAAGACTGTTTTTTCACTGCACTTTAATATCCTTCAAAAATGAAAAGCAAGAAGTTGACCTAAGGCTACTCTGGATCTGGATGAGAATTAAAAATGTGCTTTAATTTATCCACTCCAAAGTAAAGACTTCTGCTTTTCCACATTTTTGTAAGGTCTAGGGAAGTTTGTCTGCAATATGACAGACATGAGGCTCAGGGGAGCTGCTCTTAAATCGCTGCCATGTTTGAGAACACCAACTTTAAGACTAAATTCTATCTTCATTATCATGGGGCAACCCATTTCCTGGGAGGTAGCTCACAATTTGGTGCAAAAATGGGCCCTCAAATTTTAGCCACAATCTCACGCTGCTCCTCGAAACTGATGTTTTCACATAGATGTGACGTTATGAATCAAAAATAATTTATGTTTTTAAGTATCGAGTTGAGAAAGCAAGAGATTTATTTCCTTCCATAAAGCTACACGAGTGAAATCTTTGTTTCAGGCCACACCTACCTTTATTTTGTTTATTTAAAAAACACTTTCATGCCTGTAACATCCTTAGTATTGGTTTTATTGATGTGTCTCATAGGGCTGCATTAATACCTTTTAAACTTCAGATGTTTTTACTGCGAGGCAAATTGCACAGATTTTATTCCAATTCCTATTGCACCATGGAATGTTTTTTACATTAAAATCTTTGTTATACCAGAATGTAGCAGCCACAATAAATGATCTCACACATCTCACCCCAGTAGCATCAATTAAACTTTCCATAAAGGGAGCAATGCTGTTTTTCTTCCCTATCTCTCTGCTTTCTCCTCCCAAATTAAACATATTTGGGATAGTTGAGTGAATTAAAAGGTGATAAATCCTCACCTGAGGAATGGTAGAAGTGCAGAGCAAACACTGTTCTTAAACAATTTACAGAAAAGTTCTGTAGTAGTGTTATACCCTCTGAAGTTCAGGGATTTATTAAGATTCCTTGCCTTTGGTCTCTGGTTCTTCCATGAATTATGGGATCATGTTGGGGTAATGGTACAATGACTTCAAGTATCCTTAAAAATCCTTCCTGTACTTTTCTGGTGGCTGTGGTGCTGTGAAATGGGAATTAGAAAATAGTTCACAACTGACAGGAAGTCTAAACATGCACAAAGAGACGCAGTATTTCTGCAGTGCAGAGTTGGGAATCTACCCAAAATGCTCCCCAAAAAGTCAGCCAAACCCTAGGATGACACAGCTCCAACAGAACTCTGGGACAACTTTCATCCAAAGCAAACCCTTCCAAGCCTGGGGATCCAGAAAAGCTCGTTGAGCCATGTCCACTCTGTGGCTCATTTCCACACGTTTTAGTTGTGGGAAGTCCTAAATCCCAACATATTCCCATAGCTGCAAAGGGAGGGTGGGATATGCTAAGAGGGTGGTTGGGGCACCAAGGTGATCCCCACTCAAGGGGTATCCTCACCTCCAAAGCCAGGACAAAGCTGAATAAGAGGATATTAAACCAGATTTCAAAGAGGGAAAGGAGAAAATTTTGCTGATTTGATATAAATAAAAAGACAAATTCTCTCCCTGAATCTCTCCCAGACTTCCTAAATGGTTCTAAGAAACAAGTTTATGTCTGTCCCTGACCTGGAGGTGGGGAAAAAAAAGAGTAAATAAAATTTCCTTTTTAGCACCCCTTGCCTTGAGTATTTTGAGGGAAATCTTCTTTTTCATCTGCTTCTGGATCCAGAGAAGCGGAGACATCCTTTGTCCCTGCCTTTGCACCTGAATCCCATCATAAACAGTCAACCAAATAATTTCTGAGAACATTTGTCCATTTTTCCACACTCTGACCAGATTTTTGTAACATGATCAGACTACCCAAAGTGAATTTCCACAGCAGGGGCTTGAGTAGTAAATCATTTGCAAGGGGAAAAAAGGAAAATTTTGCTCTGAAGCCAGCATAGGAAATTTGGAAAAGCTGAAGAATGATTGATCTTCTCATCACACGGAGCTGCCATAAGGAGCTGTCAAGATTTTTATATAACTTTCCCCGAAAAGCTTTTATTTAAATGAGCAAGAAGGCAAAAGCAGAGAGGCAGAAGAACAGAAGGCAAATTCCTTAATTTTACAAAGGGGGCCACAGCTGAGATCCTCATCTAACCCTGAGCTCTTCCACTTACCCCTTTGTCTCCTGTACCAGCCTTTTTAGCCAGGGAGACACAACAGTTGGGATGCTCTATGGTAGGCAGAATAAACAAAAAAATTCTTTAAAAACCCAACACTAGGTTAATAACAACCTTTTCTTATCACAATATTATTTTTATTCTTCATCAGTAACATTATTATTCCATATTTAAGCCCCAGATAAAGCAGAATTCCAACCTTCCCTGATGTTTCCAAACCAGAGATTTCCTACATATTTTAAGAAGAATGTTCCCTGCCTGATACTGAGCCCTCATTGGAAGGTAATTTAATCAATAGTCAGGTCTCCAGGAGCCTCTATAGACATTAGAGTTGGCATTTAATAGAAATGCATAGCAGAAATAGCTTTAAGACCGGTTGGTATTTTAAACCACATAATAAAGTCACTGCTACTCTGTTCCATATCAATTAATAGCACTAAGCATCTTTAATGTATTAACAAAGATGTCGTTCAGATATTAAAATTCACTTCAACTGAAATAGCAATGAGGTTTTAAATACCCACTCTTTTAAAATTCACCTGATCCTTTCAGTCATTTCAAAGGGCCCTTTAACCAACACGTAACTGCCTCATAAAATTTAAATTGGAGATGAAATGAAACCAGGCACTTAACAAATATTGCTGTAGCATGTTTGACTACAGGTGAGCACAGAACACAAGAGGCAGAGCTGGGAGCAGCCCCAGCCTGGCTAAAAGAACCCAAGAGCCACTTCAGGAGCTCGATTATTGTTTGACATGAGCTTCACTTGAAGCAGTTCCATGCAAAAATGGAAATCAAGACAACCACTCAATTTATAACCTCGCAAGCCACTCTGCTCCTCTGTGTGCTCACACAGCAGCTGCTGGGCTGAATGGGGTTTTAACAGGCAGGAAAGGCAAGAGGAGCACAGAGCCCTGTCCTAAGTGGCACTTGCAGATCTGTGAGTAATAAAGTAAAGAAAGCCAAGAGTAGTGGGCCATGTTTATCTTGCCTAGAGATTTCAGCACTGAGTTACCTCTAGCTTATCAGGGCCCACTCAGAGCTGCTGTTTTTTCCCTTCTGACTTTGACATTCTTGTCTACTTGATGACTCCCTAGGACTGAACCAAAATATTTACAAGGACTCCAGCAGTGCTTTTGCTCTGAGAGCTTCAATTTCATCATGACATTGAAGGACACTTACTTACCATGGACTTTTTGCCTTTTCTGCATGGGATTCTTCACATAAGGATTCCACACACCGAAAGTGGATGTAGAAAACCTCTCTGTGCTCCAGGACTAAGGATTTGGCTGGCAAGTTCAATATAATTTTCACTTCCCTGCCTTGCTAGTGAAGATCCCAAGCCCAACCTTCTCGTCCATCCCCAGTGTGGTGCTCCTCACCTGTGTAGTCCCATCCCAACCTTTGTTGCTGAAGCTGCTGATGCCCAGAAATATTTGCCTGTGCTCAGAAAAGGTTTCAGCCTCTCTGCTGCCAACTCCACAATGCTCAGTGCTGTCGTAATGCAGCAAATCAGAGGAAAGGCTGATTGGAATAAAGGATAAGCAGGAAGAACGTTTGTTACCACAGAGCTACATCCTAAAACCTTGCTGTGCCACTGAGCTGCACAGCCACCATCTCCTGGCTCCCCCCAAACAGAAAATCAGCCCCACACAGCGGCTCTTGCATAAAACCAGTGGGAACTGAGTGATTTCATGGGGTCACTGTGTCAGATTGGCATCTGCAGCTGTTCATAATGCTGTATCCTTCCTCTCCCTGCTGTGCCTGCACTCACACCCACAGATAAAAGCCAGTTGAATTCCTCTCTGGCCTCTGCTTTATGTTGAATTCGAATGCTGAGAAGGCTAAATCCCAAAATCTGCAGTGATCTACTGTGATTTTGAACACTAAAATATGACTTAACCTCATTGCCTCCAAGTAGACTCCGTGGCTGAGGCCTGTCACTTCAGGCAGAGGGTGTGCAACCAATTCAAATTAGACAATGATTGATATTTTGCATAATGTGCAATTACGGTTTGAAATCTGGTGTGGTTTTGGATGGGAATGGTGTAGGATTTCAAGAGATATAATGCAATCCATTATTTTGGAGCAGGGTGGGAAAGACCAAGGCTAGGTTCTAGGGGCACCAGCCACTCTCTGCCAACCTTTGCTGAGCACCCCAGTGGTGTTGATTTTTTTGGTCCTCACAAATATGATAGATGGCACACACACTCATTAATCCTTAGTTTTGCCTGACCCAATGTCTCACTGCTATCTCTGGATCTCATTCTCCTCCCTCCTCCCCCTCCAGAGAGAAAACAGCTTTATCTAGGAGCTCATCTGCTCTTGGAAGTTAATTCAAGGTTACAATCAAGGTTGAATTTGAGGAGAAATAGATATTCTTTAATAACCACACAGCGTGCAATTGCAGAATAAAAAGGTTTTATTTAGTTTAATACACTTTCTTTAATCACTCATCCTAAACAGGTGATTAGCTCTTTATTAACACACTGAAACCAGAGCTGAACCATTCAAGACCCTGTTCTCAGAACGTCCTGGATAATGAGAGTAGAAGCAGCCCCTAATTAAGCAAAGGGCAGAGTGGAGCTTTGCTTTGCAGAGCCAGGCTGAGGAGGGACAAGGGTCAGCCTGAGACAACACTCAGAGTTCCAGGGCCAAATCATGTTTCTCTAGTTAATAATTGCTCCCTGAAAGTGGGCAGACTCCTCAGAAGTGTTGACCGAACTGCCTCCTGTTTTATTTACGTGTTCAGGAGAGCTTTGGAAAGAAGATTTTTATGATGGGTTATAACAACCCTCCAGTGCAGAGCCTTTGCAACCAGAGATTTCAATTTATTTTCATTAACATTTAAGAACGAGTTGTCCACAGCAAAACACCTTCTGAGCATCACAAATAACACACTGCTAAGAGAGGAGCTTGAAAGAAATGCCTCAGCAGAGAGGACTGAAAAAAATGCACAGAAACTCCAAAAATGCAGGAATTACACAAGAGAAATAACAGAACCCAGTGATATTCCAAAGCTTTCACAAGCAACTAACAGCACTTTTTTCCTGGGTGATTCATTCCTTTTATTTAAATTAGAGACCTGTTTGCAGCAAGGAAAAGTGTTCCCATACAGTCTTGCAGGAGGAATAATCCTATGGCAAGGACTCACAGGTCTGGATCTTGGCCCCATCCTTCCCTAAGGAATCAGGACCCCTCTACCCAAGTCTCCCAAAAATGTCCTGAAGTGTCACTGAGGAAACCACGTGAGGAGAATTTTGTGAAAGCACTTTGATCCAGCATCAATTTCCCAGGGACTTAAGGATGCTTTTGTAAAGCAAAAGCAGGTTGTTTCAATGCCAGGAGAAAGCTTTAGTGAGTTAATTTCAGGCCTTCCCAGAAATCATGGAGATTTAACTCATTATATAGATTTCTTTAACTTAACGCACTATTATCTGCTCTTTGCCATTTCCACATTAAATCATGGAAGAAGTTAAATTAGGTTTGAAGAGGCTTTTAATTCAGACTGTAAAAAGTCCACCCAAATTCAAATAAGGGATTACTGAAGTGGATGCTCAAAGCTCAGGGGCATTTGAAAATTGAATTCATATGTAAAATAATCTGTATCACCTTTGTAAAGCGAATTATTACAACTCTGGTTTAGAAGCAGTAGGTGCCAGAAGAACCTCTGATTTTTCCATATGCCTTGACAAAATGCTCTCCTGTTGGTTGGTGTTCCAGGGATGAATATTTGGATTAACTCTGTGCACTTCAAAAGTGCTCGGCCCAGAGAATGTCTGTGGGATCACACAGCAGGAACTGTCTCTGGCTCATCCCAATCACTCAATCTTCCACTTAGAAAGCATCAGTGTGGTTTTAAGACCGTTCAAACCCAGTCAAGCCCTCTCTGTAAAATTTGTTGTCATATCAGCTTCAAAGTGCTGAGTACGAGGCTTTCAGAGGCCTGGGGTTGCTTTTGAAGCTCAGATGCAATTCTAGAAATGTAAAACAATTAGAGCAGTATTTATGTCCACATCCATCTCTAAAATCAATACACAATGAAGTTCTTTATTGCAAATTCACTTGGCATGACAAGAGAATTGAACACACAGCTTTGAGGTCAGGCTGAAGCAGTCCATTTTCATTTGGAATTTCCCAGATATCCCTGTTAGACACTCATGGACAATTCCTGGAATGCCACAAACACCTGAAACAAAGAAGTGCTGATCTTAACCACCCACATTCGAAAATTCAACACTTTTTGTCTGCTGGATGAGACAAGGTTGTTTTTCAGAGACCAGAGAGTGCCATCAGTGTCTCAGCATTTTGCTCAGCAGTTCCAGGCCAGCAGCAGAACCATCCTAATTCCCCAGGGGGTTTATATTTTCTATATGTTCCAACTCCTTTTACAAAAAATTAGGAAATATGGAAGCTCAGGTGGTATTTTGGACACTTGGGTTACAAAATGTGTGTTCAAGTACCCATCTTGGTATGTGACAGGGATGACAGGGTTCCTCTCTGTATTCAGAGGAAAGATGAGAATATTTTGTTCAATTAAAAGATATTTTAGGACAGTGGCCAAAACATAAGTATATGATGACATTATGCCCTTAACACTGGTGAAGTAGAAGACAATCACTTATGTATTTCATATTTCTCATTATTTTGGGAGATCCTGAATCATGATTTTCGAATATTTGGGGCTGGCAATGAATATTCAAGTGCTCAAGATACAAATTTAGGACTTTGAACAGAAGCTGATGATTTCCAGACCTCAGCCTTTTACAAACCTCTTCGCACTGCATCAGCTGGCCAGAGATGGAGAGAATAACAAAAATAAATATGAATTACTTGGGGCTTTTTTCTGTCTGAAAAGAGACTTGAACAGGAGGAGTAAGGCAGGCTCAGGGTGTTCTCATCTTCCCCAGAATCACAAAGAACATGAGGCTCAGGCACCTGACTCATCTCCATTAAAAAGCCCCGTGGGAGCTGCAAAAAATATTATCTGCCCTTGTAAAATTCCCCGAGCCAATCTGTAACAGAGCTGCTTACACCAAAGAGGTGCTAATTTTCAAGGCATCAGTGCTGGGGAATCAGATGAGCTTTAATTCCTCACTTGGAGCTCGAGAAGAGCCTCTTTTAAAGGGAGTTGTTCTTCAGGCTGCAACGCTGGACTTAATTTCTGGCGATTAGTGCTTGAGAAATTCAGTAAAATTTGGAGCTCCAGAAGAAAAGGATCGGTGAGGCAGCAATGGGAAATATCAGTTTGATAGCAGTAGCAGTGGTTCACCTCCTGTTCACAGCACCAGCCATGACAACGTCGCCCAGTGCATATGGTGACATTTAAAGAAAGGTCTGTCTCTGCCCTGCTTTTCCTTTCCTTTACCCAGTAGGAATAAACCTGATTTCAGGACAACACATCTGCTTGTAGGACCACTAGAAAACTTCAGTTCAAAGAGGTTCATTGGCACAAATATAATGTAAAAGCAATTAGTCATTAAAAGGCCTGTCAAGCAGTTTGTACTTCACAAATTACTATAGTTAATAACAAAAGCTCTTTCACTGCTGTCGCTCAAACAGTTATTCTAACCAGTTCACAGAGCAATAATTGCAAGATAAATCTTGACACAGTCAAAGCAAATTCATGGTAGCAAGAGCCACGAGGTGTTTGCACAGCATGAAACAGGTCAGGAGCAGGAGAGGAAACACAACAGCAGCTCCCAGCACAGCAAGGCACCAGTTTTCTCCTTTATTCTGCGATATTCTCCCACAAAACGAGGTACTGAGTTCAGGGGGAAATGTTAAAAAATTTAGTACTGCAATTAGCACTTCCACAGTATGCTTAGCACCCTATAGTTCAATTAAAAATAAATAGGTCAGGTGGATTGAATGAAAAGGCACTAATTAAGGCATTTTCTATTTTTACTTTTGCCCGTAAGGACTGAATATGGAACTAGTGTTTTTATTGAAGCTACCTGATTTATACAATGCTGGATTAATTAATTTTGAATCACTATTTGATCTTTTATGATACTGCTTTACTTTCTTCCCTCTGCTTGCAAAGAATGATTAAGCTGTGCCACTAATGAGAAACATTAATTTAATCGTTTTTAAATGCATCATTAAACTAATTTCTCCAACATAATATTAATATTTCTCATTTATTTTGAATTCAAGTCAGAGTTTTCTCCCTTTATGCCATGAAAACTTTACTCTTCATTTTTAATGTGATCAGTTGATGGGGTGGGGGGGTAATTGATCTGCCTGGCGTTGTTCACTATACTGAAGCACAGAAACTGCTAAATTCAATCACAGATCTGCTTTTTCTTTATTCTGCCTTGAATAGAAAATGTCTAAAAATATAGCAGAAATCCTAATGTTTCTTAAACCCCTAAATGTTCTTGGACATAAATAATATTGTTTATACTGCAGACCCATGTAGTCCCTCTGAATGAGGAAACTCATCAGTCCCTGGGAGAGGAAACACTGCCACAATTTCCAAGAGCCAAGGAGCTGGTCCTGGGTTTGAAATAGTGCCAAGAAAGGTATTGGATCCCTCAAGAGGATGCTGTGTCCAATGAGAAATTTCTTAGGTTTCTAAGCATTAAAATGGAAACATGAAAACAACTCATTTTCAGCTTTTCTTTCCGCTCAGTCACTGTGATTTTATCACAGAATGGTTTGGGCTGGAAAGGGCATTTCAAGATCATCCAGTCCAATTCCTCTTCCTTAAGCAAAGACATCTTTAATTAAACCAGGTCGTTCCAAGCCCTGTCCAGTCTGTCCTTGGACACTTCCAAGGATGGGGCAGGCACAGCTTCCCTGGGCAACCTGTGCCAGGTCCTCCCCACCCTTATATTAGATAGAATATATCGAGATATTTTATATTTTAAATTTCAGTCTCTCTATATTATAAATTACAGTGCTTGGTACAGTGCTCTTCTCTGTCTCACTGGACTGACAAAGAACCTGAAGCCGACAAACCAGAAAAAACCCTCTTTCTTCCCAATTTTTTTGTGTGCTCTGCTCTCTTGGATGAGGTAACAAATACAGTCATGAGCATCACTCCCCCAGCACTTAGAAAAGTTATGAGTCACACAAACAAGAGGGCGTGTTCTCATCCAGCTTGTTCTCCCTTTGCATGAATGAGTAAGAGGAGCAGGACCAGGACTGCTGTCGTTGGGACCAGAGCAGGTCCCAGAGAGAGGGAGGGATGAAATCCATCTAAAATGGGATGAGCTGCTGTGGGTACATGGTGTCAGCAGTGCCAAAGGCTGCTCTCCCCACCAGGACGCTCTGAGCCACCCTCCCTCGTAGCTTTGGCGTTTTTGGTCCGTGTTGTTTCAGTTGTTCCACACAGCTCATTGCCCTCCCATGTGCTCGCTTTAAGGTTTGTCAGACCACACCTGGAGTGTGTTTAGTGATGGATGGCTTGGGGAAATATAAGGAAGCGTTTTATCCCCACCCCTTGTTTTCTTCACCTTGTGCAGAAGACAGAAACCACTTCTCTGTGCCAGGGCAAAGCAATCATGGGTTTGGAGAGCAGAGCACAGATATGTGTGTTTGTGACAGCAACCAGCACATCTGAACTACCTCCCGCTTTTCCTTTTCCCACAAAAAACTCTTCTTATGCGAAAATGGATTACCTGGTTAGACAAGAAGAAAAATTAGGTGCCAACACACAGATGGCGAGCACTGCTTTTGTGGCTGGACAACCCAAAGTGGATGGAGCACATGTAAATACTGCTCTGAGAAAAAAGTCAGCTCAGTTCTGATCTAGTTCCTCTCATTTTACAAAACACCTTCTGGATATTGCCAAATGACACAGGCTTATGGTGCCAGTTTGGGATCACAGCTACAACCAGGGAGTTCAAACAAGAAGGACATGTTTGGTGCTCTTTCCGTCCTCTGCTGCACAAAGCTCTGTAAGAGTTTGAGACACGGAAAGGAAACTTCCATCTGGGTGCTGCACCCGGTGATACCTGGACAAAGGATTTTACAGACTGGCTCTTTAAAAAAACACCAAAACATTTTACCTGGAAGTGTCCAAAGACAGGTTGGACGGGGCTTGGAGCACCCTGGGATATTGGAATGTGTCCCTGCCCGTGGCAGGGGTGGCACTGGGTGGGCTTTAAGGTCCCTTCCCACTCAAACCATTCCATGATTCTGTGATTCTTTGCAAAGCTTTTCCATTTTTAAAGGAAATTTACGCATCTCTTCTTCTACCTCCCTCACACCCCCCCCCCCCCAGTTATTTAAAAGCATTTTAGGCAGGGAGGATCATCTTCAATATGTACCTCCAGCTTCTCCCACCAGCGTGCCTCATTGGCCCTGCTCTGATTGAAAGTCAACAGCAAAATTTCTCTGCAAGATCAAGCCCAGGTAGGGTGAGTTTTTTACTGCAGATTTAATTTATTCGTAAACAATAAGGGCTATAAACCCAGTCATTTCAAGGTTAACGTGCTACTCAAATATCCAGCAGTCTAGCTGAGTGAATAATCCATAACTAATTGCTTATTTAATCGCACATCCTTTGTACAAGAGGCAATTGAAATTTTCCCAACGGCTTCGGGTTCTCCCTGCTTTGAAGTATCCTATAAAACTTCTATATCTGTTCTGCCACGTGTACTTTGTTGCTTCACTACTTCAAGCAAGTGATTCTCTAGTTAGATTATTTCTATAGCTATTAATTAATGGTTGTAGCTCATATATTCCCAGTTATCCAAAAGTAAGGCCGGCACAAGGTGAATTCTGAGCCTTCTTTCAATCATTCTATTGTTCATTGTGTTATTTTATTTTTCAGACCGAAATCAGAACATTTTCCTTCATGACAATCCAAACATGTTAGACTTGTGAAACCTAACATCTTAATTAATTTATTAACTTAACATGGAGGAGCATCAACATTTAACAGGAATACTTTTCTAAAAAGTTAAAATGGAATAGCCAATCAACAGATATGACTATTGATATTGTATCAAATCCCTCTTGCCTGCTAGAATTTCTGGAAACTGGTTATGTCATTATTCTTAAAAAATTCCTTAGGAATATAGAATATGGTCCTAAGTATCATTTGTGCAGGAACTACACCAAAAAAAAAAGAAAGTATATTCGTTAAAAATGTAATTGCATATAATTATTTATAGATTTTTATCTGTACTTTGGAAAAGAAAAGGCTGAGTTGAGGGTAAAAAAGGGTGTTGTAGTCTTTCAGATTACCTCCTGCCATAATTTCGTTTTAAATCACCACTTGGAATAAAATTTTCCTTATCAGACTATCCCAATTAAAACCAAGAGACCCTCAGCTTGCTGCTGACATCCTTCAGATGTTCATGGGAAATTCAATTTAAACTTTATTCACTTAGTAAAACTTAGCTGCATTTTGATGCAATCACCCAAAACTGAACAGTTCACAACAAACAATAGCCCAGATTCACGTGTTCAGCTAATATTTTTATGCAATAAAAATCATCTGCATATTAAATTGCACATTCAGTTCCCTGACTTGGATTCCAGCATCCTGGAGAAAAGGCAGGGATTATTTAGATGGACACCTACTTTGGCAAGCAAGATCCTGGGTGGAGGAGAGGGGGAAAAAGAGCCACAGGAACTTTTATCAGTGATCAGCGCTTGCAAGGAGGAGTTGAGTCACTCTTAATAGTCAATCTGTTGATTGGATATTCTGTAATAATTCTTTAGAAAATAATAAAATTTTCTCATTAAATGCTGAAGCTCCTACATGCTAATAGTAAATTAATTGATAAGTTTCACATTTCCATATTTCTGCTCTCTTAAACCCCAGTGAAACACAGGATCACATATCAAAATAAAACAGGGACTTAGGAAGTTCTTTGGAACTTCTTAGGTTGGAGAAGCCCTCTGGGATCATCGAGGCCGAGCTGTGCCAGATCCCCTCCTGTTCCCCAGCCCCGAGCACCGAGTGCCATGTCAAGGCCTTCCTTGGACACCTCCAGGGATGGGGACCCCAGCTCCTCCCTGGGCAGCCCCTGCCAATGCTAAGAAACCTTTCCATGAAGATATTCCTCCTGATGTCCAACCTGACCCTTCCCTGGCATAGTTGAGGCCATTCCCTCTCATCCTGTCCCTGCTCCTTGGGAACAGAGTCCCCCTGGCTGCCCCATCCTCTCAGGTAGAAAGCGGCTCATTTGAAACCCAGAACTGGTTCACCATTACTCAGTTTGTGCAATTATTGTCCTTTCAGTGGTTCTGAACAGCCACATGAACCTTTATTAACCCTTAGCTGTACAAAAAGAGCTCTGACAAACTTGCCCTGCAAGTCATGAAGATGTCTCCGACCGAGGCAGCAGCCCCTGATCCCACAAGGCCACTCCACCTGTGTAAAAAGCATCTCTACTCCAATTTATTTAATTATTAAGCAGAAACGTGCTGTTCAGTTTCACCAACACCTCCCAAACAGCAATTTTCGAGTGCAGGCAGAACTTCTACTGTCATTTCCAGCTCACAGAACATCCTTTTCCTTCTCTCCTTTCTCCATGCCCTTTTCCAAAGTGACCTCTAGCAGAGAAAATATCACCCCCACACCTGGATTATACCCACAAGTGCTCATGACAGAGCAATGACATTTTGCCATCAGGCAGCATATGCATTTTCCTGCCTACCTGCAGCAGAACAGAGGGGTGGTGATATATAAAAAATTTAATTCTATTCATACTGACATTTACAGTGGAACTCCAGAAATTGAGAAAACTTCTCATTTTCAAGCCTTGCTCACAGGCAAACATCCCCAAAATTGGGGGTAGAAGTTTTTCAAACCCTACAAGGGATTTGCAAAGCCTACTTCCTCCATGATAACACTGGAGTGTGTTCATTAATGAAAATTAAATATTTAATGCTATGCAACAATAGGGTTTGAAAGGCAAAGTGATAATTTCCTACTACTGCTTAGTGAGTAGGAATTTCTTTGGGACAGGGCAGGTGTTCATTTTCTTTTTTGTTTTAATTAAAACAAAACCACTTTCTTGCAGGACACCCATTCAAGGGGGAATTGAGCATTTCTACCTAAATAGACTTTTGGGAGCTTTTTAGTGCAATTCTGCATCAAGTCATGGCAGGCAGCAGCAGTGGTTTTAATCCCCTGAAATGAAGATGTAGAAGTCTCTACCTGGCTCTTGGCACTCATTTACATGGAGATGCAGTACATGGGGGTTTGATATCTAATTTTTGTAATTCGGAATGAACTGTTGCCATGGCAATCCCGACATGGAAGATGTACTATTTAGGGAAAAGTCTCCTGTAGAGAAAAGTCAACCCAGACACTCATTGACAGCTTCAATGAGACCCCGTGAGCCAACCTGTCCTTCCAAATGTCTGCACACCTGAGGCATCTCAAACTCAGAGATCTGAAAAGAGGGAGTTCAGGGGATAGACCAGGACCAGGAGCTGCTTTTGGATTCTCTGCCAAAATGGACTGAATTGTGTCATCACTTTCCATCAGGGAATTATTTTGCAAGAAACACTTATTTCTTTATGTTTGTTGGATTTGTATGTGGGTTTGGTTTTAGTTTTTTGTTTAAATTAATGACTTATGCAGTGTCATAAAATTTCTTATCAATTACCACATTTTAATCCTCATGAGGGTTAAAGTTCCTCTCTCAGTTTATCAGCAGTAGCCTGGAAATGACCAGTTTGTTCTCTGAGTCACAGATTTCCTTCACAACCAATATTTGAAATAACCAATAACCAGTTTTTATGCTTTATGGAGTCATTTAGCTAGTGGCTGCAGTAATGTGAAGAGACTGAGTGCTTTAGACAGTTAAATAAATAGTACTTAGAAAGTATAAAATCCTGGAATAGTTGGGTTGGGATTAAAGATAACCCAGTGTCACCCCTGCCATGGGCAGGGACACCTTCCACTGTCCCAGGCTTCTCCAAGACCCGTCCAACCTGGCCTTGGGCACTTCCAGGGATCCAGAAGCAGCCACAGCTCCTCTGGGAATTCCATCCCAGCCCTTCCCACCCTCCCAGGGAAGAATTCCTTCCCAATATCCCATCTAACCTTGCCCTCCGGCAGTTTGAAGCAATTCCCTCTGTCCTGTGACTCCATGCCCTTGTAAATATATACTCTCATGGAATTCAGTGGGATTCAGGGACGTTCCCAATCTGGTGCTTGTCCCTGTGCTGCAGCCCTGGTCCCTCACCTGCCCACTTGGCTGTTCCCGGCACATTCCCCAGGAAATTTGGCAAGGACAGCCACAATGGAACAAAATTCCTGCCTGTAGAGCGTGGCAGCTGGAGGGAGGCATAAAAATGCTTGTACATGTTTACACTGAGATTCTATGCATAAATGCTTGTTCCAATTTAATTAAAAATAACACAGAAAAATAGTTAAGAGACCTTACCCTGGGACATGGGTGGCACTTAGAGTTGATAGCAGTTGCTCTTCTCCCAAATGAAGCGATTGAGCAATGAATTGCAGAAAGTTTCTGTAGCTCAGCAGAGATGGTGCCACACTCAATTTACACTCATTCCCATGGATTTAGCACCATGCTTTTCATGCTAGAGCAGAAAAAGGAAATTAATGGATAGCAATTCACCTCCAGGATTCTAGGAGTCACACAATTCAGTTGTTTTCTTATGCATTCTCTTGTCCAGAATAATTAAGAATTCCAGGACAAACCTGGAGCCCCACCACCAGTTTTTTGCAGGCTCACAAGTGGCATTTCTTAGCCTAAAGAGTTCCAACGTGTGGGGCAAGAACAATGCCTTAGCCGACAGATTATTTGCAGACCTTCACTGATTTGTTTAAACATTTAAAATGAATCTAACATTTACCTTTATCTAAATAGACCACAATAAGTGAGCGAATGCCGTGCTATTATTACTTGAGAGTTTCTCATGTTCTTTCACCTTTAAATTCTCTTCTCTTCTCTTCTCTTCTCTTCTCTTCTCTTCTCTTCTCTTCTCTTCTCTTCTCTTCTCTTCTCTTCTCTTCTCTTTCACCTGTGGTTATTTTAATAATTTGTAGTTGAAGCCCTCCAGATTTCCTCTACAGCATTCCTGCACAGTTCCCAACTCCCATTGCACCCCATATATCAACCCACTCTTTCAACTCCTGCACTTCCAAACATTTAAAACACCTTAATGGCTTTTCTCACTGAACCGTAAAAATTATTTATAAATTCATTTTAAGACATACATACAACGAGAAACTCATAACACGTCGTGAAATACGAATTGTATTTGCTGGATTATAAAAAATTCTTTGGGTCTATGTATATGTAATGAAGGAAAAAAGCCAACTGCTTCTCCAAGTGGACTCTTACTATAAGCAATCACCAAATGCAAGGTGAGAGGATAACTAATTATTTGCTATAATTACTTTTTAAAATAAAGACCTTGACAGGAAAAAGCAGTCCCTTCCAAGACCTAATTTTAATTAAGTACATTTGGTGCAGTTTCAAGGAATAGTCTCACTATTTTATCCAGGATTTTTCACAACAAAACAGCCGCAGCATCTCCTTCTCTCTAAGGTTAAAAGCAACAGCAGGGGCTGTTAATCTGAGTTACCTCTGCAGCTCAGCAAGGGAAGTCACCCCAAGAGTTCAGTGACCCTTCAGGGGAAATGCTTTTCATCAAAGTTTATACATTATTTGGGCTCCAGGAGGAGAGGGTCCTCCCTAAGGAACTGATGGAAACATGAAGAGTGGCAATTACCTTCAGCCACTGGAGGTGTAACTACACTTAGTGCATCGAACTCAAGATGTGAAACTGTAAAATGTTAATTAAAAATATCTAAGAATTAAAACTAGAAGACAAACTTTTTGAAACACAACCTGAAATTCTGACCTGAAGCTCGTGTGCCAGATTTGTCCTGCAGGATAATATGCAGATGGACTTAAAGTGAAACTGCAAGTCAAAGAAGGTTTTTCTTCAGTTCTCTCCGGTTCCAGCCATTCCTAAAGCCCAGGCTGCTCTTCTCAAGAATTTGTACCTCATCCCAGATGCCCAGACTCACTCACAAAAAGTCCAGTTGTTAGCTAAAACCCCTTGGCTATGCTTTCATGCCCACTCGGTCAGCTTCAGGGCATCACCTCAGCCCATTTGGTCATCTCCCATGTCTTTGAGCTCTCGCTGTAGGACACAGTGCTCTGTACCACACATTTCCTTTCCTTTCAGCACACACAGGGTGAGAGCTCATCATTATCCCCATTAAAGCAGCGCCGCTCGGAGAGAGGGACCTGTGCTTTGAGCACTACTGGACTGGGGTTCTCCTCTCTGTGGCAAATAGGTCACAACATCTCTTTTCTACTTTATAGCAAAGTATTCCAAAGTGAAATTTAATCTGCCAAATCCACAATGGAGATTTTTAGTAAGATCCTTTCTGCAAGGAAAAAGCCATAAAGCAGCTGCCTCAGAATTGAGATGGAAACACTGATGATCTAAATCATCCTAGCCTGGTATATAAATGAAAAGCAACAACCAGAGTAGGGATTGATCCCTGGAGAACTCACTGGTGATTCATTGTGGAAGATGAAAAGCTGTCTATATAAACAAATTGTTTATGGTCTGTTAAACAAAACTAAAACCAATGGAGTGCAGTAGATGCAATTCCTGCTGAGGATTCAATCTTAGCAAAGTGCACAGGTCTGACCCTGCAGCCCTTTTCCATAAGAACCACAACTGGAACAAGAAGGGACTGCAGAATTTGCCATCTGTGCCCCATCCCTATCTGATGAAAGGAGTCAGAGCCTGAGGAAGTGCTTTGTGTTGCCACTCCATTGAACATGGCCCTGCTACAGCCAGAGGCAATAGCGGGGTCTGCAAACAGTAGCGCTCAATTCGTGACCTGTGATCACTCAGGCAGACCTCGAGCAGCTTTGTCCTGCTGGGCTCAACCTTGGCAGATATTGAACATCTCCATCCTTTTGGGCTCCAACCTTGACAGACCTTGAGCATCTCCATCATTTCGGGTTCCAAGCTTAAGCAGGTCCATCTTTTTGTTCCAGCCTTCCCTCAGGGAAGAACAGTCCTTTCATCCGCTTGACTGATATTGGAGAGGCAGGACAAGGGATCAGCAAAAAACACAGGGATTTAGGCTAAAGAAGTAACTTAAAAATCCTTCTTCCGTCCTAGCTCCACCCCACTCACACCATCTCAACTCCCAGGGAAGGACATGGGACACGTGCAAGTTGGATCAAAGGAACAAAGGGTTGGAATAGTGTCACAGCAGCAGGTGCCTTTAAGCACTGCCAGAGATCGTTACGTTCTTTTCACTCAGACCTGCCTAATTTCCACCATGCTGCCGTTTGGAGTTTATTTTCAGACATCGTTGCCTTCAACCTTCCCCTGTTAACCCAAGGAGCCTGTGCTGCCGAGGCTGGAACGGCAGCTGCGCCGCGCTAAGACAAGGCAGTAAAACATCTGCTCCTGGAGAGCTTTTCTGGGCAGATGGGAGTCCTGGGGATTCTGATAACAACCCCTGATGTGCTTCCATGCTCACCTGGCCACCCTTTCTGGCAGCCTTTACACGCCAGAACACGTCTGCCGTTGGGTTTTAAAATCAACGAACCTTTGGGACGTCTTGTTTACAGGTTGATGATAATGGCAAATCTGTTAGAGAAAAAGAAAGGATAAATACCTTCCCTGGGACAGGTTTAGGGAAGGATTATGTGATTGCACAACAAAAATTCACAGGAAAAATAAAATTTTCGGTCCATTCTCCCACTCAAAGTGCAACTGAGGTTTACGGTTTGGAACCACCGCACAGGTATTCATTAAACTGGGCTCTGCAGGCTTGCACCACAAGAAATATCCTAAGTGGAGAGGCTTAAGGAGGAGTTTGGGCCTGGAAAATATTCCAAAAAAATCTAATCAAGTGTGAAAAAGAGGACACTGGAAATAGAAACAGGTGACTGATGTTAAGTAGTAAATAATAAATAAAACCAGGCACTGTTGGAAGGTGTGGCCACCGAACAAGGGAGATTTTCCTTAACCCAGTTAATTGTCTTCAGAAAAAATGGCAAAGATTATGAAATCTGTAGCGCTTTCATGCTTGTCTGGGATGCACACACACATAAAAGAGTTGTCTTTATTACTTCTGAAGAGGATAACATTTATTTCATTAATAAAGTAATGTGAACAGCAGATAGAGAAGATGCTCTGCCAAACCATCTCTTAATAATTCTCAAATGCATCTTTAAGAGTACTGCTTAAGCATCCACATCTCCAGAAGACAAAAGAGACTCATAATCACAGGACAAATCTAATCTTAACAAGCAGGAAACCATGGGAGCTTCCCACATCTGTTTTTCTCTGATTAGATTAGCAGTGGTGTCATATCCAATGTCATGCCATTGAACACTGACCTTCAGCAACTTAGCAGAGCTGTTATTTTTGTTTAAAACACCAAGAAAAGCTTTTTGTAGGCTGCCTTTCTTGGTGAAGATCATCAATATGTGCATCATGTAACGATGGATTGCTCCAGGAAGTGACAGAATTGTGTGACTGGGACTTTGGGGGACCCAGCTGCCAATACCTTCACAGGATTCATTGGTCACGACTCCACAATTCACCAAAAGGTCTTGGAAATATTTATTACAATTCTTTTTGGTGTTGGCATTTCCACAATCCAGGGGTGCATTTCTGCTGTGTGTGTAGGTGGGTTAGGAAAAACACCAGCCACTGACAGATGACCTGACTTGCTCTGCCAGGCAAAACTCTCTGTGCCAGGCAAAACTCTCTGTGCCAGGCTAATGCACTGGGATGGCATCTGAAATACACGCAATAAGGATTCAAGCAGACAATACTTAAGTTGCCAGACAAACTTGAGATAAGTTGTGGAAGATCAGGAGTTTCATCCTGGACATCTGCAGGAGCACAGCTGCCCTTTAGGTCCTTCTGAGTTCCCTTTAAGTCACACATGTAAATGCCAATTTTCTTGCTGCAGAATGTTTTCCTGCTCATTGTCATCACATTTCAGGTTTTGGCTGATTTCTCCTTCCACCACTACTGGCAGACTTAGCAAGTGTCTGGACTTTATCACTCAACACTATTTTATATAGGGAAATAGTCAAGCCCTCAAAACTTTAATTTTAACTAATATTATTATGGACTCATCTTTCTGTTTACCACGTCATAAAACATCATTTCCAGCAGCTTTTGAAAGTTGGGCAAATTCAGTCAAGTTTTCCCGTGTTCTGCCTTTAAAAACAGAGGGTTTTCTCATTGACAAGAACATGAAGCACACAAGCATTTACTTCTTCTCTTCCAGGGTGGAGCACAGAGGCAAACCCAAACAAACTTCCCTGTCTCCAAGCAAGAGGATTTTTTTGTTTGTTTTAAAAGCAGAAGTTGCCTTTCTGCTGGAAACCCAAAACAGCCAGACTTCAAAACATCCCGTCTTAGCAAGTACAAAGCAAACAAACCCTCTGCAAAACAAGCAAAACAAACAGCCCTAAAGTACTTCAGACACATCAAATCAACCTGGTGTCTTCCCCTTTAATTTAGATTACAGAAGTCACAATTACATTTTCTCGCCTTATCAAAACATCTCATTTAAACTGGGAAATCACCACAGGGAGGTTTTCATTAGGTTTGTATTTTCCAGGGTAAAATTCCTGTCATAGGAAATACTCAGCTACAGCCATTTCCCATTAGCAAAATTATGTATTAATGACAAATATTCTTGAATTGTTTACAGCCAGAGAGGCTGGTGCTTGAGCAGGTCACTGCTAATGCCATCCATTATCTCATTTCCAAAGCATCCTTATTTCCTAGATTTTCCGACTAAGGTTCACAAAGAACAGATTTGTTCATTGCCTCCTGTGCAAACATTATTTGCAGTGATATCAGCTCTCAGTACATCAGAAAATTGCTTAATTCCTGTGGACCTCAGATGAGATTGGAGCATATTTATCAGGGACAAGTCTCTCAATTAGATAAACAACATTCACCAGCCTCCAAAGGTCCTCCGACCCCCAACAAGCATTTTTCAAACCATTATTCTGTGCATTTAATTAACCGCAGAGGGAGGAAAAGGAAACAGTCCAGAATCCAGATGGAATGATTCTGCAGTAATACAACCAAATAATTAACTTCAGGAAAGCTGCTGTGAGACACAACCAGAGAAATGTCCAAGTTTGCAGAGATCCTGGAAAGTAGGAAGGTCAGGGATGGCCAAGTCATGACTTTGCCATTTTAAGCTGGCAGAGCAGTCCCAGAAAGGCTTGGTTGTAAAGAAGGACAGCCCAATTTAGGGCAAGACGCTCCCTGATGATTCAACAGATAGAACTGCACACCATTAGTGAAGCTGTGGAAAGCCTCGGGTGATGCTGCAGCAGCTCAGTTCTCATCAGTGCAGGGAAGGACTGTGTGGGCCCTGGAAAATCCTTAGAAATCGACACTTTCTCATGCTGGGGAGCACCAGACTCAGACTTCTTCACAGGGAAGAGGCAACACTCAGTGGTGCAGGCAGTGACTGCAATGTTGGGCAGTGACACTCTTTTCACAAGCAAATGTTACCAAATGTGAGGGTGGAAAAAGGAATTGTGTCATTCGAACCCTGTTGGCACACTCTGGTTTGTTAATACACATGAATAGGTCAGTATTAAATACCTTATTTTGTCTTTGCTGGAGCTCCTAGAAGAGCTCAGGAGGCCTGATCATCGCATCAGTCCCTGCAGTGAAATACCTGAAAAACGCAAAATATTTGTGGCAATCAGACGAGAACACCTAGGCAAGGATGGGCTTCTCCCCTTTGGGATCCTCTCCCCTGAAGCTGTGTCTCACCCCAGAGGAATGAGGCTCTGTCCAGTGCCATTATCCTTTATCCCAGCATCTGGGATCTCTGATCTGGTGATGCTCCTGTCTCCTGACGCTCCCATATTTCAGGGTTTAGAAGTGAAATTCACCACAACCAGCCTTCATTCACAGAAGCCTGAACCAAAGGGCACGGAGTTGGCAGAGCAGGGAACAGGCAGGGAAAAGCCACTCGAGACTCCCATCTCCAGGAAAAACTCCTTTTCCAATAAACCCCTTTTAATCCACCCTGGAAGAGAAGAGATGCAGGAGGAGCCTGCTCCAATTGTTTCTACTGTGGCTTTTGAACAGGAGCCTTTGACACACTTTTAAGACACATCAATCCTTTTGTGTTTATCTATGCTGATGAGCATTATGTTCTGCTTCAGAAATACCTATTTCTGCACTTGGGTAATTTTATTTCCCTATTGTTAAAATGAAAGATTGGCTAAACAATTTCAGCAATGCCTCTCAAGCACTTCCTTTCTCCTGCAAATCCTAAAGCGCTGATTCTCATCATTAAGTCACTGACAATATAAAGACAGACTTCTTCAAAAAACCCATCATCAACAAAGATAAATGCACAGAAATCATACAGAAATTGGCCTGAAGCATCATTGCAGTATAAACAGAATTTTCTGAAGAGGAAATGCATCCCTATTCACTACCCAGAGCTCAACACAGACAATAATGACCTGCATTTTAAAAGCCCTCTTGTACCAAATGCTGTGCAAGGATTTAAAAGGTTTTCAAACTTCGCAAACCATGTGAAAAACTCTCCATTCCATGATGGCAGATTGAGCCATCAGCTCCTCCAGACAACAAGAACAATACAGTTATCAAGCGCTTCTCACGGAAATGCAAATCCAGATGAAGGTCACCTAAGCCTGTCTATCTGGTGTTGGATGCTCAAAGAACAATGGAATCAAGGACAAGTGCACAGCCTCCAAACAACCAGAGGGTTACATTTTGTCAGAGCTGCAAATGGCTAGTGGAACATTGGCATGCGTCCTCCAGGAAATCCCTTAACCTCGTCTGGAATTAATTTGTATCTTAAATTGCTGCAGCATCAACTGCAAAGGCCCCCCACTTTAATCTCTGGTTTTCTTAAACATGGTTTCCATTCTATTTTGAAGCCCACTTGCTTTCTGACTCCTGGTTCTCCTTGTAGTGTGAAAAACAGCGTCCCATGGTAATCATTCCCTTGTTGTCTTCTCCTTATCCATTTAGATTTTTAGTGTCTATCATTTAATCTAAACTGAAAGCTCTGCCTTCAATCACCCTTCTTATCCTGCACTTGCTTTCCTTGGTCATCTGGGCTCAGTAATACCAAGCAGAGCATGGCACAAGTGGTTGGACCACAACTCCAGGAACCCACATTTGCACTTCCCCAGGCACTTGGCATGGAGTTAACACTTGTCCAAGCCACATCCTGGACTAAACCTTTGGAAGTCAACTGGGAGATTAAAATTGCTGCAATTAACCCAAATGTAAAAAGATTACAGTTTATCAAACTTTTGTGGATGACTACAGTGAATTCCCCTCACACTTCCAGCCACAGAGAGTCCAGGCCCCACAGCAGCTGAATTTCTCCAGCACCTTCTCCATTCTTTGCTCCATCTGCAGTGGAGCTTGGATGCCACAGAACTGCCAGGATGTTATAGTTAGAAAAAAAGTCAGGAGAAAAGCACAGCGTTAGGCAGATGGTTGAAGTCCTTCCTTCATTTGTCTTTCAAATTAATTAAATGTGTCCAAATGAGACACTTGATAGAGTATCAGCTCTCCCTTTCCCATGCAGCCCCACACAGCCACACTCTGGGGGAATCTGGGATTTTGGCTGCCCGTAGATACATGTGAGACACAAACTCTCCATTTATGTTTGGGAAAGGAAAGGTAGAGGATGCCTCTGATCCTGACTGCATGGGGCAACATTTTATGGGACATCAAGGCTTTTAAAAGCAATTCCATGCAGTAAACCCCTCTTTTTTGGAATGGTGTCTGAAATCACAGCAAGGAGATGATGCCAGGGGTGTGTGTTTTCCACATGAGCAGTCAGCTTTTCAAACAACACAGGTAGACCTCGAAAGGTGCAGTTAATCACACTTGGACAGTGTATTGAGGTATTAAAGAGATGATTTGAGGAGCTGGGGACCCAAGTGTGATGGGGTGGCACATCAGGGTGACATAAACAGCTGTGACAGAACTAAAAATACAACACAGAACCTGTGAGCATCTGAGCTGATCTTCCCTTCTCCTCCAAACATCTCCCAAGGTAAGAAAACAACACGCATGGGGAGTGAAAGGGAAAAACCATCGTCTCTCATTTGGTGGGGTCACTCAAACTATTTGTGGAATATCTCCTCTGTCCTTTCCATGATCAGATGTGCAGAACAAAATTCTTGAAGCACAAAGTGCTTGGTAAACAAACAGCACCAACCCAGCAGTCAGGGCTGCAGAGGTTTGGCACGGTGAGGTACATCATGACAGCACGTTAAATGCATTATTCAACACACTACAAAGTGCAACATGTTAAAGTGACAATTTGTACTGCATTTACCTCCCCATCAGCAAAGGTATTAGAACAGAACGGGGTGTGCTGTAGGAACAGAAATCAGGCACTGGAAGAGAGATCCAAGCTGAAGCAGAGAAGAAAACAGTTTACCACACTCAGATATCTTGATCCCAAAGGGGTTTTAAAGCAGTGCTCGGAGCCAGAACACTCTAGTGAGCAAACCCTTTGTGTTCAGTTTGCAGGCACTGTCTCCCGTGAAAAAATTTTGCAATCACGTTTCTTAAGTCCCCAGAGCTTCCTCTAGAAGTGGGTTCCCAAATTCTGTCATCTACCACGTCCCTTGTACTCCTAACGATCTGAAGGACCCAAAAGGATTGTATGCATTTAAGTCTGCTCAGCTACAAATGCAGGAGATCCTGAGATCCTTTTGTTGTGAATGCAGATTAATAAACTGGGTGAAAATAAACCTGGGACAGCTGTCCAGCTTTGTCTGTAAGCTGTCCTGGAAGAGAGCAGGTCCATGTTCCTCCACATCAGCCCCTCCACTACGGAATTGAAGATGATGCTGATAACCCACAGCAGAATTCTTGGAAACAAGTGACAATGAAACATATATGAGGAATGGGATGGAATTCCCAGAGGAGCTGTGGCTGCCCTGGATCCCTGGAAGGATCCAAGGCCAGGTTGGATGGGGTTTGGAGCAACCTGGGATAGTGGAAGGTGTCCCTGCTCATGGCAGGGATGGCACCGGATGATCTTTAAGCTCCCTTCCAACCCAAGCAATTCCAGGATGTTCTACTAGAGCTGGCCCTACTTTCACAGCGCTGTAATTAAGCACAAGACCTTATAATTTCCCCTTTGAAAAAAATTCTCCAGCTACAAGAAAGCAAAATGTCATGAAAAACTTCTTTAAGCTTCCAGGCTTAAGTTGATAAACAAGAAATTTAAGTTGCCTGATTCAGGCACAGGAACATGAAGGTGATGAGGACCTTGAGAGCTCAGGTAACTCAGCCCCTTTGTTGCCACCCAGCCCAGGAGCAGCAGGACAGGGCTTGTGTTTCGTGTAAGTCACTCACTACAATGGAAGTTAAACAGCATTAAAAGTGTGGTGGGTGTTCGGGTGCAATAAAAAATTAATTTACCATTCACCAGTCTTTTCATTTAGTGAAATCAGCTGTGCTTCAGCTCCATTATCTGTATGTTTCTAACGTATTTATTCCCTATATTATCAAAGCCATCTCGAACTGAGCTTTATTTCATATTATTGGTTTTATGTAATTTGTGTGTATTCCTGAGAGAAGCCCACAGTGTAACAATGACACTGCCACATTGCCATCTCCAGGCGAGCCCAAAAACTGAACAAAATCCTCTTTCAGAAGTGCACAATGATAGATGTATCTTTTTAGAATGCAAATTTAAAAATACCTGCTCTTTTGGAATACTCTCCTATTTCAGGGAATGGAGGAAAAGGTGTGTTTTACTTCTGGAATATTCCACAGCTCTACCTAGGCAGAGCTGGATCCAGAGCAGCAGCTCAATCCTGCCTTTCTGTAGCCTCCAAAAAATTGCAATTTGCTTCTAAGGTGGATTTTAAACCTGCAGAAGAAGATGACTTGTCTCTATCATCCCTAAGCTGAAAAACTCTGAGATTCAAGCCCATAACTCTCCCCATGAAGCTCCTTCCAGGGGCTCTGAGCGACAAGTACACAGAGTCAGTCATTTGGGTACAAGTTTGATTTTAACATCTCCTGTTGTATCAGGACTCACAGCTCATTTAAAAGGGACAAAAACAAGCCCAGCTTTAACTCCTGGCCAGGCCTGAGGCCTGAGGCTTCCTCAGCCTCACACAGGTTCTGTCTGATATGTGAAGGCACCACAGAGCTGTGCTGCCTTGTTTGCAAAATAGTTAAGCTGTTGCAACCAATTACCGTACCCTTCAAGTATCATGATGAGGAATGACATATGTAAAACTTCTGGAAAGCCTTGTTCACACAGCAACCTCCCTGCTGGAAAATGAAAGGATCAAAACCAGTTGTTAAACCTCTGTCATTGGAACACAGATTAGGGATGTATTTACAGCAGTTTTTTTCAGAACTTAGCGTGGCTCGTGATGGAATAAAAGCCAGGCTTGCAAAGGTGATAATAGAGCACAGGTGAGATGCAAAGGGAGCTGATCTTCACTGGAAGCAATAAATATTCCCTCATTTTGCCTCCAAACATGGTTGTTAAATCAGCCCTGACCCCAACTAGTAACAGGTCTCAGGATCAGCTACTGGAATTGAAATATGGCCTTGGGAAAAAAAATTACTGGCAGAGAAATGTCCTTCCCTGACAGCAACATCTCTCTGCAGGTTCTGGGGAAGGAGCACAAGCCTGCTGACTAATGATACATCCAGAAAAACAGGCAGTGGTTCTAAAAAGCAAATATCTGGTGTTTTACAACAGGATGAAGACAAGAAGGAAAAAATCCTGCTCCTAGAGCAGACAGAGGCACACCCGTAGATATACTCTTAACTGCTTCAGCTCTCATCAAAAGTGAAAAAACCTGGCAAAAAAAGGCTGGAAATGTGGCAGTTTAGTCTAATTGGGAAAAAGTTGGACATGGGATGTTTCTTCTCTGTACATTCCTTGCCATGGAGGAAACGCAGGTGCCAGAGAAGGCTGGCAAGAGAAATGCCCCAGTTCATCAGATTTTTGGTTTCTTTTTGGGTTACATGTCATCTCCGAGGTAAAAGTTTCATTCTGATGTACATCAGACGTGTAAAATACGAGTTCAGCCCAATACCACAAAGCATGAAACTGGAAAGAAAATTGATTCATTTCAGGGAAAAAAAAAGTTTTCTTTAAGAAGTCAAAAGTTTCATTGCCCAAAAAGGAATTAAAAGCGTGTTCTGTGACTACACTTGGTTTCTTAGGTGCTTCTGGTGGGTAGAGGGGAAATAATATGAAATAATAAAAGCCAGTATTGCTGGATTCCTGGATTTTTCACCAGATACAGCAAGATATGTAATCCTGCTGTGTCAGCAACACCTACAGGTGTGTCTGCAGTAAAGCTCAACCCCACCCTAAGCAAAGATATCCTGAATTTTTTTTTTTCCATCGTAACAGGCACCTTTAACACATATGGCTTCCCTCAGCAAGCACTCGTGTCACTGCCCTGGCTCTGTGCCCACACAGGAGGGGGCCACAACTTCCACCTTCGCATTAAGAAAATCTCTTTTCAGCAAGGCTGTTTATCTTGAGTTGTTGTAACATCATTTAGACTCCTTTGCCAACACCAGAAAAATGGGTTCAATGCCTAAAAAGCAAAAATTAATCCTGTCCCTATTGAAAATATTTGTTTTCACACAGAACAAGCTTCAGAATTGTTTGATACATGACAGAACATGCTGCAGCCACAGAGCTCTCCATCAAACCCCATCCACCACATCAATGAGGAAAAAAATTAATAATTCTTGTGGAGGTTTTGGTTTTTGCCTGCATTTTAAATGAACAATAAGTCATTTAAATTCCACTGGGGGAGCAAAGGAAACATCAGTCAAATCTCACTTGACATGCTCATCACCTGACTCAGTGTCAAATCAAAACATTTTGCTTTGTTCTTCCAATTATCAAACTTGAAGACAAATTACCACAGCAAAGTCAGGTTCTGCGTATTAAAACCTGTTGTAACGCATTTGAACCCTGATAGTGTGCCCCAGCCAAACCACCTCCAGTTATTCTTATCAGAGCCCTCAGGAATTCATCAAGGTTACTGAAATGCAAACTGTGCTAAACTGGGAAAGAAGAAGCTGAAAAACAGAATACCAAGACAGCAAGAAATAGATAAAGAAGGACTGTGCCGCACTGGACTAGAACCAATCATATTTTCTGAAAAGTGCGTGCAGAGTGTGTGGACAAGATCGAGGGACCAATCAAGTAATGCGTGATCGTGTGCACAGCAGTTGTAAAATGTGTAAGTGGAGTGCAATGTAAACAATAAAATGGCTTCTGCAAAATCACATTGATTCGTGGTTCAGAAGTCCTGAGCTCCCGCATGCTGGTGGCCCTGACGTGATAAATGATAATGAAGCAGACAGGACCCTTTGGATTCTGAAGGGGGTCTGTGGAGTGAAAAGGCGGGGGGCCCCCGTCGGAGCCTGCCAGGGCTGGACCGTGGAGGGGGGCAGAGTTGGAGGATGGATCCACTGGAGTCTGGGAGCAGAAGAAAGCTCCTGGGAAAAGAGCTCCGGAAAACGTACGCTGCAGCGGGTGCACCCGAAGAGGTGAGTGACCGGGGGCTGGAGGATGGGGAAGGGACTGTCAAAAGAAGAGCAGGCCACGTTCAGGGTCCTCCAGCGTATTGTCTCCGAGAGAGAAATTAAATATGACCCAGAGGTCTTGAAAAGACTGTTAAGATGGGGTCAGGAGAGAGGATTTTTTGCCCCCCTCTGGAGTGTTGTCAACACCCTTGAGTGGGAAAGGCTGGGAATCGCTCTCTGGGATGGATTAAAAGAAACTAAGGGATTGAGCACAGTATGGAAATTAATAATAACGGTGCTAAGGCAAATAGAAGCAGAAAAAACAGCTGAAGCAGGGGCAGCAGCCCGTCTAGAGCCAGGTGGTCCCGCGACTGCCTTTCTGACATTCGCACAAGAATTTTTTGGGGGAGTAGACCCAGTTACACCGTCCCTGCCTCCTGCACCCGCGGAGACGGAGTTACAGGCTCCGCAGCCCGCACCGGAACCAGAGAAAATAGAAGTGAATGAGCTACCCTCTCCACAGCCTCCAGGATTACCTACGGGGTGTCCCGTGGCATCCCCTGAAGAGTTAACAATTGCATTAAGAGGGCACGGATATCCCCCGCGACCCCCGTCACCGCCTGTTCAGATGCAAATGACGGGCATTCAAAGGCAGAGCATTTGCGCAGCTTTGAAGAGGAAGAGCACAGGCGGCAGGAGAAAGAAAGAGAAAAAAAGAAACCGCTACTGATGGCGGAAGGGAGAAAGAATCCTGAACCGACTGCCGAATCTGTGTATGGCGGTGCCGAGCTTTCGGACCGCGCTGGCCCGGCTCGCCGGGGTGGGGTGGCCCCGGTGGGGTCCGTCCGCCCTGTGACTCCTGCCGAGGAAACAGAGAAGGGGGGAAACCGCGGGAGCGAGAAGGGGAAGAGGGGAAACTCCAGCCGGGGCAAAAGTTAGAGCGGAGCCGGGGAATGCGAAGAACGATTGATCCCCCCCGCTCAAAGGCCGGAGCGGAAAAAAGGAAAGTCCTGCCCGCGGCTCCCCAAGCCGCCCTGCTTCCGACAGTCCTGCTCGGCGGTGGCAGGGAATCATACGGGAGGCTTTGATTGAGGGTGAGTTTATTCCACAAACGTTCCTGATAATCGCTGCCCCCGGTAATCCGAACCAACACCAGTGGGTGGGGCTGGATTGGAAGCTCATCCGAGAAGGGCAAAAGGCTGTAATGCAGTATGGATTAACTAATTTGTATGTGCAAACCTTGCTGGACCACATTTTTACTCGTGGTTTAATGGCTCCGTTTGATTGTAGAAAGCTGGCAGAAATCTTTTTAAAACCCACACAGAGACTGCTATGGCAAGCGGACTGGGAAAGGCATATAGATGCTGCCGTGGTTGAAAATCTTGGGCTCCCTCAAGGGCACCCTCGGCAGTTTACCACCCCAGACATGATGTTGGGGAAAGGGCCTTTTACTGATCCGCAAGCTCAGGCACGTTTACATACAGCAATTCTGCAGCAGTCTCAGCAGCTAGCACGGGAGGCATTCCGTGCTGTCCCAGACATGGGACTTCCGTCACCATCCCATACAACCGTTAAGCAAGAGGCAAAGGAGACTTTCATGAGTTTCATAGATTCCTTTGCAGATCGTTGGTCTCCTGTTTTGCCATTGTCTGTGGCCGTGCTGAATAAGGAAAAACATGTGATGGGTATACTGATGCAGTGGGATGGCCCGGCTAAACAGCCACTAAAGATCTTAGAGTGGGTGTTTTTACCATTCAGTTTGGGTAAATCTGTGACTACGTGAATGGAGGCTATAGCAAAAATTGCGGTGAAGGCACGGAAATGAACATTGGAAATTGCAGGAAGGGAACCCCAAAATATTCTTCTTCCATTAACTAAGGATTACTTGCAATGGTCATTACAGAATTCAGACACCTTACAATGGGCATTGTTGAATTTTCCAGGTCTCATTAGTACTCATTTTCCCCCTCATAAATTCTTTTCTTTACATCAACAGGTCGAAGGACTACAAAGCAACTTGTAGAAGGCCTCACGGTTTTCACTGATGCCAGCCAAAAGACTTCTAAAGCAGGTCTGACTTGGCAGGACAAAGGCAAATGGCTCAGTGAAATCCTTGAGGGACCAGGAAACTCTTTGCAGGTTCCTGAGTTGCATGCTGTTATCCAGGTATTTGAAAAATGGCCAAATGATCTTGTTAACATTGTTTCTGATTCTCTTTATGCAGTAGGTGTTGTTGAGAGCATGGAGCGATCATTACTGAAAGAAACTCGAAGCCAGCGGTTGTGGCAACTCTTTGTGCAGCTCTGGCAGTTACTTAATTCTCACAAGCAGGATTATTTTATCACCCATATATGGAGTCACTCTGGTTTAACAGAAGGTCTGGCCTTGGGAAAAGAGAAGGCAAACCAATTGGTGGCACCACTTTGGGCCTCTGCTTCTCCCAATACTGATAAGTTTGGCCAAGCCAGAAGGCCTCACGAATTTTTTCACCAAAGCACAAAGGTTTTACACAAACAATTTGGAATATCGCTGCAGAATGCTCAAGGAATCATCTCAACCTGTCCACAATGGCAGGGTATGATTGGTGGATTGGGTCCTGGGGTTAATCCTCGCAGCCTAGGGCCTCTGCAATTATGGCAAACTGATGTGACTATCTATGACCCTTTTGGTCGCTTCAAACACCTTCACGTAACCATAGATACCTTTTCTGCCATGGTCTGGGCCACTCCTATGACAAGAGAAGGGTCTCGTTTTGTCATTTGACACTGGCAAGGCTGTTTTGCCATAATGGGCTTGCCTCAGGAAATCAAGACACATAACGAGCCAGGTTATATAGCCCAAGGAACCCAAGATTTCTTGGCTCTTTGAGGAGTGAGGCATAGCACAGGCATTCCAGGTAACTCTACTGGACAAGCCCTAATTGGAAGAACACATCAGGTACTCAAAGGGCTGCTTGATAAACAGAAAACAGGAGAGGATGGGCTGAGCCCATAGGACAGAGTACTGAAAGCAGTTTGTGTTACGCATCATTTACGGTTAGTAGGTACTCACAGTGACCCACCAGCATTAACGCATTACTCAGGTTTGCAGCAAGATTCTGAATTGATACAGCACCGACCAAAAGTTCGTTTTAAAAATCCTATGTCAGGGTCATGGGAAGGACCTGTGGAGTTATTAATGAGGGGAAGGGGTTATGCTTGTGTCATTATAGATGAAGGATCCCGAGGGATGACAGTGAAATGGGCTCACCCCTGGCTTGAGAAGGACACTCTGATTCCTAATATTACCGATAAATAAACATTGGGGTTTTTTTACTTTAGGTGTTGCTGCTGCTCAAGCTCTGGTTATGCTTAATAAGGTGAGAGGTTGGACAGTCAAACAGTTAAATCAGATATTCACTGATGTCGATAGTACTAGACACAGGACGTTGCAGAATAGAACTGCTATAGATTTTTGTTATTGGCACATGGGCATGGGTGTAAGAATTGTGAAGGAAGCTTTGTAATTACTATTAGCCATTACTGTATTGCTTTGTGTTATGCCATATATAATGAAATTGGCGACCCGTTTGTTGGAAAACATAGTAAAAAGGGTTTGGGTGGTGCAAGAAGAAAAAGGGGGAATTGTTGTAATGCATTTGAACCCTGATAGTGTGCCCCAGCCAAACCACCTCCAGTTATTCTTATCAGAGCCCTCAGGAATTCATCAAGGTTACTGAAATGCAAACTGTGCTAAACTGGGAAAGAAGAAGCTGAAAAACAGAATACCAAGACAGCAAGAAATAGATAAAGAAGGACTGTGCCGTACTGGACTAGAACCAATCATATTTTCTGAAAAGTGCGTGCAGAGTGTGTGGACAAGATCGAGGGACCAATCAAGTAATGCGTGATCGTGTGCACAGCAGTTGTAAAATGTGTAAGTAGAGTGCAATGTAAACAATAAAATGGCTTCTGCGAAATCATATTGATTCGTTGTTCAGAAGTCCTGAGCTCCTGCAAAAACCCAGGTCAAACAATGTTGGTTTTTATTAAGTGATTACAGCTTCACAGAGGTCAGAAACAGGCTGAGAACTTCAGAGTTGAGATTACTAACTGGGGCGCAAAATTTAGAAAATTGGGAAGGTGTTTTCAAATCAATTCCCAATTCTCTCTGCAGGGTTTTCTGGAACCCTCTGCTAATCATGAGAACTTTGTCATTTTACTCAAACCAACAGGAAAATGCACCCATCCATTACTCCATCTTTTTTTTGATCAACATTAGTGCCTTGTAGGGGAGGTTGGAGCCTCAGATCCTGAAGGTTTCTCTTCCAATTACCTCTTGTAAAATCTCCAACATGGTGTTGCAGGAGGAAAACAGCTTTTTAAAGCTGGTTAAACATTTCTGACATTGCCATCAGTACGTATTTTCCAATTGCCTGGGAAACAGTTTTAGGAACTCTTCCAAACCCCAAATTACTTGGTGTGTGATGGAAAGGAGACTTCAACACTAGAAGATTTATTGGTGTTCCCCCAGCAGGAAATTAAGAATAATTTCAAGCAGTTGCAGCTGAAGTTTCTGCTTTTTAAAAGGAAGATTTCTGTCCCTGCCCCGTGATCCACAGCCAGACATCAATTGCAGGACATTAATTGAAGTTATCCACAGGGTGTTCATCGTTAACTTTTGCTCATTAAGCAGGTTTACCACTCCCCTGCTTTTTCCTTCCAAAGAAACTACGGAGCTACCTTGTTCTTCCCACTGGAACAGTTATTTTACTGTTAACCAAGGAAATTGACTGGTTAAAAAGGCCAAATAAAAGGAAAAAAACCACTCCAAATAAAGGAGCCTGTAGATGTAGAGATTAATATCACACTGTGGACACAGCAAGGGAGTTCCAACCCCTAAAAGCAATGTATCCTCTCTGAGTTGTTTTCTGGACTCCTGGCTTTACAAAAGTAAAGGCTCCAAGTCCTTAAAACAGAAAGCACTTTTCTTCTAAAGCAACATTTCAAATATTAAAACTGATCCATTGATCTTTAAGTTCTAGCAGTGATTTTAAATGTTCCAAATAAACCAAATCTGAATGCAGAGCACAGAGGGTTAGCGGTGCCACTGATGCCACTCCAGAGCCATCCCCTCCATCCAGCACCTAAATTATGCAGAAATTGGAATAAATGGAGTAAAGGAATTCAAATTTTGGATGCAGTCCTCAGATGTAACATGTTTTCACACTCATGTGAATACAGGACTCTGAAAGCAGGCAGACAAAGCCCACATGTGGTGTACCCCAAATCACGGAGTGATTATTGTCATCCAACTGGCACATGTCAGTTGGGAGGGAATTGTATTTGGTTTAAGCAGCTCACTCTGAATAAGGGTTAAACACTGGCTACTCAGACTTGGATTCTATTTTCATTATGAATTTATCCACCTTTCACTTTTCAGCCATTTAACCACATTGTACATTTGTATCTGTGCTGATTGCTGCCACTGAACCTGAAGGTATATATAAAGAGTATTTTTCTTCCCCCAAAGAATGCAAACTTAAATAATTCAAGACAATACATTTTTCAGCAGCTAAAATGGATTGGCTTGAACAGCACTGTAGATGCTGAAAAGCAGGAGCAGAGGAATTTTCCAGCTGCTGAAGCATTTTGTGAAGTTTTCCTTTCTCGTGCTTTAGCTGAGGAACAGAGAAAGACGGTTCTGTAAATGACTCTCGACCTCGCACCTGCACGGTCTTGTTTTGGTTCACTGAAGAAAATCCTTTGAAATAGGCGTCGTAGCATTCAGCCAATCACTCTGGGAGGTGTCGGGTCAAGCAGCCAATAATGTCATTTCTCTATTGCGAACCAAGTTATATAAACGAGGTGATAATTAATTAAATAATTCCGTTCATCCTGGACCTGAATTTGTGTCATGATTCTCGCCTTCCCTGGGGACGACAGTAACACAGCACCTAAAGAAATACCCTAGTCATGGTCTTCCAAGCATGAAATCCCTTCCACCCAAGAAATTCCAGTGAGGAAGAGAGCTCCTGTGGAAGGAAGATAGGATGACTCTTCTTCTGCTCTGCACTGTGCATTTGGATTATTGCTGAAACACTGATTTCCAACACAATACTGGGTTTCTAATCCCCCAAAAAGATTTTGCTTTTGGCAGAGGAACTCAAATTTTCACTGAGGGGCAATCAGACTGAGAAGCTGAGAGAGACACAGGCACACAAACACACAAATATCACCACAGTATCTCCAGACTTCTATTCCCTAAGGCAGGGCTAAATTAAATTTCTAAATTATTTTCTCTCTCGATTCACTCTGGCAAAATATAACAACATCCCACCACAGCAGCCCAGCACAAAGGACGGGGGGATCTATCGGGATTTGCAGAGCTCAGCCAGAGAAAGCTAAAAATACCCAAAAAGCAGCAGAATTGCAACCACAGGTAGGAACCAGAAGACAAAGTTTCAAGTCTTTGTTTTCAGTCTGAAAAGTCCTTTTTTCTCTCAGTGCTAAGTGAAAGTCTTCCACCAAAGCAAACAGTTGAAAATATTATCAAACATTCCTAACCAGGGAATTCATAACCATGAAATATGAACACAAATTTAGGACGAAGTGATGGCAAACACGATGAAGGTCAAAAGAGTGCAGGATTTAATCCATGCCAGGCTTTCATTTCCATAATCAAATTTTGGACATCCAGCCCTTGATAGTGGCTCTACAAGTGACAGATTTCTGCCATTTGGGGTTTGTTAGGTCTTTTTACCACAAATAATCAGTAAAACACAGATTGCAGAGAAGCTTCAAGGCTGAGGGACTGGGCAGAGCAGAGCAGCAGCATGATGTGCTCTGCTTCCCCAATCCCGTTTCCAAAGGAATCTGGGGCTATGGAATGCTGCAATTAATTCAGGTATCATTTTCAAGTGAGTTCCTCATCTTGTGGAAAAATGCAATGTGGCAGAGAAAAAACCAGTTTTATGTTTTAAGCATATTCAATGAGCCCCAGTGACACTCAGGTGCTGCCAAGGCCATCCAGGCCAATTTTCCCAAATAATTTCCATAATCTCTTGTGCCTGCATCTGCAGGTGTTTGACTGCGTGGCTTTCAGAGGCAGCTCAGTTTTCCGGACCTCTTATTTTCCATTCTGCTTCAATAAATGCCTCCTTCCTATTTTCACTCACTCAATTTTATTACAACTTCATGTGAAGAATTCCCTTTGGATCATTTGGGAAAGAATATACCAGTCCCAAGGGAGCGTTCAGCAGAAATTTCCGTGGGGATCCTCCTCGTGAAAGCAGCTGACCTCTCCATAAATATTCATCTTTGCAATGTTTAAGGAATAAAGTAAGGTAGGAAAAGTCTTCCTATAGGATTATAAAAAGTCTGGCACTTGGCACATGCGCTGGAACAACACGTTTTCCATTTTTTTTTCCAGAAGCATAAAAATGCTGCTGCTGCACGGCTCTGGCAGTTCTGGGCTGATAATTTGGTATTTCTACAGATGAAAATAATGTCGAATTTAATAATAATGTATTGTTTAACTCCTCTGGTGTTCATCTGCAGAATCCCAAAGGTTCCTAGAGACATTCTTAATGCCCTGAGCAGCACACAAAACTTACAGTTATTTTCCAGGTGTTGAATTGTGCTAAAGGAAACCCCTCATATTCCAAGCTCTAACACTGCTTCCTGTAGAGTTATTTTAATTTGAGTTTACCTGCCCTTCTGTGAGGGACAACTCCTAAAGCAATTCTACCATCTTGGAATAAAAAAAAAAAAAATCCGATAGAATTAAGAAAGAAATCCAACACCTTTGATGACGTAGCATGAGCAAAGACAGGGGTCATTATTGTGAGAGGACCAGTTTCAACACTTTCCCTGTGACTATGAATCAAGGTCTAAAATATCCAGGCATTTAATTTCTCAAACTGTGCTGTCTCAGGATCCAGCTCCAAAGATTTTTGCGGAAGAGAGTGGTCAATGGAGCTGCTGCTGGGCACAGAGGGAATATCTTCCCATTTTCTGGGCTGCACCTAAAGCAGAGGGAAAAAATTCCATGAGCATCAGCTGCATTCCATTCATCATCCTGGAGCAACAATACTGTGGGAAGAAGCACGTGAGCCAGATTAACACCAGTGACAGAGGAACTGGAACCACCTTTTCATGACTTTGCAGAAAACCAGTCATAATTCACCCCCACATAAACCAGACAAGGCTGAAAGTGCCCTGAGTTCTGCAAATGAAAGGTGTTAAGTATGTTATTATTATTCAGAGCCATCAATCAGCCACCTTTCAGCAGCACTAAGAATTCAGTCAAAGCAAAACTCTCAGCAGAATTGCTCCAGAACAAGTCAGGCTGCCTAAGGAGTATTCTCAATTCCAGGAGTGCATGGCTGCTGCCAGACCCTGCTCACCTAATGCTGCCTCCTGTACCCAATTACACACTTGTTTTTGTTAATATTACATGAGAAATCCTTACAGTTACAATAAATCACCTCCTGTGAATCCTGCAGCTCAAAATTTTTTTAATGAACGTTCATTGCGGCAAAGAAAAATCTCCTCGAACAAAAGCACTGGGCAAAAAATGCAGTTTTATGACACATGAACTTCTGGCTTACACTGTCTCTTTAGTGCAATTTGTTTAGTGAATTTATCTCAGGATGCAACTCTGGAATGCATAAACAGGCAGGGTTTAGGCTCTGTCACATCCACTGGTGACTGGGAAACCAAACAGCATCACTGACATTCTGGTTTCATTATACAACCTGAAATATTTTGTTTGAGCTTGATGTTTGGCACATCCTCCAGCCAGGAGCTGTTTTGGCAAGGATGAATCCTCAGATGTGCCACAGTGAGGGGCCAGAATCCAACATCCACCAGACGTGAGCTGCCCAGGTCAGCGGGAAGATAACCCAGCCACAGCAAATTTACCTGGTGTTACTGGTGGTCACAGGGAAAGCCACGACCTGTATTAAGCACTGGAACACTTTTAGGTCAAAACCAAACCATGTTATAAAAAATTGGCAGGTTACTGACAGAAAAGTGTGGGTTGGAGTGGAGATAACTGCATGTTGCTGCTTTTGGGAAGGTGAGACCTTCCAAACAGATTTTATTCCTAATAATGCGAATAATTAAGACTGGGAGTGAAGTGACACACAAGAAAACAGGGGAAGAACATGAGTATAACAAATATTTACATGTGTGGTGATTTGAAACAGTTGAAAAGTCCCTTCTGTGTTTTTTCATGGAAGTTTTCTTTCATGGAATCACAGGATGGTTTGGGTTTGAAGGAACCTTAAATCCCATCTCATTCCACCCTCTGTCATGGACAGGGACACCTTCCACTGTCCCAAGTTTCTCCAAAGCTCCTCCGACCTGGCCTTGGATACTTCAGGCCCTTGCCAGGGCTGTCCAGAGCAGAGGTGGAGTCCCCATCCCTGAATGGATTTGATGCTGGTTGGATTTGGTGATCTTAAAGGCCTTTTCCAGACCTATTTCTAACCTCTATAGAATTCCATGGTTCCCTGTCACCTTCAGGCAAACTGGGGATCTACTCAGCATTACCCACTGTAAATTCCAGTCCTGAATATTTTAGTGACTGAACTGTATTTGGTTAGAGGAGGAAAAAGCAGGGTCTTTAGGACCTGTCTGTTCCCCAGCAGAGACTCAAGACCTGCCCAAACAGTGGTAGTAAAGTGAGGGAACAGCTCAATTACTGCATCTGTGGTACTCAAAGCAAATCCATGTGCCAGAGGCAAAAGGAAAAGCAGCAGCAGCACATAAATGAAGGCATTAATTCCAGTGCATAATGGGATCCAGATGAAATTGGATGTTATAGCCAGGAGAAGGCAAAACAGGGAGCTCACTGAGAGCAGCACAGTGGCAGTGACAACACAAGGGACTCCACCTTCCACCAGCAGTGGCTGCACCCAAGGTGGGGGCTCATCCTGTGTCACAATCCAAGTGGGAAGCATTTTCAAGGCCCAAGGGCCACCTCATTCCCAGCACAGCTCCTTGGATGACCTGGGCAGGGGCAGGAGACTCTTTATTCAGCACTGGTCACCTTGCGTCACCTATTTCAAATCCAGGCCTTCCCTTCCTCCATTAATTTTTAACTTCAGACCGGAGTTGTGCTTTCCACATTCTAATCCTTATCTTCAGGAATGTTCTATGAAATATTGGCATTGTTTTTCAGCTAAATTTCTCCGAAAGCCATGAAAGAGCAGAGTGATACTCAGAGTAACAGGCATGCTCTGCTGCACACATTTAATAAGTGAGGCAGTATCCCTGCAGATAGAGGTGGATTAGTGATAACTGATTAGTCCTTATCAAACATATCTCCAGGTATCAAAAAATGGAGAAGCAAAAAAGCGGGTCAGAAGTAAATCATGTGAAATGGATGGTGGGGAATAAGAACACAAAACCCAAGTCTCTGGGCCATAAAATGAAAAAAGCCTTGGTAAAAGAGCTTTTATCACAGATCTGTTCCCCACAGTGATCAAAACAAGCTCATAAGCAGAAGAGAGTGTGCGAGTGGGAGTCAAACCACACTAAAAATTTGGGATGGGCTCTGGCTGCAAAAATCAGATTTAAAGAAAAATTTTCTGGTCTGATAGCTTTCCAAATAAAAACCCCTGAAGGGCTCTGCCAGGAAGTCCAGCGGGGTTGGACCTCGAGTTCTTCAAGCTGGTTTTGAAGTCTGAGCGAGCCTGGAGCCAGCCTAGAAACAGAAAAAGGGCACGGAGATATTGTTTATGCCCCAAATCCATGCAAATTGTTTATGCCACAGAAACACTGAAGAGCTTCCGGTGCCACCCCTGTGCAGGTTGGACCCTGAGTGAACTCTGCTCCTCAGGATCCACACAAAAGCAGCTGCTTTGCTCAGGGCCAGGAGGAGAATGGGCAAAACAATCATTGTACCTGAAAATGTGTCTGTCTGAATTCCAGATCAGATATGAAGGAGTGGGTGACACAAAATTTCATTGCACCACTTAATTGGAGTTCTGAAGAAAGCTGACTTGGAAATCCCATGTTTTGGGACAATTCTCTGTAATAACTGCTCCTTTCTAATTTTCAACGGGTTTTTTCCATCCAGAGCACTGCTCCTTCCCAGGCTGCCTGGAATGTAGAAAGAGAAGCAAAAAAACCCTTGAGAGACCGTTTCCAAACTCTCTCTTTACAAGTTGGAATTTAAAAGAGAAAATTAGGAAATTGAGAAAATTTGGAAGTTTAAAAATTGGAAAATTTGTTGGAATATGAATTGGAAAATTAAGAGAGGCTTTTCAGACCTCTCATAGAGTCTGAAAAGGATTTTCTGACCCTCTCTTAGTCCCAAGTGCCCAAAGTTTACAGCCTCTTAAGCCCAAAATTTGGAGCACACAAAAATCTTCAAAACAATCTCAACAAACATTTTGTTTTCAGGCATTTCAGGAGCTGGGAGGTGACTAGACACAGTCATGTTTTAGGGGTTGAGGAGAGAGGGACATGGAGATGACTCCAGTTGCTAACGAGGGTTAAAGTCTGATGGTTTATTGTTAGCTCAATTATCTTCCTACCACTGATAAAGCAGCCAGGTTCCCAAAAAAAGGCCAAAATTCTCCATTGTTATTCTGCTGTAGCTGAGCTCAGGAAAGGAACAGAATCAGCCACCCTGTTTTTCCATGAAGGGCAGAGGCTGTGGATCCACAGAGAGAGAAGGGAAAAGCTGTCTCCAGATGATCATGCAAATTTCCTCGGTGGCCTTGGGGGAGGAAGAGAAGTGACATTAAGGTCATTTTGTAAGGCCTTGAATATTTTTCATTCAAAATATGTATCACATTTTAATCAAACCAGTTTGGTGCTATTTCTATCCAAGTAATTTGCATTCTGGCTCTGTCACAGGGGCAGTTATGAGTCAGCTAAGCTCTCTAATAAAATAACTATCAGAAAATTGTCTTGCATTATTCATGTTAATTATACTGAACCAAAGACTGTAGACAGGAGAATGTATTTTGCATTGTAATATTTTTTTGCCTCATAGAGATTTTAGGAATTGATTGGAGCAAGTTTCTTTCTCAAGAATAAACATGCAGGCAAAAATGATGCCAAACATACCCGTGCCTTGGCAAACAACGGAAGCTCTGCCTCTGATTTTTTTACCTTGCTGGCTATGGAGAATAGATTTTGTTTCTCTTTAAACAGGTAAAATAAAAATAAAAGCCAGTGCCCCAAATGAGCATTACACTTATCATTTACGGATGCCTGAATCAAGCCTCTGTTAAGAGGGATGGCAATTTTCCTGGCTTGCCTCTGCTCCCACCAGCCTGGTATTTTGATTTTTTGATGTAAAATGTTAAAAAGCAACTTGCTGTCTCCTGAGTAGCCCTGTTAAAGATTCCATCTCAGGCTGTAACACAAATACAGTATCTGTTGCTCTCCCTGCCCCTGCAATTCAAATAAACACAAACCTGGCATGAGACAGGCTTGGGGTGCCTGCACCAACAACAACTTTACTGGGAAACTCTGTCTGGGAAAGATCCCCATGAGAGAATCACTGGGAATTTTGGGTTGGAAAGGACCCCAAAGATCTTTTTCCACCCCCTGCCATGGGCAGGGACAACTCCCACTATCCCAGATTACTCCAAACCCCATCCAACCTGGCCAATACCAAACCCAAAACTTCCTAAAATGTCACAAACCACCCCAGTGTAGTCTATGAGTGTTAAAAACATCATGAAACACAGTTAGCTGAGTGCCATCAACCAAACTCATTAATTCTTCTGTTCAGGTTTTGGTTTTCTACTTTAAAAACCTCAACATTATGGGTTTTTTTGTTACATTTAACAGATTAGTTATCTAAACTCCTTTTTTTTCCAGCATTTCCAGAAATTCTCCTTCAAATTGCTAAAGAAAGGATTTATAAATGTCTAGTGACGCTTGTATTTTTGTTAACAGAATACCTTTGGTATGGAAAGGAAATAATTGGAACAAGGAAGATGTGGGGGGAGAAGGGGTAAACGAAACTGAGGGATTTAAACCCTTGCCTTATTTTTCCCAACTGTGACAAACCTCATGGAAGGAGTTCCCTACAAATATTCAGGTGCAGGAGCCAGGCTGGGGAAGCTGATTTAATCCCAGACAGGCTGAAGTGGTTCCGTACCTTCCCTACGCCGATCCATCAACAGGCAGCAAGGGAATGGAAAGGAATTTATCACCATAACAGCAGCCAGTTCACATCCATCGTGCTCCACGCTTCCCAAGGGCTCTCTGGAACCCCATTAGCGCGGTATCCTTGAGGATGTGTGACATAAAAGGTCATTAAGTCCCCGTGTAGTTGGGGACGTGGCCATAACCGGTGGCAGATATATGGTGCTGCAAACACCAGTCTGAGATCACTAAAACAGATCGGTGGGCTGAGCACGCTTAACCCTAAAGGGCAGGGGGACACCACTCAGGCTTTATTACAGTAATTCCAAAGGTATGGGAATGATAATTGGAGGTTTTACCTAATCATGATTCAGGTTTCTGGTATGTTGGGCAGATGTGTGTGGATCCAGCAAGGTAATGGATAGGCAACCTACAGAATTTCTATAGAACATGGACTAATTATAGAATTTGTGTTGGAAGGAACACTATAGACCATGGTACCCTCAGAGAATTCAGAGTTTTTCTGAACAGGACAAAGCAATGAAACACTCCCACTGTTTGTAGCCCAATGTAAAGGAGACCATATAAGAAATAGAAGAGATCTGTGGTTCAGACCTTGACTAAAGAGTCCTTCTAAACACCTTCCCATGGCTTTCTCCAAGGAAACTTGCAAATAACCCAGCTCAGCTTATGAACGTCTCTGAATCAAGTTTTAATGAATGCCTGTTATTCTCATTTTTCAGAACAGGCTCTTCCAGTCTTGGGGGATTGATGGCAATTCCAAGGGCAGCACTCAACAGTATTTGTTTTATTATCTGCAGTTTGCACCTCTTAAAAAGAAAAAAGTTGGCATGTAAGGATGAATACAACCAATTAAACATACACAGTTACAGAGACACCGCTGCCTGCCACTCTCTCTGCTCACTTCTGCAAGGGCTGTTGGTTTTATCTCTACAATGGTCCCCAGTGTGACACCCATCTTTGAAGAGTCAGGCTTGCTGGTGTTTTTCATTAACCACTGCGATTACCTGGCCAGGCATCATCAGGAGGAACCCCAAATAGTCACTAGACTACATCTTAGTTGTGTTTAGAAAAAAACCATGAATATTTGCTGGGAAGGCTTCAAAGGAGGAGCTGATCTCTCTCCTGAACACCGACCAGCCATTAAGTGGTTTGCCAATGCTTTTATTGTTTCCATACTCTGTGCCTTGACCTTTGCTGAAGAATAACATTAATTTATGCTCACATACGTGTACCACAAGTGCACAGCTTTCCACACCCCAAATACGAGCCCAATTAGCCCCTGTGACAATACACGAATTACTAGGTCGACTGTAGTTGTAGTAATTCTTCTTAAGGGCTTAAATAACCTTTTTACCAGCTAAATAAAAAAGTTCAGCTAATGCTAATTAAATATAAGGCTGCTTTGCAAAGTGAAGGCAGAAGATGCAGGAAGCTCATTAATGAGCTAACAAAATCAAAATGAAGGCGCTTAGCATCAAGCCCTATCAATTATTTCACAGTGAGCATGTCAGGAGCACACAGCAAGTGGCACGGGGTGGAGTTTACCATGCTGGTGTCACTTTAACCAAAGGGGGCTGGAAAGTGGGGGATAAAACAAGGAAAAAAGTCCTGCATGTGACTCTGACAAGGGGATTCAGAGGACAAGAGAATCTGTGGCTGTTGGGTCACCCCTCACTTCCAGCTTAACTGGAAAAGTTGTTTCTTACTCCACAGCACCATCCACAGCTTCTGCTGAGGTTTCCAGCTCTGGTGGCAGACAGCACCCAGAAAGGTGATTGCTCTATGGGAGCATCATCTGGAATCTTGAGACGTCAAAACAATGCCAGGAGGAGGATAATGACCGTGCCCTACAGCAGGAATTCACTGAGCATCCTGATGGTCTTTCAGACAGGTGCTTGGTTTTGTTTGGCAGAATAAACTCAACCCCAGCAGTGTCTGATCCATCTGAGCTGGGACAGAGGGGAAAAGAGAGTTCAGATTTCTGTGCCACTGACAAGCTCCAGTTACAAGAATGGATTTCCCTGTCACTGCCCGGAGAGCAGCAAAGCACTCAGTGAGGGGGGCAAAGAGTTTTAACCATCAGCCCACATCCTTTGCAGCACAATATTGTGTTAGCAGCAACTCCCTGTGATACTTCTAATTATATTCACCAATGAAACTGTACAAAATTGGGGGTTTTTTTGTGTAATTTTCCTCACTAAATTAAACAAACCAAATCCCTCCATGATTTTCAAGGCTCATTTATAACATTACATCCCTTTGCATCTGTCCCAGGTTTCAATGTCCTTATGCTAGAGCTTAACCTCAAAGTCAAATATATAATCTCTGACTGGACCATGATTAGCTTGGATTTAGATTCCCAGTTTGATCAGAGGTGAATTCTTTACCAGGCCTTTAACTTTCCACTCTACAACAAATTTTCCACCGCTCTTGTTACAGGGATGCATAAAGAAAAGCTCTTGGAAATTCTCCTCCTTGCTGATCCAAGTCAGTAATTCAGCATCTTGTGGTCTAAACCCATAACTAAATTTGGAAGCTGCTTCGCAAGGACCCAAATAAGTACTAAAGATGATTATCCAAACTGCTCAGGAGCAGTGTGAAATATCAGATTGCTCAGAAAATTAGCTTTTTTCTCCCACCACAGAGGCTGAACATCCATCCTGGTTTGGAATGGCAGGTAAGTGGGGCAGTGCTGAGGGCGTTGAGCTGGGACATGGAGCTCCCTGTGCCTGGAGACCCTCCCATTCCAGAGGGGATCATCTGGGACCTCCAGCACAGCCACTCAAGCAGAAACACTCCTCTAGAACGGGGTGTGATCCACTACAGGTCGATGTTGCTGGCCTGCAAACTCCTGGAAATGGGGTTTCTTTATCTGTTCTGATTATTTAAAGGAAAAAAAATCCGAGTCAAAACACGAGCTTGATTTTTCAGTGAGATCTCCCCCTCTGCAAAAGAGAAAAAGAACTTCCTGTCTACGTGGTGATGAATTTACTTAGGAAACAATAAATCCATCTGATGGTAGCACAAACTGCAAAAACAAAACTTATAAATCAGTCTTAGTTCGCAAAGACTGAGTTCACTGCATCTATCTCCACTCATTGCTCTCTCTATAAATCTCTTTTGCTAAGAGCAATACCAGGATTCCCAGGGGCATAATTTATTTTCACAAGCTCCATTCTTCATCTGATTGTGAGCACAGAATTATTCCTATTTAGGAAATAATTTCTTTAAAAGTTTGCAGGTCCATTTTTTAAATGACTCTACAAAACCTTGAAATAAATTTGGCCTGGAGATCTAGCCCCAGCATCCATTGGTGTCTCTGTAAAATCTGACTTCCTTTCCCTCCTCCATATTTCTTTCTCTTATTTACCAAGTGAGGAGTCACACTTCACCTAAATGGTATATTAAAACAAAACTCTTTCAGATGATTATCATGGTTATGTATATGCCAACAAGAGGTGAGGAAGCAGCACAGAGCTCCCAGCCAAATCCTAAACTCACAGGTGTTCAATGCCAATTTTGAAGTTTTTCTTTATTTTTAGAGCTCACACAGCTGCAAACTTTTTAAAGACCTCATTAAAGTCCTCCAAAAATTATGTTTTAAGTGGTAAACTGAGATTGAACATGAGCCAGGGAGAATCCCAAGGAATTTCATTCAAATCACAGCATTTTCTCCATGCCATGAACTCCCACCTACAAATGGGGTAATTTTGGGACCCAGCTTGCCCAGGTGTCTCTGTATCACCACTCCTTGGCCAGTGTTCAGATATTCACATCAACCCTCGTGCTGTGAACTATTTATTTAGTCCATAAACTCCAAGGCAAAAGCCATCCCACATTTTATAAACAGTCATCCAGCTATGCCCAGATGTGGCCAACACATGGTTTCTACCAGAGTAAAATCATTTAATAGTAGGGAACATATTTTACATTTCATCCTGGGTGTCTTGTCACAGCCAACTTCTCAGCACAACTGCAAAGTGAATTTTGCTTCCCAATCCCAGCAAACTGAAAATGTGATTTTCTTTTTGGGCTGTAACTGGATAAACTGTTAAATCACAGCTGACAGCAGCGGCTCCGAGCTCAAGCACTCCCCCTCCTCTCTGCATTGCACTGCTGGCTCTGTTTGGTCATAGAATCACAGAACCGTTGAATTGTTTGTTTTGGAAGGGACCTTAAATCCCATCCAGTGCCATCCCTTGCCAAGGGCAGGGACACCTTCCACTATCCCAGGTTGCTCCAAGCCCTGTCCAACCCGGCCTTGGACACTTCTAGGGATGGGGCAGCCACAAATTCTTTGTAACATCACTTCCCCACTCCTTTGCCTGGATGAAAAAAAAAAATTTAGACAAGGTAGTTGTTTCTAAATCATTGCAATTTGGAAAAGCCCAACAGCATTTTGGGAAAGGGAGCTCTGGCAGGAGACAAAGATGAGATGTGACAATTCCTGCAGAGCCATCCATCACAGGCAACACTCTACAACCCAAAAACGTCAGCTCCTGTCATGTTCCTGACACTGCTGGTGATTTTAATTGCCTTTCGTCCTTCTCAAGTGAATGATAGAAAGCACAGGTGAGATATTAGATTTTAAGCCTCTGGAAGTTTAGTCCAACACATGTAAAACAAATGTAAAATCCTCCCTATGTCCTTTGCAGCGCAGTGAAGGTGTCAAAGAGGTGCTTCACCAAAAAGAAAACTTGGGATGGGACAGTTCTGTCCAAACTCTACTGAAATTATATCACAGTTGGGTCTGTTGTGCTTCCCAAAACTCAACCACTATCACTGATGTAACACAGCCAAATAAACTGCTCTGAAAAACTTACTTGTGGAGCTCAACACAAAAATCAGAAAATGCCACAGCATGGGATAGGACATGGGAAAGGATAAACCAGTGAATATTGCTGTGGGAGAACAATATTCCCTGCCAAGACCTAAAGGGAAGCAGGGACTTGGAGATGGAAGGAAGGCACAAACTGCATTAGAAACCTTATTAAATCATTAAGGACAATGTGGAACAGTATTAAATCAACACCACTCTGCCACAATCACGTGGTGACAGGTCCTGGCCTTAAAGCCCTGGAAAATCTTTTGGCCAAGGAGAAAAGCGATGTTTCCCGCACCCAAACTCCACAGAGAAAAGAAAGAGCCTTTTCCCTGGAGACGCTTCTCACAGAGACTCCAGTTCACTCCTTTCATGACACTCACGGGTCATTGATGTATTTTATACAACAAGAAGAACTCCTGAACTTTACCAGGCTGAAAGTGGGACAGTTTGAAACACTCCTGACCTGCTCGAGACGGGGTTATACCAACTTTCAAAGATCAGGCTTGGTTTCCTTTCCATTTGAAAACCAAACGTTAGCTTTCCTTTTATAACTTTCTGTAACTCCTTCTTGCAAAAGCCAAACAGCACGCAGCACGGAAGATTGCTCTGTCCACTTGCTCAGACCTTGGCTGTTGTTGCAGTGGGGATACTTGCAACACGTGTATCAGACAACGAGGCCCATGGAAAAAAATATATGGACCAATTCTTGGTAGATATTTTCAGAGATGTTTATTTTCCTTGCCGCATGATGATGATGATGAAACTGTGTCAATCACAGGATCCGAGGGTCCTTGCCCGTGCAGGGGAACACAAAACAACCAAAGGGGAACAGGATTGACCAGGGGCTAGGGAAACCCCGTAGGCCGTGCCTCTACTCCAGGGTCCCCTTCCCCTGGACCCCACAGCAGCAGGGAGGAGCCCCAACAATTCACCCGTTTATTTTTAACTAAAAGAGATTTAAAACATAACATTGAAAACAACTGGGTAAACATGAGATAAAAAGGACAGTTTCAAAACAAAAACAAGCCACCCTCCTGAGTCTTTAAATGTCCAAAGGGATTTTTTCTCTGGAACATCTTAAGGCTGGCAGAAGGGAGACAGGACTCTCTGAGCATGCTTTGTGGGGAAACTGAGGCAGGAGAGGGTTTCTTCTATTTGTACCTGTTGGAACTGTAAACAACATTAGTTAATTTCTTCCCTCCCCCTCTTCACCCCCCACTTGGCATTGGAAAGGGATTTTTGGGGAAACAATTGGTAAAGGCATGGTTTTGTGAGGGAAACCATGGGTGAATAAACAGATTGGGAATACACTGGGGGTAATAGGATATAGGATAAAGGGGAAAGGTGGGATTAGGAAAGGGAGACTGTGGGGGGGGCTTATAATGGGGATATTGGTTGACATGACTACGATTTGCAGCATAGATACTGCCTTTTACAGAAACACCATCAGGCCCAATGACCTCTGCTGCTTGTAAACCTTTCCTTCCCTGGACAATCCTGAACTCTACCACTTCTCCATCTCTTAAGCCTGGGATATATTTTTGGGGGTTATTTTTCATAATGGCAGTACGATGAACGAATATGTCTTCCTTGTTGTCACATCTCGTTATAAAACCATAATTTTGTTCAACATTATACCATCTTACTCTTCCTAAAACCTTAGCTACGGTGATTTTTTCCTTTTTCCGAATGGCTGCTGTTTTCTGTCTCGCTGTTGTTTTTGCTTTCGCTCACTCCCGCGTTGGAATTGCTCAGGCTGCCAGGGCTGCCGGGGCCATCAGGGCTGCTCGTGCCTGCGCGCTCTTCCGGGGGTTGCATTTGAGGCCGTGTGGGCCGAGCCGGGCCATGCTGCTCAGCTCCTCATGCGCCGCCGCTCTGCTGCCTCAGGTTGCAGCTGTGCTGCCGCTGCCAGGCACCACACCCACATCTTGGCCGGGCCCCAAGTGGCGGCCCTCCCGTGCCCTGCTCCAGCGCCCGTTTCGGCTGGGCACGGCTCCACTCCACCACCATCACCGCCATCGCCGCCGCTCGCGTGCCACCCCTCTCGGCCGGGTGTTCACAGGGCTCGCTCCACCACGCGCTGCGTGGGGCTGGGCGGGCACCGCCGGGTTGCACCGCTCCTGCCGCACCTCGCTCTGCTGCCCACACTGCAGCTCGCGTGGCTCCGCCCGCAAGCAGGGATTGCCTCACTGCTGCTCGCAGAGCGCTCGGCGCACGTGGCCTGGGCCGTAGAGTCCCTGAGGCATGCTTCCCTTCACAAGGACACAGCTGACACTGCTCAACAGTCTCGGTAATTAAATAATATTCATGAAAATCTTCCATCGGCATATATTTTGACTCAGAAATTAACTGTGTCCAAACGGTCTTCCAAAAGTCTTTGGTAAGAATCAAGTCCCAAGAAACATAGAAAAAGTTCTTAAACAACCATGAAAGGAAATGTTTCAGTTCCTTTTGAGCTTGAATTAAACTAAAATTTACAAATTGTTGTTCAAGAATCTTTTCAAGTTTAAGATAAATATCCATATGCGCCGCGGAGAGCCACACGTTTTTCCACGGTTCCTCCATAGTTTAGAGATGGAATAGCAAAACAAAAACAAGGAGAGAAATCCCGAGTTTACTCACAAATCACAGTCACTGTCCTCCAAGGGAATCGTTCCGCTCGCATTCTCCAGCCAAATGTTGCAGTGGGGATACTTGCAACACATGTATCAGACAACGAGGCCCATGGAAAAGAATATATGGACCAATTCTTGGTAGATATCTTCAGAGATGATTATTTTCCTTGCCGCATGGCTGAGGATGCCAAGGAACTGCCGTAGTCACGGGACCCGAGGGTCCTTTGCCCGCGCAGGGGAACACAAAACAACCAATGGGGAATGAGGCTGACCAGGGGCAGGGCAACCCCATGCCTCCCCTCCAGGGCCCCTCTCCTAGGAGCCCATGGCAGGGGAGAGGAACCCCAACAGGCTGTTAACAGATTATTTTTTGCAGTATTTTTACCTAGAAAAGAAGGCCATGCCCATCTATTTAGTAAGTAGAGCAGAAAGCACTTGCATTTCCAGGCAAAACTAATAAATCCAGCCTCTGATGCTGAGCCAAGTGATCAACCATTGCTTTAAAAAAACACCCTTATCCCTTGGCAAGTGCTAGAACCCAGAATTTACAAATCTTGACTTTTTAAAGAGAATTGGAATTAAAAAAACTTTGAATTGAGTCTCCTTCAGCACACACTCGGGTTGTGTGTTGGCAAAGTTGAAACACAACTTATTCCAGCTATGGATATGCAAATTCCATGCTGAGAGATGATTTCTGTGCTCTGCAAAACACAGTGGGACACCTGGAGAGTAGCTGCCCAGTGGGTCACCACAGCCTTGCCATGAACCCCTCATTCTCTTGATGTTTATTATTAAAAGCTATAGCAACAACTCAGTTTTTTTTTCCTTGTTTCTCTTCTCCACACATACTGAGAACTTCTCCAAAGTTACTCATGCAATCTATTTGTGGAGGTTAATTCAGGACAAAAATCCCAGGAAGCAAATAGCACAGAAACTACCAACGTATTCTCTTTTTTATTGTTTCTGACAATCAGTAGTAAAACGTGTTGCTGCTACCAAGGGAGCCAGTTGTAGCATTACTCATTTCACATTAGGGCCCAAAAGAATAAATCTTTCCAGAGCTCTTGCTGGCATTAGGCTCAAACATAAGTCTAGATTTGTAAAGGAAATGTATTAAACAGATGAGACAGCAGTGGAATACAGATTTAAGGGAGAGGAAAACCATTGCAGATTCCTTCTCTATTAAGGAACAAACTGAAGGCAATGACATGGAAACAGCTGAGCTGTAAATAACTTCATCAGCCAATATAGAAATGGACAATCTTAAAACAGAAAAACCCACTGTGTTCTAGTCACAGTCTGAAGGTTTCTGCATGAAAACGTAGAACCTGTGTGACCACACAGTTGGGTGGAAACTGCTCTGTCTTGGGGTGACTTTATGATGTGTATCCCATATCACTGCCCTGTGCCCAGAAATTAATTCTTGTGCCTTTCTATGCCTCTGAACTGAGCCTGAGAGGGGGAAGGAAAAACTGAGCAAAACTTTTCCAAAGCAGTTTGCAGCTTGTTCAAGGTCACATAGAGATAGTGATTTTTTTTTTTCCAGCTGCAGCAGGGGAGCGAGGAAGCACTCGGATTTTCTCCCTTTTCCACTGGACTGCTTCAACCTCAGAGCACATCGGGAGGACTTTCCACCAGGTACAGAGGGCCTGGCCCTGGGCCAGGCCCCAGCTCCGAGGAGACCAAAGGGAGGACTCCAACACTTCCCCAGGTTTTTCCTCCACAGTGAAAGATTTTACTATTTAGCATTATTTTCCTTTTCCTGTGTGTTTGTTAAACAAATAGTTTTTATCTCCTTCACTTTCCTTCGAGGAAAATTTATTTTTTCCCGAACCTGGTGGGGGAGGGGTGGTGACCTGCCTTCTCTCAGAGGATATATTTCTGAATTTGGCCAAACCGGCACATGCTCAAACTGAGTTTCTTACAGAAAAGTAGAGCTCACACTGCATATGAGAGACTTTTTCTCTAGCAGTTATAAAACCAATGTAAAATCAGGACTTTGCCCTGCTGGATAGAGCAGAGCAGCTGGTAGTGAAAGAGCAGAAAGAAAATGAAGGCAAATATTTTGAGGTGCATGAGGGTTTAGTGCAGCTTCTGAGCCTGGAAAAAAAACCCCTGATGACAGGATGGGCCACAAATGCCTTTTTTGCTAAATTCATAGGTCTATTCCATGTTTAAAAGTGGGGAAGTGAGTGCAGAAGGGAAGGTGCCAGTTAGGTTTCCATCAATGTTCTTCTAAAGATCACCTGGATGCACAGCGATGGAAAAGTTTCCTCTACCAGGGCACATGTAACAAGCAAGGAAAAATGGAACAATCTGCAGATCACACAGACATCCTAATCTGTGCCTTTTTGTGTGACCATATAATTTAGGCCTGTCAAGTAAGGCTGCCCACAGCTGAAAATTGGTCTGCAAATCTTCAGTGCATCAAATTAATTGCTCTTTTCAAGGCCTTTATCCAACCTTTCTTAATATTTGATTATTTTCTGCTGTTAAAAGAGACAACATTATCTGCAGAGGAAGATCTGGCACCTCTTGGATGGCTGCCCAGAGAGCCCTTCCCAAAGCCAGGAGAGCATATGGGAAGCAATGGCTGGAGCAGAGTTCCAGAGAGCTCACGACCAACAAACAAACCACAAAAAGAAGCTTGCAGAGCAAGAGCACCTTATTTTAGAAGGTGTGTGAGAAAGGCCACCCCTGATCTGGCCATAAAGCTGCTCTAATAGTTGACAAAAATCATCAGCTGGGGGTCCATCCAAACTTGTCCGTCCATTCCCTCCCCTGGCAACCCAAACCACTTCACCAGCGCTGGGAAGTGGCAGAGCTGCCTGCCCAGCCCACAGCAGTCAGAGGCAGCTCTTCTCTGCTGGGAACATTCAAGGACAAGGTGCCTGTGACCCTCCAGATCCTGGGAGGGATGTACCAGCCAGGATGTTCAGACAGCCCCCACCGCCCACAGGAAGGGTGAGCACGTGGTCCCAGGCCTCATTCCCACAGTGACACCAGGAACTCAGCATTCAGCCCAGATCCTGAAGGAAAACCTGCATTTCACGTGTGCTCTGAAATCCTTACACCCTTGTCAGAAAAGGTAAAACTGGTTTACAACACCCGGTGTCAGTGGGGGTGAGAAAGCCACTGTCCCTGCCACCACCTCCTCTTGCAGGCCTGAACTGGGGTGAATCCCAAAAATCTCAAGGTCTTTAATGTGATTTTTGGCCAACCTCACCAACTTGTCCATCAGCTGTGTCACACAGGTAACACTGAGCTCACCTCTGTGGCATGCAGAAAGGCGTAACACTCCCCCAGAGAGTATTTTTAAAAACACAAACCCTCTTCAACAATGAATTAGATTTCAGTTTTCATTCAGTCTGGAGGAAATTGTCTGTACTACAGGGTTTTATGCTCTGTACCTGAGCAGGAGGTTATATTCATCAGCTGCTCCAACAGTTGGTTTCACCAACTGCGTTCTCTTTATATTCCTCTCTTTCATGAAAGAGCTGAATTTTATATTTCACAGTGTTTGAGACTGTATTATAAGAGCCAACACAGGTACATTAATACAGAAAGGAGAAATGTTCTATTGAATTTAATTAAAATCACATGAGTTGAATAGGGGACACTTTGAATACATTGGAGAAGGTAGGAAAACAAAAAAAGACTAATAAAACCTAAACACGACCACTTAAGAGTTTCAGAAAAAAATAAAGACTGCTCAAGAGGAAAATTATAAGCCCAAGCATTACAGTGTTAGCAGAAACAACCATATTTTATTCAAAACTTAGCTTATTTCCATCTACTGAACTGTGTCGTGTAATTACAGGGCAGGGATTCAAATACAGTGTATTTCCTTCACTTTATAACATTAATGTGGCCCAACACACAAAACAGTGCTATGGGGACAAAAGGGATTAGGAGTCCCCTGCTACAACTTTATTCCAAAAAAACCCCAGCAGGGTTTTGCCATAATTCTACATGGATGACAGCTCCTGAAGGAGATTTCCAGGTAGGAATGGGCAGCCACTCCACCTGCACCCAGAAGGGCAGGGCTGAGTGCAGAAGGCATCAAAGATCTAGAAAAAAAAATCTGTTTTTATTTGTCCTACTAAGAATAATCATTTGCAGCCTAATGGAAAGTTTTATTCATGCCAAAATAGTCACAGGAGGTTTAATTTGTTGTTTAAGCAAAGCTTAAGATAATTCATTTTAATTTAAATACTTATAAAAACTGTTAAAACAGGGAGAACTGAAGCTGAACTCTCCCAAACTGTGCCCTGGAGCTCACACAAGGCAAGGTTTTACCTAAACCCTGCTGATGAACAACCTGCCAGCAGAGCAGAGAAGGGCACAGCAGCGCTTTGAACCCCAAAATCCCAGGCTGCTGCCCTTCCCTGCTCTCAATAAAAGCTTCAGGGTGCCGAGCTTGCTGGGTTTGTTCAGTGTTTAACATCCCGAGCCTGGGGACTGCCATGGAGCAGAGAAATAATCTTGGCAACAAGAGAGAAGCAGTGTGTGACTAAGCCCTGCTGAAGGAAGAGCCACTGATGGAACTCTAAATACAGGGCCACATTACCAAAATCACTCATTAAATGCATTTAAATAAATACTACTTCTGCACCACTCAGGTGCCAGCATTCACACTTCAACTGCTTTTTTAATCAAGCCTTCTTCCAAGTCTTGACACAAGAGATTATCCTTTGATAAGGCAAATTAAGGTCCGTACAGACTTCAGAAGCATCCCAGTAAATGGCTGGGTTTGCTTTTTGAGGCACATTTGTAAATTGGTACATTTTAGAATTGATACTGTGACGCTGCGGGAAGACTCAGAAATGTTCTCCTTAATAGCACAGCAGCATTTCTTTGAACCTGCTTGGTTATGGATATTTATGCCTTTGACTCACCAACTGTGCCTCCCTCACAGTCTTTTAACACAAATTGCTGCTCTGGATGAAGAGGGCACAGCTGTGGCTACACCCCCAATGTACGAGTAGCTTGTTTTGCCTTAGACTTCATTTATTTGTGATTGAAGGGGCTGCCATCCCGTTGGTGACAGACACCTGTGAGCAGCATGGCCCTGCTCCCAGAGCCCCAGCAGACCTTGGAAACAGCTTCTGCTGAGGCTTCAGTGAGCTGCCTGTGCCCTCTGCTCTCCCTTGTAGAGGAAATGTTGTGTGCAGCATCACCCAAATCGCTGATGGGGAGGTTCCAGCCATCCCCTTACACTGGCTTTTATCTGCAGCTATCATTGTTTGCAGTAAAATATCCACAATTTAAGTGTCTGCACAAAGCTTTACAACAGGGAGAATAAACATTGTACAGATGCTTTCTCTCTTGCTCTCTCTCCAGCCAGCTGACAGAATTGCCAGGGATAAAAGGATTAATGCACAACCAGCTCTGACAGAGAGATGGGGGGAAAAAACCCCCCCAGACCCTCTCCTTGCAGTGAGCAACATCCAGTTTGAGCTCACTGAAGGCATGATATTTTTCCTCCTGAGCTCAGATGGTTTCTGCCGTGTCCCTGGACAAGATAAAAATCAAGATATTAACAGCTGGATGAGGTCTTAAACCAGCCCCATGCCCTGATCAATGCACACAACCCCACCCCAGTAAGGCACCCAGTTTGAACCCCCTGAAGACACCAGATTTTTCCTCCTGAACTTTCTCCCAAGTACCTGGACAAGGTAAAAATCAAGGCATTAGCAGCTGGACAAGTATTAAACCATCCCCATGCCCTGATAACTGTACACACACCTACCCCAAGAGGGCAGCCAGATCCAGCCATGCTGGATTTGCTGGAGAGGGAGGAATTCCAACACCAGGTTTTTATGGCTGTGCCTAAGACAAGCTGCAGTGCAAAAATCTTAGGACAGGCAGATCTTTATCTGTGCATCACCATGAGAGCTGGTGGAGCATTTCCAGCCTCCTAATAGATTCTAGAAACAGGCAGAGCTTAGCAGAGATTTCTTCCTCGCCTCGCTCTGCTAAGAATTAATACAATTTAGTGAAGCCAGTGATGTGCTGTAGCAGATGGTTTGATGTATTTAAAGTTCAACTCTCTGTAGCCCTTGGATCAGCCTTGTCCATGAGAACACAGCAAACACAAAGCAGACTAAGAGGGCAGCAAGTTCCTGCTGTGCCTTACCAACTCACCTTGATGAAAAAGCCCTGAATGCATGCCCAGCCTTGACAAGATGTGATAAATATTAATGGCAGGAGCTGTGCTTCCTACAATGGTTTCATTATTAGCATCAAACAATGCATTAACATTTGTTTTATTAATGGAAAAATATAGTTTAATAGCCTAATCCATTGCTCGCAAAGCAATGCAGCGCTTAATCGAAATTGTGTTCTTTGGGGTTTTTTTTAACCTGTAAAGCAGACCATGCAATGCTTGGGCTAAACAATTGTATCTGTAATCACCAAAATTTACTGTATCCCCTTCATTACTTGTTTCCTCACCAAAGCAATATCCCTGCAATGTTTAATTATGCAGTGCATTACAGATCCATCAACTTTGCAGCAGAAACTAGTATATATGGAGAAATCTCTATTGGGAGCAAGAATACTTTTTATTGCTTACAACCTAAATAATGGAAGGTGTTATTTGGGTTAGTTACCCAGCAAGGCTTAGATTTCAAGACTCATTTCTTTTAGGAAGTCTCCATCTTTTAAAACTGCTCTTGCATTAAAGATACACAAATATATATATACACCCTGCTTTGACAGCCACACTTCCATCTGCTTCCATACAACAAGAGACAACACTTGAACAAACAATCCTAATGGCACACAGGTGGCTGGACCAGTAAATTATCCAGAAATGTTTGGGGTTTCTTTTTGTTTTCAGAGGAAAACAACCAGGTCTAGTGGCAAGGGGTTAGAACTACATTGTCTTGAGGGTTCCTCTCAACCCAAACCACTCCATGATTCTATGAAAAATATTTTCATATCTTGGAAATCTTTCTCTGGCAGAATTTAGTTCCCTCTTTGGCTCAGAATTTGTGTCACCTTGAGCAGTTCACCTCATCCCTAAGCCCAGAGTTCAATTTTAAAACAAACAAACAAAAATTACAAATTTAAGACATAAGTTCAAATTTAAAACAAAATACAACAAACCCTTAATGGGAGTTTATCAAAGGACACGCTTAAAATACTGCATTCAACCATTCTTGGATTGAGGGTGATGCTGGCAGAGTCAACCAGCTGATGGTATTTCAATCCTACCAGAGAGTTCGGCTTTAGCTGTGAAATGTTTTATAAAGCTTCAGAAAAAAAAGAAGAATAAGTTAATAGGGACTGCCAGACTATTTTCAACTTTCCGGACTCCATTTCCAAGCTGATGTCACTCCCCACATCATCTCTTGACACCCTGTGGGCTTTTAAAGTGATTTGACAGGAGAGAATCAAAGGGTGAAGGCAAATTTCACATCAAAAAAAGACAGAAAATTTATTCTTACACATTTCTTCCATGTCAATGCCTCAAGACCAAGCAAGCCTCTGTACAGCAATATCCAGGAGAAGCATTACAAAGTCTCACCCTTTACTCATTCAAATTATAACTTTCCACCTATGCCAAAGGCCCCAGCTGAAAATTCCCTTTAGATCAGTGGTATAAATACACCATCTCCCAAACACAACTTTTCCCAGTGCAAGGAAACCAATTAGAGCTGTCTCTTGGCAAAAACCAGAAAGCTCTCACAGTCATAAGTTCATTGCTTGAAGTGAGCTGCCTCCCAGCTGCTTTACCCAGAAACCAGGAAAAACCTGAGGAATACATCAAATGAGATTGCAATTTGGCTTAATTTCTGTGCCCTGCTCAGAGATTCAGCTTAATTTTGAGGCTCTACCCAGAATGACTTCTCTGAAATGCATTTGAGTTTCAAGATCCTGCTCCACACCTTGTCCTTGGGAGCCAATTTTAGTCATGGAAAAGCTGTCTGAACACGGGGCTCAATGACACATCTCAGCCAAGTCCAGAGCTATAATTAAAACTTGCATGGGAGTAACGTAGGTGGCATCAGACTTTCTGCTGCTCTCTTTAATGTATTGCTCCTGCCTGTCTAATGCCAAAGCCAGTGTGATATTCCAACAGCAGCTCCTTTCCTTCCCGACCCTCCTTTTTAAAAGGAATGTCCCCTAACTGGTGATTAACCACCTTCCTCAGCACTGGACACACCAAGAAGTGAGCTGATTGCGACTCTAGTGATCACAGGGATGCTGCTGGTGCTGGAAATCTCACAGGTCTGTTTGGTACAACCTGAGGGGATGGTTTGAGGTCTTAGTGCCACATGCTTCACTTGCATGGAAGCAGAGTTTAGGATTCCATAAGGTCATCATCTTTTGCAGCTACATCCTGAGTTTCCTCTATTTTTTTTTTTTGTTGAGTGCAAAGACTCTCCTTGCTACCCATTTGTAAAGGTTTTAAGAGCTTGATATTGGCAAATAAAAGGATGAATCATAGAATTACAGAGTGGTTTGGGTGGGAAGGGACCTTAAAGCCCATCCAGCCCCACCCCCTATCATGGGCAGGGACACCTTCCACTATCCCAGATTGCTCCAACCTGGCCTTGGACACTTCCAGGGATGGGGCAGCCACAGCTGCTCTGGGATGTTAAAGACCAGAGTTCTTTGCACAGGCACAAGACAAAGGCAGTCCCTGCTCCACGCAAACATCTCCATGCCATTAATATTCAAGACGGACAAAGGAAGGAAGGTAAATTCACGTACCAAAAAAGATCCCTGGATCAGCTGCAAAGTCCAGAGCATCCAAGCCCGAGCTGGCTCAGCACCACCCTGAGGAAAATGGGAATTGTGCACTAAAAAACTCCTTGCCCCAAGGAATGAGTCCTTCCTTGCTGTCCACAGCTCTGTTTGTTGCCCGTGTCCCAGTGCTCTGTCTTTTCCCTCAGAGCCCGTTCCAGCATTTCAAATGATCCTTATGGGTCCCTTCCAACTCAGGATATTTATTCTTCTACCATGGAACTGCAGGTTTAAAAGGATTCTGAATTTCTTTGGTGCTTCCCTCCAAAAATGCCCATCCCCTCACCCCTGTGTTATTTGTTGGTGCTGAACTATTTGTGCAATAAAACACTGAGCAACAAAAGGAACCCCCACTGTGAGAAGATTTAAAGGAAAGATGGCAGCAGAGCAGATAATCTCTCCCCAGGTACATCGGGAATTTAATTTAAATTGTTTGGGTTTGTTTTCTCATGTTTACATCCTCAAGCAATTGAGAACTGGCCCAGGTCTGACAGAAGGGAAACACTGCCTATGTCATACAAATCACTAAACTGTAGGCAATTTCATTAAATGTTTCTACATTCATGGAGCAAATGTGAAAACAGCTGGTTGTTGAGTTTTACCGAAATCTTTGTTTGCACACACAAATACTCAGGTTAATACATGCAAAATCTGGTGCAACAGCAGATCTTTGCCATGGGATTGGTAAGGATAGTTTACAGTAGGATTGATAACAGTAGTTTGCAATAGGATTGATAAGTACAATTTACAAAAGGAGGGATAAGGAGAGTTAAAATTCTTAACTGTAACAGTCCAGGGATATTGTGCTTGAAAATAAAGTGTTATTTCCCTGTTGTATCTGATAACCAACAGGTTTTTTACCTGGATGGGACAGGGGGGAAATTCCAGTGAGTAACAATTTAAACAGGAGGTTTCCAGTGTATTTTGAAAGCAGAAATGGTAAATAAAAAGTCACCCAGTAAACCACTGTCTTGGGGTGACTTTATGATGTGTATCCCCTATCGCTGCCCCATGCCCAGAAATTCACTTCGTGCCTTTCTATGCCTTTAAACTGAGCCTGAGAGGAGGGAAGACAAACTGAGCAAAACTTCTTCAAAGCAGTTTGCAGCTTGTTCAAGGTCACACAGAGAGAGAGAGACGGCTCTCTGCGTTCAGGAGCAGAGGGAAGCACCCAGCCTGCTTGCTTTCCAGCCAGCTTTCGGCTTTCTTTTTCTCCAGAGAGAGAGATGGAGAGTTGAACTTTTGTTTTCCTGGGACTTCGTTTTTTCCCTTTTTTTTTTTTTTTCTCTGCTGGACTGTTTCAACATCAGAATACATCAGGAGGAATTTCCACCAAGGCGTTGGCCCTGGAGGTGGGGCCACCACCCCATCCCAGCTCCAAGGAAGGGAGAGAGAGAGAGAGAGAGACTACGGAAGGACTCTGAAATATCCCCAGGTTTTCTCTCTACAGCGAGAGGTTTCATTACTTAGCATTAGTATCTTTTTCCTGTGTATTTGTTAAATATTTATCTCTTTCACATTCCTTCCAGGAAAAAGGTTTTTTTCCCCTGAACCTGGTGGGGGGAGAGGTGGTTTGTAACTTGCCTTCTCTCAGAGGACATATTTCTAAATTTGGCCAAACTGGCACAACCACTAAACCCAGTCATGTAAAAATGAGCTCATACACACAAAAATTGGGTCTTTCCCCTGCAGTGATGTCTCATGGGGCTATTCCTGGACGCTGCAGGTTGAAAGCTGAGGAGATGCTGCTTTTTGAAGGTCGTTTATAACATGCAGGGAAAGGTTCCACTAAAAGATTTGTCAGAAACCGGGATCCACCTGCTGAGTGCTGCTGTCCAACGTATCCTGCTCATGGTTTACACCTTACCCCAGCCCACAGCATCTCACTGACCCCTCACAAGTGCTCACAACCCAACAGCTGCAGAGTCAGGGTCTGGCTCCTGTCACAAAACTGAGCAAGTGAAGGGGCTCCAACAGCATCGCCCCTGCTGGCCTTTCCCTCCTCTTTTCCCGGGGCTTTTCCCATCCTGCAGCTCAGCCAGTCGTCTTTTTTTTTTAATTCTTCTTAGTCCTTTAGCCCCATCTAGTGCTGAAGCCAAATAAAAATCTTTGTTCTTTAAATAAGCTGAATAAAAAGCCTTTTCCCGCTTCCCTGGAAGTGTCCAAGGTCGGGTTGGACGGGGCTTGGAGCACCCTGGGAGAGTGGGAGGTGTCCCTGCTCATGGCAGGGGGTGGCATTGGATGGGTTTCAAGATCGCTTCCAATCCAAACCAGTCTGGGATTCTTTCATCAGCCCCAAAATGGTCTTCAGAGTCCAAACCAGAGCACAATTCCTTTGCTCTGTAGGGAATCCTGCAACTCCTGGGTCTCTGCAGGGGGAATTTTGTGAAAGTGATGCCCTGGACAGAAGGGTTTTGCAGCCTGTGAGAAGAGAAAAGCATTAGGCAAAACCCAGCATCATCTGGTTTAGTAAACACTGTCTGGCAACCCTGCACAAAGTTGTTCTACATTCTGCCTTCTCCAAAATTTATGACATTTAAAATGTTCTTACACCCCTAAACACAAATTGCTTGGAAATACTGCATTTTTCCATGCTCTAGTGCTAATTGAGACGTAGGAAAACCTTTTCTTTCCCCCAGGATAAGTGTCTTTTGGTAGAAACATGATTTAGGAATGGGAAATTTGAAAACCAATACATTTTACAAGTCAGAGCTTCTGTTTTTCTTCCCATCACTTTGCCCTAGATGCAAACAAAGATGAAGGGGGTGGATACATTATACTGAAATTGTATTAAACCGCAATCAAAACCTACATTTATTTTCTACCATTTACTAAAACATTACAGAGCAGTGACAAGCACAAGAGCAGAAAGGCTGCCTGTCGATGTTACTAGAGTCCTGATTTTTATTTTCCTGCCACGAACACGAGATTAGATCATCCGTTATCAACCTCTGAGGCTGCACAGCTTTGTCAAGTTTCCCAGAGCTAATACCCACTGCAGCAACACAGGGAATTTAAGAAGAAGCCTTCTGTGGTTTGCATTCCCAGCACATGAATTTGGGCTTTTCATTTGGGAGAGTTGGGGGAGTCCTTACCTGGCATTTCCACTATAAATAAACTCTACTTGAAGTCTTGCAGCCTCTGGGCTATGAGTTACTCTGTTATTATCTCAGACTTCCTATATCCACACTGACTCGCAACTGCTCACTGTGGAAACAAATGGACTGTGCCCTGGGTGGTTCCCAGCGTTAATTAAACAAAATGGATTTTTATCATGATTCTTAAATATTTGCCCAGTGCAAGGAGCATCCCCTAGGAACAGACACCTCAACAAACATTCAGGAACATGGTAGTGATGCAATATTCTGCATTGCCTTATTTAACACAAGAGAAAGGACAGCAACAGCCCAGGAAGCAAGAACGTGCAAACCAATTCCAATTTTATCAAATTAATTAAATCTTTTTCTAACTGAGTGAATATATCCTTCCAAACTGACCAAAGGCAGATAAATGGGGGAAGGAAGGGCAGATCTTTGGTAATGTGCTGCCCACATTGTCCTTAACACAACCCTGAGCTCAGAGGGAAAGGTTTAGAGAGGGGGATTGAGGGCAGTACTGCTGGAAAGTCAGATTGGACCAAATCTAAATTGCCTAATGAGTATTTTCTCATTATTAAACCCCTACCTTTCTACTGCAGTCACAGCATAACCTTTGACTCTCACCAGGCCCAGTTGCCAACAGCTGAATCCTGCTCTCCACCATGGAGAAAATTCTCCAGTAGTTCAGAGAACCAGCTGATATTTTTAACTCTGCTCACAGAAAATCAGCCCTGGGCTTCCCTTTGGGAACTGCCCTGCAGGAAAGATATGGTTACTGCACAAGCTGAAGCTCCAGTTTTTTCTCCTTCCCACCTTATATTTGTCACATTTTCAGGGTGTGATCAAGCCTCATGCCCAGATCTGGTTCGCTCCAAAACAGGACTCGAGGTTCAGCACTGCACACACACAGATTTGAGGATTAATATGAAACCAACCAATACTACATTTTTTTGTTTGCCAGAACCTTCTCCACAGCAGAATCTAGACGGGATTAGGTACCTACACAGATTTTTTTTTTCTAAAAGCCAGGCATATTTTGGCAGCTGAACTGTGCCGGGGTTGGCAGCATCTCTCCTGTATCCTCACTGCCCAGCTGAACAGCATTGGTGCTCATCAGAGGCCTTTGTTTCAGCACAAAATTGCTCAAATCATCTGCATTGCTACTTGAAGGAGCTTGTTTGACAGAGCCCTAAGATAGACCGAGGGCGTTTCAGCCACCAAGTGCATCTGTGTTAGGGGAAGCCATAAGAAAGGCCACTGACAGCCCAGAATCCTGCTTAGGAAAAGCAGACAGCAGCTAAGGAGTACTCCAGGGTTGTGTATAACTGCAAGCTGACGTCGCTGTGTAAACATGTTGATATTTAATAACATTTAATTCAAAATCAACTTCTCTGGCCTCTGTTCCAGTGAGCTAATATGTTAAATCTGACAGTGAAGTTTTCCCAGATCCTTTTGAACAGGGAGAACCAGCACTTCCACAGCAAAGCTTATAAATGGTAAGAGTTGTTAGCAGGAAAGAAGTGTGTGTGAGTGCCAGAGTACGTCAGGAAAAAGGACACCAGGTAAGCAAACTTCCTAAGGGTAATGGAAATGCAATTTTAAGCAGTTGTTGAACTCAGGGTCAAGAACAGCAGGGAAAACCTTCATCTAAGACAATTTGTTTTGCAGGATGTCAGACAAGCCCTTCACCAGCTGCAGGTTTTGCATCACTTCCATGTCTCTTCTTATTTGGCCTTCCTTGGGAACAGCTGAGGTCTTGCGTAGAAACACATTGGATTCTTAGGCAGTTTCCTGAAGAGCTTTATTCATGTTAGAGTCAGGTTTGTGCCTCATTGCTCACTGTGACTCCTTTGGGCATCTCCAGGAGCATTTTGGTGTCTCCTGGGGAGCAAGGAATTCCCTGGGAACATCCCCAGACTGTTCTGAGGGAGCTACGTGTGTGTGTTAGGGAAACTCTGTTCCTGGCACTTGCCAAGGACTCCTCCCAGGCATCTGCAGCCACTTCCTGGCCTCCTCTAGAGACAGAGGAGTTTCCAGGTGCCAAGAGTTCCCAGGTCTCTGCTGGCATCTGCCCAACACCCCCAGGCAGGTTCCTCTCTCCTGTTTTTTCCCCCCTGAAAATTGGGCGATTGCTCTTCTCCTGTTGTGAGACCAGCTGCATGTTAAATCTGTGTTTGTGGTGTGTGTTTTGGGGGGGGGGGATAAAAGTTCTTTTGTGGTGGGTCTAGAGGAGTTTGGTGACCCCAGAGGGGTTGTAGGTTATAAAGTGGTGCTGAAGGAGGATCTGGTGTTGGGAAGTGCTTGGGTTTGGACATCCACAAGCCAAATTTGGGCTCCTAAAATGTAACTTTGTCTGCTTTCCTGTATCCTGAGGATCAGCTGTGTTAAGCATCTCCCATCTCCTTCCCTAGTGGAAGATGTCCCTGCCCACGGCAGAAGGTTGGAACTAGATGGTTTTTATGGTCCTTTCCAACCCAAACTGTTCTGGGATTCTATGATTCTAAACCTGGACAGGGAAATGCTGCCCCAAAAAATCAGTCTGATCTCTGTTTTTCCATCAAACAGCTAAAAATCATTACTTTGGAGTGCCTCTCTTTGCTCTGGGGTTTGCTCTGGAGACAGGTGAGGTCCCAGGTAACCTATGCAGAGTTTCCTAGAGCAGAGAGCTTTGGGTGGGCTGGGATAGAGCCATGCCCAAACTGTCCCAGGCACCTGCGGGATGTTTGGGGCTCCCCTGGAGACAGTGGAATGTTGGTGGTAGAAGCCCCCCGTGAAGTCACACAGCCCCTGAGGGGTCACACAGCCAGGCTGTGGTGGTCAGTGCAGGCAGGTGCTGCTGGCATCGGAGGCTTCAGCAGCACCTGCGGCCTCATCATGTTGTGGACAAGATGGGCCATGGCCAGCATCACCCTCCTGGCTGTCCAGAGAGCCCTGGCAGTCCTGGTGTCCCTGGTGATCCTGTTATCCCTGATAGCCCTGCTAGGCCCCGGGGCCCAGTTCCCCATCGGGGAGTCAGGACCACCGGCAGGTAGGTGGGCAGGGAGGGGCAGTGGGGCAGCTCCCCCAGGTCCCTTCAAGGAGCACTTAGGTTTCAATATCCTGTTGATAGGAAATTTAATACTTTTTTTGGCTAATGCTCAGCTGTGCAGCAGAGCAGAGAGGCAATGGGTCAAGCCCAGAACACTCAGCTATGCAGACTGTTCCCTCCCAGATTCCAGGGCCCTGAGCTGCTTCCAAGAGCAATTGTTGGGGTTGGGTTTAGCCCCTGACAGCTCCTGCACGGTTTGTTTTGGATCATCATGGGTCAGACACCTGGTACCTGCCTGCATGGTGCTCCAGAGAGGAAGGGACAAACAGGTCCATGGAGCCATTCTATGTTCCAGCCACAGTTCCTGCCATGGAAAGTACATGGAAATAGTTCATTTGAGCTTCTCTGTCCTCTTCACAGCCATGGCTGGAGGCAATGGAGATCCAGGTGCTGGATCTGACTCTCCCGGACCTTACATGGCTTTTGACTTGTTTTGGGAACTGCCAGCTCAAGGCCCAAATGTGAGCGAGACATCTCCTGCAGGTATGAGAATCCAGGCTTGCCTGGCTGTGCCGGGTCATTCCATGATCCCCTCCCTGGGAAGCTGGTCAGTCCGGGCAGGCAATGCCACAGAGTGTGATGGGAGCTCCTTGTGGGGTCCTGGTGTCCCTGGGTTTTCCCAGCTCCTCAGCCAGACCCAGCATTATGAGGGTCACTGGTCAGTCCTGACTGACTGCACAGCCCAAGAGGTGATTCCAGGGATTTCTGTGGTGGAAATTTTTCATTCTTTCCCTTAATTAAGGTCTGAAGAATGAAACGGGATTGGGAAACATTTCCTGGCTGCTAATGGAACAGTCTGAATTAGTGACTTTACTGAAGGAAACACTTCCAGGTACAAGTGACTCAACTATAGGAGGTGGGGAGCTGGGCTTTCAGATTCCCATGAGCAAGGGTGACTTGGAATTAAAATGGCACACTTTCTCTCTAAAGTGCTGGAGCCCGAGCCTCTGGATAAGGAGGCACCTCAGGAAGGCCATCAGGCAGTGGCAGTCCCTGGGGGAAACACCGAGGCACTTCAGCCAACAGGTGAATCAGGGAATCCCTGTACCTTGGCCATCCCTCGGGGTGGAGGTTGTGGCTATTCCTGTGCCAGAGACACACACTCAGACCCTCTGTGTGTGCACTGAGATGCCCACAACCTCTCACACCCCATTCCCAGGGATTTCAGAGCTTTGGGGATTTCCTCCAGGTGTGGACAAGAGATTCAGCAGCACTGAGGACACCAAGGCAGACCCAAACACTGTGGAGGGCACGGCAAACGCAGGCACAGTCAATGCTAAAATCACCTGGAGATTTATAAGAGCCTTCCTCGTGTCTGTGTTCTGCAGCCTGATTGCTCTGCTGCTTCTCAAGGTGGCCCCTGCGTGGGCAAAGGACATAAAAGAGTGAGTGACATGGGGTGTGGGGGGTTGCCAAATTTTGGTGCTGGGTGGCTGATCCTGCCATGAGGCGTTTCGAGATATGGAGCTCTGGGTGCCCAGTTGGTCACTGGCCAAACTCCGCAGAGATTTGTGCTGGTAGATGGTGCCCCAGTCTCCGCCCAGAGCTCTCTATGCCCACAGCTCCTGGGTGTCCACATCCCATGGGATGTCCAGCACTGCTCCACACTCTCATACCCACCCCACGCACAGCCATGGAAGGGCTTCAGCAGCTTCCTCTCTCTCCACAGGCGCCTCACAGCTTTGAGAACCAATTCTGAGCTCCTGAACAGTGAGACAGGAGACAAGGAATTCGTGGTAGAAGTCTAAATAAAGATAAGCGGCACAATGGTCTGTGTGAAAAATTTGGAATGGGAGGAATTCTTGCTCTCTGCTCCACTCCCTGGACACCCCACGTCTGATTCTCCCTATCACGAGCAAGACCCAGCCCTGCTAAAGCAGGTCCAGAGGAGGCCTCAGAAATGATCCCAGGGCTGCAACAGCTCCCTGCAAGATTTGGGGGTGTCCAGCCTGGAGGAAAAAAGGTTCCAGGAGACCTTGTTGTGACCTTTCAGTGGATAAAGGGGCTCATGGGAAAGGCACAGAGATATTTTTTTTACTATGGTCTGCAGTGCCAGGCCCAGGAATGAGGGTTTTACACTGCCAGGGGACAAGATTAGATGGGATATTGGGAAGGGATTTTTCCCTGTGAGGGTGATGGGATGCTGGAATGGAATACCCAGAGAAGCTGTGGACGCCCCAGCCCTGGAAGTGTCCAAGGCCGAGTTGGCTGGGGCTTGGAGCAACCTGGGATAGTGGAAGATGTCCCTGCCCATGGCAGGAGGTGGCACTGGATGGGCTTTAAAATCCCTTCCAACCCAACCCTAAGCGATGTCAGGTAGGCAATGCAGGAGCTTTGCACTAAAGCAAATTCTTAAAGCATTGAGCATTTGTTGGTTCTTACTAGCATTTAATAAGTGTATTTGTATATTCTCCTTTCTGGCACATTAACTTCTTAAATATATGTGGCCATATCCCATATTTTAACAGGGTTAAAAATGTGAAATGCAACAAAACAAGGCCTGAATAATAGAACAGAGTGAACATCTTAACTGGAAAAACACGATACTATAAAAGCCAAATGGAAACTCACTAGAATTCACATAAAACAAAGTGCAATATTGAATACTGCATAAAAACGTGCAGGTGCCTCTTTCTGTAAAAATACCCCATATTTACAGAGATTCGTCAAATGAGCAGAACTCAGTGTTGTGCTGAAGGTTTTTTAGGGAACATAAAGACAATAAAATACAGTGGAAAGAGAAATCGTTTACTTTGGAGACATTTATTGAAACTATCAGTGCCTAAACCTAAGGGACTGAAGGACAAGAAATGGATATTGCAGGTGGGCAAGGGATGGGTTGTGCAATAGAACAGTGAATTCTGTTTAATTTGCTACTCAGGGATTTTTCTTCTAATAAGAACCTCCCAGGGTGGTGGTGGTAGGCACCTACTGCCTGCTGGGAGAAGGATGCATGGTCTCATCCCAGCAGCGGCCAGGAGCAGCACTTGGGATGGGGTTTGGTCTCAGTCAGGAATCTCACACCGTGTGAGGCTCCCTGCTCCATGGGACAGACCTGGGAGTGCCCTCCAGCCTCTCCTGGATGGCTTCAGGTCAGGACACTGATGGGAGGGCAACTCTTTCCCTCTACTTTCCCTTCTCTGCAGCCTCTCCAGCAGCAGCACTTTGTTCCCAAGCTCTGCCACACCTTCCCAGAGAAGCTTTGCCTTCCCGATGTTATAAATGAATTTTGGGGATGTGGCTTCTGCATTCAATAAAGAATTAATTGGCAGGAGGGAAGGGGTTGATTATTGCTGGCGATCTCTGACAAATGGGACGGGGGGCCCGGACAAGCACTCCAGGAGCTTTTATTAGTTTATCAGTCTCATATACAGAGTTGAGACAAAGTTAGTACAGAGCTCACACTGTCACAGAGACATCCCCAGATTTCCTGGTTGCAAAGCACTCTTAAAAGCTTTTTGGCCAATAGTATACTTCTAAAAGTTACAGACATCTGTCTTAACCAATGTATAATAGCGCACATACCTCCATTGTACACAAGTCACTTGTTATGCCTTATATAATAACACACAACATCCCATTATTAAGCTTAAACTTATCTCTCTAACAAAATATAGTTATTGCAACTTCAACATCCATCTAGGCCAAGCCTAAGAACTAACCATTGTCTTTTAATGTCCTTGCTGCTTATAACCGTATCTTCTTCTAATTTGCTCAGGCAAAGCTGAATTCTAAATCCCTTGCTTTATTTCCTGAGGCCTGCTTCTGTTTCTCACACCTAAAATCCTTTCCGCCTTTTGTGATTCCCCACAGATTATAATTAGAATGGCTTGTGAACTTGGCTGTTATAGTTAATTGCTTGCTGTTAATAAGTTAAGGGTTCAACGTTTAAAATGTTCAATTATTAAAATAAGTTGCTAAGTTAACCCCATAGGATTGAATGTAGAACTTTCCAGAACCCGATGAAGTACTGTAAGGGGCGGGCGTTCAATGAGGAATTAACATAAAAAGATAAAACAAGGAGCAGCATTGGATGGACAATGGACCAACAGGAAGGCCCTAGACAATGATCCAACAGAAAGAAGCCAATCAAGATACCCAAGACATCAACGAGCCAATCCCAAGAGACTGGTGGGCGGAAGAATGGGTGGTCTAAGGGCGGGGTTTGGGATATAAAATATATTGCCTTTAGGCTGTGGGTGTGTCTCTGGCCACATGTGTTCACTGCTATGCACCCAGTGCTGTGCTTTGTTTTGTGCTAGGCAGACCGCTGCAGTGATTTCCAATTGTCTATATTTTGGTTAATTGGGTCAGTGTTTAATAAATTCTTTAATTTATCAAGATTGTGACCTCGTTTCTCACACCAGTGGGGATCTAAAGAGAAGCCTTGTGCTGAGTTAGGCTTTATCTAACCCCAGAGAGCCTGGCCAGGGTGTGTCCTGAGGCTACTTCTTGTTGGAAAAGGAGTCCCTCAGCCCTGGAGATGGATGAGCCCACGGTGGCAGCTTGGCCATGATGTCCACCAGAACCGAAGGATCTTTGAAGACCCCCTCTCTAACTCTACATTCCTAGGAGGAAACAGCCCCCTAGAATGGCAGTTCCAGTTTCAATCACGTCCCTGTTTTGCCACCGCAGGCGCTGCTCACTCTCCTCCCTGCTCACTCCACCCAGGGCCATGGGCCCCTGGAGACTGTTTCTCTCTTCTTCAGCATGGGCAACTGTGAAGCCCCAGCTCCCTGAGGGGGCAGGGCAGGCAGCAGATGGGAGGACTCAAACCTGTAGCCTGCCAAAGTGCTCTTCTGGGGCTCTTTGAGCACTGACCAGAAGGCCTCGGGCCTGGTTCTCGGGCCCTGCGCTGCCGCGGGCGCCGGTTGCTGCAGGATGAACACCTTAGAGGCCTGAGGCTTCCTGGCCTGGGCACTCCATGGCAGTGATGTGCTCCCAACAGGGACTTCCCTTTCTCCTTCTCTGCCAGGAAGAAGTTTTGTTTCTCTTGCTGTCCCAAGGAGATATTTCACTTCTTCTGCTTTGAGATGAAGCTTTTCTCCTTCTCTTCCGAGAGGAACTTTCTTTCCTCCTTTTCTTCTGGGAGGAACTTTCTTTTCCCCTCTTTTGGGACAGAATTTCTTTTCTCCTTCATTTCCAACAGCATCTTTTGCTGCTTTTTCTCTTCCTTGTCCAACTTCCTTTTCTCCTTCTCTTCTGAGAGAATCTCTTCTTTCTCCTTTTCTGAGAGAATCCCTTCTTTCTCTTTCTCTTCCAAACTGAACTTTCTTTTCTCCCTCTCTTCCAACAAAATCCCTTCTTTCTCCTTCTCTTCTGAGATGAGTTTTTTCTTCTCCTTCTCTTCCAAGAGATCCCCTTCTTTCTCCTCCTTTTCTGAGTTGAACTTTCTTTTCTCCTCCTCTCCTGAGAGAATCTTTTCTTTCTCCTCTTCCTCCCCTGCCCCTCTGAGTTGCTGCTGCCTCTTTGCCGCTCTGCTTCGACACCTGGCCCTTGGGCACAGGTTTGCCCTTGGCTTGGTCAGTCACAGGCTGCTTTTTTCCAGCAGCATCCCCTGGGATGGCTGGCAGGTTCCTGGAAGGACACAGCGGGAGTGAGGCTGGGAGGGGTTTGGGGCCACATTCTGCCCACAGGAGCCACGTGCCCTTCAGCCAATGGCTGTTCTCAGCTCAGGAGAGGAAACCCCTGAGCTGGGACCCTTGGCTTGACACTCGGCTGTCCCCATGCACAGCTCCAGCTGTCATGGGGGGCTCTTCTGGAGAGATGGAGAGCAGCCAGCCCTATGACATGGGGGGCTCCCAGCAGCCCATCTCTCTGGTGGACGTGCTGGGGAACAGACTCTGGCTGGATGAGGAAAAGGCCCCATGCCCTGAGCCTCCAGGCTCACCTGACCCAAGAGCTGTCCCTCATCTCCATCGCCTCCTCATCCCAGGGCTGCTCTCCTGCCTTGGCAGTGGAACCCTGGCAAGCAGGCATGGGCAGGCTGGGAAGTCTCCCTGGAATCAGGAGGGACAGAGCTTGTCAGAACAGCACAGCTGTGGTGCTGCTGGCCACAGTGACACGTGCCGATGCTCAGGCCTTTTCCCAACACATCCAAGAGGGAATTCCCGCTCCTCTCACACCACTGTCTCCAGAGGCTTGGCATCCTCCTATTCATAGTTCCAGGTTTGGGACAGCGTCTCTTCTGAAAGCAGAGGTAATTTCTGGGAGCAAGTATGGACCCTCTGATCCCCACTCTCCTGCTGAATGAGGTGTACCTTGGGCACCTCCCAGCCCAGGGCTCAGCTCTTGTGGAGCCAGCCTGAGGAGAAACGGCCATGACGAGCTGGCATCAAGCTTTGGCACAATCAGATCCTTGTGGCAGTCATGGCCAGGGATTCTCCCACTGGATCACAGCCACCAGTTGCCTGTGCCATGGAAATGAGCGGGGAGCTGCTTTACCTTCCATGCCTCTCCTGATGGGTGGCAAACCTACTTTGTTCTTCTTGTCCTCCCCAGGAACAAATCCAAAGTCCTTGCGATGATCCCTGGGCAGAAATCTCTGTTCAAAGCTGGAGAAAAAGAGACAGCACAATCCTGACCCACGTCCCCACCAGCCCTGGTCCCTTGCCACCATCACCTGCTCACAGGTGAGTTTGGCACTGGGGTAAAGGCCATTGTTCTCCCAAGTCAACTGTGCCCCAACCCCAAGGACTGTGCTGGGAAATAGGGCCACCCAGGAAAGGATGCCTGGCCATGATGGGGAAGTGAGGGCTGCCTAAAATCCTTCCTCTGTCCCCTCAGGTCTGCTCACAGGGACGACGAGCAGGCAGACACAAACGAGAGTCACTGCTCTGCAGGACTGTTGTGGCTGTGAGGAGAAACTGCTTCCAGGTCTCTCCAGAGGCCAAAGCTGCCGGGGTGTTTGACTCACTTGGGAAAGACGATGACACGGCCAGTGGAGCTCAGGGAAGCAATGGGCACCACCCGGGACAGCACCGTGTCCAGCTGCTGGAGAGCCTGCGGCAGAGAAACGGGAAGGTGCCAGCACATCCTCAACGTGGCCAAGGCCACTCAGGAGGAGAGGAGTTCAGGGCAGGTAGAGCTGGTGGAATCATGCTCCTGCCTGGCCAGAGCCCCTGGTCACGTCCCGGTGCCCATGTGCCAGCAGTGCTGGGGAATTGCTGTGGCTCTGCCCAAGCAGGGGGGAAACAAAAGGCTCACCTTGAGTGTAGCCCTGTCCTGGATCCTCTCCCCAGTTACTTTCTCCAGGAAGTCCAGGTAGAATCTCATTTGCGCTGTGCTGCCTTCGATGAGGAGCACACCCACATCCCTCAGGACAAAGGCCACACTCACGCCCTTCTCTAGGCAGTGGTACAGCAGGGACGTGGTGCCGAGGATGCAGCACTCCACTATCCTCCGGGACACGGAGGCCTCCACGGCCACCTTGGCATATTGCAGAGACTCCAGCTTCTTACCCCCTGGAAAACCACAGGAGAGGGACAGAGGCACTTCCCCAGGGCTTGGCCAAAGGTGTTTCCCAGGAAATGCTTTTAGAAATGTGGAGTTATACTCCACTCCACCCTGGGCCTGCAGGGTTAAATCCTCTGTCTTACCAGCCAGGTCATCCTCATTTTCCGGACTCTGGACTCCTCTAAGATTCCTGGCCAGGTGGAACACTGGCCTCTGCAGGATCACAGTCTTGCTCCCCACCAAGGTCTCTGTGTGGACCACATCAAAGGACCCAAGGGTGGGAATTCGGATCCCCTGGAGCAGAAGGGAAAGGCCCAAAGGGTAAGAATTGGACAGAGGGAAGAGCTGAGGAGGGTTCCATCAAGGGATGGTGCCTTTGACCGAACTCTGTCAACTCCCACTGTTCAGAAGTCAGGACAGTGGGGAGAGCCCTGGGCAGGAGATGCTGGGGCCTCTCCTTTCCCTTCTCCGACCAAAAAAATCCATGCTGGAGTCAGGGCAGAGGCAACTCGAGGGCACCCCCGGGTCTCCAGTGACCAGGATCAGCCCTGTGGTACAATGCCTCCTCCCAGAGGTAACGCCACCCTTGGACAAGCTCCGTTTGTCCCCCACAGGCATTTTGGGGTGCATTTCCTGCATTCTGAGGAGTGCAAGAGGAACTGCAGGCCATGCTTCAGGGCCACGGGAGCTCCTCACTGCTCTGGGTGAGCAAGGAAGGACACGGCTGTTGTCCCAGAGTGCTGTCCCACGGTGTTGTCCCACCTTGTGCAGCAACAGCTGTTGTTGGATGTAGCCAGCTACTGCATCCCAGACAGCCTTTCGCTCTGGAAAACAAGGACAAACCGGGTTATGCTGTGCTTCTGCTGGCTCTCAGCCTTCCAGCACCCCTGGGGTGTGTGTCACTGCTGTCCCCAGCCCCACAGTGCTGAGTCTTGTCCCTGCATCCCTGAGAGGGCAGCTCCGGCAATGCTCCTGCCTGTACCTGTCAGGGTGAGGCTGGGCATCATGAACAGGGGCTCCATCCCATCCCAGAAATCCATCTGGGTCCGGCTCATGCCACTGTCAACAGCCATGTCCTCAGTGGTGAGGAGGCTCACCCTCTGGGCTCTCTCCAGAGTGTAGAACCCACCTCCCTGCAGCCCCTTTTGTCCCACTGTGTCACAGGGTCCCTGTGACATCACAGTCCCACTGATACTCCAGGTCAGGCTTTTGAAAAATGATGCTCAGAGCCCCTTAAATGAGACTTTGAGCTTTAAAATCATAAGCCTTGGAGCTTACAAGCGTGGTTTTGTAGTCCCAGAGAGCAGGTTTGGACCTCAAATCAACTCTATGGTCTCCCAAATGTGGGCTTTGGGGATTTAAAAGTGATGCTCTTCTCCCCACTTTTGAGGCTTGCACTATATAAATAAGGTTTTGGGCTTGGAAAGCTCAGTGTTGAGTCTGAGAAATAATCAGCAATAATCTTTTGGGCCTTAAAATTGTGGTTTGGGCTCTATGTTTTTCTTTTTTTTTGTTTTGTTTTGTTTTGTCTTTTTTTTAAAGTTTTCAGTCGAGGGGTTTCACTGCCTAGGGATTTCTTTATTCAGTATCCATTGTGAGGCACCAGCTCTTAAAGGGAGCAGAGCTCAGTGTTGTGATGGAGGTTTGTAAGTCAGGGAAAATAGAGACAATGAAATACAGTGGAAAAGATAAATGGCTTTACTTTGGAGACATTTAATGAATCAATCAGTGCTTAAACCCCAGTGTGCAAAGGAGCTGAAGGACAAGGAATTGATGAATGCTGTGGACTCCTCTGAAACAACTGGAACACAAAATACCAGATGACAGGATAAAATGGGCTTATAAAGTGAGCAATATTGTGATTTGGAGTGACCTCCAGCCTCCCTAATCTTTAATAGCAAAACCTTTCTGAGTCCAAGGAAAGCATGATAGATCTTTTATGGCATTCATCTGCCTCTGTATCCCACGTCAAAGGCTACCTGGGAGAGTTTATCTAACTCCAGCCTTCAGTGATCAGACATGCCAAGGGGATTAAGGATGGAATTTGATGCAGTCAGGGGTGTTACATTTTGGAAAGATAAACTAGACATTAAACCCAGTGATTTAAAGTCATTAGAGAGAATGAGGGCAACCTTAAAGCAATCTGAGAGGGAAGTAAAAGCGAATGCTTGTTCCAGGGTCAGAGCACACAGAGGACTCCAGGATAGATAAAGAAAAACCCCCATGGCTGAGGTGACAGCTGAGGACTCTCCTGAACCTCCTCCAGACACACAGTTTGTCCTTGCATGATTCAGCTGGACGGAACCTCAGTCCTGTGTGTAAAATACCATGTATCAAAACTTATTGCATAAAACTTCCCAGATGTGCCTCTCAAACAGTGAAAGCTGCCATTTAAAGCCATTAAGTTTTGTCTGTGCTCTGTCCTATTTGCCCCTCATTAACATTCTCACCTCCTCCTCAGCTGGGCCACCTTTAGTTCCCCAAATATGATGTACAAATTTGATGCCTTTCAATACTGTCTGGTTCAATCACAACACTCCTCGACTCCAAATAAAACTGTGATTCCCTCCAACTACACATCAGGCCAGGGGAATTAAAGAAATGCCAGGGAAAACCAAGTGTGCTGGTTTGATTTGGGTTTTTACAACAAAAAAGATTAGTCAAAAGTCTTCAACTGTAATGTCCTTATAGGTAGGGGGCACAATACAACCAGCACTCAACCTGTGCTTATTTCCTCAGTTGAATATTTGCAACTCCAGTATTTGCTGGGCATGGACTTGTCAGCATGAATTGGGGAATAGTATTGAATTTTGGGGTATAATACTGAATTTGGAAGAGAAATTCCCTGAAGCTGCAAAGCCACAGGGGGAAACCGTCGCATCCTCCAACTTGGGCACCAGAGAGCAGGAAAGGAAAACAAACAGAAACCAGGAGGAGGAATTAATGATGCATTTAATGAAAAGAAATAAAAACTCATTTGTTGTTTTGGGAGGAGAAGGCAGCTTTGAGCAGCATGGCAGTAGAAGCTGAACAAAATCAAATTGATGTCTTGCCTGTCAGAGTGAGAGTAATAAATTATTATTTTCCATGATTTAATTTTCCCTTTTAAAGCAAATACTTCATTCTGCTCAGCTTTAAAGGCAGAACCACATCATTTAAAACAACTTAAAAATATCAGCCTAATGAGCTATAACACAGGCATTTATAGAATGCAACATGGGTTGTGATTCAGCTTCTTTTAAGTAGCAAGGAACAACATTTGTTACTAGGAGGTGTTTTCCTGAGCAATTAGGCAGAGGAGCCTAATTAAAATTAACTCAGTGTTCAAATAAGCTTAATAGAATAATATCTGTAATCTGCAGACACACAGGAACAGCTGGAATGTTGCTTTTTTTTACACCTTCCTTGAAGAATGATGGAAGCTTCAGAAGCACATCCCAGAGGCTTCATTTCCAAGGTCACCTTTGGAAAGTCTACATATTTAAAATGGATTGGCTGAATGTTAATTACTGTTACAGGGGGGATTTTTTAGATTTAATAATTCTGGGTGATGACCCAGCTCTCATTGTGATTAGCACAAAACTAAAATTGTCATAAAAACCTGTGATTACACAATTGATTAAAGCTACAAGGTGTATATTTTTCCACATGACACTGACATTTATGATATTTCTGGCAGGTTAATTGTGACTCAACACAGAGTTAATGACTAAAAGTGTTGTGTTTCCTTTCAGTACAATTCGTTTGCATTTGGACAAACCCTCACAAACCATTCATAAAAAGCACCATCAATTTTGTGATGTATGGGCACGAATGTCAATAATTCTTTGTTCTTTAAATAGAACTGGAAGAATCCAAGTCTTCTGATCCTTCTGCCCTAGCAGAGCAGCAAGACCCTGAGAACAGCACCTAAGTGTCTTTTGTGCAATAATATCTTTAAAATAAGGTTTTTAAAGCAGCATCAGTGAATTATTTATGGTGGCTCAACATAGCTGGCAAATTCCTTGAATGTTTGTATTTCTGAGTCTCTTAATGTTGGGCTTTATTGCCTCTTATTCCTCCTTCCCAACAAAATAATGACAGCTTTTAGGCTGCCTGCTCACCTGCTCCCTGCCTTTGCACCTGACACCTCCATTGCTAAGTGCCTGGAGATCCTAATTAGCTTTGAAAGAAATATTGTTCATTAATAAAACCTTGGGACAGTAAAACATCCACCAATTAGCTCAGGGGGTAGAGGGGACCAAGTGGAATAGGAATGTGCCTTATTTTTAGAGCAGAATGCCTTATATTTTTGGGGACTTTTTAAATTGGAATGTGAAGCGGAGAAACATGGAGCAATTCAGCAAATTCATAGCTTTAGGGGAAGGTTTCCCTGTCTAAAATAAAACAAAATACACTGAGCATTTAACACCTGGATTTTTGTGTGCAATCAGGGTATCTTTGTAAAAATGACAAAAAACATGAGCCAGGGGTTTATACTCTGGAAAGGGGGGAGATATCCCAGTTACGGATCTTTGGGAGTAAATGCTGTGCAAATTAATAGAGTATGTAGAGAGTTAGTAAGGCTGTTACAGCAGGACAGCAATGTGATGGCAAACATTTCCCTCTAGAAGATTTCTTCCATCCTACAAAGCAAAGGGATGTTTTAGAAAAAAATCTTCTGGATGCTGTTTATTGACTCTTTATATAGCAGAGAGAACTTAAAAACAAACTTTAAAAAACAATGATTAGGTAAAAAACATGTGGGTGGGTGCTGGAAGGAAGGAAATTCTGTGGGTTTCTGTGGCAGACCTCTGTTGCTGCTCCCCCCAAATCTGCCCAATTTGTAATATTTAATCCCAGTTCTACAGTGGTGGGGAATTAAACTGCTCAGAGAGCATTGCAACATTTGGTAGTGAATGTGGGCAGAATGATTCCTTTGGAGGACAGCAACTGTGATTTGTGAGTAAACTGTCTTCTTGTTTTTGTTTTGCTGTTCCATCTCTAAACTATGGAGGAACCGTGGAAAAACGCATGGCTCTCCGAGACACATATGGACATTTATCTTAAACTTGAAAAGATTCTTGAACAACAGTTTGTAAATTTTAGCTTAATTCAAGCTCAAAAGGAACTGAAACACTTCCTGGCATGGTTGTTTAAAAACTTCTTCTACGTTTCTTGGGACTTGATTCTTACCAAAGACTTTTGGAAGACCGTTTGGACACAGATAATTTCTGAGTCAAAATATAGGCCGATGGAAGAATATTTTCATGAATATTATTTAATTACCGAGACTGTTGAGCAATGTCAGCTGTGTCCTGGCGAAGGGAAGCCTGGCGCAGGGACCGTGCGGCCCAGGCCACGTGCACCGAGCGCTCTGCGAGCAGCAGCGACGCAGTTCCCGCGTGCGGGCGGAGCCACGCGAGCCGCAGTGTCGGTGGCGGAGTGAGGCGCGGTGGGACCCGGCGGTGCCCACACGGCCCCGCGCAGCGCGTGGTGGAGCGAGCCCCGTGAACACCCTGCCGAGAGGGGCGGCGTGCAAGCGGCGGCCAGCCGTGATGGCAGCAGAGCGGAGCTGCGCAAAGCCCAGGCACACACTGGGACAGAGCCGTTTACAAGGCGCGGGGGGGCCGTCACTTGGAGGCCTGGCCGAGACGTGGGCATGGCACCAGGCAGCAGCAGTGCAGCTGTGACCAGAGGCATCGGCAGCGGCGGTGTGCAAGGAGCTGAGCGGCGCTGCCTGGCGTGGCTCGGGCAGCCCCGAATGCGACCCCGGGAAGCTGAAACCCCGCGGCGAGAGCGCGCAGGCACGAGCAGCACCGGCAGCCCTGGCAGCTCCAGCAGTTCCAACACAGGAGCAAGCGAGAGTGAAAGCAAAAACACAGCGAGACAGAAAACAGCAGCCACTCGGGAAAAGGAAAAAATCACCGTAGCTAAGGTTTTAGGAAGAGTAAGATGGTATAATGTTGAACAAAATTATGGTTTTATAATGAGATGTGGCAACCAGGAAGACATATTCGTTCATAGAAATGCTATTAAAAAGAATAACCCAGAAAAATATATCCCAAGCTTAGGAAATGAAGAAATAGTAGAGTTTAAAATAATGTAAGGAAGGAAAGGTTTACAAGCAGCAGAGGTCATTGGGCCTGATGGTGTTTCTGTAAAAGGCAGTATCTATGCTGCAAATCGTAGTCATGTCAACCAATATCCCCATTATAAGCCCCCCCACAGTCTCCCTTTCCTAATCCCACCTTTCCCCTTTATCCTATATCCTATTACCCCCAGTGTATTCCCAATCTGTTTATTCGCCCATGGTTTCCCTCACAAAACCATGCCTTTACCAATTGTTTCCCCAAAAATCCCTTTCCAATGCCAAGTGGGGGGTGAAGAGGGGGAGCGAAGAAATTAACTAATGTTGTTTACAGTTCCAACAGGTACAAATAGAAGAAACCCTCTCCTGCCTCAGTTTCCCCACAAAGCATGCTCAGAGAGTCCTGTCTCCCTTCTGCCAGCCTTAAGATGTTCCAGAGAAAAAATTCCTTTGGACATTTAAAGACTCAGGAGGGTGGCTTGTTTTTGTTTTGAAACTGTCCTTTTTATCTCATGTTTACCCAGTTGTTTTCAATGTTATGTTTTAAATCTCTTTTAGTTAAAAATAAACGGGTGAATTGTTGGGGCTCCTCCCTGCTGCTGTGGGGTCCTGGGAGAGGGGCCCTGGGGGGGAGACATGGGGTTTCCCTGCTCCCTGGTCACTCCTGTTCCCCTTTGGTTGTTTTGTGTTCCCCTGCACAGGCAAGGACCCTCGGATCCCATGATTGACACAGTTACTCGGCATCCTCAGCCATGCGGCAAGGAAAATAAACATCTCTGAAAATATCTACCAAGAATTGGTCCATATATTTTTTTCCATGGGCCTCGTTGTCTGATACACGTGTTGCAAGTATCCCCACTGCAACAAGGGAGAGGTCTGGAAATCAGCAGGAAAAGCTGCAAAGCAGGGAGAGCCAGGAGAGGGAGCCCCGGTACCACCGACAGCAGCCATCCTTTTAAATTGCACATTTCTCTCTTAAAGGTGCCTAATTTTCCACCAAAAAAGGGAACAACAGCCAGAAAGGCCAAGCCTAAGTGCAATAATGAGTTTGTATTACACCCACAGAACTCCTTGGGAGAGATTTCCCTTCCCTTTGTCTGTGGGAATTAATAAAATAGTTCTGGTTTCTCAGTGCTCGACTTTGGGTTTGGGTGTATGTGGGGGTCAAAAGACAGAAGGTGCTTTAGGTTTCAGTTTGGCACCAGATTTCCTTTGCTCACTTTTAGATTCTCAGTTATCCTGGGACCAGCTGAATGTTTGCGTCCCCAGGATTTCCTTTTAAGCTTGGGTTTGGGGATTTTTAATTTTTTTTTAAAGGTGTCAACAGAAAACAACTCTTACTTCCAAAATATCAGTAATTTCAGTGGTGTTATTCCTGACCCAGACATTTGCAGTTCAAATAAGGATCCAACTGATCCTTAATCTTAATCATTTTAATTTAATCTAATTCTCTGCAACTTGTACTTTATGTACTTTATTGTAAAAAGTTCTTTCTAAAAATCTAATTCATACTATTTGTGAGGTAATGTGGGTAAGGAATTCTTGAAGCGCTTCAAAGTTCTCCTGAATTTTGAAGTTATTACAGTGAAAAACACCACATGTCTGTTTTGTTGCTGTCACTGTTGCAGCAACAGCAACCCCAGGCTTTGATTTATCCCCATCCAGCTCTCAGGAGAGTAATTGGTGGCACTTTCAGAATAATTAATGGCATTTTCAAGTCAAATCAGATGAGAAGCTCCTCAGCCTTACTTCAGACTTGTAACAAACAGAGTTTATGCAGTTAAGAGGAGGAATAGAAAGTCCTGAACCGATGACTGAGCAGATTTGTTCTCCACTAATGCTTCAGAGTGGGCATCTCTGCAGCCTGAGCAGGAGAAATTCAATTGTCAACCCTAGGAATCTCTAAATTTCACAATTAGATCTGTCTAGAAACCCTCTTGACCATCTTGTGAGCAGGATGTGAGAGAGGGAGGGGAGAACAAAGAGAGGGAATTTGGATCAGCGATGGCTGAAGAGAAACCCAAGCCCTGAGCTGGGCAGACAGGAAAGGTTTCCCATCCTCAGCTGCACATATTCATGACCACAAAATTAGAACCAGCCCAATTCACACTCAAACACTACCTGCAGTATCTCACTGACAAAAATCCACAAATTTTTATATAAATCATGTTTTTTAAAGCAGCTCACTATGACGTGAGGTCTTTCACAGAAATAAGATTAGCTTTTCATTTGTTTTCTGTCCCAGTTACATAGCTTGTAACATACATACATTTCTTGTAACCCTTCAGCTGATGTGACTGCAATAAATGAGCTTTTCTTCTGTTAATTTAAAGCCAATTAAACCACATCATTCTTTCAGGGGAAGCCTCTATGCATTGGAAGATCAGAATGCAATGGCTGATTCCACCCTTAGGAAGTTATTAAAGGAGCCCAGGGAGCCTCCTTCTGTGAGAACAGGGATTTGGGATGGATTTATCCACTGTAAGGATAATCCCATACACAGTCCAGGATACCCTCATGGAAGGAATTTTTCCCCAAGTGCTTCCACCACACTCTCCAGTTTCTTGTCTGGCTTCTACTCTGCCACTTGACATCAAAATACCATAAAATAAAGGCCTTTTTTTTGGGTATTAATGCAGAACATAGTCAGAATTTCTCATTGAATCACGGAATTATAAAGTGGTTGGGGGGAAGGGACCTTAAAGCCCATTCAGTGCCATAGGCAGGGACACCTCCCACCAGACCAGGGTGCTCCAAGCCCTGTTATGGTGGTTCCAAAAATGGTCAATGCTCGGATGCTCCAAACCAACAGGAATTAGGTGCCCATATGCATCTGAGAGCAAAGGTCACTTAAAACTTAATTAAAAGTGATGGGGACTACAGCCAGTAAGTAACCACAGAGAGTGTCTCTCCTGCATTGAAATATGGTTTCAATAGAAACCTATTTTCCCCAATTATTTGATCACAAACCCTCCCACACATTGGCAAGTCCAAGTCGGGGACTCGTGGACAAGCCTGCACTTTGATTTATCCAGAAATCTCAGTTCAGCCCTGGATCGTTCCAGCTCTCAGACAGTCTGATTTTACTTCCAACTGTCATAGAAGTTTCAGTTTCCTAAGCAAAAATGTAAATTATCAGCTGTCAAGAGTTGAATTATTGAGGTAACTCAGTGAAACAAGTTTTCTCTAATAGTGTGACAAAAGACCGTGAGATGTGAGATGTGTTGAAAATCAAGAACTCCCTTACACCAGAAATAAAGTTGTATTAGAGCAAAATACAGGTGAGAAACCAGAGCCAAATATGTCTAAGAAATTGTTAATAGCAAAAGAAAAGAAAAGTAGTGACAAAAGCTGTTCAAAATATGGTATAAAAATGTCTTCTCTGCATAGGAAACAAAAATAGGGGGAGAAACTATGAATTCCCGTATTTTGGCCAGAGTGAACTGGTATGAAGGGAGGTGGGAAGAGGTGGACACAGCCCAGGGCTACATCATGCACAGGATGCTAAAATAAATCAGAAAATATCTGAGTCCTCACTTCAGTCTCTCCAACTTGACCCCAAACTCAATGAGTCTTGTCAGCCTTCAAGAGCTTTCAAAAATAACATCAAAGCATCAAGCCTGCAGAGTAAATTTGCTGTGCATGTAGACAAGCACAGAGCACAGGACATCACCAAGACTCCCGAAGTGATTTTTCCATCGAATTTAAGTAGCACATAAATGTTGGTGTGACCCAGCCCACCGCAGGGCTGGGGCTGCGTGATGCCAATCAATCCCAGCCCCTCCCCTGGATCGAGTTCCCGAAGAGTCAGACTCAGGGGGCGGCTCAGAAGCCTAAGCCGCACCCCCCGGGCTGTGCCCGGGTCCAAGCCACCTCCCCCAGTTTGGGAAAAATCCCGGTTACTCGGTGGTCCATTGGTTTTGTTATAACTCCCGCCTCTCGGTTTGCCACAGTGATTCTTGCTAAATTGTATCCTCCCCCTGGCTTGGAACTCACTGGTTGTTTTCCCCTTTCACTGGGGTTTTCAAATTCCCTATAAAACTGAGGGAAAAGCCTCGGTATCCCATCCTATCGCATTCCATCCCATCCCATCCCATCGCATTCCATCGCATTCCATCGCATTCCATCGCATTCCATCCCATCCCATCCCATCGCATTCCATCCCATCGCATCCCATCGCATTCCATCCCATCGCATTCCATCGCATTCCATTCCATCCCATCCCATCCCATCCCATCCCATCCCATCCCATCCCATCGCATTCCATCCCATCCCATCCCATCCCATCCCATCCCATCCCATCCCATCCCATCGCATTCCATCCCATCCCATCCCATCCCATCCCATCCCATCCCATCCCATCCCATCCCATCCCTTGCAAGCTCGTTCAGGTTCTGAAACTTCTAACAATCAACCTGTTAGGAGCCAGACCTGAACAGCCTCTCTCTTCCTTTGTCTCTGAGCTAACGTGAGCTGATCCCATCGGCTCCTGCCGTGTTTCCTCTGCCGAGAAGCCAGCTAGCCAGCCCAGCCAGCAGCTCTTTTCCTGATGCTGAAGTCGCTTCAGTGACCCACAGAAGTAACGCAGGTGGACTCTCTCTGACCTGGGGCATGCCAGAGCTCGTGCCTCGAGCACCAAACGCTGCATTACATAAAGCCTTGGGCTGGCTGGAGGTTGAATTCCAAGACATAAAGAAACTATCCAGGGGAATTTCAGCTCAGCAGGGACTATATAACCACTCTGGGACAGAATGTGCTGTTTCTTTATATGAGCCAGAGCAACATTTTTCCCTCTTGCATCAATTCTGGCCATTTTTGTAGGTCACAGAGCTGTGCTGAAGTCGCCGGAGTTGCACCTTTTTGCAGCAGGACAGATCTGCTTGGCTGGGCAGAAGTTGTTTTCCTTCTGGAGAACATTCTCTGTTCAACTTCTCAAAACTCCTTGTGGGAAAATAAGACCTCAATGCAAACTGCTTGATTTTATTATCGTTATTATTTATATTATAACATGTTTAGTTGGAAAGCAGAAAATTTCCCCAAGAAGTCACTGTAATACATTAAGAGAGAAATTCTCATCAAAATTCTAGGGATTCCTATGAGCTATATTAATTTTATTCCTTCTCCTTTTCCCTTGGCTGGATCCAAAGCAGTGCTGGCTTTCCACAGGCACTCAAAGAAAAGAACTCAGCAGTAATTCTCAGCTTGTTCACCTATGTGAGTTTGCAACATTGCTCCAGAAATGTGCCTGTGATTTGAAAACTTCTGATTTATGCTTTCCCTTAGACATTAAAATAACATGGCATTAAAATTACAGCAAATATTGGGTGACTCATCCAGCTCCCACCCAATGTATGTGGAATTTTGCTTTGTGAAAACAGAATGGTGTCCAAAAATTACTTGGAGAGTCATCATTGCACCAGGTACTTTCTTCACAATAACATGGCAAAACAATGATTTTATTTTGCAGAATATTGCCTGGTGTTTGAGATTTTAAAAAGAAGAAAATTTTATCTTCCATCTGCCATGTCTGTGCTCTTAAAAAATATTTTTAACCCCATTTACGGAGTTGTGCTTGTCTTTAGACAGAATAAGTAATTTTCAGCTGTCATTTCTCATGGTTATCAAACTTTTCTGCCATTTACAGATAAATCCTCTCTGGTGCATGCACAGAAATGTCCTCAAATGCAGGAAAGGATACTGGAGAGGAAAAGAGCCTGGTTATGACTTGACCTCCCATGACCTGTAGGAATGGTTGGACTCCAGGGACGTGTCTGCTGAAAGCTGCCTGGGTGACCTAAGCCCAGATCTGTGACATTTCTCCTCCTCCAACTTCAGTCAGCACAGGGGAACTGATAGGGCTGTTCTCCTCCCTCCCTGAACTTGCCCTGGTGAAGTTTTTTTGGAGTGGGAGGGTCTTTTGCCATGCGTTTGCTCACTGGTGGGGTTCTAGTCCTGCCTGGAAGTGCCACCACACATGCTAAGTGCAGAGATTGCTTGGGCAGGACAGTGCTGCTCTCTCTAAAATGGAGAAATCCATTTTATTTCTTGTCTGCAGAATCCTTATAATCCCAGAATGGTTTTGGTAGAAAGGACCTTAAAGCCTATCCAGTCCCACCCCTGCCTCACCTTCCACCATGCCAGGTTGCTCCAAGCCCCATCCAACCTGGACACTTCCAGGGATGGGGCATCTCATCCTGAACTACTCTTGATGTATCCCAAGTATCAAGGCAGGTAAAATGAGACCCATTTGTCCCACATTTTCATTCCCACACTAAAGAAAGCTCAGCCTATTTCCCTGTGCACTTTTTGCTTCTTCTCAGGGTGGCTGACAATTAAAGAGTCTCTTTACCCCACCACAAGAATGTGATCTGGTTACAGCATTGGCTCGTGTTTACTTTAGCAGGCAAATCACAGGCACTCTCTAATCCCTCAGTGCTTCCACCAACATTTCTCATGTCAGGGAAAAAAAAATGAATCTACAGCCTTTTGAAATGGGTAAATATAAATATATAGTGGACAAGATGTGCTGTTCCAACTGGGTGAGGGCCCTAGGACTGATTGATAACATGGCTCCCTTCCTGCCCCACTTCTGCACTAGGAAAACTAACTAAAGGTTTCAAGGAGAAGTATTTCTATTTTTAGTACAGGAGAGTGTAGTCTTTGCTAAAATTCTGCCTGTACCTAAGCTGGCTTTGTCCAGCAAAGTACTTACACTTGTTTTTGTCTGAGAATTTCAAATACCTCAAGTCTACTTCACCTACCTGAATATTTGCCAGAACTGCAGCCCAGATGGAGAGGTCTGTGGTGAGCATCAGGTTCATCAGAAGGAGGCAGTTCTCCTTTTGGATTTGCACATGACAGCTTGGGAATGGGGGGTGTCTTTTCCCTACAAAAATATTGAGCATTAAGAAAAGAACCCAGGTCAGAATCAGAAGAACGAAATGTGATGTGAATAGGGAAATGTAGAGAAATAGGGAGATATAATACACATCAATCAAACCATGTTTGCCTTTTCAATGTATTTAACTCCATTTACAATACAACTCAAAAAGAAATACCACTTTGATATTTGTTTTTCATTTCCTAATAAAATAGTGAGGCAATTTAGACAATTTTTTTCTCCCTGACAAAAGAAATTTAACAAGAGCTGCTGTCATTTTGGCAGACTTTTGTATGCATAATACATCATTTTTCATTCTCAGAACCTTGTGCTGCAAATTTCAAGACAATGCTTTTGTTTTGCACATACAGAGGGAAGAATTTGCTCTGAACTGATGGGAATTTCTGCCTTTTTTTTCCGTTTTCTCCCTGCAGTAGGGATGTCTGCTGGGGAAGAGTAAACTGCAGTGTGGTTTTGCTAGAGTGCACACTCACAATGAGAAAACAAAGAATGTTCCAGGACACTCAAGAATCAATGCAAGCTATAAAACAAACTGCTTCCAATAAAGTCAGTAGTTGTGCCACAAGTATCCATTTGAAATTCATCCCACTTCTTTTAAATATTTCCTTCATAAAGCATTTTCGCTGCCAGACATTCTTTTCCTTCTGTCCTTTCAGTCACTAGTAATGAGCCAAAGACACCTACAGTCCTCAATTCCTTATCTTTCCTCAAAGCCATCAAATGAGCTTAAACCTGGGACCAAGGGTAGAAAGTTGGCAGGAACTGTTAGTAAAATAAATAACATCTTTTGCACGTTGTGTTTGCAGAGTGGTTTCTTTATACCTGTATCCATTAGGAGACAGCTTTACAATAAAAATAAATGTATTTTTAGATTAAATTTGAAATTTGATTTGAAATTAGATTTTAAAATTCATTTGAAATTTAATTTCAAATCAAATTTTAGGTTTAAATCCATCAGACTGCCATTGATGGCCACAGAGGGACAGCACTGTAGCACCCCTGAAAAAGGTAGAAATGTCTCTCTATATTAAATTTTATATAAACCTTGGCTACAGGAGTGGGCTGGGCTGGAAGAGCTTGTGAAGCTTTGTTGATATTTGTGTGATTGCTGCTGGATCTGGGCCCACGGAAGGCAAACTGAATGTCGTTAGAGAAAGGACTGGCTTGAAGATTTTCTCATGAAACGGGTTTCTGTTGGAGAATGTCAGATTCTCAGAACCCAAACTGTGGGAATGAATTTAGCATATCAAACAGAAATGGTATTCCTGGGAGAAAGGGGAAACAGAGAAAACAAAGAAAAGAGGGGAAAAGTCCCTCAGTATCCCAAAAGGAAGCATGAGTGCTAATGATGTTTACATGAGATGCTGAAGTCCTGCTCCAGTAATTCTTTCAATGGAAAAAGGAATAACCAGAAGGATGCTGTGGTGCATTTTGAGTATAGAACAAATGCAAAATATATTCTGAGTATTTACCAGAAGTCTTTAGTTCTTGATCAAAGCAGAAAAATAAGTTTTCTGTTGGTTGTATTCACATTTCTGTATCATCTCCTCGCTGCACATCTATTTCACAATATATCAAATTGCTCTCTTCACTTCCTTCTCTGTAGGTTTAGCCAGGCATGAAGTGCTAATAGTAGTGATGGTAAGTGCTTTTCAAGCTTAATTAATGGTCAAAAGAAATGTCAAAATTCTTAATGAGATTTTGTTTTGGTGAGAGTAAATATTATTGTCTTGCTCAGAGTAAAGTCCTGGGGAAGTTTGCTAGAGGAAAATCATTACATTGCCCATTAATAATAAAGTCATTGCAGATGTTTTAGAAGATAATATGGTCATTGTTGGGGTTTTTGGAGTTCTCCTTTTGTTTTTCTCTTTCTCTTAAAGAACTTTCCCCATATGTTGCCAAGAGACACTAAAGATTGGTACTTAAGAGAGACAAAAGACCTGGCCACAGACGGAGGGGTCCAGCTGGCTACCCTCTTTTACCTGGGGTTTTCTTGTGTGGGACAGAGACGCTGTGAGATCTGGACTGGGAAAAGGAGGTTGGGTGGAGCCCCTAGCTCTCTTGTTCTCCCAGTTCAGTGGGGAGGGAGGGTGCTGTCATTGTGCAGAGAATTCATTGCTGCTGCAGGCTTCTGCTTTCTGCTACCTTCCTTCTACCGTGAGTAGAGCTTGCTCGCTGGAGCGGCTGTTGCACTGGGACCCTATTTAACGCCCTACCTCACTGAAAGAGAGACCTTTTCACCATCTGCTCGGATACTTCAGGGGAACCTGGCGTCCCAAGCCTGCCTTTCCCTGGCCCGCTGGGAGCCGGGCCGTGGCCACCCTGCCCCTGCCGTTCCTTTGCCATTGCTCTGAGCCTTCGCTACACTGTAGCTTTCCACCCCTTGCCTGCTGAGACATCCCAGGGTTCCCGCTGCAGCTCTGGAGTTTGATACATCTCGTCTGCCACCCAGGATTTGTGCTCATCCCTGCCGCTCCAGCCTGCTGTTCCCGAGGGTCCGGTTGGACACCGGGATCGGCTGCCCAGGGGTTTGTGAAGCCTTTGTTCCATCCCTTCCCGGGATCCCGGGATCGGCTGCCCAGGGGTTTGTGAAGCCTTTGTTCCATCCCTTCCCGGGATCCCGGGATCGACTGCCCAGGGGTTTGTGAAGCCTTTGTTCCATCCCTCCCGGGATCCCGGGATGGCTGCCCAGGGGTTTGTGAAGCCTTTGTTCCATCCCTTCCCGGGATCCCGGGATCGGCTGCCCAGGGGTTTGTGAAGCCTTTGTTCCATCCCTTCCTGGGATCCCGGGATCGGCTGCCCAGGGGTTTGTGAAGCCTTTGTCCCATCCCTTCCCGGGATCCCGGGCCGCCAGTGCCGCGTGCTCCCCGAGCTCGCTCCGGAGCGCCCCCTGCAGCTGCGGGGGAACCATCGCACCTGCCCTGCTCACCGGGAGCCGCCAGCGCCCCTGCCGGCTGCGAGCGGAACTGCACCCGAGGGGAAAGGGCCTGACAGCCGAGAAGGCTGGGACTGGGTTTGTGATTGTTTGCTGTTACTGCCAGAGTTATTGCTGTTTGTTTGACTGGTTATATATATAAGTAAAGAACTGTTATTCCTGTTCCTCATATCTTTGCCTGAAAGCCCTTAATTTCAAAATTATAATAATTCAGAGGGAAGGGGGTTGCGTTTTCCATTCCAAGGGAGGCTCCTGGCTTCCTTAGCAGACACCTGTCTTTCAAACCAAGGCAGTCATGGAGGTGGAACACGAGACAATTGAGCACTTGGGAAGTGATTTTGAAGACTAAAGAATTTAGATTTCAGAGTAGAAAACCTTCCACTCACCCTTCCAGCTCTTCCACTTTTAATGGAAATTGTTTCCCCTATTTATTTAGGAGCAGGGAGAAAAATTAACACATTGGAGACACAGGAAGAAAATTACTGAATGACAGATGTTTTCACCTTCAACTTCCTTCTAACATCCTATCTTTGGAGTCTGTATATGTTTTGGTCAAGTTTAAAGTAAATATGACAAAACCCCACTTAGCAGTTTTCAGATAACCTCAAGCTGTGTGAAGTGGTTTATTTACTTCCAGAATTAACTGGAGGTTAAAAATCCAGGCTCACAAAGGGATGCAGAAACTGGATTCATATTCAGGTGTTTAACGTCCAAAATCAGTGAGTTTGCATCTTTAAATACTTAGAATCATGGAATGGTTTGGGTTAGAAGGGAGCTTGAGGATCGTATCATTCCATGGGTAGGGACACCTTCCACTATCCCAGGTTGCTCCAAGCCCAGTCCAACCTGGCCTTGGACACTTCCAGGGCATCTCATTCTGAACTATTCTTGATGTATCTCAAGGGTCAGGACAGATAAAACGAGGCCAAATATCCTCATAAGGCCCAAGCTCCATCCAACATGACAAACTTATGGGATTTGCCTTTACTTTCTTAGTCTTGATTGGTCCCTACCTGAAAAATGAGGAGCCAGGCCAAGCAGTTGTAGAGGGTATTCACAAAGTCACTACAGATTGTGTAAGGCCCAAACCAAACTGTTCTGAGGAGTACTCCTAGCTCAAAAAAACCCCCCCATCTGGTGGCAGAGCTCCCCAGGGGTTTAAAAATAGCAGTGCCTGATCTGCAGACAGGCTCCTCATGCATTCACATGCTGATTAACCATCTAATTTGTCCTGCTTTTAACTCTGACAGCTGCTTTGCAGAACCCCAGTGTGTGCATTAAGCCCTCCTAAAAACACTTAAGGCCATCATTATGGCACACTGGATGTGCCAAGCAAAAAATTAACATAACTGTATTGTTATTGTCTCCAAGCAAAAAGTATTACTAGCATGACTGGAACACCTCCAATTCTCTCCCCAGTCACGCTCAGTTCCCACTGCTAATAGGATCTTGCTCATTTTAGACTCCAGGAGTAGGACATGTCACCATGACGAGCACATACACACCAGGGTAAATGCTGAGAGATGGCTGAGCTGTAAAAATGGCAAATACCAAATCCCCACCATCCCAGCAGGATTTGTTGTGAAGTCTTCATCATTCCTGGGCAGATAGAAGAGATTAAATGCAGTATCCAAGCTTATTTGGATTAAGTTCTCCTCTTCAATATGCCTTTTTTGTGAAGTCTCAGAGCACTATCAGCAAGATTTAATCAATTAATCAACATCCTTCATCCCGGTGGATACCAGTGAGGATGTGCCGATGCATGAAGCACTCAGAAAGTTTTGCAGCTGAAGAATCAGCCTCTAAAAGCCTTTCTTCTTCAAAGACAGCGAGGTCAGAGTGGGGTTTATTGCAATTTTCCCCGTAACAGAGGTCAAAAGTTAGTACTGGAGGTAATTAACACTCTCGCTTGCCTTGCAGTCACAAGTGATTAGTTTGTTGTAAAGTCTGGGGCCACACCACATTGCTCATGGCTTTCACTGCCTTAAACTGTCACAAACTGGCAGTAAATGTTCCAGGCAGATGTATTAATGGGATAAACATTTGCAGAGGGAACCTGAGCAAGTTATGTGTAGGAAATCAGAGGGAGAGGATCAATACCACTTTTAACAAATAGCTTTTTTTATAGTATCGCTCTGCTTTCCTTTCTCTTCTCCTCTGCTGCCTGTCTTAGCATGTTTGGGTATAATGTGTGCTGGACAGTGAACTGTGCTGAAGCATGAGATGGAAAGGTTTTATTACATGGCACAGCAACAGTCACAAGCAAGGCATCACTGTCTCAAAATGCAGACAGAAAATTACATCAATGATCTCCACACCAACATCCTGCCTTGGTTTAAAGCTCTTTACAGCCTCCAAAGAGGCTCCATGATTTTCTTCATTAGCAGCCTCTAAATTTCTTTGATTTCTTACCCCCCTGTTTTTTGCTTTCCCCCCTGAGAAGATGAGAAATTTTGTTCTGTCACAGGGTCGTCTTCCTTACTTTTGCCATGATCTAGAGGTGAACAAGTCATGGTACCAAATGTACCAAACTCTTTAGGCAAAATATTAATTAATATTGCATTGTTCCTGAAAGTCTGTTAAAATATCAGTAAGGATATTTGTGATTACCTAAAAAGAATTCCAGGAGCATTTTGAAGGTGTTAGTCTTGGATATCTTGGGCTCTCTGATTTTTCCCTGATCTAATCCCACAGTAGGTCAATCATCAGACAACAGAGTTGGCAGCTCCCCACTGGTGCAGTTACAACACACTGGGTGGGCACCAAAATGTGTTCAATATAATATAATTCAGACATGAGCATATAATTCAAAAGGCAATATTCTCCACTCTCACTGGTATTTATAAAGAGCCAAACTGTAGGACTGTGTTCCAATTATCCCTCAGAGCCAATGATATGGGAAATAAATGGGGCTTTATCTGAGCAATGCAGATCCATCCCAAATTACTGCTGCAAAATGGGCCAGATGCTGAATGGTCACAGGAGCCGGGCAGGGAAGGAAACCTGGATTTGGGGAAACAGCAGACAGAGGAATTCCTGGCCATTCCTCTGTCACTGCTACGTATGTCCAGGATGGTTTGGATCTTACTGTCTCAGGAGGAGTTGGGTTGAGGTGAGGCACAGAGGTGAGATACTCTGATTTATCCAAGATAAAAAGGGTCAATGAAACAACAGCAGTACATTCATTTTAGGGAGCACAGATCACAAGATACATGCTTAATCAGGTACTTCTGAACAGACTTCCAAGCCTAGAAATGGTTTATGTTATTAAGAAGTCTGGTAATCATTTATTTTTTCCACCTGTAGTCAGTAGAGCCAGCAACTAACCCTTAGCAGGCTGTTGATAAAAAAACAAACCAAAAACTTCCTTAAAATAGCCAGAAGTTTTCCCCTCTTCCATCACTTCAATTCCATTAATCAGGTTTGTTTTCCCTTTTGTTTTGTTGTTTCTCCAGGTTGCAAGTTAAAGCACTCACAGAATTTCAATCAGAACCCAGGGCAGGAGGGATTTGCGAATTCAGTTCACAAGGCAGCCGGTGCTTCCAGCGAAAGGTCTGGACAAGCTGGAACAGATGTGTTTGCTGATCAGGTGCTGGCACAAAGCTGCTACTGGGCAAAACTTCCCACCTTCACAAACCATCAAAAGTGAAACCTCATCCTACAGAAATGGGTGGAATGTTGCCATGGACTTCTGTGATGTCACATTCTTTGTCCATGGCACTCTGGTGCTTAATCATGGTCCCTCTTCTGCATAAAGGGCTCCCCCAATCCATTAGCTCTCTACAGCCTTTTTATTTCATAGAAAAAAAGGAAGCCAAATATTTATGATGATTTTGCAGCAGTAATTGCATGGACTGCTCCTCTGGGACTTTGGAGGAGTCTGCCAAAATATCATTATTGTTAATTAATCAGGTCTATTCCTAGCCAACTGCTGCTCCCACTGAAATCAATTGCATACATTTCAATAAATCCAGGTTCATTAGGATTTGGCGTCTTTTTTTTCCTGCTAAACTCTGTATTTCTTTTGTTTCCTTAAGCAAGGTTGCTCTTCCAGAAATTCTGAAGATTCCTGATTTATTTTAGCAAATTTCATGAGATCCCCTCCGTCTGAGGCTCAGCCCAGTAAGAATCAGGTTTGTGTGTCCCATCCAAGGGGCTGCCATAATGCACCAGCCAGAAAAGAGGTTTTTTCACTCATTTTGAACTTCAGAAATGCAGACATTAAAGAGTGGAATATGTCACACACTCAGTAAAAGAATTAAGAATAAAGCAAAAAGAATCCTTTCCTGATTTGCATAGCTTTGGAAGTGTAAATTCCAGTGTTTGGATCCTTGGAGGTCTCTGAGCTGTGATGGACTTGTTTGGTGAAATGCTCTCAGTGTCATCAGCTCAGGGTTTTATTTAAAACCTGTGAATTCCACACTGTGCTTCATTTGCAGGCACTCGGAGCCTTTGCAGCCTCCAAACTGCCAGCAGTTCCTCACACCTACTAGAACAGGACAAACAGAAAGAGAGATGTATGAGAAAATTGTGGATTTATTTATCCTAACCCCCAGCTTAGGATACAATTTTTAGGAGGATACTAGATGATGTGTTTTGTGTTTCTGGGCTATTTTCTGGCATGAAGTGGCACTTGGGCAGGCCATGCACAAGCTCTCACAGCTCTGGATGGACAATTGGGGTGTTTTTTTTCAAAAACAAGAATTTGAACCCTCTATGGACAAAGCAGGAGATTTGAGGACTAAAAGATATCAGTAAATGCAAAGGATGTTGATACAAAAAGTTACTTCCTGCTGATGGAAGAGATGGGCTGTGGTTTAGGGTACTGACACTGATCTATTCTTTCCCTTGTTTAATTGACGTGTGTATAATTACCCTAATTGCCCTTGCAGGCAGAGGAGAGATTTCTCACTGTCAGGGCTGAACAGATTGGCTCAGTCATTGTCACTGGAATTGCTCTATTAATATAAAGATGTGAAAATTTTTCACTGATGCTAAGTCAAGTTAGGACTAGGAGTAGGTCAGGTAGCCTGTGCTCCCCTTACATGATTCTGTTGCTCTCTAGTGACTGAAATCTTTGAGATGCTGTAAAATGTCTTTATTGTAGACATAAAACCTTGTTCTTCATATTAAGAGGTCCAACATTAAATCTCTGCTACAAAAATCTGCTGCATGGAGACAAGGAAATTTGTACACCCATTAAAGGAATACCAGAACTCTTCCAGCATAAGTAAATAAATTGGTTGTCAGGTTCCCTGTATTCACAATTCCCAAGGGAGTCAAGTATCTTATTGCTCAAATTACCTGGAGTTGAACAGGGAAATCTATCACAGGGAAAAAAATTCTGCCTAGGGAGATGGACATGTTGGTTTAACTTGTGCTTGGTATTCCTTGAAGTTTGGCCTTGGGCCAGGGACATAAAGAGCATGTGCAGGGAATCAAGGTGGTGAAAAGTTCAGGATGAGGAAGACCCTTTCCTTCATCTGAGGAAGACCCTTACTTCATCCCAAAGACCTCTGCCCACGACCACCAGACAACGCTGCGCAAGCACAACGCGGATGTCAATGACTTTTGGGCTCATTGTAATAGGAGGCGAGGCTGGGCGGGGCCGGGTGATGAATATGTATAGGTGTATTGGGAAACTCAATGAATATGGAACTTGTAACCCGATAAATACCGAGCTGAACGCAGCTGTCAGCACGCATGGCTTTGGAAGAATTATCCCCCATGAGTCCCAGCACTGGAATAAACACACCTACTTTACTACTTATTCCAGTAGTGGAGTCCTTTCCACATATCAGGATGAGCTTTAAGATTTCCTCTCACCCCAACCATTCTGGGATTCCCTGACTTCTGTTGTTAAAGGCTGATAATCCCTTCTGATTCTGGCAGCTTCACAAACATCTGGCACTGTGCAGTGTTTCCCAGTCCATAGTAAGTTAATACTGATGGATTATGAGGTTGTAAGAGGATTTTGTTGCAGGATCAAGGCATCCATAGTTCCAAATAAGATTAAAATGCCATGTTTAGATCAATCTTTTCCAACAAAGGAAATCAAAGAGTTATTTTAATTTACATTACATATTAATGGGTTTGCCTATGACTTGCCATTAAGTGAATTATTAATAAAAGGAGAGGGTTTTTTATACTTACAATTGAAAGGAATGAGAGACTTTACAAACAAGCTCTGGGCCTGCTGGTTGATAAAATTAGCACTGAGAGATAAAAGAAACAATGAGAAGGGTTCCACTGATTGGTGAATAGAAAGAGATTTGTCTCTACAAACAAACTGTAGGTTTGCTGATAAATGAAATTGGATATTAAGAGATGAAAGAAACAATGGGAAAACCATAAAATTCAATAAGAACTAAAAATAAAGGGGGGTTATACATTAGAAGGGAACGAATCTTAGGTATTAGGCATTGTGGGGAGTCTGTACCTCTCAAGTACCTCAGCCAATGAGGAAAGAGAGAGGGAAATGCAGCTGGGAAATTGGGATAAAAAGGAGGCTGGGCCCTCCAAAAATTTGAGAGATCCCAGGGGATCTCCCTTTATTTATGTCCCATGGCCTCTCCCTTTATTTGAATAAAGTAAGACTCCTCTGCCTCCTCTTTGAACATAAACCTCTTGTGTTGGTGGATTAATTTTCCTGACATAATTGAAAATAACCACTAAAATAGAATTAGTTATAGTTGCCTCACTGATATGCTTTAAGCTCAAAGGACAAGTCTCCACACACACATGAAGAGGGGACAATTATTCAACTGCCACCATCAGGACTAAGAATTAACCAAAAGTTCATCTCTGTGCAAGCAGCAATTAAACAGAAGAGAATATAATTGAAGAACTTCTTTAAAAGGTCAATTTCTCTGCTAAAGAATTCTTTTATCTGAGGTGGACACTACCAGTGTGACATTATTATCCAGGCTTTGTCCTGTGCCACAGTCCTGTGCCACAATCCTGAGAAATGCGATCTTGAGCAGAGGAGTTGGACTACAAACCACCAGTGGTCCCTTCCAGCCTCATCCATTCAGGGATAAGCTTGGGAAAACATGGACGTACCTGCCAGTTGTGTCTTCAGCTGGAATGTGGCTGCAGGAATTGCATCTTCAGCTGGAATGTGGCTGCAGGAATTGCATCTTCTGCTGCCTCAAAGAATATTAAGGTCTGCAAAGCAGTGTTTCCTACAGCACCTCTGGTTTTCCTCCTAAGGAATCACAGTCCCATTGAATGTCAGTCGTTAACGAGTTCTAAATGACTAAACTCTCTTACCTGATGCTTTAGGGAGATCATGATACCCAAGTAATTAGCTGAAAGAAAATAACATCCTGCAGAAGCTGCAAAGCAGCTCCACAGAGTTAGCAAAACAAAGCCAGATCCAGCTTTCTTTTCCAGTCATCCTGGTGTTACTGGAAGCTCTTTGCTGGCACAGGAGAGCAGGGCACAGGAGAGCAGGGCCTTTTCTGCCTCGGATAATGGATACAAATTCAAAAAATCATTTCACGCTGGATGAACAGCCAGCTTGTTTGTGGCTGGGTTATCATTAAGACGTTGTAAGCTGGGAGCTGAAATGGGGAGAGGAGCAAATGGAAGTCTGGGCAGCTTCAGCTCCTGGAGGTGTTGCTGCTTCCACATCTTCTGCAGGGATTTGGGAGCACCCTGGGCAGGTTGCTGTTGCAGGGCCAATAAATATTTACCTCAATAAAGGGCAGAGTTAATGCTCTGTGTTTCAGGTTGCATTCTGACAGGTTTAACCTTTCAGGGATGTAATTCTGCCAGCACAGCTCTCTATCCATCTATCTTGAAAACCCACTGAGAGAATTCTGCTGAGAGTGGGATTCAAAAATACCCCTACCCTAGCCACAGCCGTTCTGCAGACACAATTCTAATTACAGCTCACCTTACTGAATCAGGGGGAGGAGGGGGAAGCAGAGGTTAAATGATTTGCTAAGAAGTTGTTTGTTGAAAGCAATGCATGCAGCTTGCTCAACACTTACTGTGGCTACCAAAGCGGGATGAGAAGATATTAAACTATTGATAAAGGGAAAGAATCTTGACCAAAGATCCTGTTTTCGAACCTAAAACTAACTTAAACCAGCCTTGAAGTTTAGCCTTGGGCCAGGGACATAAAGAGCATGTGCAGGGAATCAAGGTGGTGAAAAGTTCAGAAGGAGGCAGACCCTTTCCTTCATCTGAGGAAGACCCTTACTTCATCCCAAAGACCTCTGCCCACGACCACCAGACAACGCTGCGCAAGCACAACGCGGATGTCAATGACTTTTGGGCTCATTGTAATAGGAGGCGAGGCTGGGCGGGGCCGGGTGATGAATATGTATAGGTGTATTGGGAAACTCAATGAATATGGAACTTGTAACCCGATAAATACCGAGCTGAATGCAGCTGTCAGCACGCGTGACTTTGGAAGAATTATCCCCATTCGTCCCAGTGCTGGAATAAACACACCTACTTTACTACTTATTCCAGTAGTGGAGTCCTTTCCACATATCATTACAATGGGATTAAGTAGGAAATTCTGGCTTGTGCATCCCTTGACCTCTTCCTTTACAACAAAGTTTTATCCACAGATGTCAGAATTAGACACTCAAATCCTGCTTAACAAGAAACTCTGAGTCAGCTGTCAGCTTCTTATTGCTGCCCAGGGGGACATATAAATCAGCATTAAATCTTGTGGGTTTGAAACCACCTGGTCTTAGCACTGTTGCTCTTCCTCTTTCATTTTCTCTGAATCACTGTGGCTGCAACTCTGCATCATTAACTTAAAAATGGGTGTTGTTTTGGAGAAACACATAACCAAACCGACTGTGGCATTAGTGGGATTGTCCCCCAAAGAGTTCCTTGCTGAAACAGATTAAAGAACCTCATAAGAATAAGTTAAACCAGCCACTGATAGACTTTATCAGGGCCAGAATGGATCACTTGCAATAGATTCAATTTTTTCCTGGTTATAACACAAAAACCCCCATCTTCCTTTGTCATGTCTGATCATCACTGCTGCCTCCCTGCTAAATAAAGTGCTGCCTTCTGCCTTTTTGTTGAATCTTGAAAGAGATTTTTTTTTTCTTTCTACAGAAAGTTACCTGAGCAATGCTCCCCTCCTCTGCAGCTGACTCATCTGTAGTGGCATTTATCCCAAATATCAGCTCTTTCCCCATGTGGTGGGGAGTTTTCTGGTAAAAAGGCAGAGAAAGCTGACACTTCAGCAGTATCAGAGCAGATTTTGTGGTGGACAGGTTGTTTGCTATTCAAAACCATCTCAGTTTTTTGAGCCAGAGAGAGAATCCCAATCACCACAAGAGCACAGCAGAAAATCTGCAGCCTCTTAACAAACCCAGTAAGATTTACAGGTGCTACTCAGAATGCTTAAATTAAATAGAACTTTTTTAGCCCTGAGATTTTCTTTTAACTGACTGTACAATATGCAATGTGGGCCAGGAGTATCTAAGAGCGTGTCTGGCATTTAGTACACAATTTTCCACTTCTTGCATCAGGTTACTGCTCCTCGTTTAATTTCCTTTCTTTCATTATGGGGGTTTAGTATTCATGATGCTGATAAAATATCTAATCCAAGGCACTGCCAAGGGAAATTTTAATCAAAGGCTTTTCACGTCTGAAAGGCTGGCTTGGTTAAGTGATCAATATCTACTGATGGAAAGAGTTTGGAAGAAAAGTAGTTCTCTTTGCTTACAGAAAGGAAGTTGCTCTTAGAAATTATTAGAAACTTGGGCCAGTTTTGAAGGGGGATCCCACCTTAAATAGGTTGGTCGAAATCACCACACAGCCATTTTAAGAGCTGAGCTGTACTATTAATTAAAACCTGAATATGAACAGTTTGTGGATACCTCACAGTTAGGGAAAGAAAAATCTACAGCATGTAATCTGTGCACAACAGGACTTGTTCTCTGTCTCAGAGCTGCATTTTTTACTTCACTACACAATGGGCTGAAAGTATTGATGGAAATCTGCCAGGCACATGGGGTAGGAGGATGAGGAGCATTAATTAATATAACTGTTTGGCAGCATAACAGTTAGGATTCAAAGTTTGCCTCAGCCACAAATGGGGATCTGGGATCAGATCCCAACAGGATGGGACAGGGAGGTATGGGCTGTAGAACATCTTAGTGCAGGTTGATTTGGAAGGAACTTCCCCTCAGTCCTGACAAAAATGACTTTTTACAGCTTTATTACATGGGAGCAGGTTCCTAATCCTGCCATTCTCAAGGTTGTCTATTCCAGAAATCCTTTTATTAAGCAAAATACAAAACGACTGGTTTTGGTTTTCAATTGTTATCAGTTCAAGTCCTTTTCCGAATCAGGGTGTGGTGGATCAGTTGATGCATTTCAGAGCCTGTCAGAAATCAGTGACACAGGACTTTAGTGGGTGTTGTTCTCTCCTGTGCCCCTCCAAGCCCAGTCTATTTTCAGGTGGATCAGGGAAGTTCCAAGACCAGGATTTCTACAAGTTTCAAGAACATACAATTTCTCCTTCACCTGATTTCTGGTGTGATATGCACATTTGCATATGTTACACATACAATTAAACACTTTCTCTCTTTTTCAGGTATTTTTATCATTTCTTCATCAAAATAGATAATTCTTTCCCATCCTCCCCTTAAAAATACTGTAAATTCATGTTAATATAACATGCTTTCACCTTTTTCAGGCTTTGTCCATGTTACTGTCTGGTCATTTCCCTAATCTGGAGCTCAAGAAGGTTTTCCTTTCCCTGGGAAAACTAACTGTGGGAAAAGGTTTTGTTGCAGTAAAAATTCCCCTGGACTGGGGTCTACAACTAAAAGCACATCACCATTCACAGAAATACAATTCCCTGGCTGGCACCAGCACATGGAAGAACCAGAGAAAAACCAAGTCAGCCCCAGAAAGATTTAAAGATCTGAGCTGTGACCCAGCCAGGCCTTCCCTTGAGAGCTCAGACGCTGCTCAGGTTTGGAGCTGGCTGTTGGACCCAGCTCTAAAAGCACAGTCCAGCATCCCTTCATTTCAAATGTTTTGTGGGATGACAGGAGTACTTACAGTCAAATGCTGATCCACCAGCCAAGTTATTTTACTGAGAACAAAAGTCCAATGTTGCTGAAGCTGCATTTGCTTTGCCAGCACCTATCTGAAGGAAGAAATCCTGGATATAATATACCCTCTGGAGAGATTTGCTGCAGGCAAAAAGCTTTAGGTTTTCACAGCAGCTTCTAAACCCATGGATTTGAACAAGAGAAATCAGCAGTGTTGCTGTAGAAATCCATAGTTGTTTTCTGCAAATTGCTCCTTTCTTTGCAATGGAGCCTGATCCTTTCCCCCCAGGATTTTCAAGGCTGTCTGGATTTCCAGGTTTGCTCCCAAATCAAGGCTCTGCTCCTTGCCTTGGTGCAGCCTGGAAGGTCTGGCTGGAGGCAGAGCTGGGCAGCAGTCACCAGTACTTGTGGAAGACTGGTATTTGGGAGCATTGCTGCTGCTGCATGGCAATGAGCTCTGCTTTTGAAGATTACTCAGAAAATGTGAATTCATCCGGGGTTAAATCACAAGCTTTTCTAAACTCCTTGAGTTGCCAACTCAACAGTCCCTGCTGCCCCCTGAGACCTTCCTACTGTCTCACTTTAATAAAAACTGAGCCACTCACTGCTCCATGCAAGTGAAGGGTTCTCGGGGTGAGAGAAAGTCAGGTCAGGGATGGATCTCTCAGTTAACTTTGGAACCAGCTTTTTTCCCTCAGGTCTAAAGATCCATAACAGCAGTGACCACATTTTGCTTTGCCCATCCCCTCTCCCCTTGCCCATCAGCAGGACCCACTTTGACTCCACAAGATGTGAGCCAGGTCTGAGCTGGTAGATATTATCCTGGTTTCATGAGATCTCACTGCTTTATTTAGGGGGGTCCTGGCCAAATCCAGCTCAAGCAGGAGGTCTTGACAAGCATCTTCATCACGTGCTTTCCTGACCTTGATGTTTGGAGTCCTGGACATCTTCCCAGTCTGATGAGTCAGTGTCAGGAAATATCTGTGAATGCAGAACGAAAAACTGGGATAATCATAAAAGTCTGCCTCCCTGGTAAGCCAGTCTCATCCGAGTTCCCTGCTGTGCCTGGCTCCTAACCAGCAAAACCATAGTTCGCCACCACACCAGTGCCCTGTGTCTTTAAATAGCAATAAATCCATGGAAATAGAAAATGAATACATTACTTTTCTCTCCTATGTGCCTTGTGGATATCATTTTATCTGTTTCCTGCAGTGAAACCTGCATTACAAAATCAGAGGAATTTGAGGTAAATTAATGGATCCAATCTCTGCTTGACTGCAGAGAGGGAAGAATTTTGCTTGGGTTGTTTTCCACCCACAGAGATATTTACTGTAATATCCTAACGCTGTTTCCAGCACTCCTGCAGATGAAATGCAATCTTCTGGAGCACCAGGAAAGGAGGCAGCCTTCCTGAGAAGGAGATTTGTTATCAGATGAGCTACCTTGGTGTGCAGGTTGCATTCCCAAGATGTTGGGAATTTTCCTAGCTGGGAATAAAGAGAAAAGTCCTATTTCAGATGGGAGTCATTGAACTCTTGCCTCTTGCAATGCTTTACAAAAATCAGCAAAACTGAGATTAAAGCAAAGGGAATAGTGCTTCAAGCAGAGCTGGGAGATGCTCTCCATCTGGGCTTTTTATGAACAAAACAGCAGCTGTCCTGTTTTTGATGATGCAGCCATCGGAATTGTTCTTTGGACAGAAAAACCTGATTTTTTTTAAGCTGCTGCTGCTGCTTTCCATGGGTTTTGGATGGTTTGCAGGCAGTGGGGAACACCTGAGGAGTCAGAGCTCCTTGTTTCCCACAGCCAGGCACTGCAGTCACACCAGCACAAGGGAATTCAGGGACCACCAGGACCTCAGATGAATTTGTTAAAGACAGACTTCTCATTTGCACCAAATAATAAAAGTTAATCTGAAACTTGGAAGACCTTGCACTGATATTCCACTCCCTCCCCAAACCCCCTCCTTTAACACATTAGAAGGGTTTTAATTATTTCTCATTCTGCGCTTTTTTCCTTTTCCTAATGGAGTTACAATGAAATTTAAGCTGACCACAAATGAGCAGCTGGTTTTAAAGACTTGGAATGGAGCTAAATGCAAGGCAGCAACTTTGTTGAAAACAGAGACATTCCCAATATACCACATTACATGGAATAAGTCAGCAAATCCTCAGCCTGAGAGAGTGAACACTCAAAGAAACTGCCCCTTCCAAAGAGGCTCCAAGAGCTGGAGAGGGACTGGGACAAGAGAATTACAGAACAAGGGGGAATGGCTTCCCACTGCCAGAGGGCAGGGATGGATGGGATACTGGGAAGGAATTCCTCCCTGTGAGGATGGTGAGGGTCTGGGATGGAATTCCCAGAGCAGCTGGAAGTGTCCAAGGCCAGGTTGGATGGGTCTTGGAGCAACCTGGGGTAGGGGGAGGTGTCCCTGCCCATGGCAGGGGGAGGAGAATAGATAATCCTGAAGGTTCTTTCCTACCCAAATCCCTCCATGATTCATTTTATGATTCATCCTTGTCTATTGCTTCCAGTGAGCCGGGGGTGGACAAGCTGGTGTCCTCTATCCCTTCCTAGATAGAGCATCCTGCAAGGAACAGCTCTTCCAGGGGCGATGGCAAGCCTGCCTGGGCAGCAAGTGATTCCATCAAGGGTAGCGATTTCTCAGCTACAAGAGATTCCAGCTCTTGTGATTCAGCTCTTTGTGAAATCACCCAGGCAGAACTCGGGGACAGAGAGACAGGAGCCTCGTACGGCACTTCCACAGAGGTAACTTTTCTTGTCCAGCAGCCCCTGTGAAGGGGAAGCCAAGGACAATACTCCCTGCTGAAGGGTAGAAACAGGGGCTTTTTATGGGAAAGGCAGGAGGTGGGGTAGAAACCAACTAGCCAACTGGGTACAGGATATTGCCATACAGAAACGAGGCATGATGGGGGTGGTTCACTTTGTCACCATGACCCCGAGGAAGGTTGTTTATCTCTGGGGAAAGCTGTCTTGGCACTAGGTCTCCCTCCTCCAAGGGAGTGCAGAGGGCTCTTGTGCCAAGGGCTCCCAGCCCTCCACACTTGTCTTCCCATACTCCTGCACTGTTACCTCAATCTCAAATAAATGTCTTATTTGTGAAATATGCTGTAGTATATGGGGAGAAATAAATACAGGAACATATCCAAGGAGTAATTCCAGCAGCAAGTGTCCCTTGTACCTTGCCAGGGGTCACCAGCACTGAATTTAAAGGCACCATGTTGGACTGTGACAGGGTCATTATTCTGCACAGACCAGCTCTGAGTCTTGCTGAGAACCCAAAGGAGCAGAAGTATTACAGCTGGCTCAGACATGTGGCACCAACAAGAAAGGAAAAGCCAAGAGGGCAGAGCAGGAGGTTATTTGGGATGTCTGGGGTCGATTCTGTGCTCATAGAAGACATTATTTAATCTCTGTGTCTCAGGTTCTCCCCACTCCCCAGGCAAACTTTATTTCATAGGGGCTGTTTTGCTTAATATTGAGGAATCTCTGATATTCCAAAGCTGGAGCTGCCTCCAGTGTTTTATGACATTTGTTGTTTTCCTGCAAGGCATCAGAGAGCCGAATGATGGGTGTGATTTTTACTTTCAAAATATAAGCTAAAATTAAGGCAACTGTGCATTTCAGCATCAGTTCCCTGGACCTTTAACCCCTGAAACTGGACCTCTGCTTATAAATCAGTGGCTTCCAAGATTTTATTCCAGAGACTCTGCAATTTCTGGAAAGAACAATGAATCAAGAGTATCTGAGTATAAACAAGTGAGCAGTGAAAGTCTAGCAGGTTTGGGATAATGTTCACTCCTCTCCTGGTACGAGGGCACAAATGGAAAATCCTAGCCCAAAGAGCAGCACACATTTTCTGGGCTAAAGGAGCTGATTCCTGTGCTTATACCACACTTAGAAAATTAAAATAATTCAAACCATGACACAGCAGAGGTGCCCTCAATACAGGCATCTCAAGGAGTGAAAAGAAAAAGGGTGGTGTCGTGGATGCATTGGTGGCAGCTGTACTCCCTTCTGGCCTGAATGCAGGGAGCAGTAGGAGGTGTTTGTTCTGCCTCAGTTTGTGGAACTTGCACATCACAAACCCCAGAGCCAGGTGGCCAAAAAAACCCCAAATCTGAAGGGTTTTGTGGAATCAATCCTAGAAGAAAATAAGCACTATAAGCTGAAACCTTTCATTGTACTAAAATGTTTCTTTTTTATTTCAGCCATGTTAACTTCTCTGCAGTGCAAGCTGTTTGAAATAACTGTGTTCTTCTTCCCTTTGAAACTGTATCCTATTGATTTTGCTGGCATTATTGTTATTTTAATGTGTCCAACCTGGCAATTTCCCTGGAAAACCTCCTTTCCAACACAAATTTTTGGATCCATGCTGCTGTCTGTAGTTTGACCTCACAGCTCAGTGTAGTAGGAACTTTTCAGACTTGTCTGCCCTTAAGGGCTCAATCCTACAGAAAGTATTGAGTGCCAGGAAACCCTTTTGTAGCATGAAAATAGGAATCCACTGTTTGCTCAATGGGAGACAGCAGAAAAGCTTGGGAACCAGTTAAACACTGACCTAAAGTGAAGGCTGTGCTTCTGTTTGAAAGCATCCATTTAGCTCACAGGGGCCAAAAAAGAAATGCCCCAGCATAAATGCTTTGGTTTGCCTTGTATAGAAGTGAAAGAAGGATGTTTCCCAGTGTGGCTGGGTTGCTTGCTGGCACTGAAATGGAGGAGCTGGCAATAAAAAAAAAAAAAAAAAGCAAGCAGCTAAAATCAGGTCCAACTGCTTAGAATTAGTCCTGAGTTCTTGCAGTGCACTGTGTGGCAGTTCATGCAGTGCACAGTGATGCTCCAAAGGGGAATGGAAGTGGGGAGTGAATTATAGCTCTCAGAACGTTTTCAGCTCAATGAAATTTGGAAGGTGAATTCCTGTGCATTGATGTGCTTGTTTGAACAGTTTTTGTCAAGCAGAAGCTTTTTCCCAGAGCTTTTTGGGTTTGTATTTCTGGAGCTGGAGTAAAGGAGGGGAACAAGGCTGGGCTGCATGGGAACCTTGGTGCAATCCCAAAGTTGGAGGATTGATATGATTCTCTTTTGGAGAAAGGTTTTCCTTCTGCTCTAATGTGGGGTGAAGATGGGAAGTTCAGTGGTTATAACAAAGGAGATTCATCCTCCCTCACTAGGAAAGGGCTCTTGGAAGGGAGGTTTGGAATCCCCATCCGTGCAGGTGTCTAAGGAAGGCCTGGATGTGGCACTCAGTGCTCTGGGCTGGGGACATGTTAACAGGCTGGACTCGATGGTCCCAGAAGTCTTTTCAACCCTTAATGATTCTGTGATTTTGATAAGAATATTTTTACCAGAGGTAGGAAAGTCACACAGGTCAATTTGAGGTCTCTAAAGAGAGAATTCCTGCTTCTCCTGCTACCCCTTAGCAATGGCCAGGTGCCAACACAAAGCTTTCAATAATCCAGAACATTTCTTTAGGACAAAAGAAGCTTCTGAAAGGCAGCACAGGTGGTGGTTAAGTTCCCTCCTGTGAGAGATGGCACTGCACTAATGGAAACAGGGAGGTTTCTCTGGCACTGCCTCACTGAGGTGTGAACTCGCTCCAGCGAGAGCTTTCCTAGCTGAATTTCCCCGGATGGAACATAAGGATGCTGCCCATCTTTCCAGTTCAATGATTGATTCCTGTCTTAAGAGCTTCCTATTTCTCTTGCTTGTCTCTGAAGTGTCTTAAATTATCCTTCAAGCAGGCTTGGAATTGCAGAAAACTTGTATTTGCTGCCTGGTATTCTATATATATATTATTTTTAAGTTTTTCATGCATCACTGCAAACACCCAATTTCTGAGAGGATTGCTGCAGTTCTGGCCAGCTCTGATGACTCGAGACTTTTCTGTCCTGGCATGCTCAGTGGGAAGGAAAGATGCACTGAACAATAATTCATTTCTGGTTCCTCCATCACCAAAACATTTAAGACTTCACTGAGACAGTCTCCCTCATCATGCTAAACAAAAGGAGGAAAATCCATTTATGCAGCTCTTTTCATTTGAAATCAAATTATTTAACATGAGTTTTTATGTTTCCCCGGGCAATACTACTTGGTCAGTGCTCACACTGGGAAATCAGCGTGGCCTTTTTTATTATCCTGCGTATTGGTTTTATAGGGACATTCAGATGCAGAAAAGCACATGGTTCTTTATCACTGGTTCTTTACCTGATTAAGTGAATTAATGAACAGGCTTATTAATTAATTAATTCATTCATTCATTTGGTTTTTTAACTGCTTCTCCTTTCTCCCCTGTATCTCTTTGCTAAAATAAGTCAATGTTTGAGCCCCAGCTTTTTGGAGATAAGGTTTAGAAAATGTGTGTCCCTAGATACTGGGAACTCTATTGTTGTAGTAGTAGTAGTAGTAGTAGTAGTAGTAGTAGTAGTAGTAGTAGTAATCCTACGCAAACCAGGCTCAAATATCAGGCAAGAGGGACATTTTTCATCTCCTCAGCCTGAGAAACCAACAGTCAAATAAGCAGCAAAAGGAGCAACACTTCCTAGACAGGCTCAGAAAATCCACACAGACACTTTGTAAACTCAAACCTCTGCTGGATCACTGTCCTTGGCAAGGGATTTTTTAGTTTATGAGGCAAGAACTTAAATTAGTCAGCAGTTAGTCCTCTCCTCCAGGTACTTAGGGCTGTGCCTAGAACCAGGCACTAAAAATAAGAGATGTGACCACTTCCTTCCCCTCCTTGTGTTACATTGACTTTAGGGCAAGGTCTAATTGCAAAACCCAGCTCCTGAGATGGGTTTCTCTCATGTTGAGTCACAGGAATGCTGTGTATTGTTTGTCTGAAAAATTTTATAGGGAAAATCTTTGGTTTGGGCCCATTCTTTGGTATATAAAGACCAAAACACTGGCACTGACTCCAGCCAGACCGGGAGCATTGGTGGGGACCAGTTTCAAGGTAGAGAGCAGACTGAGAAATCCATATTTCCATGTGTGGGTTTTGAAGCTCCAGGGAAAGAGGATTTTCTGACACAAAAGGATATGATTAGGACACATCTGCCTTTGAAGTGGCCCTCTCTAGTGACCAACATAAACCAGGGAAAAGGCTCCAACCCAACAGCTATAAAGACTCTTGGTATTTGGGTCATCTTTCCAAGAGTGAGCAAGAGCACCTAAATCAAAGCCCAGTCCTGTGTGAACATCAACAACCACGCGTCAGCTCACAAAGGGCCATGGAATATCTCTACAGATCACTTTGCCACACGCCCAAACCGGTTTCTCACGCTGCACTAAAACTCAGAGACCACTTTAATTAAAAAAAAAAAACAAACCCAAAACCAAACATATATATGTATGTAAGGGCTGTGAAAAATACCACATGCCATGGGGGGAGAGGGTAACAGGTATCAAGGGAATTGCTGACATCTTACAGCTCTGAAATAAGGAGGCATTTATTGAACAATAACAACCATGCAATGTTCAGAGTGTTTTCATTAACAATAAATTCTGACTATCTTAAAACACAGGTGACATAAATATCTGTTCCCAGAACTGGGAACAGAACCCACAAGACAACTCCTGAGGCTGACTCTCCACTGCCAGGAAATCAGAACCTGAACACTACTGGCCCAGCCACAAAACCCTCTGTTCCTCCAGACCCGTCCATATCCGTGGAATAGTCTGTGATGCCTTTCCCATTTTTAATTAGTATTTATAACCATCCTCACAGAGAAGAATTCCTTCCCAATATCCCATCCATCCCTGCCCTCTGGCAGTGGGAAGCCATTCCCTGTGTCCTGTCCCTCCAGCCCTTGTCCCCAGTCCCTCTCCAGCTCTCCTGGAGCCCCTTTAGGCCCTGCAAGGTGCTCAGAGGTTTCCCTGGATCCTTCTCTTCTCCAAGTGAATGCCCCCAGCTCTCCCAGCCTGGCTCCAGCCCTTGAAGCATCTCCATGGCCTCCTCTGGACTCTCTCCAGCAGCTCCACATCCTCCTTATGTTGGACCACAGATGTGGAGGCAGTTCTGCAAGTGAAGTCTCAACTGAGTGGGGCAGAGCAGGAGAATCCCTTCCCCAGTGATGTTCAGTTAAAGTCCTTAACATGTAAACCCACTTTGCTTTGCAAATCTCATTACCACCCTCGCCTGTTTGGTGTTTTAAGTAGAGTTTTAAATGCCAAGCAGTTGTTTAGGTTTTTTGGGCTTTTTGTTGTCTCTGTGTTTTTCATGAGATGCTAATTTGTGGTAATTGCGTTCTGCAGCCATGAGAGCCTGGCTCAGAGGAAGGGAATTATTGGTGTGTGTATTTCAGTAATAACCATCAGAGAGCCAGGAGAGAAAAAAAAAAGAAAGAAAAGAGACAGAACAAAATATATTACTAAAATGCTCACGTCCTTTGGAAGAAAGCTCCAGCTTGTTCCTTTAAGGGAATAAAAATTTGTCTGGTGTCTCTCAAGCACCTGTGTCTGCTGGCATCCCATCAAATACACAAACTGTAGCCATAAACTGAGTACATTTCTACAGACAGCCTTAATTTAGAGCAATTAGTGCAAATTAAAGAAGAAATGGACAGTGGTTTTGGTTGCAGTACAAGGTGCAGGGAAGCTGTTAACTCCTTTCATGATTTGAGGTTCTTGAGGGAAAGACCCATCGGGAGAGAAAGAATAAAGCCCAGCTCTTTGTTGGTATTATGGCAATACCTTAATATCTTAATTAGGAACCAAGAGTGCTCTGTTCCATTCAGGGCTGGGCTAAAAGGGGTTGTGCTTCAGACACGACAGAGCAGATAGGTGAAGAAGCAAAGGGTGCAGCAGGAGACAGGAATGACGTGGTTCATCCTCTGTCTGGCCAAACCCATCAGCTGAGGAGGAGGCTGCCAGGGCAACAGGTTGGCCTGGGAAAGGTTAAAGCAGCAGCACCAGAGGTCTTGCACAGATATGGTTGTCTGGTCTTCTGTAGATTTCTGGGCTTGTTCTACAAACGTCTCTTCCTCTGGAACATCCTGTGCTGCCCGCTGTGTGACAGGCTCCTGTATCAGCTTGATTTGTCGTGGCATGGCAGTGTCTATCCACTGAGAAAGGGCCCAGTGAGCTCAGCAGACACATTTCTGGAGCTCCAGCTGCTGACTCTGACTTTGGGGGGCTTTGGATCGCCTCGCTGCCCGTGCCAGTGCTGCTCCCTGGGACACACAGCCAAGAGGGCTCTGCTGCCACATTCCTTTCCAAGCTGCTGACTTCTGCTGTCATCGGCTCAGGCCCCTTTCCTTCCAAGGGGATCTGAGACAAGATGTGGTGATAAGCAAATAATGGGTAAATATGTGCCTATGGAAAGACTGATACATCGCTGAAGGCACATTCTTTCCCTAAAAAAGTTTTTTTCTAACAGTGGCTGCCCAGGGATGGCAGTGGATGACACGAGCTTTGCATTTACAATCCCTAAGTACCACTGACTGCTTGGAGCTGAGAGGCCCCATCTATCAAATGTAGCATCATTATGGACTGAGCTGCTTGGAGGATTATTTAAACACAACCTGCTGTTGGAGCACAGGAGGGAGGTGGAGGCTCATCAGAGATGACAGAATTATACACAAAGTCATGTGGCAAGAGAGGTCTGAGCCTGGACAATCAGCCAACATGGGACAGCACGTTCACAGTGGCTTCCAGCCCCTCTGGAATAAGAATAAAGACAGAATTTCTTCCCTGGGATTTTTCAGAGCCATGTTTCCCTAAGGGATTTACTGCAGTGTGCGCCCTGGATGGCAAGGAAATCTTACAGGCCTGTGGTGAGTGCTGAGGCACAGGACCAGACCTAAATCTAGCTCAAATCCAGGAAAGATAAAGCAGAACTCTGGGTTTATTTCTGTTATATGGATTGTGAACTCTGTTGCACAAAGAGCCACACGGTCAGAGCTCTGGCCCTAAGGGGTCTCTGCCTTGATGGAAGTTGGAATGGGAAAGGGAGATGAAGGGGGATGCTTTGGTGATGGAATCAAGGCAGTGGGATGAAGGAGGTGTTCCAGGGCATTGAATCTTGTGGCATCTCACAGGTGGGCAGGCAGCAGATAAAAGCCTGAAGGAAGGATTCGAATGAATCCAAGAAAGGCATGATTTAGACACATCTTCAATTTTCCCCAACTATTTTCCATATTAAAGATTAATGTCAGAAAAGCGGCGTAAACTCTCACCCGAGGGAAGCAGCAGTGCCAGGATGGGAAAGGATGCAGCAAGACATATGAGGTATGAAAACTGAGACAAGCACTCATCTCTGGGTAGATTTATTTCAGCACTAGGTAAAATCAATCTTTTTGAGGCTACAAAATAGCCCTGTCCTCCATATGTAGTCAGATTTTATCAGATCATCCAGGTAATAAATCAAAACAGGAAATTCCTTGTGAGTTACATAGAAATAAACATTTAACAGCTCCTCTCAGTAATTAGGCAGCTTTCAGACCTGCAACTGTACACAAAATCCAGTGGCCTAAATCTTCATCTGTTGAGAATTAAGAAGGTACCCTGTGTTTTAATGAGGCTGCTTTGGTTTATGCAAAAGCATGGATCTTGTTTAGCTAGCCTGGGCTTAAGTGATTTAGGAACATGGTGAAAAGGTCCCTATGAATCCCAAGACGGAGAAACTTCTAATACTTGGACATCTTATGATTAAGTATGAGACCACAGACAGATCTACCTTGTTTGAAAATTTCAGCCTTTTTTTATGCCCAACACTTTTTTAAATCCACATTTTGAATGCTCACTCTGAGTCCCTATGCTGGGTTGGAGTTGGGTTTTTCCTTTCTAAACACTCAGAATTTTCCAGTTTATCTTCAGCTCAGCTGTGCTAAAAGCTTCAGGCTGTCCCAGTCTTAAAAGACAGTGGAATGAGTCCAGCTTCGAGTTTAATAGACAACATTTAACATCTCCTGCCTTTGCGTGGGTCTTCTTTCTTATCCAAGCAGAAGTTGAATCCTTGCTAAAATCTAAGGGATGATTCATCAAAACAACCCTTTTCACTTCTTTCTGGGCAAGTAAATAATAATTTCAAGGCCTGGAGCACCTCAGAGAAGTTCCTCCACTCCTGGTCCAGCTGCCTGCATGGTCTGGCACTGAGCTGAGCAGATTACCACCCACACTTCATCCAATGCCATCAGACACACAAACAATTGGATTTGGGCCTTTTGATGATATATTTGTAATGAAAACACAGTTGCTGCCCAAAGTCAGGATTCAAGGCTCTGATTTTAACATTTTTTAGCTCAGAAAGAGCTGAGCAACTGTGGATTTCCTGGAGCTCTCTAGGGACCCTCCCTTGCTAATGAGTGTAATTAACAGCACAGAAAGCACAGGATCTGGTTTCTGGGTGCTACCTGGGCAGAGTCAGGTACAAACCTTACTCAGAAGGATTAAAATCCAAATGAATAAGAGAAAGGAGACAAAAGCATTATTTCCTCTATGTCACAGATGAAGATACACCAAAAATGGACCTGCCAAAGATCAAAGATGGAACAAGGAGCTCATCCAGGACTTTGTTCCTTCCTTATGTAACTCAGAGACCTGCCTCTGTCTAGAAAATCATGTTGGGTGGGATAACACTTTTGGGTTGGAATAGATGACTTTAAGTGTCCCTTACAACTCAAACCATTCAGTGACACTGTGAACACCAGGGGAGAGTTCATCCTTTCTCAATAGAGGATGAAAGCTGAGTAAAACCCTGTGACAGATTCTTGCCTAATATGTTCTTAGAAAATGCCAGTGGCGGATGCTCAGACCCCCAGGGACAGGTTTTCATCTGTCTTTGGAGGTGCAAAGTTTGGGATGAAACAGCTCCTCCTTTTGTTTTCTAGACTTGCATCCCTCTCACTGCTTTCCCCCAAGCTTTGATTAATCCAAAACTTTTAAACTGGACACAGACAACTCCAGACAATGTCTTGCCAGAGCCAAGCACAAAGATTGCTTCACCAAGGTGGATGTGACACTAATCCTGCCCTGCCCGTTCTTTCCTGCGGACACTGCACCATGTTTATTGACCCTCTGGACCTTGGGCTCTTGGTGCTCTCCAGATGTATGAGCTCTTCACTGCAATAAATTCATTTTTCTCTGAGGATTTTAGGAAAAAATCAGCTGTCACTTTCTTCTGCTTCCATCCACTCCAGAGAGATGCCCCCTAACAAGGGTATTACTCACAAATGAGCTGCTATTTTGACTATATTAATGACTAAAGCCATGAATATAAATTTATTTATTTCCATGGTGCATTTAAGAGCCTGGAACAAGCTACCAGCATGGCAAGGTCTATGTACCAGTAGAAACAAAACCCAGAGTGGGATTCAGCTGCCTTCCCTCCCCCCAGTCATTTAGACTCATTTCCCAATGGATCGATGGAAACAGAGTTGCCTCATCTGAAGATAGGCATCTAAAATAAACCTGCTGAATCACAGCCTTTAAGGGTCTTTAGTAATGAAAGATTCCCTTCATCCATTTAGAGTTTGCTCTCTCCCAGCACCCTTTGTTACTCAGGGAAGGAGGAGGCCTCCAAGCAGTCTCCAAAAACTAGTGTAACACCTTCTCTAGATGTACAACAGGACAGGGACCACACGTGCCAAGAAAACTGCGGAGAAACAGCAGCTGAACATTTAAAAGTCACCTCATTTTTGCAGTTTGCAAAATTAGTTTGAATTCTTTTCTTTTTTATTTTTTTTGCCCCCTCACTTTGCAGTTTCCTCTCACGGGGTTTTTTACTCCCAAACAGACAGCAAATGATGGTGTAGCTGGAGCTGCCTCAAGGGTCACTACACTGTCCCAAACGCTTTGCCCAACCTGCACAAACTGCACATTCCTGGGAGCTGCTTTTTAAATTTTCCCTCCAGTAGCAATGACTATCCCAGGAGCAAGCAGGCACTCTGAATTTGTTGGAAGAGTGATCAGGGCTGCTGACAAGCCCAGATCTGCTTTCAGTACTCTCCTGGGGGAATCTGAGCATCACTCAAATTTGCCTCTGTCCATGAAACTGTTGAACCCAAAATCCCGAATTTTCCCTCTCAAAGTACTGCCCAAGAGGAGGAGGTGGAGAGTCTGTCATGCAAGAACAGGCAATGCTTCCTTGTGGCTACAGTGTTTGCTGGCCTTTGGCTGTGAAATCCCACTCTGTGTCTGCTTCACTTCAGGACATCACTTTTGTATCTGTTCTTCACCAGGGACTTCCACCAATTTTTTTTTTAAATGAAATGAAGAGCCACGTGAAAAATCAACCTCCCTTCAACATCACATTCTCCTGGAGGAATTTCTTCCTTAAACCTCCATCTCCAGTCAGTTGTGCTTTGCCCCACCATGCAGAATCCACGAGCAGTGTGTCCTGCCTTCATCTCCTTGTTCCGTTTGTCCTGCAGGAAATTCTCTTTTTAATATCCCAAAAATTACATGTTATCTTATAAACAGGAGCTTGTTTTCTGCCTTCCACTCTCTGCTCTCTGCAGGAACTGAGAGTTTGAGTGGAAAAAAAAAAAAAAAAAAAGAAAAAAGAAAAGAAGATTTAAAGCCACCCTTGAGAGTGCTCTTTCTTTCTGGGCAATACGGGAGTGGCAGGGAATTACGGTAATGGCAAGGCTGCTGCTGCTCTGCTACATCAGCAGGGCAGCAAAGTTCCTGCTGCTCCTTCCCGGTGTGGAGCTGAGCTCTGAACGGGGCACGGATCCCTCCAGAGAACCTGGAGCCAGCCCCTCGCAGCCGCGGGATACAGGGAATCAGCCCCCCTGCCAGCTGCTGAAATAAAGGGAGGAAAGCAGAGCATTTCTAGGCGCAGAATCCCATCCCTGCGTGAAGAAACGAGCCTGCTGTGCTGAGAATCTCCTTCCCAGATGCTCAGAGGAGCTGTGCTGCCTTCTAGAGACTAAAGAGGTGAGTGTGGGGCAGGCACGGGAGCCTGGGGTCTGCTCTTCCCAGCATCAGCTATCTCCACAGGCTGGGCATTATTTGGTTTTTAGCATGGAAACCTCTCTCAATCTTTTCTGCTGCATCTTGTCTCGCTGGGAAGTTTTTCTTCATGTGCTTAAAATTCAAATTAATAATTTCTACATTTTCTTTCAGCCCTATATAATGACGTTGGTTTGCACCCTGTAATGACCACAATTATACTCACTTTTCATGGATGTGCTTAGTATAATCTGTCCTTTTCTTCCTTGGGATTATTCCTCAACTTATTCCATCTGGTGGGAAAGAAAATAAAAGATCCAATTTCATTTTAGTGTGCTGAAGTAAAATTCCCGCAGTGTGATACCTATCCATCTTCCCCTCCCCCCTCTTCCCTGCCTGTGAACTGGGAATTTTGGGGCTTCAGAGTTTGAAATGCTTTTGCCTGCAGGAAAGTTTAGCATGGAAGTTTGTAAATGGGATGGTTGTTGCTGCTTAAAGTGTGATCTGAGAGACTCATCCCAAAGGACACTTAGAGTGTCCTTCCTCATCTGGGGTTTTACAGCCTCAGTCTTAGTGGTGGTTTTTCATCTCTGATTAATATTTGGGATGGGAATTCTATATCCATATGGAGGTGTTGGGAAACGTTTTGCAGCCCCCACTTGCAGCTCTCCTCTCCGTGCCCTCCAGGTCCCGGTTCCCAGGCTAATCCTCACTTTTCCATCTGAGGTACCTTTTCTCCATATTTAGTCAGCAAAGGCTGAGCTTGGCTTCCAGATACTCTGAAATGTTGTGTCACTTACTAGGAGACTTGCTCCTTGCAACATCTTCTGCTTGGCTTTGGAGTTGCTTTTCCCTATAGATTTTCAAAATGGGCAGCTCAGCTGGACTAAAAATTCAGTGGGGAAAGGTCTTGCTTAATAAAGAAACCTGAGATTAAATTCTGGGCTTCTAAATCTGCTGCACAGTTTGTGTAGTCCTGAATTGTGTCCTGCAAGCTTCTTTCTCACCTAGAACTGGTCTCTTCAGGTGAGCTGATAATTAGAATTGATGCCTATCCCCATAAAGGAGGGAGAATTCAGGAAGGAAAACCCACATGGATCTCTCAGTTGCTGTTAAATAATGCTGGGCTGGAAAAGGTTGGTTCCACTGGCTGGAGCCAGCCTGAGGAAAGCTCCCTAAAATAGCCTCCTGCTCTATTCTTATATGGGAACCCTAGCAGCGAGTGTTGCTTCTGGGAATCACATTGTTCATGTTTTTGTCTTCTCCAGGGGGGTGAGGATCTGCAGAGAGCACAAGAGCACAGCCCTGTGCACACGGCAAACTGCACCCTTCCCCTCAGAGCAAGCCAGGAGCTGATGTAAATGAGCTTTAATTTGCAGCCCAGGACCTCGACTGATGAAGGCTCCACACATGGAAAGCTCTGACTGACAGCCCAGATGCTGAGGATGGGGAGTGATGGGTATCTCAAACAAAATTGCTGAGCAGACGCAGCAGCAACCTCCACCCAGTCAGGTTTCTAAGCCAGTTTTAAGGCAGAATCAGGACTAATACTAGGCAATTAAAAGCATCAGTGATTTCCTCTCAGGAGAAACTTAAATTGGAGACCCCTTGGAATATTTACTTTCCTTAAATACACAACCTTTCCCAAAAGATGGAAATGATTTTAACCTGCAGCTCCAATATTTCTCATCACATAACCCTGGAAAGTGAGATAAACAGCCTCAGGTTTGCGTAGCCTCACTTGTGCACCCCAAGGAAAATGCAGAAGGAGTTAAATTTGACTTGGAACTGGAGGGAATCAACTGTGCTATACTGGTGAAAGCTTAGGAGCAAAGGTAGGTTTTCTAATATGTTTCTGCATCTTTCTCATTGCTGCTGGTGCTGCAATTTTAAGACGTTCTTCAAAACTCTTTTCCCCAGCAAGGTCAGGCAAATGTTGCCTGCAGGACCTTCCAAGAACTGATCTTGTCACTGGTCCTGCCTGGAAAGGTGAAGTTCAGCAGACTCATATGGACATTACCAGCCATGGCTTTCCTCCCTGGAAACTCCTCCGAGTGCTCCAACTGCACCCACTCCATGGAGCCCGTGAACATTTCCAAGGCCATCTTGCTGGGTGTTATTCTAGGGGGGCTGATTGTTTTTGGGGTTTTGGGTAATATCCTGGTTATCCTGTCTGTAGCCTGCCACAGACACCTCCAGAGTGTCACCCACTATTACATCATCAATCTGGCTGTAGCTGACCTCCTCCTGACTTCCACTGTCCTGCCCTTCTCAGCTACCATGGAGATTTTGGGCTACTGGGTCTTTGGGAGAATCTTCTGCAACATCTGGGCAGCCGTTGACGTGCTTTGCTGCACTGCTTCCATCATGAGCCTCTGCATCATCTCCATCGACCGATACATTGGGGTGAGCTACCCACTGAGGTACCCCAGCATAGTGACAGAGAGGAGGGGCCTCCTGGCCCTGCTGTGTGTCTGGGCACTGTCCCTGGTCATTTCCATTGGGCCCCTTTTCGGCTGGAAGGAGCCAGCCCCGAAGGATGAGACTATCTGCCAGATCACCGAGGAGCCCGGCTATGTCTTGTTCTCAGCACTGGGCTCCTTCTACCTCCCCCTGACCATCATCCTGGTGATGTACTGCCGGGTCTACGTGGTGGCCAAAAGGGAAAACAAAGGGCTGACCTCTGGGCTGAAGACAGAGAAATCTCGTTCCGAGGAGGTGACCCTCCGCATCCACCGCAAAAACGTACCCGGCGTGAGCGGCTCTGCGCCCAACCCCAAGAGCAAGCACCACTTCTCCGTGCGCCTGCTCAAGTTCTCCAGGGAAAAGAAAGCTGCCAAGACCCTGGGAATAGTTGTGGGATGCTTCGTCCTCTGCTGGCTCCCATTTTTTGTAGTAATGCCTCTTGGTAAGTAGAGCCAACCCCTGTGTGTCTCCCAATGCCTTCCCGGCTGGGAGGGCTATACTTGTGGCTGGGTGTGGTAACGCTGATCAGAAAAGCTCCAAGGGAACAATTTTCTCCTGAAAAGCTGTCAAAACCCAAAACACTCACCACCACAAAGCAGGGAGCGTGAAAAAAACGTGAGTCTCAAATCAGACCAAACGTGTCTGGTGGTGAGAAACAAAATTCTGAAAACCAGGGAAACAATCTTGTAGTTTTTCCATGTAGAAAATCCTCTTTGTGAACTAGAGCAGATATTGTGACCATCTCTGCTGCAGGAACAGGATCTTTAGGGGTCTGTATGTTTATGTTTGCAGCCAGGTGACTTAAACGTATAAATGTCAGGATATAAATACATTCAGGGTTGGAGTAGCTGTTCACAGATCTCCTGGAGTGCTCAGCACTGATGATTCCCACTCTAAGGAAAAAAATATCAGCTTCCTATCCAGCAATTCACCCTGTGGGATACCATAACACCAAACAAAATTAATCTTTTTATCCCATTTTTCATATGACTAGTCAGGAGACAGCAGTGAGGATCCTTCCAACTAATTTTATACTTCTCTGGTTTGCATCTTTTCTGGGAACCCACAGAACCCACTGGCCAAACACTGGCTCAGCCACCATGCTGGAGATGAATATTTATTCTCCAGTTGTCATTCCAAAGGGGAGCAAAGCTGGGGATTTGTTCTGCTTTGATGGAATATAAAGAAGTAATTAGGATTTTAATTAAACCTTGCTCAGTTACCTTTGATGCAGTTGCAGGATGTAAAAGCAGAATACTAATTTCACACCTATAGCTGAGGGTGAGGGATGTGGCTCATCTCACTGAGCTGCACTCTGCCATTAAATATTGGTTTTTCAAACACGGAAACTAAAATTTATGACTTGGTCAATTTCAGGGCTTTTCTTATGGAAAGGGCTTATGCTGTACAGGAAAAATAAAGTAAGATTTTATGGAAGCTTTAGTAAGTAAGACAACAATATGGACAATTAAGGAAAAAACAGCCTTACCTAAACATGAAAATAAATATTTGGGGGGTTTTCTTTTTTTTTTTTCCTGTTTATTCAACCTTATAAATAACTTTTTTTTCAATTAACCTGTATTGGTTTTACCAAGATTTATCAAGACACACAAAAACCTGTTGCTAATGAGAAAACCCCAAAAATTCACAGTTTTTTCCTCTTGGTCAATACTGGGAAGTGCTGGATTGGAACTGTTTCCTAAGGAGGAGCCCTGAAGGGCCTGGCTCGTGCTGGCCAGGATGTCAGCACGTTGGAATGCTGCTTGCCAAGATGACTGAAACATACCCAAGAAGGGTTTGGGAGAATGCATTAAACACACTTTTCATCTGCAAATGTGGTTGCCCACACAGAGCTGTTGTTAATTAATTTGCTTTGGATTTAAGAAATCTTCTGGGCTCCAGAATGGCTTTGCATCTTCCTTTGATCCCTTGTAAGGAAACTCTGGAGGTTTGTTTCCCTAATTTTGGGGGGTTACTGGGTTATTTTTTAAAGCATATGTAATAGGGCTTTCAAAACCTATTTGCTGCTTTTGTTTACAGACAAAAAAAACTGATTAAACAGAGAAGTGGCACTAAAAAAAGTCCTCAGAAAAGCCAAGGACACACATCTTGATGCAGAGCACTTTCAGGTGTGTCCTGCAGCCAGGTCCAGTTGGGATAGGGAAGGGAGGTGATCCTGACAGGATCTTGTAGCAGGGATCTGACTTTCCAGATGTATAAAATCCTCCTTGTTGAAACCCTGGTGGAGCTCACTGCATGCCTGGCTGGGCAACCAGAGCTTTCACCAGCTCTGCAGCTTTGTGGCCATGGAACAGACCAAAACATGGTCCCATCAACCAGTTCTGGAGGGATTCGGCAGATGTGAAGGTGTCATGCAGGGACATGGTTTAATGGTGGACTTGGATGGCTGGACTCAATGATCCAAGAGGTCTTTTCCAACCTAAATGCCTATAATTCCATGATTCCATCAGCCAGACCACTCCCAATTGCAGATTCCCCACGAGACAGACACTCTTAAACTGCTACAAAAACCTCTTCAGACAACTGTGCTCATCATTCCGTGCAGAACAACTTCCCCAAACCTACATTAATTTCACTTTGATTTACAGCACCTTCAAGACATCCACATCCATTAACATCCACTCTACCAGCCAAGAACTGCATCCAAACAAGAAACACCAGCTTTACTGAAGTGTATAATAAAGCAGGGTAGAAACCTTTGAGGTGTAGATATGGCAAGGGCAGGAGAGATAGAAGGATATCGAGAAAGGCACAATATCCACGTTGGCTGATGCTGCTGAAAATAACTGGTGCAACAACTGGAGTATCTCTGCCATAAGAAATTATCTGAATTGAAATTGAGGTGTAAAGGTACCAGTTGCAGTCTGTAAGGAACGGGTTTTTTCTTACTATCTTGGATTAGAGTTTCGTTCCAAAGGGTCTGTGCAAAGTCCTTCAGCCCAGTAATCCAACACACCTTCTTCTCACTTGGCTTGATGTTTGTGGGAAAAAACCAGGAAATTATAATCCTGTTGCAGGAAGATAATTGAAGCTAATACTTGCTTTTTCTCTGCATGCTGGAGTGTGAACTCACTGCTCACAAAACTTCTGTAACACAAGGCTGTCAGAACTTTGATTTCCCCTGGAAGAAGTCAGGTTTTCATTCCTGTGAGCAGAACCAAGCAGGGCTGGCATCGATGACAGCTTCAACTGACAGTCCAGTAACCACCAGGCAAACAAAAACCAAAACAAAACAGAGCTAGGAAAGAGCAATTTTGAGCCTCTCAGAGAGGGTTAAAAAGAAGAGCCTGAGCTTATCTGCAGCTCCTGGGCCAAGGGGCAGGGGGTCTGTGGGGAGAGGCTCAGATGCAGCTCATTTGGGCAATCAGAGCTTGTTGGGCTCTGGCATTCCCAACTACAACCTGCATTTCTGGCTTTTTGTTCTCCTCTTGCAATTCCTGGAAAGGAATATAGGATCTATACAGATAGGAGGACAGATACAGAAAGGCTCAGAGCTGTAAGAGCCCAGAAATCGGTGAAAGCCCCCAGTGATGAAAAGTTTTCATGTTACAAGTGACAGGACAGGCGTTGTCCTGTAACTGGAAGACATTTATGTGTTGTTCTGGGAATTCTTTAAAAAGTTTCTTTTCAGCAACATAAAAGACAGTGCTTGGAGGTTTTTTTGAGGTGAAACATGCACAGAACTGATGGAAAAAAGGGCTGGGAGTGTTGCAAAAATGGTCCTGGGCTGGGATTGATGATTTATCTTAATGAACCCTCAGAAGAGAACAAGATCCCAGAGCTTTGCTTGTGGTCCATTTTCTGTGGCTCAGCTCTGGGTGTAGGCATCGCTTTCAGAAACAGGAGGAAATAAAACGGAAAGTCTGAGCCAGGAGGCCACAGGGGAAAAAAATCCTAAACGGGGCAAGGGAGAGGAAGGCTTTTAGCATTTGTCAATCATTCTCGTGATTAAGAGAGCAAAAAAGAGGATCCTCTGGAGGGTGTTTTTGTTTGTGGTAAAGGAGTAAATTAGTCTTGTGAACTGACACAAACACTGTCAAGGGAATCCTCTAATCCTGTCTGCAGTTGGTTTCTAGTTACTATTTTGTGGCAGTTTTTTTAACTGGAGTCAAAGAGAACCACTCTACTTTCAGTAGACATAAACCAGAAAAATAAAGTACATTTTTCCATCTCTGCCATTGACACAATGTGACCTCTCAGAGGGTCACAAGGCTTAGAGTAGCAACATACACCAACACAGACTCCCCACATGAATATTTCAGGGTTCTCTCAGTGATAAAGAGAGAAAAAAAGAAATAAAAGTGAAAAGAAACCCCAGAATAAAGCCCCACCTCTTTCTCAGCTCAGGGAGAAGAAGAATGTTTGCACTCCTTGAGTCACAGAGCACAAGTGTGCGTGTGAGTTGAACCACTGAATGGAGAGAACTTCAGCCATGAAGATAAACAGCCAAGACATTTCCATGGCAAGGGTTTTTTTAGGTTTTTTGCTGATCACAAGGGGCATTTTTCATAATCATAGACTGCAAAGGTGCTGTTGGTCTGGGCTGATAACTCAGCTAATGGCAAAGATCCCATGGACATCCCTGGGCCAGCATTTCTCCACCATTCCCAAATCCTGAAATACGTCCCAGTGACTCAGAACACAGCAAAGGAGGGGAGGATTCAGTGTTAAAAACCATTTATACTAAAAACAAGGGAGGGAAGGTGGATTAGCTGTGCTCTGCTTCTCCTGTGTGTGTCACCTGTCACAGGAGCCTCATCCTTGGCTCGGAATGTCCCTTGTTGTGCAGCCACCACTTTCGAGTCCCCAGAGTAAACAAAGCAGGAGTGCCATTTTTCACTCGCTCTCAAATGTCACAGCACAATTCAGGGTTGGGGAGTGATGGAAAGGCCGTGGTGAATGATTTTCCCACCCCACTGAGCAAATGTCAGGATTTGTCTGCAATTCGGATAACGGGAGAGACACTCGGCTCTTGCTGAAGGAGATAATTCCTTATTTCTAACTCCAGGGATTACAAAATCATGACAGACAACAAACTCATGAGACAGCCTGAGACAGACCCAGCTTCTCAAACTATTCTCTGGTTGGTTTTTTAATTTTTAAAGGAAAATTATTATTTTATTGTAAGTGAAGGACTTCAAGAGCGAGGGCTTTGGGGCAAGTATCAAATATCTCAAAAATGTCAGCAATGGGATCCAGACCCATTCCACTGCAGTAACAGCTTGGGAGCTGGAACTGGAGTGGCAATTTCATTAATTTGTGGAACAATGTGATTATTTGGGTTTACACGGGTAACAAAACCTCAGTTTACCTTCCCATGGTTTTTTATCAGCTTTCTAAATCTGAAGCTGCCTGCAGTGAATCTGGAAATAGTTGCTTGCTGAGACATTTGCCAGAAATATCATCCATCCTAAGTGGGTACAATATGAAACAGAACATAAATTAGGTCTGAAATAATCCAAATTATCAAAGCAGTGTTCCCAGACTGACCCATTCCTGCTGCCTGACCTTTCCACTGCTCACCTGTGCCCAAACACCCTCCTGGTGCCACAGAGATCTGAATTCAGGGGTTTGGAAGGGAAAACAAACTCGCTCCTCCTTCTATGTCTGTTTATTATGGATCAGGGATAGCCAAGAGCAAAGTCCCTCTCATTTTCCCTCTGGAACAGCCACAATATTCCAGGCCCTGGGGAGGCACAGCTGGAAAGTGCAAGACTTCCTCACATCACTGCTTTTTCTGCACTGGTTGCGTTAATTGATTGTGCAGAGTCCAGGATAATTTCCTACTGTCCAAGGGTTCCTTAATCCCATGTCTTGTTCCATAAAAAATGCTTCCCATAAGGGAGCAGTGGGAGCATATGAGACATGCTGGGAGAGTTCATGTGTGTACAGGGGACAGCTGTCAAATGTCTGCAGCAATACATATATATATATATATATACAATATATAAATACTTGTATTTATAAATACACTTTCCAGAGGGTGGATTGTGTCTTGACCTGAGATGCAGTATAGAACACTTGTCTTAGGGAATGAGGTTTAGAGCTAACACTGGTCTTGGAAACACAAAATGGAACATATTTATCAATGTTTGTGAGCCTTGAGAGATGGAGGGAGGCCCTAGTACACAGTTAATTCCCTTTGGGGTATCAGTGTTCCTCTGTGCTTCATCCTCTGGGTCTTTATGGCTCTGCAAGAGCTGCTGCCCTCTGGTTTGACCCCTTCAGGGCAGATCCCAGGACCTGAGTTTTGAGCTTTGCTTCCCTGTAACCAGAGCATTCTCCCTGTTCCCAGCCTGAAGGGGATCCAAGAGCTGGAGAGGGACTTGGGACAAGTGAATTACAGAACAAGGGGGAATGGCTTCCCACTGCCAGAGGGCAGGGATGGATGGGATACTGGGAAGGAATTCCTCCCTGTGAGGATGGTGAGGATCTGGGATGGAATTCCCAGAGCAGCTGTGGCTGTCCCTGGATCCAAGGCCAGGTTGGATGGGGCTTGGAGCAACCTGGGATGGTGGAAAGTGCCCCTGCTGATGGCAGGGGTGGCACTGAATGGGATTTAAGGTCCCTTCCAACCCAAACCAGTCTGGGATTCTCTGTGGACACATCCCTGGTCTCCCCCATACACTGAAGCAGCATTACCCCCACCCGACCTCTGTGCTCTGCCTCAGTCACCACATTTGAGCTACACAAAATAGAAAGAGGAAAAAAAAGCAGCAAACATAAACAGAGCTACAAGATTCAGTAGCAGAGATGGATTTATAGCAGAGATGGATTTGTAGCTGAGATGGATTTTAACACCACAAAGGGTTCATGGGTCACACAAATATACAGGATCTGATTCCCATGGTGCTGGCAGTGATGATGCAGAATAAACAACACAAGTTTTTACAATCTGGGAGGTTCCAAAACCCTCTCTGCTGTTCCATCAGTGAAACAACGCGCTACATCAGGGCTGCTTTTTAAACAACCCATAATCAGGCAGCTCTTGTGACAAATGACGAAGTCAAATTACATCTTTGAGAGTGAATTGGCACTTACTCACCAGGAGGGACGTGTCAAACTTATCTCTCAGAGCTGAAGAAACTTCCAGCTGACAAACAGGAAAATAAATGATGAGGGAAGAAAATGTAATCCTGACATTTCCAGGGGTGAGTGATGAAATATTTAATGGCAAAGGATCTTGAGAGGCTCATAGTGCATTTTATTTTATTTAATTTTACAAGAAGCAATTGAATTGTGCTACTGACACTGAGTGTCCTCAACCTTTTGAAAACAAAGCAGGAATTCCAGCATCATTTACTCAACCCATGATTCAAAATGCATTAAAAGACCTATTGAAGCTTTCTTTACTGTTCCTCCAGCACAGAGTGCAGGGAGACAATGTAAGGCAAGCCTTTAAACTTTAATCAGGTTTGCCACTATTTACCATTTAATTCCTGACAGTGTGCAATGGAAGACATTAAGGCCAGTGAATAGCACAGAGAATTCATTTCAAGGAAAACTTTGTATCTCAGCAGCTGTTCACCCTCCAGCTCTGCTGGAGGACACCTGGATGGCACCTGTGATTCCACCTGGCCTGAAGTGAGAGGATTGGAAAGGTTTGCTCTGAGAATTAGGTGCAATTGTTCTGTTTTCTCAGCCCTGGATGATGGTGTCCAAGTGTCCAAACTTGAGGTGACACAAACTGGTGGTCACCAAATGGTCAAGGATTGCATGGAAATGCTCATCCCAGCTCCACCTGCTCTCCCTGCACTCACTGCTCGTAAGGAACTTGTACCGTACGCCCTAAGAAAGAGATAATTCACCACTCTTGTTTAATCTTCTGATTAATTATGGTCATTGTTTAAAAAAAAAACCACAAAATCTTTGTGGTATTTCTCCTTTGAGTTCATCTGACCTGAGCTATCCATCCTGAGGGCTCAGCACTGAACAAACCACTTCGTCACCAGGTTTGAAAATGCCTTCTGCTCATTACCAGATGCATCAGCCACTGAAATTGATCACAACAACATCACTGAATATTAAAGGTTGGAAGAAAGGGACATGTTCTTAGGATTCTGTGGGGATGAACACCATTCTTCAAGGATTTGGAAAAGTATTTTTTCCCTTTTCCTAGATATTCAGGTAGCCAACAGGAAAGATTAGGGAATATTTTTGAGCTACAGAGGTAACTGGGTGGCTGCAATAGAAGGACAGAGATTTCTGTGGCCCCTAAGTGTCAAACACACCCTACAGGGAGGCTGGAGAGGGAGTTTTTTACCAGGGCATGCACTGATCACACAGAGGGGAATGGCTTTGAGGTGAAGGAGGGTAGACTTGGATTAGATATTGGGAAGGAATTCCTCCCCGTGAAGGTGATGAGGGGCTGGGATGGAATTCCCTGAGAAGCTGTGGCTGCTCCATCCCTGGAAGTGTCCAAGGCCAGGCTGGAGCAACCTGGGATAGTGGAAGGTGTCCCTGGGCATGGCACAGGGTTGGAATTAGATGATCTTTCATGTCCCTTCCAACCCAAATCATTCCATGATTCTCCAAAAGCCAGTGTGTAGTGGGGTCTTTAGATAGCAAAGTCTCTGTGCTGTTAAAGCTCCTTCATTTTCTTTCACTGTGTGTTATTCCAAGGCAACCACGAGTCTCTCCACTGATGAACCAAAAAAGGCTACATTAATAAATTAACATGCAGATCCCACCCCAAAAAAAGAGCAAGGGACAGACTCTGACACTGGCTCTTTTCTATTTTTATCAGACTTTGGCACAGCCCTTGCATTCCATTTGGAGAGAGCCAGGAGTTGCAGCAAACAGGAATTGTTATTGTTTACCCATTTTTACACTCAGCCTTACACAGCTGATTCCCTAATCTGGGATTTGGTTCGCCTTTTGTCTCACCACAAAATGGGAAAGCAGCAGATACACTGCATTTAAATGAGGAAACAAACCAAAAAATTGAGCGTGATTTGGGCATTTAGAAGCCTTTCATTATTTTTCATCTGCCAGTGACTTCAGCCAGAAAGTTCTTTGAGAATGTTATTTAGTTGTTTTTCACTAAAGGAGAGAAGCATTAATTTGCTGAGAAAAATTCTGGGTTGTGGATACGCCTGCCCGCTTCTGCTTCACTGCAAAACAGCATTTGCAAAATATTTTTGGTCTTAAAATCTGGTTGATATTGAAAGTAATAATGAAACTGGCTCTACCTGGGCCAGCTTGGGGCAACCAGAAGCTACCGCTGAGGCAGCAAGACCCATTTTGGTGCCCAGGTCATATGTGGGGGTGGAATCAGAGGTTCAGCTGCTCCAGTACAGAAACAGAGATCCTGTGTCATGTTATGCACTGCCTGGGGAAGAGAAGGCTTTGGGAAAGGCTTAGTGTCCCTAAAGAGGCTCCAAGAGAGCTGGAGAGGGACTTGGGACAAGGCCTGGAGGGCCAGGGCAAGGGGGAATGGCTTCAAACTGACAGAAGGCAGGTTAGAGGGGATATTGGGGAGAAATTCTACCCTGTGAGGGTGGAGAGGGGCTGGGCTGGAATTCCCAGAGCAGCTGTGGCTGCCCCTGGATCCCTGGCAGTGCCCAAGGCCCGGTTGTGTCCCTGCCCATGGCAGAGGGTGAAGTGGATGGGCTCTAAGTTGCCTCCCACCCAAACCATCCTGTGATGATCCTGACTTGGTGTCACTTCTCTGCTGCTGGAACGCACACAGACCACCTGGTCCCAGGTCAGAGACCCCTGCAAGGCTTCCCACGCTGCCCCAGGTCCTGTCCCCTCCCCGGCAGCTGCGTCCCTGGGCCATGGGCTCTGCTCTGGCTGCAGAAGCTGCTGCCACCACAAGATCGCTCCACATTTCCCAGCAGATCCCGTGTTCAGCAGGATGAGCAGGTCATCAATCACCCTGCACTGGGAGTGTCTCTGGGCCAGGCAGGATTTTGATGCATTACCACACAGGCAAAACCACCCTGAGAATTGCTCGAATGCATTTGCTGCAAGTGCCGCAGCTTTGTTTGACAAAGACAGGAGGAGAAAGGTTCGAGCAGTTCAGTAGCTCTCAGATTTCAATCAGAACACCCTTGCAGGGCATTATCAGCTTTTCCTCGGCCAGGGGGGGTCCAGGGAACAGATCAAACCCTGTAAAGCTTCAGAGCTGCTCCCAGACACGGTTAAAGTGCAGAGGATGACAGATGCATCAATGCCTAAACCTTCCACAGTATTTCTTTCACATGCTTACAGTTTTTCCAGGGGAAGCAGGGAGACAAGCATTTGTCAGTGCTAAAAGTCCTGTTTATTATATATTTGAGTATAAATTCCAAAACAAGTCAATTTTATTTCTGGGAATTTTTTTTTTTTTTTTTATTTTATAAAACCAAAAGTTTGGCAATGGGAAAAACATTCTCAAGATTTATAATCAGCAGAGAACTCATAATTCTATAGAAGAAGAAGTGCCAAAGTACTTCTCTTACTAAGGAGCCATGGAAGTTCTTGCTCTTTGAATCATCTTTGGAAGGTAACATTGCAAGTATATATGTGTAAATATAAATATAAAATAAGTAAATAAAATGGCTGCCTATGACACGCTACCCAGTGTTCATTGATAAAAGAAGGAACCTTTCCTTAAACTTCTCTGAATTTTAGCTACATTCCATGAGGCAGAATGTGGATAGTTAGGTTTTCTGAAGGTTTCAGGGAATATCAGTACTCAATACTTCATCATTTCAAAGACTTTTAGCTGTAACACAGTCAGCTCTAATCCCTCTTTTCTCTAACCCTTCTGAAATGGTGTGATTTTCTTGCCATCTGAAGCCCCTTGTGATGACCTCCAAGATATGGCTGTCATTTGGGTAATTAATCCTGAATTAGGAGTCCCTGAGGAAGGAATTTTCCTCTAAGCCTGGAATCAGCCCTCTCACTGCCTCTCTGGCTCTAAATGGGAATATAATGCTTGTAATTATGAAATAACTCTCTTGAATTGATTTCTGATGGAACATCCATGTAATTGTATGACACCATAGATCCTGAAACACTTGTTCCTGCAGGAATTGTGTTTCCAGTCATAATTTTTTCAGGACAGAACAGAATCCTATTTATTTTTTCCAGTGTTTTAGTTTCTTTGGTTACCTGCAATTCCTCACTGCCTCTGCCCTAACACTCTGCGTATTTTCCATTTTAGGTTCTTTCTTTCCTGCAATCAAACCCCCGGACACACTTTTTAAAATAACATTTTGGCTGGGATATTTAAACAGCTGCATCAACCCCATCATCTATCCATGCTCAAGTCAAGAGTTCAAGAAAGCGTTCCAGAACGTCCTGAAAGCTCAGTGCCTCCTGAGGAAGCAGCCAGCAAAGAAGCAAACCCCGAGCTTCAACCTCAACCATCCCTCTGGCCAGAGCATGGAGAGCGGCAAAGGGGTGGTCAGGATCCCTGTGGGATCAGGAGAAACCTTCTACAAGATTTCCAAGTCGGATGGGGTCTGCGAGTGGAAGATCTTCTCTGCCGTGCAGGGCGTGCCCGCCAAAACTGCTGTTTCCAAAGACTGCACGGCTGCCAAAGCCAAGAGCAAAGGGTTCCTGCAGGAATGCTGCTGTGCAGGCGCTTCAGGGAGCCTCGTCCATGAGAACTGCAAAGTGCCAACCATTAAAATCCACTCGATCTCCCTGAGTGAGAGTGGGGAGGACGTGTAACCAGCTGGGTGCACCAGGCTGGCAGCACCAGGCTGGCAGCTCGGGGGCCTCGTGGGGTGTCTTTTTATGGGGAAGTAGGAGTAGGTGTGGTGATAGTTGAAAGGATCCAGGTATGAACAGGTAAAACAGGGCCAAATCTTCCGAGGAGGGATGTCTGTGAGTGCTGGGAGCATAAATGGAGGCCCTCAAAGACAGTGCATGGCTTCAGTGGATGGTATCCTGAGGGTCCAGCATCTGCCAGGCATTTCCTTGGCATTTAAAGGCTTTATCCCTCTATTCTCCTCTTTCAAAGTTCCCTGCTCTGATTTAGGGGCAGTGGAGAAGAAAGAGAGAACCACAAAGACTCCATGCTCATTTCAGCCTCGACACTCTCTAATAGCTCCACCTTCAGAGCCATTTTGTGATTCCACCCCTCCCCGTAAAGCCAAGCCTAAACTGTGGATTTCAGTCAACTCCGTTGCCAAGGGAAACTTGATCCAAGTGACTGCACTCCACCGAGCTTCAGAGACCAAGGAGAACTCTTCTGTTTTGTGCAATCCGCCTCCCTAATCTCCACACCAAACCAAATGAAAATTTGCATGTGCCCCCAGGTTTGTTCGGACAATCTCTGCGCTTTGATGTGGGTCTAATAAAACTCAAAACTGGGTAAGTCCTCATCAAGCAAAGCTCAAAGAGCTCACTTGCACTCATCCTTTTGTTTTTCTTCCTCTGAGTCCAGCAGGAACCTGCTGAAAGGCTCAGTAATTCCTTGCTCAGGTGCTTGATAGCCAGATCAGTGCCACAGTCACTGGAAAAGCTGCAGATTTTTCCTGTCTCCCTGCCCAGTGTTTTGCTACATTCCTTTTCCCGACTCCTTCAATACCAAGTGCTCTAAGCTTTCTGTGAGATCCTGGGTACTCTGGAGTCAGGAACTTTCCCCTTGCTCTGAGCAGGGGGAGTTAAGCATGTTAAAAGGCTTAAGGACATCCATCCCCACGAGAAAGGGCCATCTCTTGGGAATTTGGGAGCAAAGCATTTGGAAGCATGTTATATTTTAATACAGCTAATCCAAATAAATAAATAAATGAGATGGCCAGCATCTGGAAGAAACAGTGGGAGGAATTCTCTGTACAATATTAGAAATAAGCAGCTCTTGACATTAACTCCTCCTGAGCTTGCCAAGTAAGAATTTAGCTCCTTGAAACAACACATGAGCCTCTACTCTTGTGTCTGTCAGCTCCTGTGCTGAAGATCCACTGCCTTGAAAAGGGAAGGGGCTGAGGTAAGGGTCATTCTCACAGGATGGACCTTGAAACAACACCTTGGTGGTGCTGATGAGAAATCATTGTTTATTTACCTCTCATTCAGTACTAAGTCCCCAATGTCAAGAGGATTTGTCTCCTGTGTCTTTTATTTATGCACTCACAGAACACGGAGCTGTAGCATGATCCCATTTTTAGCTTAAATAAGAAATCCGCCTCACTCTTAAGGTTCTTCAGGCCTAGAATTTTAATCTAAAAGTGTGGAAATACCATGCCTGAAAATATTCTCATGGTGCTTCAAGCCAAGAGCAGAAGGAGAAAAGCTGGAAATCTCATAAGAAAGTCACATGAGACTCATGGCCGAGGTTTCCAGTCTCACAGGGTTCAGATACGTGGGACGTTTATTTGGACAAAACCTGAACCTTGAAACATTTTGAAAAAACACCCCTTAAATTGAGCAAGACTGGCAAGATTTAAAGTCTTCACTGCCCACCCTTGGTGCCCAACCCTGTCTTATTCTACAACCAGTACTTGTTTTATAACCAGTAAGGTCCTTTTTGCCATCTCTCCTTTGGAGCTGGGAGATTTACACAGGGTTGCTGCAGTAATTTCAGATTTATTGAGGTTTCATGGTGTCAGGCAAAGAGTTGTTGTGGAGATACACATGGTGGCTGCCACAACTGGATTAATTTAACTCCAGAGCAATCCTGATGTAGCAATATAATCTGACCCTGTAAGATGAAGATAAATAAGTCAGCCTGCTGCTGGCAGTGTCAGGATGGACATGGATGCACAGTTCTCCTGTGTGGCAGATACAGAGGCTGGAATAATGGAAGTCTTGGTCTCAATCTTCATCCTTTTTTTCTGTCACCTAAGATGCTAAAGGACCTCTCTGTGTCCAGTGACTCTGAAAAGCTCCCAACCCTCAGCAGCAGGCGAGCCCGGTCCCAGACACACCTCTGCTGCTGCCACATCTGCCAGCAAAAGCAAACACATCATTTGTTTGGCTGTCTCAGAGAATTTCTGCAGGAAAACTGCCCTGTTCCCTTGTTGCAAGCAGGGTCACTGGCACTTGTCATCTCGGTGGAGATTTGGACTGAAAAGTCTCAAAAACCATAGAAGGAACTCTAGGGAGCAGAAAAAAAAAAGGAGTGCAGATTTAAGCAGCTCATTTTTTTCTGTTATTTAAAGTGAACTTGGCACTGGTGAAAGAGCTGCAGCCACAGAGGCTGAATGTAGCTGTCTGTCTAAAAGCACAAACAGGACAAAAGGTTTTCCCAGTGGCTGGACATCAATCATCACTTCTAAAATCTTCCCAGCATCAGGATTTTGTTGTGTGAAACCCAGCAGGAGCACAGAGCAGAGATCAGAGAGTGGCCAGATGGGAAGGGAGATCAGTGGAGTGCCAGGAGTTCCCCTCAAAGCCACATCCAGTGACCTGCACTGACCGGGCAGTGGATGTGTCCTGACTGAAACCTCCGAGGGATGGCTCTGACATCCCACCATCCTCTTGGGTCAGGGTTTTCTGTTGGGAGTGAGAGCCAAGGTTTCCATGTGGGGTGGAGCACAGTCTCAGCTGCAGAGTTGAGAGCTGGAGCATCACAGAGATGACTCTTAATTTGCACAGTCTGAGGCAAAGCAGATCACCAATCCCTCTTCCTCCCAGGGCAGGGAAAGTTCAGTAGTCCAGTTTCCACAGTCAATTCAGATTTACTATCTGATGGTTTTGAGGCTTTGTGTACTTTGCAAGATTATTCAAATCCCAAATACTTAAGTTCTGCCCACTATTCAAATAAATGTCTTCTCATTTTTATATTCTTTATTTCACTCTGCCAACTCCAAGGATAAATTGTGCATTGTGTAAAAGAATATTCTCCTTTGCCAGGCCTTAATGTCCTGAAAATCTATAGCACTGAAAAGAAGAAAGATTAAGCCAGGAATATTTCTTGCTTCTCTACTTGGAGTAAGCAAATGGATTTCACAAAGCTTCTATACAAAATTTCCCTGCCTGACTTTTTCAGTTTTCTGAAAGGCAACACTGACAGGCTGCAGCATCTTGTACTGATTGAAGTCAGTTAAAAAAGGTCTTACTGCTTTGCTGAAGTGGAAATGCCCAGTTTCAGGTGTGCCTGTTGGCATTGAGCTACTATTGCTCATGTCTGAGTGGGGTTTTATTAGGAACTTCATTTTAAAATAAAGCTACTGAGACACAGAGCAACTCAGTGATTCATCCAGAAAGGTTTCAGCTGTCCCAGGCTGAATCCATGCTGGGGAATTAACTCCACATCTTACCCAGAGACACCTAGATCCTCTTTCCTGTCTTAATATGGTTCAGATAAGCAAGACAATGTTGAAAACTAGGGGACAGACTGTTGACACCAATTTTTTCTGGATGATCCCTTCTGACAGCAGAGCTGAAGAGGAAAGCCAGTTGGTCTTCAAAGAGTTGCACTTAGCTCCAGGCAAATTTGGGACCTGCACGAGTGTTATCCTTTGCCAGAAGGAGAAAAATCCAACATGTCATGAGAGAGCTGCTCTCACAGCAGCATCTGCTCTCTGCCTGCACCCCTCACACACTCAAATATTTGTGAAGGTATTTTGTATGTGACAGTGTTATAAAAACCATAAGACACTACAGAGGTAGCTTTTGGTGCTTTAAAATACAGATCTTCCCTCCAGCTTGATAGGTGTAATTGAATCTCTGATTTCCCTGGAAAAGATGGAGCATTTGTCTCAGGGATTGGAGTGAAATGTCATTCCTTCTACACAGAGCACACTGCATATTTCTCATGATGGCAGAGAAGGAGAAAATAGCAAACGTGAACTAAGGGAAAATGAATTGCTGAGGAGGAAAGCTCTGGATGGCAACCATCACATGAGAAATAACACATCTGTCAGTCCCACAGTGGGCTCAAAGCTCTACTTAATGCACATTTCTGTCTCAGTGCAACACTGAGCTCAAACCCAGGATGAGCAACAGCCTCTCCTTTATCATCACGGTAACATCCAGATCTTTTTCAGAGTCAAAAACCTCCACGTGTTAATAGTGAAAATAAACATGATTTTCCAGTGCTCAACGAGACTTTCTTGCATTAATCCAAATTTCTTTTATCAGCTGTCAAAACTTAGCCCTTGTAAACCATTTTCTGAAGTAGGAAAACACAAACCTGCCCAGCATTTCAGCAGATTTCCACTTTCAAAGCAAGTCCACTCAGCCAGTGAGAGAAAACCTCCCTGAATTTCATGTAATGCTCGTTTCTTCCTGACAGTACAACTATGGGAATTGTATACAAGCTGGTTTGGGCTTTTTTTGTTCTCTTTGCTAGTCTTTGGTTGCAAAAAAAAAAGGTTTTGTTTTTGTTTTTATTTTTCTTCTGCCTGCAGCAGCATTTTGCCTGCATGTTGTACAAGTTTGGCTGCCAGTGGTTTCAAAAGATTTCTTCTGAAACAGGCACTGCATTTTCTGAATGTGGTATTCTGGTGTTACTGAATTTTCTGTGTGCTGTGTTCCAGGTTTATCATGTTTGAACAGTCCATGCTGGTCATTTCCTTGAACAAAATGTATATGAAATCTTGCTAAGGTGAACAAATAAATTATTGGGGGGAATGTGCACTTTGGGATATGTGAGCTGCAAGTCTTGTTGGTTGGTTGGTTTTTTTCCCCTAATTATTCATACAGATTTGTCTTCTCCCTTTCAACAAACATTTCAGGCAGAGGGTCAGGTAGAGACTCCTCCTGATACTTCTGATCCTAGTGAGGTTTAGTAGGGCAAGGTGCAAAGTGAATAAAGGAATAAACTTACATTTCTACTGTAAAAAGTCAAAGTCCTTGAAAAAACTTTTAACAAGCTCATTTGGGCCCCAGGTCCTTACTCTGCTCCTTCAGTCTGCTTACAGTAAAACATCAGGTCCCAGATGAAATCCAGCCCATTTTGCTGTATTCCTTATAAACAAACACCAGGAGAACAATCCCTGTCCACCCAAGAATGTAAATGGGAAAGACAAGTGCTGAGTTATTATTTCCTATTTATAAAGGACAACTGAGACACGGGGAAGGAAAAGACAGATTTCAAAAACAGCTGATGTACCAGGAACCTGGAAAGCCCTGGCTGTGGCTGCCTCTAGTGAAACTCTGGGAAATTTCATCCAGGGGAACTCTGAAGAAAACTTTAAATGAAAAAAAAACCCCAACAAAATCAAACCCCAGTTGCCCTCCTGCTTATTCCACAGGTCTGTTCTCCCTCTGGATTAAAATGTGCATTTATCCTTAATAGTTTTCTGCTGCAGTCGTCTGGGAGCTTCAGTGAAAGACCAGGATTTGGTCCTTAATGGACACAGACCTTGCTCTAAAAATTCCCTCCTGAACTTACAGATGGCCACAAAACCTGTTGCAACTCTAAGGAATAATTTGGAGTGTCAGAATGCCCTTGTGACCACCACATCTGCTGTCAGATAAAAAAGCATTTTTAAATAAAAATGTGATTTTTGCTTGGCTTTATAATTTAAATCCGGTTCAGCTAAAATTACACATCATCATCATCATCATCATCATCATCATCATCATCTGCCTTGGTAATGTGGCTGTAGGTCCTTCCTGTATTACAGGATCCCTTGCTGGATCCAGCCACGTGAGGAGAGGAAGGAGTCACATTTTCTGGCATTTTGGATAAGGATTCTGTTTTCCTAACAGGGTAATGAATTTTTGGCCTTAAGCAAGTCACCACTTTCTCACTGTGTCCAAATTCCCCTCTGTGCAATGGATGTGATTCACCCCAACTGTCCCAGGAATGCTGATAAAATGCTCATGAAACACCATCAATGATTTTGAAAAACTGACATATGACAGGGGAAAAATAAACCATGGTGCATTTGTTTAATTTCACTACAAGGACATGAATTCATAAAATTCTGCTTGTGCTTTTTTGGGATTCATTTACCCCTTTCTGGCTCCTTGGATTTCTTTGATAGTTTGTCCACCCATGGGCATCTGGTGATAATGGCACTGCTTCATTTCCCAGACAGATTCTGCTCTCAAGACTATTGAGGGTTTTTTCATCAAGACTCAGACCCCGAGAGAAATTCTATGACAGTTTTAATCACAGCCCTTGCAGGATAAAAATCTTTTGTTTTGCTAATCGAGCTGCAGGCAAAGGTCAAAGCAGTCAGGAGCTTTATTGAGGTTCAAACACTGCTAACAACACAAGTGACACCGTGCTGGCAATTACAGGAGAAGAAAACATCCAGTTTTTCATTCAGCTGCTTATTGGCCTAATGCTATTGAGGTTTTTGCAGTAAATTTCTGTTCCAACTGGATTTGTTTAAACCCACCAGTTCATATAATGAATTACCAGTCAATTACCAGACCCCGATTTTTACCAGGAGCTGTAAATTGACAGAGTAACTTTGGAAAAATGGGGTTTTTTTCTCCCTGATATCAACATTAACACCATATTAACACCAAAATTCCCCAGTTTTGGCCTGGGAATTTGGCAGCTGATATCATTTTTTATATGAAACAAATGGATTTGGAGCAGCTTCATGGACAGGCCACCAGTTATGTGGCACTGCTGGTTTGGTTTCTCACTGTAATGATCAGCTCCATCAGGGACAGATTCCCAGATATAATTAGAAACACTCCTTTAATCTAATAATCCATCTCCCAAAGCAAGGAGAATCTCTGCAATTTGCATCAGGGAGATGGGTGAGAAATTCTGCATAAACATTTCTAAGAGTTTAATTGAAATCATGAAAAGAGAGGTAAAAAATAAGGAGTGGGATTGGATTTCAGCTGAGGATTGTTCCCAAATACACTTCCACACCACATCTTTTAGCTTTTACTGTTTGTTATAACTGAAGTGCTCTGTTATGTTTTCAGGAGAACACAGTGCATGATGGATAGAAGCTTTCTGGGTATGTTTTCTTTTTCTTTTGCATTTTCTTCCTGATGTATTTTGGCAAAAAAGGAAAGAAAAAAAAAAAAAAACAGGAAAAGAATTAATGCCTCCCATAACCAAAAGAATGAAAGGCTGACTCTGTTTCCCCTCAACCCAATTAAAAATACAAATTGAAGCAGATCCAGCGTTCCTTATCCATATTGAGCAGTGAGTCACAAGGAGCCCCGACACAGTTTGCCATGGAATTACCTCTGGGTCCTCAACATGAAGCTGGAGAATTCCTGGTTAATGCTAACACAATCTCAGAAAAACAATTACCAGCAATTAGGAAACCATTTCAGTGGTAAAACAGACAGAGTGAAAGCAACTCAGCATCACATTATCCTTTGTGTGCACACCCAGAGCCCATCTGAGCTTAGCCCAGAGCCCCTGTTCAGTGTCTGAAGGCATTTGCATGGCTGAGCCTAGAAAAACTGAATGCAAAATGTAGCCTGTGAGAAGCAGGAATCCCAGCTGATCCAAAGGGTTATTTTAGAAAATGGAGTTCTGTATGAGAACCCTAGCCCTTCCCTTCCCCTTCCCCTTCCCCTTCCCTTCCCTTCCCCTTCCCCTTCCCCTTCCCCTTCCCCTTCCCCTTCCCCTTCCCCTTCCCCTTCCCCTTCCCCTTCCCCTTCCCTTCCCCTTTCCCTTCCTGCAGAAAATGGGGTTTCTCTGCAGCTTCATCTTGTCTGAGGTTCTCCATTGGTGGCACCCAGGAGGCAGCACTTTCACATCTCAGTGTTCATCCTCAGGCTTAAGCTCACAGAAAACTTGGTTTGCCAGGAGAGCATCCTGGGCTTAATTCTACATAAGACAGCTGATATTAGTCCTGAGCTGTAGGGAGAAAGGGGAGCAGACAGCTGGGCAGTAACAACCCACTGCTGAGCCCACCTCTTGCCCAGTTTTCCTGTTAAACCATCCCAGGAGCAATAATTTAGAGGAGTGAAGTATATTTGGGCACAACTGCAGATTCTTTGGTTAGTGCAGTATTTCCCTCCCATCAAATACCCCTGAAATACTCCTGAGTTTTTCACCAGCTCCTCAGGAGTGAAAACCGGGGCAATTCCACTTGCACTCAACGAGACCCACAGCAGTATTTCAGCCCAGTTAGAGCTGTGTTAGATTCAAAGGTTCTGTTTTGCTGGTTGAGAGTTTTTGCCACTAAAAAGCCTTTTTTTATCATCATCCACAATTGCACTATGATGTTTGGTGTGGCCACAAAGCTGAAGAGCTGCTGCCTGCTCCTTCCCTCACCTTTCTTTCCCCATTCCAGCTGTAGAGGTGGAGGCAGCTGGCAGCAAGCAAAGCCTTCCTGACGAGTGAGTTCTTTGCTAACACTCCCTCCCTCCAGTTGTGATGCTTTGTTATCATCAACTCACTGCTGGAAATCACTCTGAGCTACTTGGAGATGAAACATTTACTATTTACTAGTGACACAAGGAACAGTATTGGTGCTTATTGGCCCCCTGCTTCTTAAGCCAAATATCCCCTCTGTTGGCAGCTCTGTGATTTATCCTTGAGAGAGGCTGAGCTCCAGCTCAGGGACTCCAAAATGCTACTTCAGTTTCAAGAATGTTCTGAGTTTCCCCTGAGAGCCATAAAAATCTCAAACTAATGGTGCTATATCCGGAGCTGTGGTGCAGGAGGGGGCATGAGGGAGGAGCACTGCCAGGGTTTTAAAGTGTTTCTTTCCTTGAGCACTTGGAAAAAGGAGGACAAACTTAATTATTGTTAAAGCCAGGGATCACTAATTAACCCTCCAAAAGCAAAAGACACAAAACCCCTCCTAATTTTTAAATTTAGTTTTAATTCTAAAAATTAGAGAAAATCAGCTATTTTGGAAAAGAGAACCTCTTGTACAGGCTTTTTATAGTTTGAAGATTCTCAGTCCAGCAGTATCCCTCCCTTGAACTGCAGTGGGGTCATGTAAAAAGGATCTCAGGGGAACCCACTGCCCTTTAGAAAACAGGTTTTTCTGAAAGAGATGTCCTGGTGTCCAGGGAGAATGCAATGAGCAGCCTGTCCCTAAAATACAACCCCCCATTTGAATGCATTGTTTGCATTCAAGCTTTGAAGTTCTCACACCCATTGTGGACTTCTTAACATGTGGTGGATTCTTTTATAAAATCCTGTCTTTTCCTTACATATTTTATTATCCAGTGTGTCAGCTGACCTGCAAGAAATAGGGTTTTTTCAAAAATCCTGAAAGAGATCCATTTCAGAGATGGATGGGGTCTATTTGGGGATTGTTATTATTACTATTACTGTTACTATTACTATTACTATTATTATTATTATTATTATTATTATTATTATTATTACACCACCTGTGACCCCTCCCAACATTAACCATTCTGTGATTCTGTGATTCTGTGATTCTTATCTTTATTGTTGTTATTATTCTTCTTCCTGTTCCCTTGGCCTTACATTTCTCTACACTCCTAGAAAACTGACTCTTTTCCTCTGTCAGTGTTGCTCTGTCAGAGGCCCATCACAGAATAATCACAGAGAAAAAGATCTTTTCAACCTGTGGTTTTTAGTACTCAGTTCAGGCACTGCTGCCTGGTGGCCTGCACCGAGGCAGTTGAATTTAACCATCAAACTCAAAGTATTTCTGCTGGTTTTCCTTTTTTTTTTTTTTTTATTCTACTCCAGACTATTTATCTACTTCAAGTACTCCATTACTGTTTATCTCCTTCAAAAAGGCCTTTTGCTGCTACCAAAATATGAAGGTGAGAAGCTACAATTTTTGTTTGCTGCTCTTTCCTATTTCAAGCAGGTTCAGTAAAACAAGCAGCTTGTCTGGGCTCAAGGTGGTTGAAGCAGAAGTGGATTTGGAATATCTGGTACAGAAGAAATTTCCTCACAAGGTACACACAGAGAACTTGTGCCAGTTCAAACGGGATAAATTCCTGTCCCCAAAAAGTCTGTGTGTTCCCATCGAGTGCCTGAGGAGTTGTATGAGAATTTATAGAGTGTATGAGAAGTTATAGAGAATCTGAACAGCCAAACCCCTGCCAATGCAGAGGAAAAGGAACATGTACTTATTTACAAGCACTGAGCCCAGACCCATAAATTGCCTCCCCCTTTTGCCAAAAACACAGGTTCCGTGGGGTTGTTAGCAAACTATTTTCAGGCACTTTTATGCCTTACACCCCGTTGTTATATCCAAGAAACATTTGATTGGGAATTCAGCTGCCTGATTCTGAATGCATGACACATACCCCGAAGAGAGCCAGTTAAATTAAATTACAAGGTTTGGTTGGGTTGTTGTTTCATTTGCAACATACCTGCAGTGTCTCCTCAGGAAATATCTGAATACAAATCTCATCCCAAGCTATATTTCTGTATGGATCTGGGCATAATGCAAGGCTTCTGAGGACTCCTGAGAGCCATATGCCCCTGGTGCTGCCAAGGGATGGTGCCTAAACACTCCAGAATCCCTGTTCACCTCCCTGAGGACATTTGTTTTGCTGAAAGCCACATATAAAAATACAATTTGGGGTCTGTGGAGACAGGTGGCAAACAGCAAGTGGGCCAATCCACACCTGCCATATCCCCTGGGATGTCCTGGGCAGTTTTGCCGTCTCGTGGTGGTCTGGAAGCAAAGCGGGGGGGAAAAGGATCTGTGAGGACAAAGTGGTCCTACAGGAACTCAGGAAAATGGGGAAAAAGTCAGGGAAGGCCGGGTATTTCCCTCACCAGTTTGCCCTCCCATTTTACACCAATTCCATTTTACACCAGGACGTCGCCCCACTGCACTGCACAACCAATTTATGCCTGCAGGTGAACTTTGAGGATTTTATTTCTGATCCCACCAGCAGCAATGGCAACATCCAGGGAGGAAAATCTCCCTTCCTGCTGCTCGATGGATGTCCAGGCTGATCCAGGCAACCACGGGCTCATCCCAAACAGGAGCATGGAGTGGTGGCTCTGCAAAGGGGTCACAGCAGCTTGGGAGATGCCAGAGCAGAGCCAGGGAGGGAGGCAGGTTTGGAGAACTTCAGCCTCAGAAATATCAGCAGAAAATGCTTGAAATTAACTGAGGAGATCAAGGAAATGTTCAGACTGACACAGAAAATGAACACTTCCTATGAAACTCTGATTACTGCAGTGAGTTAATGGTGTGTCTTCTTCTCCCTATTTTATACAGCCGAGGTTCCGCAGTTCTTTCAGTATTCATTTTGTTTATTCCAACAGAGGAAATCTTTCTGGGGGGGGGGGGGGGGAAGATTGGCTTGGGAGAGACTTTTCAGTGGGGTCCAGGCTCAGTTGCTGTAAAGGGGTTAATGTGGAGATGTGGAATCTGACACTGAACCATTCCTACAGAAACCAGGAAAGCAAAATGAAGCTGGGGTTGTTTTCCTGCTCTTCCTTCTCCCATGAACCCCAGGACTTTTTGCAATGTGTTCACTTAACTGGTGCTGTTAATCTAAGTGGAATCATATCATCTTAGTGTTGAGTTTAATTTTTGTTTGGGACAAAACTGGCTAGACCTTTGTTTAACGTGCTACACATGCCATTTAAACCAGCTGTTTAGCTCTAAATTATGAATTAGAGGTATAATTTTCTTTCAGGTTTTGAAAATTAGCATCTAATTATTGTTAACCTAAGGGATATTAGCACTCTTATGAAAGGGAATAATGGCCTGCTCTAAATTTAGAAGTGAGAACTCCTGGGTAAATGGCAAGGCTGGAATTATGCAAAGACAAAGGAATCAAGCCAAAGCATTAAAAGAACCCCCAGAAATAACTTTTTAAGATTAACAAAGAAAAAGGAATCTTCCTCTTTGGGATCTGTGTTGGTGATATGACCCAGCACCTTCCTGCAGCTTGAGACCAGCTCAGGACAAGCAGCAAGACACAGAAGTGGGATTTCCATTCTCTTTGGGACCACTCAGATTTCTTTGAAAAAACAGAATATTTTTAACTTTTTGTTTCATTTAAAAAAAAAAAAGTCAGTGTTTCAAAGGAAACTTAGAAATGAGAGGTGTTTTGTTGATTGGGGAGAGCAAAACAGACACACAACAGAACCATGACAAAGTCTCCATCTCTAAAAGACTTTTAATAAAACTAAATGTGTCTAAAGAATGTGATAGCTCAGGCTCAAACTCTTGGGCCTGGTCTTGGAACAAATTAGGGAATTAACCAAAGAATCATAAATTATAAAAAAAGGCTTAACATTTAGGAATCCAAACATCTTTGACAGCTACAAAACTGGAAATATTTTTCCCCTTTCAAAGTGCACAAAGCACAGATCATTTTTCCAGCAGATGTCTCATGATTTGAGGCTTTTTCTTCTAATGAGAAGCAGCATTTTGTTTTTCTTTTTATCCTTAAACCACAGCTTATGTCAGAGAGAAGTGCAGCAACCACCAGCAGCAGGACTGGATGTGGTCTGACAGCTCATTACTGGTGCCTGATGGATTAAATCTCTTTGGAGAAGGAAGGCATCACAAGAAGGGAGCTTTCCTTGGAGATCTCCCTGTGCCTTCAGCCTGACACTTCCATCCGTGCTGCCTCCACTGAAGGCTCTCCAGTGAAAATCCTGTCTGTGCCAGATTATTTCATTCATTCTCATCTCCAAGCCAGAAAGGAAGTGCTTGCCTTCCTCTCCCAGGACTTTGCATCATTTTCTCCTCCCTTTGGATGCCAGGCTGGTCATTGCCACATCCTTCCATGAGCACTTGTCTCTGGGAGTACTTTCACCCCACACAAAGCCAGGGGTGATTGATTTCCCTCCCAGAGCACACACAGACCTGTGGCATCTGCACTTCTGATTTCTAAATCCAACTCACGAGACAGGCCTGAGGCCAGGAGGTTTTTCCTCAAAATAGGAGTTTCCCCTCTCCCGTGACGGTGGGGAGCAAACAGCCCTTCCAAGCTGGGATATGTCCTAATATTATCTGCTCAGATGTTCCTCAGCTTTCTCCCAAGCTGTTTTGGTGCCCAAGCAAAGTGGGTTTAATGCAAGTTCTGGCAGTTCTAAAGACTGAAATAGTCTCTACACAGAACTGAGGGTGCTCAGGGTAACCTATGGGTTTTCCAGTTATCAAAAATAAAGGTTCAGGTGTGCTCAGTGGGAATGGTGTGTCCAGAGTCACGTCCCTCATTCCTTTTGCAGGTCTTGGGGCTGGTGATGGGAGCTGTGCAGGCAAACTGGGCTGGGGGTGGGATTTTTCCAGAGGAGCTGTGGCTGTCCCACCCCTGGAAGTGTCCAAGGCCAGGTTGGAGGGACTTAGACCCTGCTCTAGCAGAGGATGTCCCTGTCCGTGGAGGGATGAGCTTTAACGTCCCTTCCAACCCAAACCAGTCCATGATTCTCTGATCAGGAGTGTGGCTTTTCCTCTGAGATTTCAATCCTCAGGCTCCATCCTTTGCCACTGCAGGGAGGGAGCTGCTTCCATGCCTAAAGCCCAGCACAGGCCAACACATTCCACTAAATTATGCCCTAAAACTGTCTTGTAGGCACTTGCCTTTAGATGGGAGCATTAATGAGCTCTGCCAGCCCCATTACAGCACCAGGCTGACACAGCTCTTCAAATAAGATTTAAAACAAGAGTTGCAGGGGTTTGGATTACATCCCCTCTGTTGCCGTGGTTGGTTCATAACAGGGGTATTTAGAAAATAAATTTATTATAAATAAAAAGGCCCATTTAATATCCAAGTGACAGGTTAGAGCAAAACCCAAAGCATATAAAGGCCAGGGGCTTTTTGCAGTTTATAAAACCTTGTTTCTAAGTTTATATAAAACATCTTGCTGGCTTTGTTTTGTGGTTTTTAAAGAACTCTAGGACCCAATCCAAAGAGCACTGAAATGGATGGAAATCCTCTCACTGATTTAAGTAGTTTGGGTGAGCATGTTTTCAGTCCAGGATGGATGCACAGGGAGATGTCTCCAGCCCGGGATGCAGGACTCTTGCCCTCTGGTGGCTGCTGCAAAATGAAATATCAGGAAAAACTGCCTTAGAGCTGGATTAGGGGAAAAAACCACCAACCTCAGCTGGGATACCTCCAAGTACATTTGGTATTGATTCAATATTGCTTTTTGGCTTTGAATTAGCCCCAGGCTGGGGCTGCAAAGCCTCACCCAGGCTCATCTTTCATCACACAGAACAATAAATACCTGTTGGGGCCACATTTCTACTCTGCCAATTCATCATTTTTAGCCATGGCCATGTTCACACACAAGCAGAGACCACTGGCTCTGCCAGTGGTGGCCTCAGCTGAAGCAGGAGTGGCCAAAATTGCCCTTTCTAAGGAGCTGTGTGTTCACACATGCACAGAGACCCACAGAGCACCCACCCTCTGTGTCCTGCTCCCCTCTTTGGGCTGGTTTATGCCTCTTGAAGGAACACTCTGTAACAGAGACAGTCCCTCTCTACTTTGGGCTGTCTCATTTTGGGATGCTGGGAAGGAACTTTCCCCTCCACTGTCACGTTTTCCTTGTCTTCAACCTTCTGTCCTTCTTAAAAGTCTAAGCCAGAAACATCCCCTCCCTCCAGCATCTTCAAAAAAGCCAATCCATCATTCAGGGGAGAAAAAGAACCTGGTGGCCATGGATTTTCTCCACAGAGCATGGCTCAGGCCCATCATGGTTTGTGTATTATTTCAGGTACAAAACGCAGCCAGTGATTGAATTGAGAGGTATCTTGGGGGGGATACTCCAAGGGGAGAAGCTCTGGCAGTAGTTTGGGAGTCTCTCTGCAGCACTGGTTTGGGCCTGTTGTGGTGAAAAACTTCCCTGCAGAGCTCCAGCCTTGTCCCTTCCTTGATTTCTACCCAAGGTTCTCACACAGCAGCACAGGCTGAGGGACTGGATGAATAAAATTGAATTTGAACACGAGGGAGGGAGAACATAGCCCTTGGAGTAATTTATGAGGCACGTCTTAGCTGTTATTTATAGATCTCAGTGGGGGATTCACATTGTCCTCCTGACATTATTTGGCAGTTTAGTGGTGTCTAAAATAAACCAAAAACCAAAAAACCAAACCAAACAAAAAACCCCCAAAAGCCCAACCCCCACAAAACCTTCTCCAGGACCCCATTTTTGAGTAATAATTCTGAAAGCTCAGAATGTCAGCAAGTCCTCAGAAAGAGTGTTCCTGCTCTCCTCCAAAAACTTATGGCTGAAAGGTATAAGGGCTTGATTAAAACTCTCATCACAGTAAATCAATGGCAGCTCAGGGAAAAGAGGTCCCTTCCCTTCCCCTTCCAGAAAAACTTTGCTGCTGGCATTGATTGAGGATTTTTGTCAGAAAAGCACAAATGAATAAAGCTCTCACTGGGGTGCTGAGTCCTGTCCACAGCAAGCTGGAACATCTTTATGCACGTGCCTCCAGCATTATTTTGGGAAAGACTGATGAATTCAGGTGCTGTAAGAATAGTCTGCTGCACACAAACAGATGGCACACTGGCACACATCCTGGCACACTGGAAGGATGTCACCTGCAGGGACACGACCTCGGGGACACTGGGAGGGTGAGGAGCAGTTGGGATGGAATTCCCAGGGAAGCTTTGTCTCCCCCTGGATCACTGTAAGTGTCCAAGGCCAGGCTGGATGGGGTTTGGAGTAGCCTGGGATAGTGGAAGGTGGGAGGTTGAAAAATTAGTGCTGATCCCTCCAAGCCTCCATGCTTGAAGGGCTCATCTCTCTGCCTGATCTGTGGGAGTTTTTTCGCTTTCTTTCTTAAGCTATAAAATCTCAGGAGATTTTAAGTTGACTGCTAAGCTCTGGTCACATCCCCCGTGGGGTCCCCCCCTGCACCCAGCAGTGAGGCTGCTCTGAGTTGTTGGAGGAAAGGACAAAATAAAACTGGATTAAAGCACAAATGTGGGATATTATTTCACTACATCACTGGCCCAGAGCCTGGAAAAGCTCGATTCTACCACCAGCCAGGCCTTAGAGAGGGCAGGGAGTCAGAGGGGAGCAAACCACAGGGGTTTCTGGAGAGCTTTGGTCAATCCATGGATAATTTGGGTCTCAGCCTCACCGTGCCGGGCTGGGCTGATCCTCTGGGACCATTTCCCTCTAACCAAGGGGCAGCGTGAAATGGCCTGGAAAGGGAGAGCACTTCACACCCCATGATGTGCCGGCTCTTTCAGGTATCACCCAAAACAAGCCATTCCTGGGAATTGCCAGGAATTCAGAGCCAGGAGGCTGAGTGCAGTTCAGAGCTGGGACAATTGGATGTCATTGAGCCCCAGCCCAGCTTCCAGTTGCTGTTTGAGTTGGCACCTGGCCTGTCCTCCCTGTCCCAGAAAGAGGTGACGTCTACCTCCTCTCTCTACCTCTCCTATGGTCCATTTGTCTTTGTCCTGCAGGAAAAAAAAAGCCACAGGAATATTTATAAATAAACCAGGACATTTTGCTGCTTGCTTGATGTCATTAGGGAGAAGGGTGCAGCTGTTTTCACCTTGCTTAGACAGTTTTGTAACAAAAATCCTGCAAGAATCTGTAGAAAATCCCATGGGGGTGGCTCTGATGGGTATTTTAGACAATCACTTGTAAAACTTGCTGCAGAATTCTGTGTGTAAATTTTAAAATGCTGTGAAAAACAGATGACTCCCTATTATACTTACAGCCAAATTTGATTCGAGGGGGGAAAAAAAAGAGGTTATTTCAGATGTGCATGAACCAGCATCTATCTAATCCAGGATAATGTGAAATGTGGCAGGTTTTGGTGCTGAAAAGCATCAATATAAAAGGCCTGTATGCTTTGGGGAGGAAGTGATGCAAACAGGAGGGAGAACGGGAGCCTCAGGAAAGGAATAAAAACTCGATTTAATAAAAACACAGGTATCTGGTGCCCTCCTGTGGAAATGAGAGTAGCAAATACCGAGTGGATTTAATGAGCAGATCCTCCTCTGCTCTGGAGCCAGGCTGGGAGAGCTGGGGGTGTTCACGTGGAGAGAAGGCTCCAGGGAGAGCTCAGACCCCCCTCCAGGGCCTAAAGGGGCTCCAGGAGAGCTGGAGAGGGACTGGGGACAAGGGCTGGAGGGACAGGACACAGGGAATGGCTTCCCACTGCCAGAGTGAGATGGGATATTGGGAAGGAATTCTTCCCTGTGAGGGTGGGGAGGGGCTGGGATGGAATTCCCAGAGCAGCTGTGGCTGCCCCTGGATCCCTGGAAGTGCCCAAGGCCAGGCTGGAGCACCCTGGGACAGTGGTGGTGTCCTTGCCCATGGCAGGGGTGGGATTGGATGGGTTTTGAGGTCCCTTCCAACCCAAACCAGTCCGTGATTCCCTGGTACTGGTTGCAGATCTGTTGCTCTTCTCATTCCATGGGACACAGCCCCTGGTGGTGGGGGAAGGATGGCTCCAGAGATGAGCCCCCGGGTTCCAACAGATCCCAGAGAACATCCCCACACATCCCAGAGGGATCTTCCTTTTATTGTGGGAATGCAGAACAAGAAGTGATGGTGAGAGATGCAAGGCAGCCCAGTGCAGATCAGAAGCAGGGAGAAAAATGAACCATGAAGATGATTAACCCGTGGAATAAATTACCAAGGGATTTTCTACCATTTGAGGCTTCACAAGTCAGCACCAGAAGACATCCACCAAGTTTTAGTGGTTAATGGTTGAAAAAAATGCTTGTGGAAAGAAAGAACTGTACTAGTTTGAAAACAAACCAGTGGGAGGCACCAAGTCAGAATAACAATTTAATGGAAATTAAAGAAAAGGAAAAAAAACCAAAAAACACTGGTTCAAACTGACAGAGTCAAGATAGAACCTGAGTCCCTGTTAGGCAGGGTGGTGGTAGCAGTCTGCTAGAATGGTGGCTGCAGCCCTCTGAAGCAGTGATGCTGTAGAAAAAAGGGGCTGCTCTTCCTCAGGTCCAGTGGTGGCTGTGTAGCTCCTGTCCTCTGGGAATCCAGTGGGAAGGATTCTCTCTGGTGTTCAGAGTCTCAGATGATATCCATGCTGGGATGCTTGGTTCCTCCCTCTGGGTGGAGCATCTCACAATGGGGTAATGAGTCATGAGGCCAAGTGTTGATTAGGCTCATTAACAGAAGATGGTCCGGAGGGAGTTATCTGTGAGTCATGGGGCAGGACAATGATGGGCCATGAACAGAAAGACAGTCTGGGGGGAGGAGGCAAGGAAACCCTGCCCCACCTGGTTCCAGCAGCTCATGGGCATGGGCATAGAATACACTGCAACGCAGGACAAGAACACATTCAAGCACAGAGTGGTAAATCCACAGCTGGAGTGCCAGGGCTGGAAGTCAGTTACATCTTACAGGATTAGCAGAGGGCAGCTTCTCTGGCCTGGGTCATAGGAGAGAAAAAATCATTTCCTCTAATTGCTTACTTTACCTCTTTAATGAAGGGAACTTTGTCCCACCCCTGCCATGGCAGGGACACCTCCCCCTATCCCAGTGTCCAGCCTGGCCTTGGACACTTCCAGGGATGGGGCAACAACAGATTCTCTGGGAATTCCATAGGGCCCCTCACCACCCTCACAGGGAGGAATTTCTTCCCAATATCCCATCTAACCCTACCCTCTGGCAATGGGAAACAATTCCCCCTTGTCCTGGCACTCCAGGCCCTTGTCAAAGGTCCTTCTCCAGCTCTCTCGAAAGTCTGGGGCTTCTTTGATGTAATAAATTGACGGGTAAAGTTTATAACTTGCTCTGTATCTGATTTGAGACAAGTGTCTTGCCAGGCTTTAACAAGAAGAGAACACACTCAGGTGATTCATATTTCTTTAACATTGAAATACCCTCCAATATATTAATATAACTGAGAGGATGTATGTGTGTGTCACCTCTCTGTCACAGTCATCATAAGCTCTGTGCATGTTTCACATTTATTACATCCTAAATCATTCCCGAGATGATCCATGGGCCTCAAGGGAGATGGGCCTTTACATTTCCCCATGTCCTGCTGCCACCTGATAGCACTGAGCAAAACCGGTGATTTTGGGGCTAAAAAAAAGGAGGAAAACGGGTTCTAAAGCTTCTAGGCACAGTGACATTTATCTGAGGGATAAATAAGGCTGCATTGCCCTCATCTCTGATAACCCCCCCCTCTCCTCAGGAGCTGACAGCTCCTGTTCCAGGTCACAGTCATATTCATCACCTACTTGATTTCTTCTCCTTTCAGCCACAGAATTCTCCACCGATGTTAAAATCAGATTAGATCTAATTTGGGCCTCACACAATGGGCCGGCAGAGAACCAAATTAGTGCCTATTAACGAGTTGTAGGCTGCCAGATCAGGAATTACCTGGATTAAGGGGATGACCAAATACAACTATTCCTGTGCTCCTGTGCAGCACCAAACCAGGGCTGCCCCAGTGACCCCAATATCCTCCTGAGCTCTGTCCCTGCCTTGGTCCCTCAACACATGTTGGCCTTAGATCTAGCTGTTGGCAGTTCTTCCTGACCTCGAAACCTTCTCTACTCTGCCAGTTCCAACAGCTTCACTGAGTCCTGGACATTTATTTCCTCAGGAAGAGGTTTCTTTTGTTCCAATTCAGGTGCTGGAGGAAGAAATTAATGATAAAATAAAACCAAATGGAGGCTCTGCAGGTGTGTGTTAACTGAGTACCAGTGCTTCAGGCTGAATGCATCTTTTCACTGGGATATTATTGTTGGGATTAGCTGATAAATCTTACATACAGCTACCCACCAACCCTGCTCCACAGGAGTTGATTGCACAGATGCTAATATCTAATTTAAGCTGCCAGTAGCCAAATAACTGCATGTCACTGGTGCCAGAGCCAGGATTCCCATGTTAACTGGAGGTCTCTTTACCAGGGAATGACCACTGACCCTTCTCAGCAGGTAAAAAGGAAAAACCCTCTTAAAACTTCCCACTCTATGGGGTGCCGGGTTTAAAGCTGTGTGGAGGAAGCTCAATGCATTTCAGAGTGCTCCAACATTTGGATTTGTTCACATGAGGAACAAGAACTAAACCTCCTCACAAAGTCAGTCACAAACTCCAGCTATGCTCGGATTTGGGGGAAGATCCCCCAGAGAGCTGAGCTGGTGGGTGTAGGGATGCAGCATCCAACACTCTGAGCAGCTGACAGGGATGCTTGGCTGTCCCTGTGACAGTGAAATCCAACCACCACCACCCCAAGTTCCACTGGTGTTTTTCCTGTAAATCCCAAGCACCACCACCCGGAATTCCACTGGAGTTTTTCCTGCCAGCTCCAACCCTCCCCACCCAGTTGCTGCCTGTGGCTCCTATTTACGACTGTGCTTTTTTTCCCCATTCCTTGGCTGGCAGAGGGTCCAAGCAGCACCACCCTGGCGTGCTGAGGGCTATGCCGATACTTTTAGGGGCTTTTGCTCACATTCCATCAGTGATCCGTGCAATGCAGAGCCAGGATTTTTCAGGCAAATGTCTCTGCTTTGCCAAATGCCCTTTTAAACAAAGTGCCCTGAGTTGCAGCTCACGTTTCTCCAGAGGAAATGGCTCTGTGGCCCATCAATTCCTCTTCACCACCACCACAGGAGTTCCTCTCCAGCTCTGCCCCTACACATCTCCACATCAGCCCAGCCCAGGCTGCTTTTCAGGGCTGTTTGTCCCTGCTGAAGGCACCAGCCCAGAACGCAGTGACACACAACACGCAGCACCTTGAGACACAGATGCACCTACTGAAACAACAACATTTTGTCTTTATTAGGAGTTCCCATGGTAATGTAACACAGAGTTCTTAAGGAATAAAACACGAGACTTGGGGTTGGGGGGCGGGGGGTGTTTTTGCCATTCAGACAATGGTCAAATACCAGTACTCCTCTTTGTCTACACACATGATCAGCTTTAGCACTTACAGCTCCTCCACTCATGGTTCACAATCACAAATCCAAGGGTTAAATCCAGCTAGTATTAAATCCTACTTTTTCTTTTATTATTTTTAGAGCTTCAAGTCACTGCGGTTAATTAATTAATTAAGTCATCATCTTTTTTTTCTTTAAGCATTTACATATGACATTCATTAAACAGACACAAAGCGGACGAGCTCTCACAGGAAAAAACATGCTTACATAGCCTGCAAAAATCTCTTTTTTTTGTGATTTTTTTTTTCTTTCCTTTTTAAGAACAAATTAAAACTTAAAGAGTTATCATGAGTCAGTGAAGGAAAAAAAAAAGGAAGACTTAAGTGAATACTGAAGAGCCGCAAGTGTTTCGTAGAATTGAAACGGATCCACAATTCTTTTTTTTTTCTCCCCAACTCGTTCAAATTGATTTTAACATACAGGTGACAAAGAAAAAAAAAAAAAGAAAAAGAAAATAGCTGCAATATATATTAAGTTCACGAATTACTTAACAAACAAAGTGCAAACTCTTTATGAAAAACTAAAAGACCCAGGAGTTGAACCTGAATGCAAAATGCATGGAGGAATATGGCAAAGTTTTTCTTAACTTTTGTGTTCAAAGGGGCCTAAAGGATTTAGGTGCTGCAGCTGGGAGGGTTTAGGTACCTAAGTAGCTTCCAGATCCTTTGCAAATCCCAGCATCGATACTTCATAACAAGGAAATTTGGTACTCCTTTCTTGAAAGCCTTCATATGTATAGGTTTTTTCCTAAAAGAACCTGTAAACAGCATTTAAGAAAATACAACTGTGGAAAAACAAGTTTGATGGAGATGGCAAAGCACAAAGGGAAGAGGAAGCAGAAGATGCAGCCAAGTGCCAGGGCAGGCAGACAGTGGAGGCAACGCCGTGGTAAGAAAAGCTCTCTGTGCTAAGATAAGGCCTTGGGACTGCTGAGCCCTCCAGCTATGCCTTAGTGGGGATCTGATGGTGCAAATTTATACTCCATGTCCCAAAAACAAGCCTCCAGTCCCAGGGCTACCAGACCTTCAGTCCCAGAGGATGGTTAAACACCCAGATCCTGTTGGCTGACCCAAAGCTGGGACTCCTCCATTCCTTTAAGGACCACGGACTGTGTCTCAAAGCCGAGGCGTGTGAGGCTGGGTGGGGAACAGCCAGGCCCTGCCATGGGTACGTGCAGGATTCCTGCAGAGCTGGGCAGCTGGGACATTTGTACAAGAGATTCTCAGCTGCTGAGGACCCACCCATCTCCCAGCTACAGCAGCTGGACCTGGACTGGAATTGCCACAGGTGCTCAGCACACACTCCCTGACTGCCCTTTAAGAGCTAAAGATAAGCCCTCAAAGCTTTAAATAACCTCTCCTTGATGGCCAGGGAAGGAGTTTCTGCTACAGAAACCTTCTAAGCAACGTGTTGCTCTTTGCCCACAGCCCCCTGCCTGTCCATACCCATCTCCAGGGACAGAAGACAAACTGCTACGAACTCTTCCAGATACTCCATCCCAGCAGCTCAGATGGTGTCCAGCTCCTCTATCTGCACCAGCTCAAGACCTGATGGACTGAAGATCCCATCCTATGGACCTGCTCCATGCCCTTACTGCAGCTATGTGGCAAGAAATGGCTGGAAAATGCAACCAAGGGACACCTGAAGTACCAGGGTGGCAGTGGCAGTGACACTGGTGGGAGTCTGTGACTTGGATGAGGTTCAGGAAGAACAGGGAATCATATTCCCAGTTCTCAGATAAGGCTTCATAAACACAATGATACAAACATATTAAAAACACACACATAAACATTTAAGAAAAAAGTTTCCTCAAGGACCTAATTTGCAGCAAAAATCCAGAAGAAAAAAGAAACCAAGGAAAAACCAACCCAACAGAATGGAAGTCCCCAAGGATTCTGGCTCACCCGGTGGCTGGGGTGATGCTCTCTGTCATTCCTAGTGCTGGGTCCTGTTCCTCTCTCCTGGCAGCATCCAGTGACCTCAGAGCGGGTGGTAGGGAATGGCCACAGACAGGCTGGGATTCCTGTCCCTCTGTGCTTGCCTAGCTAATTCTGCTGGAACACAGAACCCTACAGAATATCCAGTTTAAAACCCTTGAACTACTCTTCTGCTTGACATAAAAAAAAAAGCTTTTTTTATACATTTATTTTTATTTCTTTCTTTTTTTTTTTTTGTGTGTGTGTGTGTGTGTGTGTCTTAAAGGCAGCTCCCGGGAAATTCACTTTATCCTTCCTTTATTAAAAGAAAGATGCTGAATGGGACAGAGGCCACATATCTCAAATACCCTCTTTACATTTACTCTTGCATGTCAGAGGTGTCAAAACAGGGTTTATTTCTTTAAATGTGTAAGGGGCTGAGGGGGGGAGGGAGTGAGAGGGGTTGGTGAAGATGAGGAGGGAACCTGAGGGGGCTGAAAGAGGTGCTTTTACTTCAGCCCCCCCGCACTGGGTGCCCGCAGTAACTGTCACAGGCTCTAAAAGAATCAAAAAGGGTCTCCAGGTGCCCCAGCCCCTCTGGATGTGCCCGGTGGGCACAGGAGGGCTCGGTCCTTAGCCCAAGCTGGTGATGTTGGCACGGCCACCCGGCGGGGCCACGATGCGCTGGGTCGTGCGGCGTGGGATGTTGTCATCGATCTGTGCCCCTGTGGGAGAGAGAGGAGTCGTCACCAACTCTGCCAGGCTTTAAAATCTGTGTGGGTGTGGCCCTTTGGTGCTGCCTTGATGGCTGGATTTGATTTTAGAGGGCTTTTCCAGCCTAAACCATTCTGTGATTCTGTATTTGAAGGAAAAGCCTTCAGTGGTACCCACTGCCTTAATTCTCCTGAAAGCTGTTCTGCATTAATAATCTCTGCCCTGAGCACCTGAAGCACCCAGCCATGCACAGGTAAGAGTTGGCTGAATGATTATCCCTTAGCCAGCCTTCCTATCCCTTTTTACAGTCAGCCCTTCTTGCACTGGAACACCAGCTGAAAAATCAAATCTGCCCCATCCCAGATCCACAGCTGGCAAAGTTCTCCTGAAGTTTGTGTCATCTTAAAAAAAAAGGCTTTTCTGCTATAGCCTCTTAAAACCAGAAAATTCCCACTTCTAAACACAATTGGAATGGTCTTAAGCTGGAGGAGGGCAGGGTTGGATGAGATATTGGGAGGAAATTCCTCCCTGTGAGGGTAGGGAAGGGCTGGGATGGAATTCCCAGAGGAGCTGTGGCTGCCCCTGGATCCCTGGAAGTGCCCAAGGCCAGGCTGGACAGGGCTTGGAGCAGCTAGGTCTAGTGGAAGGTGTCCCTGCCCATGGCAGAGGGTGGGACTGGATGGGCTTTAAGGTCCCTCACACCTCAAACGATTCCATGATCTGCCCTCTCCAACACCCAGCTGAGGACTGAGCCCAGAACACACTGGAGCGCTCAGCATGCATGAGACATCATGAGAAGAAGCAGGAATTTAGGACAGCTCCTGTACTGCTCTTCTTCATCATCCCTAAAGGGAAAACCTCCCAGCTAAAAACCCCCCACAGCCTCTCTCACTGCACCCCTATCCCAGCAGAATTAACTCAAGAGCACGGGAGCACAAACCAGTTGTGATCTCAGTGCAATAAACCACTCAGCAATAAACCACTCAGCAATAAATCATTCCCAGAATCACGTACCAGACAAGCTGAACCCAGACTGGTGCAGGTTCCTCACGGGGGGTGCCTGCTGTTTGGCAGGAGAGGTCTTTGCTGAGGACGCTGGTGTGACCGTCTTGGGCGTCACCGACACCTCGCAGACGGGGCCGTCGTAGAGGCCTCGGGGCACCCCCCGCAGCTCAGCCAGCTGCAGACACAGAGGGCAACACAGCCTTAAAGCACAGCCACAACACAGCCCAACAGCTGCCCAGATGTGGCTCAGCCAGTGACACACATTTTGGGATTGGCTGTTGGTAAGAGGATTTGAAAGTGCGCAGCATCTCCTCTGTGCACATCCCTGGGGAGCTGCTCTCTATCTGTATTTATTTTATATCTGTACCTACATCTTTATCTGTATCAATTTTACATCTATATTATATCCATATCTTTATCTATATATCTACATCTTTATATCTGTAACATATTTATATCTGTATTATACCTATATCTATATCCTGTCTATACCTATTTCTATTTCTACTCAGTATCTAGTTCTGTATCTGTATTATATCTATATCTATTTTCTATCTCTATCTATATGACATCTCTATCTATATCTATATCTGTATCTATATCTGTATCTATATCACATCTACAACTATTTCTATTTTATATCTAGTCCTGTATCTATATCATTAATATTTCTATTTTATGTCTATATATATATATCTATGTCTTATCTATATCTATACCCATTTCTATTTTATATCCATATCTATATAAAACATGTCTGCGTCTCTGTCCAACCCAACCAGTTTTGCAGCAAAAAAGGTAAATTTGCCCTATTTTCCTACAAGTGAAAACCAGTGTTTGTGCAGTTCATCACCTTCCACCATGGAGACCTGAGGGGCTCTGAGTCCATGGGTGCCCCAAGGCTCCTTGGCAATATGGACTTGGCTGCTCTGCACTCCCAAAAACCCCACTGTTGGATCATCCATGGTGTGGGGTCCTGTGGGTTGGGAACAGGGTATGTTTCTATTTTGGCTCTAGATTTTTGTACAGGATAAAATTCCTACTAATTAGTATGTGACACGGAATGTGCTGTGGCTCCAGCCCGTCTGTCCCCTGCCCCGCAGGTGCTGTCCTTTAATGATCTCAACCTACCTGCCCCAGGATTAAAGGCTCCTGACAGGTCTCAAATGCACCTTATTACTCATTCCCAAAAAGCCATGCAGTGCTGAGACAGGCAGGGCTGCCTAGAGGAGCCAGGCTGGCTTCAACTGCCAGCCCTGGAGCTGTAGATTGGGATAAATGCAATTATTCCAGCTGAGAGGCTGCCCAATTGGATTTATAGGTCAGACATGTATTTCTGTGGGAGGACACAGCAAAAACGAGGGATCTGTTCTCCATGGGGCTAAATTATGCCAGGTTGTAATTTTGATAACTTGCAATTTCTTCAAAAGAACAATCAAGGAAAGATGATTTGCAAGGAGTGGGAGGATCACTCGCAGCCAGCAGAACCAACGCAGCCCAGGAGTTGTCCAGGAGAGGGCAACAATTCAAACAGCAAAACAATTTCTCCTCAGAAGTGATTTCATCTATAAATAAACTTCTTAAATTCTCAGCAACTGAGTTCAGTGTCATCTCCCTTGTCAGGCAAATTCAGGCGTATCAAAAGACAGGTTCAGTTTTGAATGGGTGCATTTTACAGAATCACTTTCCAACTATTTTAGCCTCTTAAAAATAGAACATTCTCCCTTTTAAGCAGTCTGTAGGCTGTGCCTGTGACTCACCAGTCACCAGACAAGAGCATCTGATCGTATCTGGCAGAAGGGAAAGCAGCATAACATATCTGTAACAATAAATTACAATTCTGAACTGCTGCTGAGAGATTTGATATATAAATGCTAATGCTAACTACTCCTGGGACCTCTGTGACAGGAGAAACCTGGTGAATCCTCTGCAGTTTGACTCATGGCCAGACTGGAGGGCTCCTGGACAGATTTTCTGTTCGGGTGTCCTCAGACAGAGAAAAATTAAAGACCCGAAAAATAAAACCTGCAGAAAACCCGAGCTCAACCCCAAGCATATTCCTGCAAAGACTTGAGTGAACAGCAAAAATGAAAGAGGAATGAGACAAATGTGGCTCCCATCCAGGGAACAGCAGTGGCCTGAGCCAGGGGACAGCTTGTTTCCCAGCCACTTTAACTCGGGGTTATCAGAGGGAGAGAACAAATGTGCAGCCAAACCATCGGCACTCACCCTGCTCCTGGCTTTGATGCGCTTGTAAACGAAGTCAGGGAAGGGTTTCCTGGGGATGTACCTCCCAGAGCCCTCGGTGACGTGGAGATTCCCATCCTCCAGCACAATCTTGCCCTGGCTGATCACCACCAGGGGAGAGCCACGGCACTCCATGCCCTCGAAGATATTGTACTCCAGAGACTGCAGTGAGCAAAAACAGCACATAAGGCAAACATATTCACCCAGCAGAGCCTGCTGGGCTTTAATCAGCAATCACAGGCCATGCTAATTGCCAAAATTTTAAGGGCAGATGGAAGCAAACTCAACAAGTGTTTACCTGAGCTGGATTTGCTGTGATTTAATACAGGCTGCTCTTAATTATCAGTCTAAGTTTAGGAGTTTATTAACGCAAAATTTCCATTGAAATAAGGTTCATAAAGAATCCCAGAATGGTTTGGGCTGTGAGGGACCTTAAAGTTCATCCCATTCCACCCCCTGCCATGGGCAGGAACACCTTCCACTAGACCCAATTGCTCCAAGCCCCTCCAACCTGGCCTTGGGCACTTCCAGGGATGAAGCTTCCAGCTTCTCTGAGCAAGTGAAAAAACAGTTTCAAATGAGAACATCTCAGAGCCTCCCTGTTTAAATACCTTTAGGCACCTATCTCTGCTGAGCTAGGGGTGGATTTAGGAGCCAAAGAAAGCTTTATGTGAGTTTCCTACTAAAAATAATAATTCTGAAAAATCTGTATTTCAAACCAGTATTTTGGATGATGGGTCAGGGACCAGGACAATCTTGTTTTACTCTAATGGGATTGCTCATCCTCAATTAACAGGATTGGAAACATCACACCGTGGAAAAAAGGCAAGTTTGAAAGGAATCACTGCAAATGTGAAGCACCCTGGAATGAACTGCACTGCAACCATGTTATTTGGGGACTGTTACTCTAATGACCATCTCTGAGTCAAATGCAGGTCTTTTTTACCGAGTTAATGATGGAGTTTGCCCTTGAAGTGTGTTGTAAGTATGGGCAGGCCTGAGTGCAGCTTTGCAATTAGCCAGGCCAGTGGCTAAACCGAGCCTGAACCGGGTCCAACCTGAAAAGAACTGTGGTGGCAAAGGAGGAGGCTGGGTCAGGAGCTAATGGATTAGGCTGCTTCCAAGAACAACACCACCTCCCTCTCCAGCTCCTGATGTTTCCTTGCCAGAGAGTGGCAAGAGCAGTGTGAATTCTTGGAAAATATCCGTAAGTTGCTCGAACATTTCAAAAAGTAACAATCATCCAAGGCCACATAATCAGAGGGTGTCCCTGTGCCTGACTGTCAAAGGCCTTTTGTTTTCTGCTTGGCCAAACCAGGATGCCTGGGCTCCAAGGGCATCACTTGTATCAGTTTCTCCTCTAACACAAAGCACCGTGCAGTTTGAGACCCGAAAAAATACAGAATTTCAGAATCATTAAGGTTGGAAAAGAGCTCCAAGGTCACCAAGTCCAAGCCGTGCCCGATTTCCACCTTGTCCCCAGCCCAGAGCACTGAGTGCCATGTCCAAACTGCCTTCCTTGGACACCTCCAGGGATGGGCACTCCAAACCTCCCTGGGCAGCCCCTTCCAATGTCTAATCACCCTTTCCATGGAGAAATTCCTCCTGATGTCCAACCTAAACCTCTCCAGAGCCTTCGGGTGTGATGCCAGGTACAACAGGTGAAGTGATGACAGGGGAGGAGATCAGAGATGTATTCGTAAGCAAACAAGCTGTGATTGCTCAGCCTTTCAAACTCTTGGGAATGAGAGCCCTTCATCCTCCATGCTCTTGGCACAGCTTAAGGATGCAGCCTTTGGCCACAGCTGAGTGCTGATGCCCCTTACACAGTGTCAGGGTTTCGGGGGATCTGCAGCTCTCAGCAGACAAAACTATTTCTGAATGGAGCTGGTTCTCCTTTGCCTTGCCCAGATCCATGGCAAAATCGCTGAGCCAATCGTGACTGCACTGGGGCACATCCACAAAAGAGAAAGTCTGTCAGTTCTGTGTCACGAAATATAAAGAGCCCAGTTCATTTCCTAAAGACAACAGCCATTAAATAGCAAGGACGTTCAAGCACTCCACCCAAACTACTTCCAGCTCTCTGAGCCATTCATAAGCACAAGCCCAGGTTCAGACCATGAAATCTGGCACCTAAAAGCAGTGAGTCCCTGGGTTCCCTCTTCTCAAGTCATTCCTCTCCAGACTAGAAGGAGCTGGGAAGCACCTCTAAGGTGACTGAACTGACCAGACTCCTGGAATTCCTCTGTCAGAAGCCCATGCAGAGGCAGGATGAAGCCAGGCCGTCTGTGACCAATTCTGACAAACAGTTAAGTCACAGGGAAGTGAACCAAACCTTTAAAAAAAAAAATAGTTTCTTTGTGAATGTGCCCAGGGATCCAACTGTGGAAGAAAATTTTGCTCCTTCAGCTCCAGAGTGAATGAAAGCATTCATGGGAAAAAGGAACAAGGAGTTTTTTTCCAGGGAAAGATTCCATAGGTTCATGGCCAGTAGCGAAACAAGTTGTCAACAAATGCAAACAGTGGCTGCTTTCTCTGAGACAGGGCTCGAATGTCACGGGGAGACTCCAACCAGCCCTCTGCACTGGGACCATTCTGCAGATTCCCACAGGCTTTGTCACTGCAGGGCCAGGTGTAAGGCATGGGACACCACAAAGGTGTCCCTAAGAGTGCCACCACAAAGCTGCAGAAGAGCTAAGGGGAAGCTCTGGTTGCTTTGGGTGCTGCCCTGTGCCCCCTAATGTGGGGATGATCACCAGGAAAATCCTGACTCCACACACATGTGCCAGATCAGTTGGTGGTGTAAATCCACTCAGACCCTGGATCTGGGCCAGATTTCCAGCAAAAGTGTCCACTGATAAAGCTTCAGTGAAAAGGGGCAGTTCCCATTCCCACCACTGGCAAGCCTGGATGTCATAAACAACACACTGTCCCCTAAGAGGCCTTTTGGTATTTTAGAGGATTTCAAGAGCTTTCTGTGTGCTCAGATCCAAGCACCCAACACTGAGGAACAGCAGACACACTCCCTGCTCTGAGGGGAATCCACATGACTTCAGATGGACTCATCCTGCTCACACAGCTGAGCTCCAGAGTGTGAGACCAGAAAAGGCTTCAGGCACAGGGAAAACAAGCCCTGAGTTGTCACAAGCTCCCGTTGCTGGCAGCACAGCCTGGCACTGAGGAAGAGAGCAGGAAAGGAAGTAGGAAATGGTAGGGAACATCCTTACTATGTTGTGAGTCTTGGCAGAGATTGTCTTGACGCTGTCGGGATCCCAGATCACCAGGTCGGCGTCCGAGCCCACGGCAATGCGGCCCTTCCGCGGGTACAGGTTGAAGATTTTGGCTGCGTTTGTGCTGGTCACAGCCACAAACTGGTTCTCGTCCATCTTGCCAGTCACCTGAGGGGACACCACAGGAGTCACTGCGTGAGCCAGCGAAGAGCTGGCAGCACAGCAGATTCCCAAGGATCTCACAGGGGTAAAAACCCCAAGTGGAAGGACCGTGGCAAGAAAATAACACATTCCTGCAGCTCCTTCCCCTCTGAATGTCCAGCTGAAACCTAAACCCGTGACACGTGTGACCTACCACAGCCTTATCCCAGATGATGGACATCCTCTCCTCAGTGCCATTGGTTCCTTCAGGGATCAGGGTGAAGTTGTCCTTCCCAACAGCTTTCTGAGCAGTGTTGAAGGTGCAGTGGGCACTGCCAGTCACTTGGAGGTCTCCACTGGAAAAGAAACAAAAGGGATTTGAAGTATTTTGTTGTCACAGGTTTGTTCCTGAAAGTAAAACAGCTTTTTGCTTGCTGGCAGCAACACCCCTTATTTTATCACCCATGTTCTCATGATGAATCCCACACTGTTTGAACACAGAGAGCTCTACTCACCAGGACAGTAGTGAGTTGAGAAAATCAGGAGTGGTCGGGTCAGGACTCAGTGGTGGGGATGTAACAAAAGCTGCGGCCTTTGCCCAGTTCTTGCTCCAGTAATGGGATCCATCGGTGCCCAGGCTGGCTGTGATGGGCTCTCCATACACCACGGTGCCTGTGGGACAGGGACACACACACAAACCCTCTGTAAGCACCAAGGAATGTGCACTTCCAGCCTGGCTTCCTGGCAGAAAGCATCCTCCTGGGAAAGGACACACACTGCAGGGCTGCCTGGTACTTCCTCTGAAGCATTAAATAAAGATATTGCTACTGATCAGAGCTGGGAGCAGCAGAATGTGCACAATCCTTCACACAACTGCAGAAGTTGGCACTGATTGTCCTTGAAATGGTTACTGTAAAGATTCATTTTATTGTTTATAGTCATTTTATTATTTATTTACCCCGGGCCAAGAACTTTGTGGAAGAGGCCGAGGGCATGTGCAAGGGCGTGAGGAGATCCAGTTTGATCTAGAAGAGATGTGCAAGGAAAAAAAAAAAACCAAAAAACCAGGCCTGCCATGTTTTTATAAATTAGTATGAATTAAAGAGCTTCAGAGCAGGGTCTGTGCATAGACCAGGTAGGAGAGAACTCCTACCAGAAAGATTTTCTGCATACAAAGAAAGCCCATCACAGGGGAAATACCAGAGTTCCTGGTTCACAAATACAGCTCAGGAGAACCCTGTGATCCCTCTGAAGCACACAGCAAATCTGTGGCAGAACTGGGAAATGGAACTGCATCTCCTGGCTGTCCAGTGCGCTCACCACCAGTGCATCCTTCCCCCTCATCAACATTTTTGGAACCACATGAAGGGACAGCAGATCCTTAAGGCCAGGATACTCTGCAAGCTGGAACGCACCAGCACCATCTGCACACCAAGCAGATGCTGCAACTTCAAAAGCAGCACAAGCTGGCAGTCCCAGGGATCTGCTCACCAAATGCAACTTCCCCAAAATCTGCTTTGTGCCCACCCACCTGCCTCCCCAGCCCAGGCACTTCACGGGTTTGGATCTGCCTGCCAAAGATGTGGGTGGCTGAGATGCCAACCCTAAATACTTCAGTCAGAAATGATGGGGAGAGGGACAACCAGAGCTGGTCAGCAGGGTCTCACACCTCACCATGCAGAGTGAAAAGACAGAACATTTCTTTCACTGTATTCAGAGCTACTGTTGTGTCTCTGGGGTCTCAAGACAGCTGGGAAAGAGCCCACTAGCTGAGGCAGGATGATGATTAACTGGCTCCATGCTGCTCCCAGGACCCTGCTGACACAGGAGGTGCAGGAACAGCCTTTGCCAGAGGGTTTCCAGCAGCAGAGGAAGAGGCTCCCTGACATCACTGACCACAAATAGGGTTCTGAAATCACAACAAGGCCAAACACACGCTGCCTATTAACGGGAGGCCCCTTGTGGGCCAGCACATTGGGGGGATTGTTCTGCAGGGAGTGATGCTTTCGGGCCCCAGATCTGCCAGCAACAGAGTCTGCAGAGTCTCCTCCATACAAAAGCCACTGGGAACATCTGGCTTTAAATAACGTCTGCTCTTTTCCATTTAGCAAATCAATCCTCGTTTGTTTTCGCCTTGGATAGTCTTCGGTTATGCTTCCTCTGTTGTTTGGGAGGGCAAGACCAGTGTGTGTGGCCCTCCTGGGTTACTGCACAGCATTTAAATTGAGTTATTTGAATAAAGGAACCAAGTGATGGGGCACCATTTATACCCCAAATTCTCCTAATAAGGAGAAAATGCACTTTGAATGAAAACCACGTGTTCTGGCTCACTCAGGAGGCTGAGTGAAGTGAGCCCTGTGGATCATTCATCTGGGACAATCCCAGCACCTTTTGCAGGCAGGGTAACATCCACCCAAGCCAAGTTGTGTTTTATGGCTTTCTGTGATCCAAGTGTGTGGTCCCTCATCCCAACGCCCCACTCCACTTGCAGCTGGTGGTCTCAGGACACTGAGTGTAGCAAGAAGGTGTTCCTGTTGATGCTCCACCTTTGTGGTGCACATGCCTTCAGTATTTTATCTGGAAAAGGGAAGGGAGGCTTCCCTGGCTCTCAGGATACAGCTGCACCACAACACCAAGTTCATTTCTGCAGGGATGCAACATGCAGCCACTTTGCTGGGTCAATGCATCTTCCTCCAGGATAATCCCCTCTGACAGAGCTGGGAAAGGAAGGTTTATCCCAAACGGCTCCAGCTGCTTCCACAAACAACCTTGGAAATCAGTCCTCCTCACCAACTCCTTTAACAGGAATCACGGGACCAAAATACTCCTGAGCCGATGCACAAACATCAATCTGTTTGCTGGAAATCAGCTCCTCTCACACCAAACACCCAGATGGAAAGTGATGTCATTTGTATACCCATCCAGGCTTATTTAGGCTGCAGAAAATTAAATCCAAGCCTTGTGAGGAAAGAAGAGGGTAAATCATCCCTCCCGGTTACTCACCCATCCTGAGCAGCTTTAAATAGAAGTGAAGGGTTTAGTCACAGGATAAAGCAGCAGACAGCACTCACTCTGCGGGCAACCCTGGATCCTTGGAGGGCCAGGCAGCAGGGGCAGGGCTTGGGGGAAGTTTCTGCATCCCTCACAGCAGCTCAGCTCCCTCACAAGCCTCAGTCAGTGAGGACAGACATAGGCAGCAGCATCCACAGAAGTCTGAGTCTTGCTTCTTGCAGCATCCCCAAGCAGAGTTATCAGAAGCAGTCGCAATTCCCAAACCTAACCCAGCCTGCTGATCCCAATCCCTGCACGGAGGTCAGGCTGTGAGTTACAGCACATGGAGAGCATCTATTCCACAAGCAAGAAGCACAGCAGGCAGCTGGAACTGGTGGCCTCTTTGGCTACTCCAACTAAATCCAACAGGGCCTGTGAGTCAAGAACTCTGTCAGGAACACTGCTGACCCCCAGGAAGCTCAGCAGAAAGCACCAAGGGAGAACCACAGCAGCTGGAAGGAGGACCCAGCTGCAGTCTCCAAGGGGATTCACTATGTGGAAGGAGCATGAACGCCTCTGTGATATCATGGAGGCACACGGCTCGGTGTGGGAGGATGAATGTGAAGGAGACAAGTTCAGGGCTGAGCAGAAATAAGCAGCTCCTGGCTCTGACACAACCACTGAATCCTTGTCTGTGGGAGATGAGGCAGAAGGAGCTGCTTGGGACCTTTATAAAAGGAGCCTGGACAATAACACTGGAAAAAGAAACCTTTCTTGTAGGGATGAAGCTGATGTTGGCAGGAGCTGAAGTGCATGAGCTAAGGAGGAAATAACTTACCCTTTTTCCTGGCTTGAGCAATGACATCAGCAGCACTTTTGCTCATCACCTTGGTGATGTACAGGGGGCAGTTGGTCTGGTTGGCAATGGTTATTGCCCGGTTCACAGCCTCTGCCTCCACCTGAGGAACAGAGGCAGCAGCAGGTCAGGGACACCCCACAGCACCCCAGTTACCCTCCGAGGTCCCAGACCCTGTCCTCCCAGAAAACCAAGAGTGACGAGGCATTTCCCACCTCTGAGCCAGAAAAGGCACAGTGTAATCACAGCAATTAAATGACTGCAAGCTGCAGTCCTCTCTCATTACCACCTCTTCTCCCAGGCTGCTTCAGAGCCTCTCTGCCTGAACTAAAACAGGCAGGTGCTCAGGGTCAGAATGATTAAGCCCCTTTTTTAACCTAGACAAAAATAAGCAACTAAATGTTGACTCAACAAAACTGCTCCTGCTCCAGCCCACGCAGAAAGGAGATGCTGCACCACAGACTCTGGTAGGCCACGTTTGCAAACAAGCCTCCTAAATTGTACCCTCCACTACAGTCTCTGGCTTGGGATCTGACAGAGTGTGAACCACCCCATAAATCAACTGCTTTTCCTTGCATGTGTACAGAGAATTAACCTCAGCCAAGCTGAGGGTCACGCTGTAACTGCAGCCTCGGGATGACAGGCATCACTCTGATTTTATGGATCACATGTCTTAATCAAAGGATCCAGATTGAACAGCTGGGTGATGCTCACAGTGGCTGCTGCCTGCAATGCCATGGATATTTTCCAAGCAAACAACAGCAGGAACAAACCCAGAGCAATCTCCCACCTGATTCTCCAATGTGAGAGGCACCTAGAACCTCTCCCACGGACTCTTGGTGAGGTTAGCACACGCTCAGCACTTGGGAAAACCTGCTCTGCAGTAACTGCTCACAGCCCAAGTACCACAAATCATCATCACCTGTCCCAAACACATTGCCCAGACAGGTTGTGGGCTCCCTCATCCCTGCAAGTGCCCAGGGCCAGGCTGGACAGGGCTTGGAGCAGCCTGGGATAGTGTCCCTGCCCATGGGAGGGGTGGGACTGAGTGGGCTTTGAGGTCCCTTCAAACCCAAACCACTCTGGGATTCTGTGACTGCTGGCTCCCAGCAATGTGCTTGGAGGAAAAGAACCACCTAGAAAAGAACCACCAGCTTAGGAAACTGTGGCCAGGCTGATGTCCAAGTGTCCTGAAGAGCTCTGCTCGTGCCAACGAAGCCACTGCTTGCACCCATGCCCTGTTTGCAGCTGGAATGCTCCAGGAAAACAACAGCCAGGAATTTTTACAGCAAACCAGCCCCCCAAGAGCCAGCAGGGTGGTCTCTGGGGCCCAAATGGTTACAGTCCCACGCAGGGGATGCTCACAAAGGGGTATTTTCTGGCCCAGCTGCCCCAGACAAATGGGAAAGGCTGTGAGGGAGGGGTTTGTTCCAGGGTGTTGGACCTGAAGTGTCACAGCCAGCAGCACTCACAGGGGCTGAAAGGAAGAGCCAAGAAAAGCCCAGCTCTCCTTCTGAGAGACATGGGGAGGACTCAGACAGGCCAAAGCTTCCAGGCTGTGGCCTCCCTTTGCAAACTCCCCACTAGAGCAGGTCTGTACACGGCTCTGCCTCTGCAGCATGTGGGAACCACGTTTCCACTCCATGCCTCAGTTTCCCTGCAGGCAAAGCAGGGATAAAACAACACACACCCCCAGACTTTTGGGCAGAAGGCCTTTGAGCAACTGTGAAGCAGCAGGATAATATTTTCTGAACAAGGCTGCTGAATTCCTGCCTCGTGCCCAGATGCTATGGTGACAGGCACGTAACAATAACCCAATGAGTAGTCCAAAGGGGAATGTTTGCAATTACCAGGATGCATTAGAAGCCCTAGCACAGCAGTTCTCTTGGAAAAAAAACAAAACAAACCAAAAAAAAGACAGACATTTCCTGGAGCACTTGGACTGCTTGTGCTTCCAGCGTTTTTGTGGCTGAAATAAAAACAAAAAAAATGACGGATCACTCCGAAAAGTCATCACAGAATGAGCTGTGAGGGGGAGAGTTTTCCAGAAAGTGATGGGTGAGGCTGAGTTGGGATGGTGCTTTCTTAATCCAGGCCCTGTTTTCTGGCTGGAATAATGTACTGGACACTGTCACCTTGGCTCAGCCCAGGTGACAGACGTGAGCAAAGCTAAACCCCTGAGTCAGCAGTGAAACTTAAGCCTCAATTTGAGCCTCCTGCCAGCCTGGGAATTCAGATGTGTGCACTCCAAGACACAAATACACGTGGCCAGCCCCTGAATGCTTCACTCTGATGTAATTCTCCCTGAAATGAGTGGGAGTTTTAAGTTAATAAATGTTTTAGACTTGCTCAGCAACTCCTGCTGGTTTGCCGTAGATGGAGGTCTGAATTAAGGAGCTCTCCAGTCAGATGCCAACCATCCTTAGGATGGGCTCTGCACTCCCTAAGGGACAGCAGGAAAAAACCAATTCTAGTGTAAACAGCACCCCAGAGGGATACAACGAACATCCACTTCCGCCGAAGTCAACAGGAATTAGGGATTTGCTGCCACCCTTGGAATCTGGCTTCTATCACCAGCCATCCCAAGGGGAGCTGGATGTTTTTAAAAGCACAGAGTCACCCCCATGCTGCAGAAAGGGAGGGGAGGGAACCAGATGACATCGTTTCCTGCTCTGTTTCCTATGACTTTCAAGGAGGAGAATGTTGGACCAAATGCTTCCCAAGCTTGGGCAGAGCACAGCTGAGCTCAGCTGCACAGAGGCTGCCCTGTGTGACATCAGGGAGAGGCTTCACTGAGCCTCATCTGCGGCAGCCACGTGTCCTCAGGCTGCCTTTTTCCTCCCTGCACGGAGGCAGAGCACAGTCCTGCACAGATTAACAACCCATCCACACCTGGGAACCACACAACTCACACTTTAAAGCTCCTGCTCCATGAAGGATGAACTCTGGAACAGCCAGACACAGCTTGGCTGGTTTGATGTCCAGATCCTTTAAGGATCTGCAGCCTTCCTTTGAAAACAACCCAAACTGAACTCCCTGAAGTGTCACACCAGCATCTGTTCCCACTCTCCCGATGCAGGCCAAAATATATGTTAAAAAAACACAAATTGGATGGGTTACTGGAAAGCTCAGTGCAAAGTGTTTGCTCACAATTTCAGGAAGCAAGAGATCCCAGCTCCTGGAGCCACACACAAATTCTGTGAGGATTCACTTACTGTCCAAGTGGAGCATATTTTTTTTTTCCCCCAAGCAACAGAATAATTTATGTTCCCACTGAAATGCCTCTGGATGCTGCTTGTCTGAACCAAGGGGAGGAAATAGAGAGGGAGCATGAGGGGCACGTGTGGATGATCTCACAGCCCCAGCTCCCAGCTGCCACATCTGGCAGGCAGCAAAGCCCTGGGATCTTGGAGGAACAAAAAGAGCTGCTTGTACAGAACAGATGGACTCACAAACCCAGAATGCCACGGTGAGGTGTCCAGCTTAGACACATTGAAGGACTGGGAGTGAAGAATGCAATGGGAACCAACCTCAAAGGCAAAGTTTTAAGGCTCTTTCCTATTTTGGGATTTATTTCAAAGGCTTGGAGAGATTGGGGTGCTCATCCCTGGAGAAATCCATGGGGAAATATGAAGGGTAACTATACTGAAGTGCTGGACTAAGGCCTGAGCATGAGCTCCCCTCTCTGGTACGTATTTTCTGTGCCTTCAGCAAACCACTTAATCCTTTGGTATAAAAACCCCCACCCCACTGGTAAAATTTCATCAAAATATCAAATATCACAGTAATGGAAGCTATGGAAGTACCTAAGACCACGTCAGGATTTGGGCATATATTAAAAAATTCTGCTGATTCACTGAAGTCTGATAAAACAATGACCAAGAGAGAAGCCCAAGAGACTGGAAAGACTAGAAAAGACAGTGGCAGAATTCCACCAACATAACCCCAAATGCAGAAAAATCCTCTTTCCAGACACATTCATCCTTACATGAAGTACTTGATGGCAATGCAGAGATGCTATAAATTGGAGAGTGGAGGAAATGCAAAGGCAGGGGGGTTCTCACCTCTTCAGGTCTGCTCAACACATGCCCTTCAGGGCCTGTGATCCCCAGCTCCAGGATCCTTTGCTGCTCCTAAGGCAGGGAGGAAAAAAGAGCAGGGATGAAGTTTAAAGCAACAGGGCATTTTTCTTGCAGCACACACAGCTGTTGAAAAGGGGCACGAGTGAGATCCTGAGCATCTGTGCTGGCTAAAAATCACAGGGGGCTTTGCATAAGGGTCCTGCAAGAGAATCCTGTCCAACTCCCCTTGCTGAGAATAATCAGAGCTCATAAAACCTTGCTGATTTGTTCACAGGAGGTCAAGCAAACCTTTTATTTGGAGTTGCTTCACACGGGGTTCATTGCCCCTCGACTTTCAGCACTCATTTGTGTCTATAAAATCATCTCTAAGATGTGGCAAAATGAGATCTCATAGAAAAAAGTCATCCTGCAGATGGGCTCAAGGACTGGGGTGGGCTCTTGCCCAGCCAGAGAACACAGAAATCTTCTGAGTGCTTGAGACACAGTGTACAAAATGAGCTGGAGATAAGATTAAATTGAATACATTATTAACATTTCTCCCTTGCTGCTGTTTGAAAGACAAACAGACCCCAAACATCAGCACCTCACGTACTGTATGAATCTGCATCCCTTTCCACTCCCCCTCTTCTTATTTCCTGAAGAACATTTTGTTGCACACAGTGACAGTCACACCCAGCTTTTCACTTTTGGGGAGAGAGGCAGAGAAGCCCAATATCCACCCCAAACTGAAAGCTGCCACAAAAACCTGCTTTATCAGTGTCAAAGGGGATAAATTCTGCTGTACAGCCCTGCTCACACCCTCCACGTGTGTCACACACAGCCATGCCATGCTCTCAACAGCCTGTGTGGCTTTCTATTTGCAAAGGAGGAGTCAGAATTCAAACCCCTCCCAGCATTTTGCAGCCAGTAACTCAGAGAACAAACAGGCCATACCTCAGCAATGATGTCACCGTTCTCAGCATGCACTTGGGCTGTGGCACCGATGTCCCGGATCACACTCAGGACCTCGTAAATCTGGGGGAAAGACAACACACATCACAACAGGAACACACCTGTTGGGAAGGCCACACTCCAGATCCCCTCAGAAACCAGAATTTTGCAGGAGGGAAAAGAGGAAGGGAAGCATTAAGCCATGTAAGATGTGGTTTGCTGGAGAGATGCAAGGCGTTTTCATGCCTGTCACTGAATTTCCCAGTTCTACAGTTGAATGCTGCTGATGTGGCAAAGGAGGATTACCCAGCAGCAGGTCTGGAGTATTTACCACACAGGAGGAAGAAACGACAACACAAGCCCCATAGCTGGATGATTTTAAAGGCCTTGAAGAGTTGTACCTGTTTCATGTCTCATTTACTGGTGCCTGGCATGAAAAACATCCCTTATCTCTGAGTGCTGGGGGCAGGTTCTCCATGGAAATCCAGTATTTGGAGGTAGGAGCAGTGTGATTTCCCACTCCAGCAACCAGTCTGAGAGGTCTCAGGTCCAGTAACCCCCAACTGGCGCCGTCAATGGTCCCTCATCAAAATGCTTCCAGAGCCCTCAGAGATAACCCACACACCAACACTCCCAGGCATTCCTCTCCTCCCACACCTTCAGAAACATAAACTGCCCCTCTCAACAGCCAAATGTGCCCAAACATGCCCACCAGAACAGCAAACGGGAGGGCAACTAATTCTTTTTTAAGGTCCCAGCGATTCTACCACTGAAAACCACCTCTGGACCAGGATCAGTTTTAGCTTCTAAACAGAATAATTACCCCAGGGATCTCCCTGTCCTGCCCTGTGCAGAGGCATAAAGCAGCAATTCGTAGAACTGCCACTGCTTCTACCCCATAGGAGCTGGAATAAAACCTCAGACCTCTCAAACTGAGGGTTTTACCATTGCTTCCCTCAGCCAAGCCTTTCGGGGTTTGCTGTTGGTTGGGTTTTATTTTTAATTAAAAATATAATCTTCAAACCAGAGCTGTGGCTGCTGTTGCCAATCTTAGGTACTGTTACACACATAAAGGTGGGAGAGTGTGTCAGATCCCAGGATATTGAATTTAAACACTTTTTTGTGACAAACTGAACATGAAGCCTTCCTTCCTACCTGAGAATCACTGAGCTGAAAGCGATCTTTGAAAGCCATGTACACCAAGAAGGAGTTCACACCTGGTGGAAAGAGAGCACGTTGCAGGTAAAGCCGTGGAATACAGCCCCTAAATCAGCCCCCCAGCAATAATTCCATGGATGCAGCACTGTAAGAGGTTGAGTAACAAAATAAAAGCAAAAATGCATCTCACACAAAAGCAGAGACTGGGCCTGGCTGGCTGATCCCCCTCACCCTCCAGGGAGAACAATGGGAAATCTGTGTCTGTGATGTGTCCAAACTGACCCACTGATCCTAAGCTGGCTTTCCCTCTCCAGCTTTTGGAATCAGTAAAAACTCTCACCCAGCACATGTGGGAAGCTCCCATTAGGGCACATAAAATGCTGGGTTTTGAAACTGCAAACAGGATGGAAAATTACTCCAGCCTGAGGATGAAACGCCAAGGAAATTAAAGAGGGGGAAAACTTATGAGGTCATTTTACTCAGCTCTCCACTTTTAGCAGCCAGAGCTGGGTTGTTTCTCCTGGGGCTGATACTTCCCTTGTTTACAGCACTTTAGTGGCTGCAGGTATCACCAAGGGCACTGATGAAGCCAAAGGGCCTCCACTGGACACAGGAGCTGCTCTGCACAGGAAAAGCAGGAGATTCACCTCTGGAAAATCAGTGCTGCAGCACCAGTGTGCCCCAACCCCTAAGCTCTCTGCAATCCCAACTGCCCAAATCTTCCCAAAGAGCCAGAATGGGCCCAAAACAGCTTCATTGGGATACAAAAGTGAAATACTGCATGAGAGAGAGCCCAAAAAAACAGGGGATCCTGAAAAACAAGGAGGGGGAAGGCTTCCCTGATCTTACCATGATCTTTAACCAGAGCTTCCATCTCCTCCTGGACACCTTTATGCCACTCAGTGATGTCCACATGCAGGGAGTAGTCACAGCAGGATTTGCTGTCTGCCCACTCTCGCCACTGGTCGAACGCCGTCAGCAAACTGGTCCCAGGCTCGGGAACCACATGGTCAACTGGGAATGACAACCAAAACACTGGTAAATGGCTGATGCAGGAGCTTTCCTGGGTACCCAGGACAGCAAGCACAGCTGTGCAGAGGCTGCTGCAAAATCAAGGCACCCTCTTTCCCCTTAAAATATTTCTAATTTGAAATTTCTCAGTGGTTTCTACAGAAACAGCCAGGGAAGCAGCCAGGGAAGTCGATTATGGAGCAGCAGCTGAAGGAAAATGAGTTGTTACTATAACCTGTTTATTACAACTGTTGGTGCTACACATCCCAACCAGGAGCACCTACCAGAGGACTGGAGGAAGCAGGACCAACAATTTGTGGTTGGAGAGATCTCTCTGACACTGAGAAGGTCCTACTGCCTCTGGCACCTGCTCAGCTTGATCCTCACACCAAATCCAGCAGCAACTGGATTCACAGGCAGCTGCAACTGCAGGACAGCCTCAAAGAGTGACACAAGGGACCTGGATCTGAAGGTACAGTGTTCCTGGTTTTAATTTGAGCACATGGAGTCTCTGAGATCTTCAAAAGACACAGTGAAACAAAAGAAGCAAGGCAGCATCTCCAGTGCTGAACTGTGAGAGTAGGAAAAGCCTGTGGGATTTCAGGGGTCACAAACTGGGCAGGCACTGCTGGGGAGAAGGAGAGGACCTAGCTTGATTCTACATTAAAACACACAGAAAAAGCAGAAATTGCTTCAATTATCAGCAGTGAAATCCCAGCAGTTTATTTTTAACTTTATGGTAAGGATCAGGTCTGCTCTAAATCACAGCTGGGATGAGAGACAGAGCCCATGGGTCCCGCTCACCCTCAGGGCAGAACAAAGCTTTGCTTCACCCCCATGCAGACAGAGCAGCCAAGATTTATAAATGGTTTTGCACTGCCTAAAGGACCAGATTCACACTGGGAAAGCCAGCCCAGCTCTCCTGAACAGACACGAGCCTCAGCCACCCGAGTCAGCAGAGACACCTCAGCTGCCTGAGCTGTGCACACACTGCAGAAAGCCAAAACAACCATCCCTGCTGCAAAACTCTGCCCACCCTCTCCCCTTTGCAAAGGGAGACAGCTTAGAATATTTGTGCTTTTCCAAAAGGCGTTTCCCCTGGAAGCATCACACCAAGGGAAGGATATGCACATCCTTACTGCCTCGGCAGTGCAGCTGCAGCTTTGACCAGCTCGGAGCCCCAGGAGTGACTGGTAGTCTCTGTCTCTGCTCCCTCCCTGCCCATCACAGAAATCCATGCTAGGAGTGAAAACTTGGAAATTTGCCTCCTGTCTGGCACCACATCAAGGATGCGCTTTTCACCACCATTGGGAAAAGCAGACCAAATATAACCAGACAATAAACTGACCTGCTTTGTTAAAAAATCATCCCATTTCTTTTCCATGATCTGCTTCTCCCTAGTGGTCAGAAACCTTCCGCTAACTTCCAGCCTGAATTGCTTCTTGGCCAGTACAGAGCCCCTGTCGCTCTGCCAAAGTTAATCTTTAGCTTAAGTAGAATGAGCAACAAGGAGAAAAATAGCATTCCCTTTGCTTTTCCAATGGGACATGGAGAAAGCCCACATTTACACAAATGGCTAATTAAAAAGCCAAAAAAAAAGCCCATTTAATCTCTAACCCATCACAGGAATAAATCCATCTCCACTCAAGACTAAAGGTGCCCTCAGAGCTCTGTCAGCCCCAAGATGATGGATGGCTTGTGGGCACTGGGAAATCCCCCTGAGGGCTCCAAGGGGTTAACACGGAGTCCTCAGAGCCCAGCACTGAGCCCCAGGAATGGCTCTGGAGCCCCCAGGAATGGCTTTATCACCAGCTCACTTCATGCACTGCCCAAGGATGACTAAGGGGAGTTTGTGGGGGCAGTGAGATGAGGGGTAAGGGAGCTCTATCAGCTCTCTGACAAAGCCAAACCCTGCAATAAGGGTCAGGGATGAGGGCGGTGGTGCAAATGTGCAGGGAAGCCAACTCCAGGGGTTGGGAATATCTCCTGTGGCAGCTCCCCTGAGCTCCCTGAGAGCCAAATCACCCTGCAGCCCCCTCAAAACACAGCACACTTTCTCTCCACAGCAGCTCTGCCAGGCAAACACCAGCGAAGCACCGCTTCCCCACATCCACATGAAGAACTCAGCAGGAAGGCAGCCTGAGCGTGCGAGGTAAGCAACAGCCTTCACATCCTGCAACTGAACTGGTCCAAAGAGAAAGGACCCAGCAGAGCACAGCAAGGGATAGTCACAGTGACAGGGACATCCCTGGAGAGGGGCCCAAGAGCTGGGGTCCTGTACCTGACCCTGGGACAGGATGGAAGCTGTGCAGGCAGCAGGAGCAGCGCATGCTGCACGAAAGGCGTGGAGAAGGTAGGTGTAATCCCAAATCCTGGTCTGGAGGCAATTCAGACACAAATGGCAAAGTCTCCTTGAGTCTTCCATCCTCTGTACAATGGGAGGGGCCAAACACATTGCAAGATCATGGCCTACATCCCTTCATGCAAGGGTGGGGTTTTGGGGGGACTAAATAAGTAAAAATGAGCCCAGATCCAGGAAAGGAGAGGAGTCAAGGCTGACTCTTCATCTGTTCTTAAAAGGACTGAGCTCTGGAACTGCTCCTGCCTGTTGGCACGGCCAGGAATCACCCACACGCAGCTCACAGAAGCTTCTTCCAGCCCTCAGGCACAGCTCAAGAGCTCAGAGTAAAACAGAAATCTTTTTCTTTCAGGTCCCTTTCAGCAGCACATGCAGCTGATGGAGGCTCCATCCCACCTCATTCCCACAGCCCCAGGCTCCCAGGATTACCCCTGGGGATGATCTGCCCCAGGACCACAGACACAAGGGCTGACCCACCCCAGCTCACAGCAAATCCCTCCATGGAGAATTCCCAGGAGGCTTCCCATGGGAAAAGCAGTGCTGTGCTGACCCCACAGAGCTCCTTCTCCCTGGAGATCCCATCCCACTGCCCCATCTTTCCTTCCATCACAGCCGGAACCAGGAATGTTCAATCCCTGGAGTGGCCCCACGCCTGCAGGGCACACTCAGGACAAACTGTTGTGACACAGGCTGTTGTCACCCCTTTATTCCCTCCACCACCACAGCCTTGATCTGGTCATGCTCCCCAGCCCAGATGTTTTCTTCCTGTTGTTAATTTTTTTTTTTGCTGTGCAAATGAATTCAGCTGCTTGAGGTCTGAGAAGGAAGTTGTCAGCTCATTTTTAAACTCAAAGCTTGTTCCAGACACAGAAAAAAAAAAAAAAAAAAACGGAGAGGAAAAAAAACAGAGAAGGAAAAGATAATTTAAGAATCACTTCATCAGTGATGAAATCTTCAAAGAAGGAATTAAAGAGTTAGTGGGCCTTGTAGTGGCTCCCTGAATCTGAGTGAAATTCAGGCCAAATCCTGATGTTTCTCTTTATTTAACACACTCTCAGCAAGGCACAGGGCAAAGCCAAGCTCAGGGTTACAGTGGTTTCTCAACTATGAGCAGAAAACATTCTGTAGATTTATCTTTTAACCCAAAATGCAGCAGCCCAGGGCTGAGAGCAAACAAGGCTGTTACACCAGCAAAGGAACTTCTTAAAAACAACTGTAAGAAAAACTATTCTATACATTACAAAGAATCTCGTTTTTTCCCTTGTTAAAACGCTGGCAGGATTCCAAAAAGCCTAGACAGTCTATCTTTCTCCCAGACAACCCAAGCACTCACCTCCCTCTGAGGGCAGTGGGATTTGAGCACCTGCGGACCCACATGCTCCAGCCCTAATCACCCAGACTCTTAATTACCCTTCCCATGCCTGGTTTGGCTCTCCTGTCATTACACACGGCTTACAAGGTGCATCTGCTCCTGCTTCCTGCTGTTCCAGCTGCCACCCACCACCAGCCAGGGCTGTTTTCCTGCTTGCCTGGCTCAGCTCAGGATTCCTCGCTCCTCCTCGGCGAGATTAATCGGCTCAGGATTAAAGGCACACAACGAGCTGAAGTGAGACAGCAACACTGGGTGATCCATGTGGCTCCCCTGCACCAGAGCTGGCATCCAGCCACGCTGGAATATTCTGTATCTCATGAGCCAAACTGGTTGGATGGTGGTGGGGAGAGATTTGAGCGTGAAATGGAAGGCAAAAACTTAGGGGAATGGATGAAATGTTCCAAGGATGGGGAAAATAAAGCAGTGTTGTTTTAACGTAAGTATGGGAAAATCTACACAGGGTAGAAGTGCTGGCAGCACTTTATAGAGTGCTAGCATCACCAATTATTAACACGTTCTTATCATATCTTAACATAAAACCTGTACTAAGATCAGATCCCAGCACAATCCCATACACACACAAGTAATTTTGAAGCTCAGATCATTCCTACTGCTTCTTTACACAATTCACAGAATCATGGAATACCCTGAGCTGGAAGGGACCCACACAGATCAAGTCCAACCACAAAGGGCAGCCTAAAAGCTGAACCACAGTTAAGGCTGGCCTAAACTATCTCCTTGTCTTCATCAGAAGGCTGGGGAATTACCCAACAGCCTGCAAGATGCTCCGAGACCAGAGCCAGAAAAAAACCCATATAATCTCTTTCTGACACTTGGAATCTCTCTCAAATTAAAAAAAAAAGAGCAATGCCTTTATATTTTTGACCCCTTGCTAAGATCCAGAGAAATTATTGCTTCAGAGGGAACGCTGGATCCAGCTCTTTGCCTCTCCTTGAAAACAAAGCTCTGCTTTTGGGATGGATGTGCTCATAGGTGGGGGTTAACGGGTTTTATAGCTTCCTGGCATTGTGGCATGCACTTTTTTTTTTCTTTTTTGCATCCTGCCTCAGCTGAGCAGGCCTTGGCTTGCAAACAACCCCTTCGTGGAGCTTCTATTAATAGCCCTTGCTTCCAGCTTTCCCCTGGAAAGGATTTTTTTCAACTGCTTTAATTAAGTGTCATGCAAAGTGTGCATGAAAATTTTTTTGGGGCTTCAGCTAATGAATGCCACTACCAGGAAGGAGAAAAACTGTTTGAAATGGACAATATAAACATGAATTAGGGTCAGATGATACAAAAATTGTGTATGTAATAAAAACCATGTATTCAGGGTTCCAGTTGCTATTATAAACTGCAGTTTTACACATTATTTCCTGCTCCTACCAGCATTAAATGTGCCTATTGTTTAAGAGGAGTTTATAAGGTGAAAAGCCTTAACATTAAAGCTTAACTGTTAGCAGGCAGATCTCCCCTACCCAAAACTTTAAATAGCAGCTTGATCACTATAAACACATCTGCCTGTTTAATACTACTTAATCCCCACAGCAACTGCATGTGATGAAATCTGGTGAATTTATTGAGTTGTACATTCTGTCACAAGCCATTTATTGAGAGGTTGTAATTAAATTCAGCCCTGGTAACTGCACAGCTCCCTGCTTAGAAGTCTGGAGTTGTCAGGCTGTGCTGCAGGAATATTCTCCTAGCACTGGTGTGAACTGGGAGTAATTCTGTGAAAGCAAGAGGAATAAAATCAATCTCCATGAACTGAAAGTCAGGCCCTCAACTGACCCACAGAAGATTATCCCATAATCACAGACCTTATTTGATCCAGTGGCTTCAAATTCTCAACTGGTGAAATATCACAATTCCTTCTATCTTTATGTAGACCCTTTTATGTGTCAACAATTTATGTGCCTCATCCAGTAACAAAGCTATTCCAAAGTCAAACCTTTCAGCAGCAAAAATTCTGATTTAAGTATTAAACCCCAATTTCCAGCTCAGCAGCCCTGCACCCATCCAGGCTAGAGAGACCTCAGCCCTTCTCTGAGCTCAAAATCCCAAATCAAGTCATCCAGAAGGGCCTCACACCTCCTACCTTCTGATTCCATCCCAATTCTTCCTCTAAACCACACTCTCCATGGGTTTGATCTGGGAAAAGGAAAGACAGTGACAAAATTGCTTTGAAGGGAACTGCTCCATGGATCTGATGCACCTCAGCTGATGAGATATCAAATGAAGGATTTTCTTCACATCCTGGCTCTGGCAACCAGATTTTAGCTCTGTGTATTTGTGTGGATTTATTCCCACAGTATTTTATTCTTGTTTCCCCCCCAAGAAATGACACCAGAATAAAGAGATTATTCTGAAGAGTTACAGCCCTGCACAGAACAGCATTTATGGTGCTAATACAGCTACCCAAGGACTGTTCTCCTGTACATGCCTGCCAAACTCGTAGAAAAGGCAGTCTAAATGACATCACATGTTGTTTTCTGTCAGTTCAGATCCAGTTTATGAGACCTGATGCAGAGAAATCAGAAGCTGGGCCAGGCTCAGAAGAATCAGACACATCCGTGCTCCACTGATTACATTTTCAGACTGCAACATTCTCTTATTCCCTCACTGATGTTATACAGACATTTCTCTTGTCCTTTTGGCTGATTACATCCAAAATACAATTAACAATTTGAGGCCAGCTGGACCCAAACATAAAGAATTCAACAATAATTAATAACCTTCCCCTGCAGCTGGAATGGCAGCTTATTAAGGTCAGATCAAAAAAAAAGGCTCCATCTCTTCCCAGTACAGGTTTATTGTGCATTTTTTGTATCTCAGGAGGTCACCATGGCAGAGAGGGGGGGGAACCAAGTTCAAAAGAGACATTTAAGTGGTTCCAAGATTTATTCTTTCTTTTAGGCATTACTCCACACTTGAAGGCCATGACAAGAGCACACAGGACTTCAAAGGCTTCCATATGAATTGGTCTGTAAACCTTGAGGGACTGGGATGGAGAAAAACCTCCGTTTGTAGCCATGGATTTCAAGTCAAGACAAAACACAGGAATTAACAACACGTCCAAGGGGCAAGAGCTGGATCAGACACAGGAGGACAAAAGATCACTTGCCGTGAGCCAGCTCTGTCCCTCTCAGGTCACTGGAGATGTGTCCCGCCCCTCAGGCTTTTTCCACTCACTGGGAAGCTGGAACAGTTCTGGATTTGCATTGTTATCACCAAGTTTTGGCTCCTCACTTCAATTTCATGGCCTGGACTTGTCTCAGGAGTGTTGCACATAAAGAGGAATGTGACTGCAGAATGCCAGTTTTTACAATGGAAATTTGTGATGGTTTTGAGAGGGCTTTGTGTGTTTGGGATTAGAAAAGTTGGGTTTTCCCCCCCTGCAAAAATAAACTAAATATGAAGACCTCTGATTCTATACAAGCACTTTTTATTACTACAGCCTGTGAGAGAAATGGGGAAAAGAAAAACCCTGTATTTGTCAAATAAACATCTCCCATGGCTGGATGAGGAGCAGACACTTCCTCTCCTCATGTCTGTGACAAGGTGACATCATGTTCTGAGGAAGAAGTTGTCACCCATCACCACCAAACCACTGCCACTTCTGCCACGACACCGGGAGTCCCCATCCTGTTCCCACTCAAACCACTGACAACTGTCACACACAGCTGCAGGTATGGAAGTGAGGGCTGAATCAGACCTAAACATTCTCGTGTTTATAGAGAAAATGTGCTGGGATGTGGCGTGGAGGGGCAGCAGAACCTGTTTTCTACCAAAGGACAGGGCTTGGAACAACCTGGAATAGTGGAAGGTGCCCTGCCCATGGCAGGGGGTGGAACAAGATGATCTTTTAGGTCCCTTCCAACCCAAACCATTCTGATTCTCTAAGAAAAGCACTTAAAAGCAGCTCTTCAAACATAAGAATAAGATAAGATAATTCAAACAGCAATTTCCTGACTGCAGCTGCCCATCTGCAGGTGTCCTCTCCACTTTGTGGCACTGATACTGCCTGCAAATCAGCTCTTGTGCTTGCTGAAACCATTAACCTGTAGGAGGTCCTAACTAGATTATCCCCAGTTTAAACAGAGACTGCTATGGCATGTTCCCCAGCTGCTGAACTTCCTCCTCCAGCTTTGAGCCAGCCCAGCCTGGCCTCACAAGCTGTCTGGTGTCTTCCTAGATCTGTGAACAATCCAAGGTTTGGGGCACAAAGCACCACTCCTGGGCCCACCCAAAGAGAGACACCCAGCCTGTGGCAAACTGGTTTGGGAAACTCCTACACACAAGATCTGACTTTTGTTTTTTCCATGCACCCCGTTTTTAGGGGCAACCGTTGCTTTCTACACCTCAGCTTAATTTCCTGTCTCAAACATGGTATTAGAAGGAAACTCTTTACTATAAGGGTGGGGAGGCCCTGGCACAAGGACAGGCTGGACAGGGCTTGGAGCAACCTGGGATAGTGGGAGCTGTCCCTGCCCATGGCAGGGGGTGGGACTGGATGGGGTTTAAGGTCCCTTCCAACCCAAACCATTCTGGGATTCCAGGAACAGCTGGAATTGCCCCTGGATCTAAGCAGGAGAGCTCAGTGGGAGTTGTTCCATGCAGTGGCCACCCTTCCCTTTATTATAGAGTGCTTGTATGGCAGAAGGACTGACTGGTTCAGAGACCTGAACTCTGGTCCTGGTTCCATGGCCTTATTCTACTTCTAAGAACACCCTGCACATCTGCATTTTTTTCAGCTGTGCTATGAAGGCTTTCCAAAACTTTTTCCATTCACGGTGGGAAAAAAGCCTCTGCCCATCAGGCTGAAAAGTCCTTTGTAAAGCCCATCAGTAGCTGAACTCTTCTCTTGGGACACTGATACTAATCCCGAGAAATCTAATCTGAAGTAAAGAAAAGCCTGCTGGGAAGTATCATTAACTGACACCCACTCCAGAAAGAGAGATTTTTTTAAGCAATATCGGGATATTGGAACAGAGATCCTGTAACACAGCCCCTGGCTGCTGAACTGGCCCTGCCTGGCTTTTCAAGGAGCCTGGAATCTTGCCAGCCCCATGAAGAACCCCAGTTTGGGAGCACAAACCCCTCAGTGTGTTGCAGCTTGGGAGCTTCCCCCCTTCTCTGCACCAACTCAGTGCTGTGCCATAATTTGGGAGGGTTCTCCAGGAACTCCTTCCCAGCTCCTGCTGCCTGGAGGCTGCGCCAGGGAACTTCATTCATATGTAAAACACCACCAGTGAGTCCCCCAGATTCCAAAAATATCCACGCTGCACATATGTAGCTGCTTCTAGGGACAAAAGCAATCTGGTGCAAACACACCCAGAGAAGTGGCCGAAAGGGAAGCTTCCAGAAGCTGAGCCCTTTCTGGTGGGTTCAGAAAACCAACCAAAGCATTTCCCAGTTAATATTCGTATGTGAAGTCGAAAAGTTCCTTCTGATACTTAAAATAGGAAGCCAAAAGCACTTTCCTCAGGATCTGCAGATGACAAGTGGGAGGGACAGGGATTATCTCCTTCCTTCGTGTTGCCCACATCAGCTTCTCAGACAGCTCTTCATAAAAATAATCACTTTTTACTTATGATATGAGGCTCTAGGTGAGCTTAATTAATTTGAATTAAAGCCACAACCCCTCAGCAACAAAGCCACCTCCCATTATGGACAGCCAGCAACCAGCACGGAGAAATGGAATGACATTCCCATTGTTGCAAAGGCAGTACCAACACCAACTGCAGTGAACCAAGGGGAAAAAAGAGTTCTCCCAGAAGCCTTAACTCCTAAATGTCCAGCCCTGCGTTCCCTGCAAATGCACAGGGCTTCCATGGGAGTGAGGGCTGTGAAAAGATGCAAGCACAGCCCCAAGCTGGTAACAACTGGCAACTCCTGAGTGTGACAGAAGTGTGCCAGACAGGAGGAGCTCATTTGTATTCCTCAAACATTTCTCCCTCTCACCAGAAAGATTTAAAAAAAAAAAAATCTGGTTTCTAAGAAACAGATGGGATCTATGAGCTCTGAAGGCACAGGGGCTGAAGGAAAGAGGGAAAAGAGGCTCTGCTGATCGAAGACATCAAATCCCATTCCACAGACAGCACTCCAAATCCATCCCGACTGGGGAATCCTGCAGTTGGCTTCAGCCTTTGCTTCTTTCAGGCTCCACTTGCATTCCTCCCATGGCACACAGAGCTAATTCCCAACGTGGAGAGCTGAAAGGTCCTGCCTGACCAGGGCATTTTCTGCTGAGTCAAGCTCACAGGAAGGCAAAAGCAGCCAAGGGGTTGAACACTGGTAGGGAGACAAAAATTCCCTGCTCAGAAAAACAGGCAGAGAAAAGAGCTGGAGGCACTATTTTCTGCTGCTTCTTTGAAGACCTTGTCAAGGCTTGAAGGTGATTAATAGACTTTATCTAGCAAGGTTTAACACACATGCCCTGAAAACCTATCACAGGCAGCTAACGATGTTATATGAAGCAAGGTGAATAATTTAGTTTTAAAGATTTTTTTTTCCCTCCACAGCAGACCTGGAGGAGCCAGTTTTTACAACTGCACCCTTGAAAACATCATGTACATTTTCCACTGATGTAAGTGGCTGGGTGAGACACAGCACATCAGAGAGATCCACTAGCTCTTTACTTCTCTTTTGTGTCATCTCTAAGGCCTGGAACTTGGGGATGGGAGCACTGGACACAGAAAGCAAGAATTTGGGGATTTTGGGGACTTTTAACAAGGGCATGTAGTCATAGGACAAGGGAGGTAGCCTTAAGCTGAAGGAAGGCAGGTTTAAATGAAATATTAGGAAGAAATTCTTTATTATAAGGCTGGTAAGGCCCTGGCTCAGGTTCCCCATCCCTGGAAGTGTTTAAGGACAGGCTGGACAGGGCTTGGAACAACCTGGGATAGTGGAAGGTGCCCTGCCCATGGCAGAGGTTGGAACAAGATGATCTTTAAGGTCCCTTTCAACCCAAACCATTCTGATTCTCTAAGAAAAGCACTTAAAAGCAGCTCTTCAAACAAAAGAACTCTTCCCCACACAGTGGGAAAGCAGCACCGCTGAGCCCCAGCATTAAAGAGAGTAAGAGGCATTAAGTGCTATTGCATCAACAGACAACATGGGTTAATTTCTCCTGAAATAAATCCCTCTTTTTGGACGCACGGAAAAATATAGGTCAGCCACATCTGCACTGTCAGAGCTGCTGCCACTCCAGCACTCGTGTGTTCAGAACTAAACCAGGCTCCAGCACATGTGCAATTGCCTCCATCCCCTCCTTCCTGCACAGGGAGGGGCTGGAGCAGAATGGGGCAAAACAGAGAAAGGGACCCCTCACCTGCTCTTTAAAAAATCCGTGCTGCCATGAGGCAGAAGGATGGCAGAGGAGGCAGAAGGATGGCAGAGGAACAAGGGGCAGGATCCCCAGCAGCTCTGGGGAAGGAAAAGGTGGGAAAATCGAGAAAAATCTCCCGATTGACTCAAAAACAAGCCAGGCTGGACTGCAGAGGTTTCACAGGGCTCCAGCCCAACACCAGGGCCAGTGATTTCACCTTTCAGCACTGAGGCAGGACGATGGCCCAGCTGAGTATGTGACAGCCAGGGTTAAACACCTCACCACCCCACAGACCTCCTGCATCACCCCAGGCACAGCCACCCAGCTCCCGAATCCTTGTGTGCTCCTCACAGGGGCCTGCTCCTCACAGGAGCCTGTTCTCCCAGCAGAGAGAGGTGGCAAACAATAGCTGCAGCCCAAAGGGTCAAAAAACCCCCCCTCAGAACACACAGAAACACACAACACATCTGAGGTCTGCACAGCTGTTTCCTCCTGTGCTCTCTGGCAAGGGACATCAAGGGCTTGGCAGATCCCTGGGAGCCCCTGCTGGAATCCCCAGCAGAACAATGGGGGATCCCATCCAGCACTGCTGGGATGCTGGGAGCAGAGCAAGCCCCAGGACACAGGCTGCACAACCCTCTGCAGGCAGAGCCTAATGGACTTAGAGGGGTTTAAAAGCTCGGGAAGAGGAGCTCACACCAGGGAACTGCCCAGCTCTGCTTACAGCCCCACTTTCTCATTAAGGATTTTAAGCCTGCCCTGAATGAAAGGCACAAACACAGCAGCAGGAAGCTGGGAGCTGGTGAAGCAAAGAGATTTAGAGTGAATCAGGGCCAAGGCTGGTTTTGGGGGTGTAAAAAGGACCAAAGGAAGCTGGGGAGAGGAGGGACAGGGCAGGAGGGACTCTGCACTCCTATTCCAGTCACAGAGAGCCAGGATTCCCACCCATAGAAATCCCCAATAATCTGTGGACATTCTCACTGCGTTTCTAGAGAATTAAACACTTCTTTGGGGCAGAAGAACCACTGCCAGAAAGAGAAACAAGCTCCAGAGCCAGGGCAGCCTGTCTGCAGGGCTGCTCCCAGCACACAGTTCCTCTTTCATCTCTGGGTGCAAAGAGAAACAAAACGGGCTGGTTCCTGTGGAACAATGCAGTGCTGTGTACACACAGCCAGGGACTTGGGGAGACACTGCAGCTCTGTGGTCGCTGCTCTTGGATGCAAAACACTTGGTTTTATAATTCCAGCTCAGCCACAAGTCCCTGCCTGATCACTGCTGTCACCTCCTTCTGTCTCTGCTTCCCTCCTCCTCCTTTCATCATTTACACTCTAGACCAGCACAGGACTAACCCTGATAATATAAAATAAATGCACCCAGCCAGGTAGAATATGATCTAATCTCCACTGGTGGGTTTTAATACCACCCCACACCCTCACCTTGTCTAAAGCCCACTTTAAGCTGAGACTATCAGAGACTCTGATCTCCTTTGGGGCAGCTCCATTCTCTGTCACACTCAGATCAAAACCCAAGAGGAGAGGAATCATTTCTGACTGGAAACATCTCCTTCCAGCAAGGAGGTGATATTCAGGATGACCTGGGAGTCCTGGTGTCACCTCACTGTGAGTTTGATTGTGGCTGGGCAGCTCAAATCACTGCCATGCTGCCCACAGGAGCTCTTTAGCAGCAGGGTCAGGAATTAGGGAGCCAACAGCAGCCCATGTGAAGCTCCCCTTCATCTCCTGAACCTCCCAAGATACACAGGCCTCCCTCCCCAGCCTTCCCTCCCCATGTCATTAGGATAACTGCTGCTCGAGTTCAAAAGGCTGCTGGCTTCCAAGCCACCAGGCCAGAAAAAGCTATAATTTCTCTCACTGTAATTTCTCTCTTTGATTACAACAGTGGTTGACTGAGTCAACAGAGGCAATGTCAGCCAGAGATTTCACCCAAGGACAGCAGATACCAGGGAAGAAGCAGAGTCTGGGAGGAGGGGCTCAAATGTGTGTGGAAGCAGGCCTGGATGGATGAAGTTCTCACTGGGACATTAAACAGGCTCGGGGATCAGAGAGCCAGTAAATACACAGAGCTTAACTTCTTCAACCCTCCTGCAGGGCTGGCAGCAGAGAGAGGCAATCCTGCCCCTGCTCACATCAGGGGGAGTTTTTCCACTGAGTTTGATGGGGATTTCACTCATCACAGTTAATCAGCAACCAAACCATCACCAGGCTCCGAGAGGCCACTCTGTTCCTAGCAGGGATTCTTCCCCCTCTAACAGCTCCAGGGACTGGGTTATATCCTGGGGTATTAACCTAGCTCAAGTTGGGAAAAATAGGGTGTCTTGTGCAGGCATTGGACTTTGATGATCCTTGGGGGTCCCTTCCAACTCAGGATATTCTGTGATTCTATGAAAAACGCCACTTTTAGCTCACCAAAATTTTAGCCTCTTGTAAAGGGCAACTTCCGACAGTGCCCTTTTCCAAAACTCTGGGAGGACTGTTCTCTTTGCACGGAATACAGGGGAGTTTAGGGAAGCGACCAGAAGAGGTTGGAGCACATCTAATACTCCTCTCTCCTTCAAAATTCTCTGTGGAGTGTTCTGGAATTCTCCTTTCAACTTAATGCCCAAACACTGCATTCTGACATTTCAAAAGGGCGAGAATCCAAGTTTTTTTCCTGGAGCAACGTTATCCTAAAACCCACAGGGAGGGCTGTTCAGCTGACATACCCACACCAACACTGCTTTACGGTGGGGACAGAGAAAAGGACCATGCAAATTGTCACTGCAGAAAAACAAAGATATCACAGTACGTAATTTCAGGCAAAACCAACTCTGTTTGTTCCTCTGCTAACAAAGTCAGCTGGAGCCTTTGGCACTGCAGAAGGGAGAGACAGAAGGATCATAGCTGGAATTCCTGCTCAGATGGCCTCAGGGGAGCCAGCAGAAAAATAAATCAGCCCTAACTCCTGAGTGGAGCAACCTAAGGAGGGCTCAGGAAAGCAAGTGACAGAGAGACAAAAGAGCAGATTTGGACCATCACCCCCAGCCCCTTTTTCCTGATGGGCTGGGAAGCCCTGGAATGGAGCTACATCTGTTTCCCACCAGGATAAATCTCTCCTGGTGCCACAAAAACCCCACAATTGCTCCATGTGACAGCAGGACCCATCTGATTCCCCCCTTGTGATGCTGCAGGGATGAATTCAGAGGGGAGCAAGCAAATGAGGACAGGGCTTGGAAACAGTAGGTTACTTGGATGTGTCTGCCATGAGAATTAAAGGAGCAACATTGAATTTGATCTGAGCTGAAAATGAGATTCACCAAAGCAGATCCTCCAGGTGAATTCCTGGCACTGCAGGTGGATGCCAAAACTCACCAAAGCCAGAATTTCACCCACAATTTTTATAAACCAACCACCAGGGGAAACGTATCCAAGGTTCTTGTTTCGATTTCACTGAAAACTGTGTGTAAAACAAGTATTTCCCTGCAACAACTGTAAAGTAAACAGCCTTAAAATGCCCTCCTGCACAAAAATGTGAAACAAATTGAAGCATGAAGCTGAGGAAGCTGTTTTGTGTGCCCAAAGTGAGGGTTATGCACAAAGCAGAGAAACAGATGGAGTAAAGGTATTTGTAAATAAACCACACAAAGTTTGCTTAAAGCACTAATGAGGAAATTGGGTGGTTTTTTTCCACAAATCTCACATCCAAAAAGAAGTGCTTTTTCCTAAAAAAGACTGAAGAACAAAGACATACAAGTCCACAGGAGGAGCAGATTGAAAAATCCCAGCATTTAAAATACACAGTGAGATAAGAGTGTCATTTTCAGGTTGCAATTTGTGATACCATTAAACCAGTTCACTAAATATTGCCCCATTTATCGTAAGAAAAAAAAATGCTGCTATCCACCACAACTCCCACCTGCTGTGGGGAAGCCCAAGGGCCACCCACCAAGAGAGTGTTCACCAGGGCTTCACTGTGGAAAAACTTTTGCAAATGCTGTAATTTTGCTCAGAGGAACAGCTGAGCTGACACAGGGCAGAGGCTCCAAAGCTTTGAAGTCTACCCTGGATCATTCATCCTGCTTTCCACTGCTCCAGTTGCAGATTCCCACCCAATCAGAAATGCCTCTCCATCACCCAATTAGTCCTTGCTGCAGTCACAGGAAGATTTTTTTTGTTGTTCAGAGATGATTTTGTATTTTGGTGTCTTAATCTGAGATACTTAGGATGGTCAAGTTTAATCACCAGCCTCCTCTGAATGGTTTGCTCATGGTCATAATCCAAATTATGCTCATTTTCACAGCTGTAAAAGGAGAAACTGTAAAATGGGGGGTTCTCCTCCCACCTCCCTAACTCAGAAAAGTGTTATCTCACCATTAGTGAGATATTCAGGTACTACAGCCATGAAGGCAATAAATATTTACACACATAAAGCATTTCTGAAACAGGAGGCTCTGCAGAGGTAAAATTAGGCAACCAAAGTAAAGGGCTACTCCAGAAAAAATTTTGCCAAAGCAATTTCTACTTTCAAGAAGTGCCACTGAGGGGAATAGTGCTGCTGGAAGGTCACATGCAGATGAGAGAATGTTATTTTGACCTAATTCGACTTAACAAGGAAGAACAAAACAATAATTCGTGTGAACCAGGTGTACTCCTAATGAAGGAACAACCAACAAAACGAAGTCAATGAACTGAGGCTGAAAATAAAAAACCATTTCAGTGCTATTGATTCAAAGTGACAGCAAAGATTTGAAGAAGTGGGGTATTAGTGTGCACAAAGGCACCATCCACAGCCACATCCCCTGTGTGTGAGCTTATCTTCGGCCACAAACCTCACAGCCTGAAGTGATAATGTTATGAAAAGTAATTTCCCAGGTAATTTTAAGATTGTTTCTTTGAAGCATCAGACCAAGACATAACCTCCAGCCTCCTGTCAATCAATCCAAGTCCACCCATCAGGGCAGGGATCAAGGACTGCTCACAACCAAGCTCTGCGAGATGAGGATGTTCCAGTCCGTGCGGAGCTTGGTTTGAACTCAGGAGAGTTAAGCTGGTTCCTGGCTGTGCCTAAGATCTCTTTATATCCATGAACTGGACAATAGACACTAATACCTGTTCTGAACCAGATTCTTTTATTCCTCTGTGCCTGAACTCCCCTCCTGTGGAATGGCAGCACCTCAGAGTACATGAAAGACTGCGAGATGCTCAGATTTTGGATCACTTCACACCTTTATCCCTCATTCCCACATGCAGCAACAGAGCCTGGGACACTGTGGTAAGGTTTTACACCTGATCAGCTGCTCTGCAACAGAAGGGTTTGGTTTTTTCCTTCTGGCTCAAACAAGGTTACCAACAATGACTTGCTTGTGGAGTTTTAAGATCCAGTGGCTAACACAAGCAGGGACAGATAGCCTGGAAGCCATTCCTGAGGTGTTTTAGAGGCAGAAGGGAACACCAGGAATGTCTAATCCTGCTGTCAGCACAAGAGTCAGTCAGTCTGTCTGTTTTATTTTGAGGTATTTTCACTTTCCAATTCCTCTCTTTCTCCAGAGGAGGAGATGAGTACAAACAGAGCTACGTTAACAAAAATCCTGGTGCTAAAGCTGAAGTGGGCATGTGCAGATCCTGAAATAAGTGGCCCAGTTTTCAAAGACACACAGAACACTGGCATCAGGCTTCTGGGTGTGAGAAATACAATGGACATCTTTCCACAGACAAGGGACCAAAGCACAGGAATGTGGGGGATCTGCTCCTCACTCTGGAGCCAGAGTTCACAGTAACACTGGTTCCAGCACAAGCAGACCCAAAAACCTGCTGAAGTCACATCACCAGCAAGGGAAGACAAGTGAAATGAGTGACAACTGCAAGATGGGGAAATCCTGGGGTCCTGCTTTTCCACCCTTATTCCCACAAGCTTTCCCCAGCAACCTGGCCAGACATCACCCACTGGTCCAGAACAAGGTGACTCCCACAGCTCCTGTTCTTATCGGGGAAATAGAAAAGCCCAGCTTTGCTGGAAGAGGAAAGCAGGCACTTACTGATCATGGTGGTGCCGCCAGCCAGTGCAGCCTTGGTCCCCTGGAAGAAATCATCAGCAGATGTCATCCCCTGCTCTGGCATCTGGAACCGGGTGTGGACGTCGATCCCGCCAGGAATCACCATCCTGCCATGGGCCTCGATGGTTTTCACTCCCCCTGGCACAATCAGGTTCTCCCCTATTTGCCTGGGGAAAGAGGTTTCAAGGAGCAGGTCAGGCACACCCAGGTGAGCAGCCTGTAAACAAACACCCCAGTGCTACTTAGCCTGGCTGCAGTTGTCTTTTTCCATATAAAGCAGGGCACAGGATCAGCACACACAGGGCTGAGGGTGTTTCATTCTTCCCCTGGAAGCAGTTGCATAATAGCGAGTGAAGCATGCAATTCCTTCAGGATTTTGGGGCAATATTAAAGGAAGGAAAAGACAGAGCCCCTCCAGAAGGGGCTGTGCAGGTCATGGACGATCACTGCACCAAACACAGCTTTACTGGGGCTTTTTTTAAACTGGCAGCTCAACACTTTGATTCAAGCTCTCTAACAGCAATTTCGATGTTACCATTGGTTTGGGAGCACTGAAGAATTTTTGCTTCTATATTTTCTACCTTCCTCTCATGTGTAAGTATTACAGAATCCCTGCACAAACATAAATTCAAGCAGATATTGGTTACCAAATTCCTGGTGAGACCCTCAGAGGTCTCTCCAGTCCAGCTCTTCACGGACCTATTTTTAGCAGTGCAGTAGTGGATGACACACTGCAATTAATTAACTGTCTCTGGCTGGCTCCTTTAACTTCTAACCTTGATTAAAAAAGCACATGTGCTGGCTGTTTAGCCAGAACAGGAAAATTCCTTGTTTGTAACCTCCGTCTTGTCCATTTTTTCCTAAGAGTAATTTTCCAAAGAAATCTGTAACACATTTCATGTGCCAGGAACGCATGTTTCAGGCCTGAAAACACAGAAAGAGGTCTGAACCTCTTCCACTACAGGGTCATTTTTAACTTGAAGAAGGAGGGCTGGAGCGATCCTTGCATCACAGCCCGAGAGAAGTCAGCACTGCAAGAGACTTCCAGAGGTCACCTAAGTCCAGCCTCCAAGCCTAAAAGAGAATTAACTGTGTTAGGATGCTGAACTCTGGATTCAAAATATCTGAAGTCATAACTCAGTGAAATGTTACAGCACAGATAACTTCAAACACATGTGTCATCTCAGCATGGGGCTGCTCACATGGCTAAAATTAAGTGCATGTAAGTACCTCCTCGGAGCCAGTGAGGTTTCGGCCCAGTTGTTTATTTAATTCAACACCCTGCTTTTAAAGCTCCTTCATTAAACACCACGACAGAGGGGGAAATATTAATTTTTCATTGCAATTTAATAGAGCTCTCTGAGATTAAACTACTCCAGCCAATCTGCAGTGCATTTCCATGCATCCCCAATCCCACCATGAGGCTTCACTTACTTTATCAACCCGTCCTCCATGTAAATGTCTGCATAGAAGGACTGGTCATCATTAACTATTTTACCACCTTTGATCAAAAGACGATCACTCTGCAACAAAAGAAGCACAACACAAGACACAATTATTCAGTGGGAGAGCTGACAGTCTGCAGTGTCACTCCAGAGATGAAAGAGGAGGGAAGGCAACAACCTCTGCATTATTCACCAGCCCACGTCAAAACACAAGTCAACTGCTGCACTTTCAACTGGAAAGATAAAATGTTTTATTTCATCTGGAAGGCCTTTCATCACACTGACGATCAAAAAAAAATTCAAAAAAAAAAAAAAATCAGAACGGGGAAGGAGGTGGGTTCCAGTGGTCTCGTCTGCTCTGGCAGCTTCACTCCTACCTGCAGCCTGCCACCATCATCTGCAGCAGCAGCAGCACTAAATAACACTTGGAGGGACGTGTTAGATCCACACCTCTTATTTTTTTCTGCCTTGGTTGTATGCAAAATTTCCTATATGCACCCACACAGTGGAGTCACTACTTGGCTCAACGTGAGTCAACTGCTGTCAGGAAAATGGCCCAAAAGTCTGTTGCCAGGGGTTACGCAACACAAACAAGCTCCTTTGGTCCAATTTAGTGATGTTTCGATGCAGAGGATCCTTTCCTTGCCTTTTCAGAGCACCACTGCAGAACCAGATGGAAATAAGCACGTATTTAGCAAATTAGGGTTAAGGGAAGGATTTACAAAATGGTTATTAAGATTTCCTGAAATTAGAAGACAGTTTGGCAGGAACAGGAAGGTAATTACAAAAAGGCAGCTATCAGGCAGCATGATTTCATCCCAGCCCAGGTTACAGCTTGCTTCTTCAAGATCTTAGGTCAAAAACAAATGTTGGTTTTCTTTTTTTTGCAGTACTCATAAACAAGAGTGAAACCCACTGCAGAGCTCCTGACTGGGAGGACAGTTAAAAGTGGCTGCTACATCCCCCTGGTTCCCTCATCCACACATCACAGATGCATTTTTACAGCAGATGAATATTTAAAGCAAAGCACATACATGCTGTGAGTGTTTGGTTTAAACCACACCTTTGGCCCTCAGACATGCACTTGTACTTACTCTGATTCTTTTTTCCTCCTCCTAAAAACGCCTTTGGAAGAGAACAAAGCCATACCAGCACAGCCAAAGGCTGGGGAAACCAAAAGCTGGACTTTTAACTCAGAGGTGCCATGGACTTACAGAAAAAAATATGTATGAACTTATAGAAAAATACATGTAAAACAGTGACAGGGATGCTCAGGGCCCTGGTTTTGAGGTGCCAACTCCACTGTTCAACAAACAGAAGGAACAATCAGGTGTTTTCCCAAATTCCTCATAATAAAGATGAAGAGTTGGAGTACCCAATTCTCAACTGACACGGCTCTTTTAACACCAAATTCCACAAACTGCATCAGATACTGATTTATACCATAATACCCATCTTTTATATCACTGCTTAGCATCTAGGAGATGTTAAGTCCATCTCCCTCCTTCTTCTCCTTCCTCTTCCTGCTGCAATGGAGAGTTCCCCCGGACAACGCCACCGATTTCAAATACAAAGAAACCCCCAAAAATTCAATTTAGGAGCTGCTGCAAATGCCAACAAGCCTGAGTGAATTAACGTGGGGTGTGAAAAACCCACTTGTCTTTCAATGCCAGCCTCTCCAGCAAACTGTCCTACATGTTTACCGTTTCCAGAAACACTGCAGTGTTGATACCCACCTCCAGTGCAGGCTCCTTGTGCCATTAAAAAGGGAAAGCCTGGTCATGGATGTGACCGACAGCCTGAGTCCTAACACACTGGGCATCAATTAGGGAAGAACAAGGGAAAAAATATACATAAAGTGGCCACAAAAACGCAGCCTGGAGCATTTTAATGATGCTTCTGGCAGTAACCAGGGCTGCTGCTGGGCTCTTGAGAGGGCTCTGAGATCAGGGCGAATCCTCCTGCTCATCTCAACCACCTTGGAGACAAAAGCACACACAGCTCGCATCCCTTCGAGGGCCTGCCACCAAATCTGTGTCTATTCAGCAGCAAAATCAGGGCAGCCACACATCCATTATCCTCCTTCTTCCAGCATTAGCCTCGGTTGATAATTCCAGATTTGCACAACAGCAAATAGGAGCAAAATCTGATTTTTCCTACCCCTTTGCAGGAGGATTGGGTGCACACAACATAAATCAGAGCGTTCAGCCAGAAGAAAAATGCGTCATGCTACTCCTGGGCCGTGACAGGGATACAGTAGGAACCTCCATCGCCCTTTAAACACAGGCAGCTTTTTGAACTCCTTACCATTGGACTCTCGGAGCAAAACTGACCCTCCTTCGCAAAGAAAAATAATTTTAAAAAAAACGATGCTCCATTTATCAATAACCATTTTGCACATCCCCTGAATTCCTTAAGCACCGCAACTGTACAACCCAGCGACTCCTGCCCAAACCCGACACGTCAAAACCCCGTTTCAGAGCTCCTTTTCCTGCCCCCGAGGATGAAGGGATGGGTGTGTCCGTGGGGATGGTGAGGAGCGGCTGCCAAGGATGAAAAACTCGTGTCAAAAAAAATAAGCAGCTCCAGCAGCCCGTTAGACGGGGATAGCTTACGTAACCAAAAGTTGGTACCCTTGGACCTGCAATACCTGCCCTAAATCGGCTCCCACAACAAGGAGAGCGACGGAGGGGTTTATATAACGGCTCCTTCCCTGCTCCCCCAGGATCGCACCGAAACCTGCGCCTTGCCAGACGCTTCCTGGCGAAGAAAAGGCGATCCTGGAAAATCCCCAGCGCCAGCCCGGCGGGGACTGGGGTCTCGGGCTTATCCCCCCCGCCCGGAGCCGCCCTTCGCCGGGCTGGGGCGGGCGGGGATGGAGCAGGCACCGAGCCCCTCCCAGGCACACAACGAGGGCTGGGAGAGCCCCCCGGGCACAGCCCGAGGGCAGGGACCCCTCCCCGGGCACAGCCCGAGGGCGCCGAGCCCCCCGCGCGGGGGTCCGCGATGCTCTCCGGGGCCGGGGCTGCGCTGCCGCGGGGCGATGCCGCTGAATCCGCCTCCGGCCGGGGCTCAGCATCTCCCGGCTCTGCCGACCCCGGCCCCCCCGAGCCCCCCCGACGCTGCAGCACAGGAAGCGCCGCATTATCCCTGATCCCATTATCCTGCCCCAGCCCCGCATCGCTCCGGCACACAAAGGGCTCCATCCCCGCGCACCCCTCCCCCTTCCCCGCCGCTGTTTCCCTGCGCTCCACTCACCGTGATCCGCGGAATATTTTTCTTCCCCTGATAAGACATCTTGGGAAATCAACCCCCGATGTATTTATTCAATAATGTTATATATTTTTTAAAGAGAAGCGCGGCGGCTGCTGCACCGCTATTGTCTCCCGCGCAGCAACTGCTCCACGACCTCCCCTCCACCGGTGCGTAGATCAAAAAAAAAAAAAAAAAAAAAAAAAAAAAATTATAATAAAACAGAATAAAAATAAATCCCCCGAGGCCAAATCACTGCGATCCCGGGGCAGGGTAGCGGGGGGGAGGGGGGGGGGCGCGGCGCGGCGCGGCGCGGGAGGCGAACCGTGCTCTCCGCAATGGCAGGAACGGGAGAAGCAGCCAGCCCTGCGCGTTTCCCTTTCTTCCCTACGCCCGAAGCCCAGCCCGGCCCAGCCCAGCCCCGGCAAAGCCCGGCCCAGCCCAGCCCAGCCAAGCCCGGCCCAGCCCCGAGCGGCGGCGGGGCGGGAGCTGCGCATGCGGCCCCGCCGCTCCCGAGCCCCGCCCGCCCGGCGCGCGGCGCCATTGGCTGAGCGCCCGCGGGGATGCAAATCAGCGGCGGCCTCCGCCCAATGGGAGAGCAGGGGACGCGCCGGAATGCAAATAAGGGGTGGGAGGGGCGCGCGCGCTCCCGGCGGCGGGGCGCGGGAGCGCGGATCGGGAGGCACCGGGAGGCACCGGGATAGACAGGGAGAGATATATCGGGACAGACGGACCGGAATACATCGGGACACGCCAGGCACCGCCCACCCGGCCCCCCCGCTCCCACCCAACCGCTTCCTGGAGGCCCCGAAGCTGCAGCGTTGGGCGGGGCAGCTGCGGGGCTCTGCGAAATGAGCACGCCCCGTTTTATTCCCCGCCGGGGCTGCGAGATTCCCTGGGAGGAGCGGGAATGATCCCTCCATCCCTGGGGGTGCGGACACTCCCCTGTATCCACCGCCGGGGCTGCACCCCCGGGGGGAGAGGGGACGACCCCACTATTGCCGGGGGTGCGGGCACTCCCATGCATCCTCCGCTGAGGCTGCACCCCATCCCGGGAGGAGCGGGAACGCCCCCTCCATCCCTGGGGATGCGGACACCCCCATCCATCCCCCGCCGGCTCTGCAGCCCCCGGGAACGATCCCTCATTTCCGGGGCTGCGGACACGCCACCATCCGAGCCCCCCCACCGGCAGAACGGAGGATGCCCGATGGGGAAGTCGCTGCTTTCGATCTTCTTTGTCCCACCCTACCCTTTCTGGCGCTCCCAGTTAGCTAACTGGGAGGAGGCGGGGGTGTGGAAATGAAGATTTGAAGCCACTCCCGACGCTTTGGTTTCCTAGTCTGCCTTCTCTCACACCTCGTCCAGAAAATCCAGCCCGGATGCAAGCCCCAGAGACACCTCTGGTCACTAACCTGGAGCTTTAGTGCCAGGGAAATGTGGGCTCAGAACTACGCACCCGGGCGTGGGGATCCTCTCTGGTCCCTCGGGCCATTCCTTACTACTCCAGTGCTGCCAACTCTGTGTTCCATGTTTCAGTCACACTTGGAGTCTTAAATTTCTCAGTCCCTGAACTCCATAAGCTGGTACTTCAAGGAAAGAAATGCATTAAATGGCATAAATATCTCCTCATTGTTTACAGTGCACTTGTCCCAGTGCAGGGAAGGGAGGTGGGATCCCTGGCCAGGCAGGTTCCTCTGACATCAGCTGTGCTGTGTGTGTACAACACATTTCTTGGAGAACTCGAAGCCATGAATTACCTTCGCAAATCAATTAATGCCACAAAATAACTTCTGCTTGAAGGTTATAACTGATAATTAACAACCAAAGACTTACCTTCTTCCCTCACTCATGAGGAATTCCACATCGCACAAACTGCAGCTTTGCCTGCCACGAAATTGTGATCTCTACATACCCAAACACACTGTGCAGAACCAGTTAAGAAATGAAACCTTTGCTCTGGGAGAGCAATAAATCATTATGAAGACAACATCTGTTCAAACAGACCCCTATCAGGACCTTTTATGTTCATTTCTTCACAGGAAGCTCTAAGGAAAATAGCGAAGGAGTTTTTCCTGGGCATAGGTAGGACGTCACACAACACTTAAAGAGCTGATATGTGAATCAGTTAATATCCAATTAGCCACAAATGAAAAAGTGGCTCATTATGACAGTGGCAAAATGGTTAATTTGTCAGACTGTAGGGCTTTATTTTGATTTAATGATTAGAATAGACGACCCTAAATGAGTTATCCTGACCCTCTGATGTGTGCTGGAAGAAGTTTTGAAACCTCAGCATATTTTTGTTCAGAACATGGCAGCAAGAATCTACATCAGGTCTCTAAATTTAGACAGTGCAACTGTTCCTTTTTTTTCTCTTTGATGCTCGTTTTCCTCCTCGGTTTCGTATCTGAATGGTTCCATGTCTTTTTTTGCACGTAGCAGAGTACCAGAGAGGAATCACACACTGGCCAAGGGTTGGGAGCTGGCACCCAGGCCTTGGGCAGTGGATCACTAACACACCTAGAGCCCATCTCATCTGCCCAAACACAAGTATTGCAATTTTTTTTTTTATGAGGCTCCTTACTGCATGTGGGCTTAATTCAGAGCAGCAGTTCTTGAATGTTAATTATTCCATAATCATATATTCCATAACTTGGATCCAGCAGTGACTAGGGTCAGAAAGCAATAACCAATCTCCAGGTGACACTTAGCTTGTCTTTCTCATCACCTTGTTGCAAGAACCTAAGTAGTACAGAATGAAATAAATACAGAGATTAAAGGGCTGGAAAGCCACAGCTGTTGAAGAGGCAACATCTACAGAGCACCAAAACTTTAAAGCTTCCATGGTTTAGGACCAGAACTGAGCTCCCAAATGTGTCCTTTAGCAGCATTACACCACACCAATATGCCCCAATTTTCTTTGCTTTTAGCAATGAGCTAAAAGGCTGTCAAAATACGTAATTTAAAAATTAATGTAGTTGCAAACTGGCTTATTTAGCCTGCCTAAAGACAGGTGAGGAATGGAAATTGCCTGTTGTATAAACACACATGAGGGCAGGTGATCAGGAGGGGAGGAGAAGAGCTAATGGACAATGTTGAGATGAGAACAAGTGGGAAACAGTCTGGAATTACTGAGGTGCATCCTGCTCTTTTTGGACGGTTCTGATAGAGCTCGGAGCAATCTGGTCCAGTGGAAGGTGTCCCTGCCCCTGGCAGAGGCTGGAACTGGATGAGCTTTAAGGTTCTTTCCAACCCAAACCATTCCATGATTCTCTAAGTAATTCCCTGGGTAAATCTCTAGTTTCTGCATAAATTCCCCCACAAGCTGAATGAAGAAAAGTAACTATGTATGAAATGTCAGGGGCAGGAGTTGGGTCCTTTGTTAAAAGAAGAGAATTGAACTTCCTCCTTAAATCCTGGCAGAGCTGGATCCAGCCCAGCTGCCCTACAGCAGTGCCAGGATATTGTGGGAAGTGACGGGATTCTGGATAATGCTGATGCACTTTGTCTTCCACAGGTCTACTAATGCACACAGGGGGCTGAGCAGGCTACAGTTAAAGGTGCCACGTTAATGAGCACTGCCTAATCAATGCTAATAAAGGGAAGGACAAGAGTATCCCTGACCCATCCTCAGGCTTCAGATATTTGGGGGAAATATTGGCCAGGATCACCCTCAGCCATTCCTGCCCAGCTGCTGCAGCATTTCTTGTGAGGCTCTTGGCAGCAAAAACTTATTTCATGTTAAAGGAGCAAATACATGTCTAAATTTATATCCTGGAAAGGTCTAGAGGGAAAATGGCACCGGAATATGAGAATCTCTGTGCAGTGATAATCTATGCTAAAATCATCAAAATAAATCTATGCTGAAATAAATCAGCACAAGCATCAGTGGAAATCAATTTACACCAGCTCTGAATCTTAACTCACAGATTCTGTGAACTACCATAAAGCACTTGGCAAAGAATTTTATTCCCACTGTGGAGTTACTGAATGGTTGGGAAAAGAAGTATTAAAAAGATGTTCTTCCTCTGTGGAATTTTAGTGTAATGGCAACAAAGCCCACAGAATTTCTGCAACACCCAGTTGCTTTCACTCCTACTGAATACTTAAAGGTGTGTCCACAAGGGCATTTTGCCATGAAATTAAAAACCCTGCAAATGGAAGCATCCATTTTAAAACTTAATGAAAAGAGAGATCAGAGATGGATTTAAATAAACTGGGCCAAAAGAGCTTTTAGGAGTTCACCCATCAGGCCCTAATTTTCAGTCATGATCCTGCCAATGCCAATTGTTGCATCAGCTCCGACTCTCAACGATTTTAAAGTTTTCCATGGATCCAGCAACCTCCTGCATCCTAGAAAGTGTTGGAAGGATTAAATCCAGGCTGATACATGGCAGGATGAGTTATATATCTGTCCTCCCCAAAAGATGGTGAAAGAACTGTCCATTATTAATCACTATAAATTAAATTACTGTTATACTTGACCACGGGCATCTCTGGTTTTATTATCTTACAGGAGAAAATTAAAATTAAGAAATTACCATGAGGGTCAAACATGTTACTATGAGGAGGTAAAAATCATACAGCTTCTCAGAGAAACAGCCTGATTTTTTTTGCATACAGACTACACAGACTATTTTATGAGGGGAAGATTCACTTTCTAGCCACACAAACAGGTCGATCAAAATGTACATTCGATCTGCAAATTAAAATTAACCTTCCAATTGATTTTGCTTCTTTTAGTAGCCCAAGAACCCTTTAGGAGGTTCAAAAACATCATTTTAAGAAAGCTGTTAGTGTTGGAGTGTATTTCTTAGAGGAAATGTCCTGAGCACCATGATATGAATTGTCCTTAAACAAGCCCAGCAGAGTTAATTCCCCATCATGTACCCGGGAATGAGCCAGGCTTTCTTCAGGGTTCTAGACAGGGATTGCTCTGTCAGGGGTTGTACAATTCACAGAAAAAAATGTGTTGTTCTCTCCAAACTGCTCACAGCCACATCCTGCCCTGACCTGCACTACAGCTAAATGCAGAACTTCTGGAACAAAGGCATGGGACATTCAGGCCTCGCTGTCACTGCCTCTCCCTTTCATCCTCTGGCACCTCCAGGCCTGTGGGAACCATGGGTAGGGGCTAAGAAATGCCTATTTTCAGTGATTTGCACAGTTTTTTACCATTATAATCCCTTTTCCTTCCCCAAAAACCTATAGGGCAAAGCATCAGGCTCTCAGCCACTGCCATCCCTGCTTGTGCCAGCCAGCTTTGCCTTCCTCTGAGATGGAGGATGATCATGACTCAGGGAAAAAATGGAATTTTGACCTCTCTTTTCCCACCATGAGATTCATTCCTGCACTCTGGTAGGGGATCACAGAACAGGACATTGATAATCACACACAAATGCAAAGAGGTTTGGGTTTGGGTGGTTTCCTGCTCCCAAATGCTTTTAAGCTAAGAGAGTTCTTGAGAACACCCTCCCCCAACCCCATCTGAGCTTTGCTGACAACGTCATTTCCCAACTTTACAACAACATCCCAGCAGATACACCCAGACTTGATGTGCCACAAGACAGATGGGTGATACAGGGAGTCAAAGCCCTGCAGGTAAAAGACTTCAGGCAGACCCTAAATGACTGCCCAGCACCTACTAACCAGATGGGGCCTGTTAAATGATGGCCAGGGCGGTGATGTAAGGGTGGCACAGCAAACTGCCACTCCCATGTGCCAGGAATGGCATTTATGCCTTGGGGTAGAACCTGTATCAGCTCTAAACTGAGCAGGGAGTCCTGGCTCCAAGTGTTAAATCTTTAACCCAAATAATACATTGGTCCTGTATCAAGGCCCCTTGCTCATTCCTGCATGAAAATGTGGTATTGGTAAATTCTGCACATAAAACCACTCCACAAGACACCCACTGGATGTATGGAACATCAGCTGTGCAGAATGATGGCTTTGAGAAGAAGTTGAGAGGACTTTGGCATTTCTGCTCCTCACTGTTAGTTTTTTTTCCACAAACCATCCTGACCCACTGGAAGAGCATGCAAGCCATCCTCCCTGATTATTTTGCGAGCAATGATTGTCGAAACAAGGCTAGAAAAATTGCAGGCATTGTAACAAATTAAACTCAGGACTGCATTTCCAGCTGTCTGGAACAGCTCCTTTGTTTTAGACAACAGTTCCATTAATGTTCCAGAGTCTGTGATTATTTGAGCTCTCAACAATATCCTGTTTTCATTATTTCTCTCCAGGAATGAACAACCATGATCCTGAGAGCTTTGAGGTTTTAGGAGAAAGTCCAGTCATGTCCCAAGCTTCATGACAGTGTTTTGCAAGTGAGTCCTCTCCTGTCAATTCTAAAATAAAAACATTTTCCTACTCTCTGTTTTTTCATTTTTGTTATTTGTTACAATAGGCTTTGTTGGTTCAGACCAGCAGTTTACACACAGTGCTCTGTTTTAAGGGAGGTAAAAAAGGGATGTAAAGGCACACAGGGGAAACACCTGAACTACTGGAGTAAGAACAAGATGGCAAATGAAGGAGAGATCTGGGATCCCAGGGCTTGTACTGGTGTTGAAGAGTCTGAGCAGCTACTCAGGCTCTCTCTACAAACCAGATTAAAGCCCTTGTGATCTCTCTCGCAATTAAACCTTGCTTTTCTCTATAGATGTTCCCTAAAATACTGTCTCTGTCCCAAAAATGTCAACAGGTGAGAAAGACAGAAAGAATAGCAATTACAGATGTGAGAAGTCTGGGAAATACACTAGCAGGAATGACCCAGCTCAAGCAATCAATGGCCAAAGTTTTTCAAACCCTAGAAAAATGTCCCTCTCTCAAGACTGGTCATGTAAGGAAAAGGGAAATATTGCCCTGGGATGCCATTCCAGCTCTGGGACCAGGAACTTCCCAGCTTCTGCCCTGACTACAAAGCAGAGCTGATGGGCAACAGAGCTGGGGAAGGGGCTGGAGCCCCAGGAGAGGCTGAGGGAGCTGGGAAAGAGGCTCAGGCTGGAGCAAAGGAGGATCAGGGGGGACCTTGTGGCTCTGCACAAGTCCCTGACAGGAGGGGGCAGCCGGGGGGGTCGGGCTCTGCTGGCAGGGAACAGGGACAGGAGGAGAGGGAACGGCCTCAGGCTGGGCCAGGGGAGCCTCAGGGTGGACAGCAGCGGGAATTTCCTCATGGAAAGGGTGCTCAGGCCTTGGAATTGCCCAGGGAGGTTTGGAGTGCCCATCCCTGGAGGTGACCAAGGAAGGCCTGGACGTGGCACTCAGAGCTCTGGGCTGGACACAAGGTGGGGATCGGTCACCGGTCGGACTCGATGGTCTGAGAGGGATTTTCCAACCTGGATCATCCTGTGGGTAAATGCCACTGCAGGAAATGATCTTGCAGGTGCACAGCAGCTCCTGAGAGCTAGGCCAAGGATCTCGTGCCTCATTTAAGGAATCCCACATCTGAAGACGCCGTTCTTGGCACACCCCAGTGCTGGGGTCAGGGCCTCGGAGCACTGAACCAGCAGCTCCAGAACCAGCCAGGAACAGCCCAAACAGGGAAGATGAGAAAGTTCAGATGGGAAATAGAAGCACAGTCAGTTCTCCAAGGCCTGGCAGCTGGAAGCAGCAGACCTGTTGAATTGGCCGCCAGAGATAGAGCTGCAAACGCTGCTGGAACTGAGGCCAAGCCTTCCTGGTGCCTCCAGAGATGATCTTAACACTGAATTATGAGGCAGCACAGCCCAGGGGCAACACATGATAGATGGCTACAGAATGTCCCAGGCAGGACAGACACAGAGAGATTTGATTGCCCTTATCTTGTCCCACAGAACAATATATTGCTATTTAATGTAGAATAATTACATCCCCTTCTTTATCCTCTTGACAGTTGAGACCTCAAAGAAAAATATAAAAAATAGCTTGTCCATGTTGCTTTGTTAACTATTTCAAAGGGGATTAAGACAAGATCTTTCTATAAGCGACAGAAAGGATGACTGTGTTTTAAATCCATAAAACCGATTTTAACTGCTGAGGATTTCACCATTGATTCAAGCTATGGGTGCAGTCAGCTGGAAAGCCAAAGCTAAAACATTCCTGCAATAAATTCCCAATCCACAGCATAACATTTATCCCAAGAGATTGCACTTACCCCAGTGCTCACCACCCCTCACAACACGATCCATTGGCATCAGTGTTAAGTAAAGCTAATGAGAAACAACTTAAATGTTTTGTACCATCCCATTATTTCATCCCCTCAGCTAACATTTAGACAATAATATTAAAAAATAGAACCAAAAAACACACTTAAAAAAAAATGTTATTAATATTGTTGGTGGATTCTGATTTTTCACAATGGTGTACTTAAAGTTTTTATTATACTGGTACCATGTAATCAGAAAATAATTGATCTCTTTAAGGTATATCCTGCTTATGTCTCACAGGACATCAAATTGTCCAAAATTAGCTCTTAAAGTGTCCTGAATTGCAGAACCTTTGACTCCCCAGGATGAAAAAGCCCTTTATTCTTGAAATGCACCTTGATTTGTCCAACAAGACAAATAAATCATGGAAAGTTACTCCATTAGTAGCCACTCCAGCATGGTCAGAGCAAACCTCAGGCATCTGTAGTGGCAAACTTTTGTTTGGGTTTGGGAAGCCAGGTTTGGAGCAGCATGGAGCACATCCTCCTCCTCCTCATTGGGGCTGGTGTGTGGGAATTCTGAAAATCTGGGCCTGCCTTTGTGAGCTCTTTCTGACAGCAGTGGTTCACATGTGGAAATATGGCTGGTCACTGCAGCAGGGGCTGATTTGGGGTGGATGAGCCCCTATTTTATAACCAATAAATTTTATTAATTCCTATTTCTATATTACCTCCAGTAACACTTCATGTTTCTGAAAGCAGGAGAAAGTGGTGAACAAGCCCATATTCTGAATTCCAGGCAGACTTCTGCCCAGCGTACACAATCCACATCAGTATTAAAAATCAGAAGGCACATCCCAGAAACAGCTTACAGAAGAAAGGGCTGCTCTAAACCCACTGGGAGACTACTCAGAGAAACTCCTGCCCTATGCCAGGAGTTTAGCAGGCTGCTGGTGGGTACTTCATTCATTAATTTCTGCTCTTCCAGCCTCTGCACAGGAGCCAGCATTGTCAGAGGCGTTCACTGAGTATTTCCTGGCTCACAGCTGAATAAAACTGGTTCAAATTGATTTACAGAGGAAAGCAGATGGGCATGGTCAGGCAGACCCATGGGTTTAGTGGGTTTTGCCTCTGGAAGAGGATGGGCTTTATTACACCCTGACAAACCCAGAGAATGAGAAATATCTGCAGGAGTCTTAAAAACCTGGGTTGCTACGAGGATGCCACATTCCTGTGAAAGTCCCAGATCTTCCCGAGTCAAAAATTCCCACTAAAGCCAGCGGCCCTGCTGAAAATTGGCATTGAAATGCAGCTCTCAGGGGTCACTCCGGCGCCTGTCCTCCCCTGGCAGCAGGGGTAGGAGCATCCCCCTGGAAGAAGCCTGCAGGGGTTTGATCCCGGTAGGTGCAAGCTCATCGATGCTCTTTTGCTCACAATCGCGTTTCTGTTCCGTGAGCTGCATTCCCTGCCTGGGTGGGGCATTTCCCTGCCCTCGTGCTTGGGGAATCGCCTAAGAAACAAAAAAGTCGCTCTTTCTCCCAAAACAGGAGGGCAGGGCGGGGTGTTTGTGGGTGCGGAGGGGGGGCCGCCTTTTTTCTTGTGCCCCCCTCTCGCACACCTGCAGAGAGCACACGGACAGCATTCGAGCTCTGGAGGGGAGGTTCTGCCAGAGATGCGGCTGCCGAGGGGAAGGCACGGGCTGCCACACGGATGCAGGGGACATAAAAGCCAGCGGCTGCAGGTGGAGAGGATCCATCCTCTCTGCAGCCTATCGCCTGCTCGAGTTCACCTCACACAATATATATATATATATATCTCTATATATGCACCCACCTTGTCATTCAGGTTCTGCAGCGCCTCCTTCCCCGTGGCACTCCTGATCTCCACCTTCCTCCCGAATTCAACAGATGGTTCCCCTCCCTTCCCGCTCTGCCTGGAATAGACGGACGGAGCATCCGGACCCAGGTGGGCAACATCCTTCTGCTTTGCCACGACTTTGTTACATCCGCGGCCCACCGAGAGCGAGTCGAAGTCGATGGTCTTGTTCTCCAGGGAGCCTTCCACCGGGCAGAACATGCCACAGAATTTCTGCCGGGGCTTGGGACTGCCCGAGCCCAGGTTTTTGAAGAAGGCTGGCACTTCTTCTTCCTCTCCCTGCCGCCCGTTCTGCTTCCTCTCAGCCATGGCTGGGGTGGTCTCCCTGCTAAGGGGGAATAACAACAGCGGTAACCAGGAGGATCCTGCACACACACACACACACACAGACACACACACACGCGGGGAGAGGAGAGGTGGGGGGAAAAAAGGAAAGCGATAGGAAAGAGATGGATCTGGGTCCTAGAGATACGGCAACATCAACTGCAAAGGGCTGTGCCCGGCAGGTCCCCTGCCCCCATCGGCACCAGCCAGCCTGTGGCTCGCTCTGTCTCTTTGATGCAGCGCAAAGTTGAGGCAAGGATGGGGCAGATCCTGCTGCAATTAAGGGAGGAGGCTTCAAGTTCCCAGCATCCAGATGGGGAGGGAGGGAAAAGGAGAGAGAAGGAGAGGAAAAAAAAAATTAAAAAATAATTAAAAAAAAAAAAAAAAAAAGAAAGCTCACTCTGCAGCAGAAACTGAGGACTGCTCCGGAAGTGATGCGAGTGGTGAATTGGCAAATGGACTCGATCAGGTTGGAGCAACAGCCCCCATCACACCCACCCTCTCCCCCTCCCCTTCCCCGGCGTGCGGCTCTCGCTGTTCCAGGGAGGCTGATGGGGTCCGGGCACCTCCTCCCCTCCGGCTGCTCCCCTTCCCCGGGCAGGGCAGAAAGGGGCTCTGCCTCCGTGCCTCCCTTCCTCCCACCAGCCTGTCCCCTGCCTCCCCCAGCCTAGCAATGGTGGAGTGCTCCCGGAATCCCATTGTTCCTCACTTTTCCCAACACCGCGGAGCCGGAGGGCGGGAGCAGCTGGGATCGCGGCTGGGTCAGTGGGGCTGCAGGAGCAGAACGCTGACTCAGCTTCCTGGGGTTTGGGGCATCGTTGGTGCAGACCCTCTTCAGGGGGGAAAAGGGCTGATTGATGGCACTGGAGAGAGGATGAGAAAGAGAGACAGATGGGTGAGGGGTGTGAGAAACGGGGGAGAGATGAAAACGAGCTGGCAACAAGGACTTACCTCCAGGAGCTGAAATTAGTGACCTTGCGAGTCAATTAAGCCTCTGCAGCGCCAGGAGACCCCGGTTTCTCCCTGCGGGGGATGAGGGGAGGCAGCCAAAGGCGGCTCCGGCTGAGAGCAGGTTTCTAGAGGAGGAGACAGAGCAGCCCCGTGCGCTCCTGCCCGTGGTGACAGCGACCCTGCGACGGGGGCGAGGGGAGGTGGGGGAGATGGGGGCAAAGGGGAGATGGTGGCGGAAGGGAGGTGGGGGCAGAGGGAGGATGGGGAGGAAAGGAAAGATGGGGGTAGAGAGAAGATGGGGGCAAGGGGGAGATGGGCAAAGGGGAGATGGGGGCAAGGAGAGGTGGGGGCAGAGAGGAGATGGGGGGGCAAAGAGGAAGTGGGGGACGGAGAGCAGATGGGGGCAGAGCGAGGGTGGGGAGCAGAGCGGAGATAGAGTGCGAGGAGAGATGGGGCGCAGAGAAGATGGGGAAGAGGGAAGATGGGGCGCAGAGAAGATGGGGAAGAGGGAAGATGGGGCGCAGAGAGGGGATGAGGTCAAGGGGGAGACGTGGCCCCGGCTGGGCCCGGCCCGGCCACCGGCGCTGTCCCTTCAGCACCAGCCGCGCCCGGCCCGGCGCGGGTCAGAGCCCGCCGGGCTCTCCGTGCCCGGTGCAGCCCCTTCGCTGCTGGGCTCCGACCCAGCGCCTGCTCCGCCTGTCCCATCCTCTGGGACTTATTCCCCGGGGTTTGTACCTAAACGAGCCGCTCCAGGGCCGGCGGGGTGGAGGGAGGGCTGGGGTCATTCCCAAAGGGTTGGTTCGGGCAGAGTCCACCAGACCCTGCGAGCATGGGAGACCCTGGGGACGTGGGAGCAGAGCCAGCCTGGTCACAAAGGTAGGAAGTGCGGCACACAATCGGTCGAGCGTGTCTGTCTCCACCTGATAATATGTTTTTCACGTGTGATTTGGGGCCCTCAGGATAATCCATATGCAATATTCGTGCGGGCCAAACCCAATGGCCAGGCTGATTATTGCCATGCATTATTCATTGATAGGCATCTTTGCACGTGCATACATTAATTGTTAATTGAGAGGCATCTGTGTCCAAATGGCTATGAAGCACCTTTGCAAGATTCAAAAAAAAAAAAACAAAAAACACTAAAAGAAATAAATCGAGGTATTTAAAAATAATCACAGAGCCATCTCTCCCTGCAAACCACACCCAAATCAAGGCATTTGTACCAAAGGGTGGAAAACCACCAAAGCCAAGGTCACAACTGAGCAAAGCCATGTAATAAATGCGCAGCACAGTGATAAAAGACTCCAGACTAAAAGGAAAAAAATAAGCCTGCAGCTTGGCCCTGAAGGATGAGGATGATGTGCTCTGGTAACTAATGAAGGAGGGAGGAATCCAAAGACAGGGGCTCTCCAGGGAAACAGCCCCACCTTCTTCCCCTCCTGGGGCCATCCCCCAGGATCCAGCAGGGTTGCAGCCACGCTGATCTCAGGTGCGTGGTTGGGGACTGGAGCCCAACAGATGGTCTCTCAGGTACACACAAGTGCTGTTTTATTTAGGGTTTATAAATATTAATTGCCACAGCACTGCTGATCAGGCAGTGCCGGAGCTGCAGCGAGTGCTGGCGGAGGCTCCAGCAAGAGGAAAGCCTTGGAGTGATTGTGCTGACACGTTCTGCAGTTTGCTGAGACGAAGGCAGTGGCTTTCAGGGCCAGCCTGGAATCCAGCTCATTCATCCCTTGGCACAGCCCTGCAGGATGCTCAGATGGTCACAGGCACAGGCTCTGTGGAGGGGTGGGGCGGATCTGCCAGGAAAGCTGGAGGCTGCGTCGGGATCCAGACGGGAATGAAATCCTGCAGACAGGACTAAACCTCCAAACGTCTCAGAGCTGATAAAGGTCACTCCCAAAGGCTGTTTTCCTGCTGTACAGATCTGACTCTTCTACAATGACCCCACAAAACACAGACAACCACACACTGAACATCCATCTCCAAATGGTTCCCCTTTCCACAGGCACTCGAGGACACACTCAGCAGTATTTCAGTTATTTGGGGTTTGTATTTCCAGCTGGGCTCAGGGGAAGTCTGTCAAAGACCTCACCTGTGTCTGCTGATCTGCTGAGACTGTGGCTGGTCTCTCGTATCAAACCAAAGATGATTTCAGTCACCCAGAGGAAATTCAGGCACTCCAAAAAATGACTGAACTGCTAAAAGATATCCTCCTTTGTCTGTATTCTCCTTTTTGGGTATTTCACAGTGTCTGTATATTAATTTTGTTTTTATGGTCCTTTCATGGACAGTGACTAAAAAGGAGGCAATTTTAAAAAGTTTTTATTTCCATCTCTGAAACCCAAATATCAGATCTTGCAAAAATCCCAGCTGTAGCAAATTCTATTCATTCTGTTACACTGGAACTGAAACACTCAAATGTGCCTATATGATTCCACAGCTTTATTCCTCAAATATTTCTTCCTCCAGGAAGAGTCGTAGCATGAGTAAAAGTGCACCAGCCAGTTCTGTGAGAACTCAGACCCCCAAAATCACTCTGAATTTGGGATCAGCCATAGAAATTTATTGCCTGCATGAGTCCCACTGAACCTCTATAATGCCTGACACACAAGCTTTGTTCAAGATTCCAGAATTCCCAGTCAGGTATATCAGATTCCCATCAAATTTGTTATCATAAAGAGAATATGGGGTGATGGAATTTATATTTCAATTTGAGTTCACAGCTAAATAACAGAACAATTCCTGAGTGGTAACATATTAAGCCAGCAACTGGATATGCCCATGCTCTAAGCATGGAAATAACAAAATTTTCCTGAAAAATCACTGGGATCTGATAATCCATGTGTTTAATAATCCCACAGGGTGTCTATTTTCACTGAGAACCACATAAATTACTTTGAGAAGGACACTGACCCTCATCTGAATTTCATAAACCCTGCATCAATATGAAAATTCCTCAGAAAACAGCTCATACTTGGCCCTACAAAAGTGGGGAAACACTGGAGAAACCTAAACACAACCTTAGAAGTGAATCAGGGCAGTTGGAATCACACTGGCAGCTTCAGTCTCCATGCAGCAGCTTTATATTCTGCTCCTGTAATGAGCATTAATTAGATCTTGCTCTATCAGTTATAGGGGTGTGCAGAGCAGAATAAGCTGAACACTTCTTTGCAGATAAACTATTTAATAACACATGAAAATGGGTTAAATTTGTAATATGATGTGTGGATAATATTAATTGATAAAAAGAACAAAAGAGAGAAACTCAGTAGAAACACATCTTCAGATTTTAACATCTTAAAACTCTGGACACCTCTGAGCAAGTGACTTGCAGCAGGAATAACACCCCGGAAAAGTGAAGTGATGAATAGAGAGCTTACCTGAAACTGCAGAGGAGAGTGGCAGAATTGGCCTAATTTAAGACCCTTTTATGCTCTTGCACAAAAGTGCTGAGTGCTGTAAGTACTCCCTGCCTTCAGCACTCAGCACCCCATGAGAGGAGACAATTCCTGCCTGGGGATTGGCCTTGGCAGAGACAAGGAGAAGGATGGCACAAAGAGCCTGGATTGCACAAATTTCTTTTGCAAAAAGAACTTTACACTGATAGAAAGGAAATGTGAGCACAAAGATGGGCAGTGGGCTAGCTCCTTGTCAAACAAGGGGAAAATTTGGTCTCTTTACTCTCATACCGAGACTCCCTTCATGTACAGAGCCCTGGAATCTGACTGGAAAAACCCCGGAGCACAGGATTGATCCCCCTGTCGCACCAATGGTGAGCAGTGATTTCTGATTTCCTGTTCCATCTGGCCAAGAAATCCCAGCTTTTACAAGAGCCTGGAGTGACAGGACAAGGGGGAATGGCTTTAAACTGACAGAGAGCAGTTTTAGATTGGATATTAGGGAAAAAAATCCTCTCTGTGAGGGTGGTGAGCAGCTAAGATGGAATTCCAGAGACACTGTGGCTGCTTCTAGATCCCTGGAAGTCCAAGGCCAGGTTGGACAGGTCTTGGAGGAACCTAGAATAGTGGAAGGTGTCCCTGCCCATGGCAGGAAGTGGGATTCGATAGGATTTAAGGTCTCTTCCCACCCAGTCCATTCTGGGATTCTCTGATTCCACTTCTCATGAATGAAATGTCTAATGCTGCTTTATTCCATTTCATTCTCACAGTTACTTCCAAGGCTGAACAATCAAACTTGATTTGAATTAAAAACAAGGCAATATAAGCTCGATGTTGCTTTATTTGCCTTCCATCCTTAGGTGAGGTAATTGCTGCAAATCCAGAATTTTCTTCATTATTTAACAATTAAAACCCAGACAGAAAGTACAGCAGTATATTCCACCATTAAATTGCCATTATTAAACTAAATGACAGCAACTACTTCCAAATCTGGGGCTCTTCCTATTGCAAATAATTGATTATTAATACTTCCAGTGGGTGCAAGATTTACCATGCAAGGCAGGATCCCAGTGAAATTTGGGTATTTGCAGAAGCAGAACTCCACTGAGTCAATTCTCCAGTGAAAATGAGCAAAGAAGGCCTGGCACAAGCCACTGTGCCAATTTAAGGGATGGCTTAGAGACCTCCAGCCTGGATCTTTAAGGTCCCTTCCAACCCAAACCACTCTGATTCTCAAAGAGAGGCTGAACAAAGCTTGAATATAAATCAACAACATTTTAGGGATGCTGAGAGCAAGGGTCTGTTTTAGGCTGTGCTGAACTCTGCAACCAGCACTGCTTACAAAAGCGTGCAGCCCTTAAAAACATGAACTTGCTGCATGTGCCACTGGAACAATCTTAATTTCCCTGCCTGGCCAGAAGCTGGGAAAGCTGCCTTCCCTCTTTCTGGGTGTTGCCTTACCCATTGCTGCTCCCTGCATCCCTCCCTGGCATTTGAATTTTCTAAGGCACAGGCTCAGGATCAAGAGGTGGCACTGAATAACTGCTATTTCCAGAATATTCCTTGAGTATTAAGAATCCAACCAAATCCTAAAATGCTTCATTGGGTTGGAAATTGTTCTGGCAGAGCACAAAAACTGAAAGACCAAGTTGTCACAGAGAAATCATTAACCAACTTCCCTTTGGAATATGATAATTGCTGGAGTGGCTGACAGCTTTTCTTGGCAGTGAGCACTCAAAGACGAGACACATAATTTCAGGAACATTAAAGACCAGCAGAAAGTATTTTGATAAATGAATAAAGTCAATTAAAATGCTGAGACAAAGATAATTTTTCTTCTATGTCCTTTTTATTTCTGTTTATCCTATGCCTCACTTTTCTTTCAGTTTTGTCCTCAGCGACCTCAGCTAACATAAAATAGCCCTGGCAAATTTCTGCCACTCAAATTTTGTTGCCAGTGGGTTTTAGTCATGCAAACAGTTTTAGTCCATGCAAACACCCTGCCCACAGCCAATAGTACAAATATTGAATCAATTACCAGAGGATTTTCCAAAGGCCCAAATGGAAATGAGGCCCACAATTCCCAGTGACTTCCAGAGGGAGTGGACACCCTCACTGCAATCAAAACCTCTCCTCACTAATTCAGTGTGTGAAAGGCACCAGCCTGCCCTGAAATCAGATTTTTCTCAGCTATTCCCAGGGTGATAATGGACAGAAGCTACAGGAATCTCTCTGAAGTGTTGAGTATTTAAGACAGAATTTCCAAAATTGTTGATTTCCTTGAGATCCATAAGTGTCCTGTGACATTTGGAAGCCCCACCACAGCTGAATTACAGCTGATGACTGAGATATGCTTCTTCCAGACAGTGTCATTAAGAGAACTCATCATCTAACCACAAAAAGGCAGCATTAAATATTAACATTTCTGCTGAACACCTCTCTCAGAATATGACAGCTCCTGGCTCACCACCACTGACATCCGTGTGGAGCTGAGACTGGGCAGGAAATAGCCATTGATATGGGGACAAGAAGTTATCTAAAATTATCAGCATTGTCCCAAAAGGACCCAAAATGAATAATGGCAACCTTTACTATTGGAACATGGCTTAAAATCTGACCTTCCAAGGCTGGGAGTGCTGGCCAAAAAGCAAAATGAGTGAATATCAGTTTATGTCCTGTCACTGGGATCTCCTGGCTGCTCCCCACCTCCCCAGATAAGATCTTCCCATTGCAGACATGCCAGAGCTATGATCCACGTGGCTTCACACACCTTCCAAGCGCTACGTTAATAAATAATGATGACAAAAATAATAGCAAGGGTCATAAAGCAGAGCTCGCTCTGTGAGTGATTCACCCACTTGACTTTGAGTGCTGCAGCTCCCTGGGTTCCTCTGAGTCAGGGCACAACAGCACTAAAAATAAAAGTCACCTGTAAATTCAACATGAGAAGGAGCCCAGGCTCACGAAAACCAATTTCTACTTGGATGAACATACAGCAACTGCATCAAGGGTGAAGCCCAGCTTCACCTTCCCTTTCAGCTGCTCTAGAATTGCTCTCTCCTGTCCCTGCTCTTCCCTGGCAATTCTTACAGCACTTCCCGTTCAGTGAAACTGCTTCCCCTTTTACTGGAATGGAAATACTTAAATATCATATAATGATATCCTGGGACATCACCTGCCAGGTGACACTAACAGTACAGGGTGCTGGGCTCAGGGAAGGCTTCCTTGGGCACTGGAGCCAGTTTTGAGCACCCAGAGGCAGCGACAGAATCCACACTTGGATCAGAGCTGAGAATATTCATCACACATTCACACAGGCACATCCCACCAGCACAGAAATCCTTCCCCTCTCCCTTGTCAAGAGATTCACTGTGGATATCTGAGCTCTGCAAGTTGAAAGAAAAGAGGGAGAGGGCCCATCCAGGCCCCAGGGAGGAAGGGATGCTGGATGAAAATGCCCAGGTGAGTTCAGAAGGTGTTGCTTGTGCTGATGGTTCTGTTTATCAGCTTCACTGGCTGGAATCTCTGCCAGTTCATAGCACAAAAGCATCTTACCCTTAATCTGCATTAAGCAGCTTCACCTCATGTTTGGGGATGGCTTTAGAGCCTATTTTAAACACAGGGCACCTCTCTGCACAGGTAGGCTCTGAAAAACAGCTCTGAGTGCACTGCTGGTCATGTTTACATGCACACAATCACTGACCTCGTGAACCCAAGGAGAGGGAAAATGTCTTGAGTCCACTGATAGAGGTAAACAGACTATCCTGCTTTATTCTGCAATAAAAATGCCAAGCAGAGACAGTAATAGAGAAGACATAACTGCTACCCTGGAAATCCAGTGGACACTATGGCTAAGCTGGGCCATAGTGTCAGGTTGGTACCATTTCCAACTGGAAAAAATGGGAAAACGGGAAATAACCACACAAAAAAGATTTCCAAGCAGTGCAAAACTTTCAAGTGAAACAGAAAGAACTAAAGCTTCATATATGCTTCACATTATTATTGCAGCAGGCCATGAGCTGTATAATATTATAAACATACACAGAAGCAGCAGCCTTTTCCAAAGGTCTCAAGCAAGATTTTCTTGATGATCAGTGTTCCCAGGGAACTGGGATTCGGTTCAATGTCAGAAAGAAGAAGGGAGGACAAACAATTAAACAAAAACTTCATGTGGAAAATTTCAAAGCAAAAATCAAACCAAGTCATTAAACTCCATGAAAGGAAAACTTCCCTTTTCTCTTTTGTTTTCATGAAGGTTCCTCTCCTCTCCTCTCCTCTCCTCTCCTCTCCTCTCCTCTCCTCTCCTCTCCTCTCCTCTCCTCTCCTCTCCTCTCCTCTCCTCTCCTCTCCTCTCCTCTCCTCTCCTCTCCTCTCCTCTCCTCTCCTCTCCTCTCCTCTCCTCTCCTCTCCTCTCCTCTCCTCTCCTCTCCTCTCCTCTCCTCTCCTCTCCTCTCCTCTCCTCTCCTCTCCTCTCCTCTCCTCTCCTCTCCTCTCCTCTCCTCTCCTCTCCTCTCCTCTCCTCTCCTCTCCTCTCCTCTCCACGTGTGATGTCTGGGAGAGCCAGTGCTAACTGGAAAGACATGTAGTGTCACTGAATTTTAATATAAAGCTAAGAAGAAGCTTCAAGCTTCAGTCTCAAGCAGCGATGTGCCCTGGGCTGTCTCTGCACTGCTCAGGTTCTTCATTTTGCTGACACAGCTTGAAAACCCAAGCAGGCCACGCTGCCCAGCAGGAGACCCCAGGCCCCTCTGAAGAGCCTTCAGCCCAGCACTCGCACATGGCCCTGAAAACCATTTGTCATTTCTGAAAATTTCATCTCATTACATTTTAAACAGTCCCACAGACAAAGGCAGCATTATTGGCCTCACTGTACACATGGGAAATGAGGCATAGAAATTCAAATTCAACTCCAACCACAGCAACAGCCTGGGACAGGCGAGACCCTTGGCCAGGCTCTTGTTGTGTGCAGCCAGCCCTGCTTGGGGATCCTCCTCTGCCACTGCTCTGCCCTCACAGTTTCCAGCCCCCATTCCAGGCAGGAGTAGCATCAGTAGTAAGAAAAGGGACTGAACAGAGTAACAGCCCCGAAGCCCCAGATCTCTTTGTGCTGCTCTGCAGAACCCACTAAGTCTGGGGCATTGCAGTTGCTGCTGCCATGAACCAATGTCCTCATGTTGCACTTATTAAATAAATCTAATCTTATTAAACTGCATTACAAGCTTTTATTTCATAAATCTGTGTGCCTTACAGATCACCCAGAGAGTTAACTCCTGCCTGGACTCTGCTTTTCCACTCCATAGCCTTGCAGAAGGTGCTCCTGACAAACCAGACCTCCCCATGATCCCATTGCTCCCAAGCTTGGAGCACTTGGAATGGGCCACAGGGAGGATGGGAGC